>NC_143500.1:34776071-35455357 GCF_051622355.1 Phaseolus vulgaris | reverse complement strand
AATATCTACTCCCCAGCTTGAGGGGTGTTAATATATTTAATTTTCTATTTTAAATTATTGGGCTTTGTTTGTTTGACCCAACTTTCCTTTTTCTGTTTCAGCTAGGTCTTAATCTTTTTCTTATATATACACCATGTATTTTACTCTCTAATGTACAAGTGAATAAAAGTTTCTTTTATATTTATTTTTCTCTACAATTAGGGTTCATCAAAACCTCTCTTTCTTCATTACGATTACGTGCGATTACTTACGCTACATTAAAGCATCACATCAGACAAAGAATATTCATTTACTGTAATAGTTACATTGAAAATAAAGATATGCAATTATAAGGGAATGTGAGATTATAGTTCATATAGAATTATTTAAAATTTTAAAAAAAATTAAAACCAACTTTTTTTCAGTTAATATATAATTGTAAAAGAAAATAAGAAGATGGAGGAATAATTTGTCAAATAGTTATCTTACAAGATAAAATACTCATCATACAAGATAAAGTTTACATTAATTTTGGTTAGAAAGTTCATTATTGGAAATATAGAATATATATATATATATATATATATATATATATATATAAGTGGGAGGAACATACTCTTCTCATTCTTGCAGATGTTTCTTTCGATGTTGATTTTGGATAGATTCTGAAAATAGAAAAACAAAAGGCTGGTAGCAGTAGTAGTGCCCGTACTAGGTGGTGCAATTTTGTATCACTATATCTCTCATCTCTCATAAAGTTGTTGGAAAAACAATTCTTCATAAATATAGTCAATACTTATACACCAATTGCGACAATGTCTATTAATTGTAGTTAGATTTCACTTTCATGTCGAGGATATTAAAGAGTTAGTGCCATATTCACTCAAACATTATAAACTTCAATCTCTATTTTAAATTATAGTGCTTTTAGGGTTTGAATCATTCTTTTATGATAACGTTTTAAATCAATTTTTCTTACGTTTAGTAGTCTTATCCTTCATATTCAGTTACATAATATATATTCAATATATTTTCTTTTAATTTTAGTTTTAATTTAATAAATACTAAAAAATATTGATAATTCCAAAATATATATATATATATGTATATTTATTTATAATTCTCTTGTATGGTGGACTAAGTTTTATAGGATCTGAATTCTCCAGGATTTGGTTCATCTACCTTTCTCTTCTCTGAATCTTTTTCTCTTAGATTTGTCTAGTTTCCATGATTTCTTGTGTCTTTTCTCTTTTTCATATATACTTTTTTATGTGCTTTTTCACATTAAAAAAATTCTCTCGATCTCTTATTTTTTTCAATATATTCTTTTTATATGTATTTCTTAAAGGAAACTCGTGTTTTTAAAAAAGAGCAAAAGATTGAAAATAATCTTATATCACAATTGTTATCATAAAGAAAATATAATTTATATGTTTAAAATATTTATTTATAATGATTATTTGTTATAATATAATTTGTATATTTAAAAACATCTATTATTATAAATTTTAGTTATAAATATTTATCTTATTGATGGTAGAAACTAAAATACTAAAAAAAATATATAAATAAAGATGTTTTAAATACATTTTCTTATTATGACGTTATTCTGAGTTTAAAAAATCGATAATTGATTAAAGATTAAAAATTATTTCAATATATTTGAAGTGGAAACATTAATTATTCTAAAATATTATTCTAAAGGTTTAATTAGAAAAATAATAATTACTATTTAGAAAGGTTTCATTAGTTAGTTTCTTAAAATTATTAATTTTTAATAATTAGAGTAAAAACTTTATCTATAAAGTCTAATTTCTTGATTAGAAGCTATGAATTATGTGTATTTTTTTATATGTAATTACATTAATAATCAGAATAAAAATTGCTTTGTCCTTTACGGTAGCCCTACTTGGCAATGGTAGTGATTCTAGTAAAAATTACTCATTCTAAAAAAAATGTTATGAGTCACAATCAAATTTGGTTTAATTTAATTAATTTGATTTGGAGACGCATAATATATTAAAAGTCAATACATATACTTTTTTAATCTATCTTTCTAGAGGCCATCATCAATTTATACACTTTTTTTACTTGTTTAATATAAAAACTTAAACTCAAATCATATAAACCACTTGCCACACATCTTTCAAAGGGAAATTTCTTTTTATTTTATCAATTCCTAAGCCAATCAAACTATATATTGGGTTGGAGAAGGAATACCAGTTGCATGAATATTTTTATAATGATTAATTTAAAAGTTATCTATAACTTTAATAGAGGATTGTTCTTTCTAACTATTTTTTTTATGTAAATAATTTCTTACCATCTCATTATCTAAGTAACTGTTTTTTTTAAAATACACAGTAAAGAATACCTATACAAGAAAAAAAAATCATAATAAAATTATAAAATTAATTTATTTTATAAATATTTTTATAAACAAATATTTATAATGTAACAATATATTTTTACTTCAATAATTATTATTATAATAATAATAATAATAATTTTTTAAAAAAATGTACACATAGACATGTACGTGTTTCCACGGGTATCAATGTTTATTAGTTGATGATATAAACTTTTTTTTTACCTATATTAACAATACATAGAAATTAAATATATATATCCATTAAATAAACCTGCCATCAAGCACATGTATGGAGGTTAGAAGAAGCATCTCATGAGACAAATTTGACCTGTAAATATAACCGTTTTATACTAAGATCAGTAACATATTCTCTAATACCTGACTATTCTTAATTTTAACAATACATGTTTTCAATTGAAAAGGTATGATATTTATTCAAAAATATAGTTTTCTTTCAAAAGTATTCTTTTCACACTTAAAAAAATTATTAAATAAAAATAAATTTTAAATAAATAATAATTATTTGTTATAGTGAATAAATTATATATTATTTTATAAACTAAAAATAAAATATTTAAATTAATTTTTATTATTAATAAATAATTTTTAAATTGATATTTAATTAGCTACAGAGTTTGTAGCTAAATTTTTTATAGTTAAAACTAATAGCTAATTAGATATCAATTTAAAAACTAGTTATGAATAATAAAATTATATTAAATATTAATATTTTTTTTAATTTTTAAAATAATATTTAATTTAGTTAACATATATACTAATTAATTTTTTATTTTTAAAATTAATTTTCATTTGATAAATTTTTTATGTTACTAAATTAGAATCATTACAAAAGAAATTATTAAATAAAAAATAATATTAGAGATAAAAAATAATTAGTTATTATATTGATTAAATTAGATATTATTTTAGAAATTAAAAAAAATATTATTTTTAAGTTAATTATTGTTATTAATAAATAATTTCTAAATTAATATCTAATTAATTATCAATATTTTAATTTAATAAAATAATTGAATTTAATATGTTTTTTAAGTTATATTGAGTTAGGTTTGTAAGTGGGGTTGAAAGAGTAGTAAAATTTTGAAAGAAGATAAAAAAGGAAAATAATCTCACTTCTTCTTCCCTTTGGAACTTTGTGGCAGAAAACTTTAATGGATCACTTTATTCAAAGTCCAAAAGCTCCAATGATACTTTATCATGAAACATATTCAAGGAGCATAACACACACATATTCTTCTATTCTAAAAAAGACATCGAAATTTAATGACATCATATTTATAAAATTATCTCTGAATCTTACAAATATTTTAAATTAACTTTATTTGAATTTCCAATGAATATTTTAAATAATTGACAATAAAAAAGTATTTTAAGAATAAATTGAGGTTTTGATGATAGTGTGGTAATTGAGGTAAAATTGACACGTGTGGGTATAATAAAAATGGGAAGAAGAATTGAAGATGTATGATGTAGAAAGATGTAATGTCAAGTCAAGGTAAAGGCTCTGTGAGGCTAGAAATTTGGTAGCAGCATCTACCAATAGATCTTCTACCATACCCAAGTCACATGACGTGTTCAATGTTCTAATACCCTTCTACTATTCTTCTTCTTATCATATTTTACACTTTAATCAATAAAAACCAATACTTTTATTCAATAATTTCGATTGGATCCTACTTCTCATCAAAACAATTCTATTTTAAACTTCATCCATTTATATCATGATTAATGCCTTAATTAGTTAAGGAAAATTTATACACAGAAATTATCTCTGGCATCCATTTTTAAATTATGTGAGGCTTTGAATATATTGACCAAATATAAGTTCTAATATTTAAAACTAATTCAGTTTTATATTTTTTAATATTTAAAATAAATATATTTTAAAATTCAAATTAAAGAAATAGGAAATAAATTTTAAAAAAACTGTTGGAGTGTTTTTTTCCTGTAAAAGTTTGTGTATTCACACAAAGTTTGTAAGCAAACAATCGAGAAACACAAAAAAAACTATTTTTTTATTAAATAACTAATTTTGATAAAAAATAATTATTAAAAACTAATTTAGAATCTAAAATAATTAATAAATGAAATTATTTTTGATAATTAATATTAGATATTAATTTAAAAATCATTTTAAATAACAATAATTTTTTAATTTATAAAATAATATCTAATTTAATAAATATAATAGAATTTTTAAAAAAAAATTATTTATTGATTTTCTTACTATAAAAAAAACAGCACTGAATGTTTGTTTTTAATAGAATTTATTGACATACTATAATAATTTCTAACAAGGAACTTTTATAATCTCCGATTAAGTTCCCACAATTTTTAATGAAAATTGTCGTAAATTATGGTAATATTTTTATCGTTTACTTTCTTTTTCAGTTTTTTTTTTGCTGTGCTTCTTTTTTATTTTCCTTTTGAGTTATTATCCTAGTAAAATAAACTTCAAAGCTCTGTTTCAAAGATCATTTCTTCCATCAACTTATCCAAAATTCCTTTTAAAATTTCTTAACTTCGACTCAACAAAAACTGTTCTTTAATGTGTTCATATTTCTACTTTTTTCTTAAGAATATTTGTTGTTATAAATGAACACTAAAGTCTTAATAAAAAGTTAACAAAAAAATTAAGGAATTTTTTTTTTTTTTTATCATCAAGGAGTTTTATTGACACTGATTAACGACATTGACAAAATCCTATCTAAGACTTTTGGGTGAAATAAGGAATATAATGATTGAGATGATCAATTATGGAATGAGTGAAAAACTCCAATGTCTCAATGGTAAAGATAGGAAAACAAGTATGGAATTTTTGTGATATCAAAATTAAATGGAATAAATTGATGTTAAATTTTCAAAGATACGATAATAGAATTTTTATGACACATAATTGTAATTATATTTTTTTTATCAGAAAAAAAATATAAACTATTTAAAGAATGATCCAACCTATATAGATATTAACTGTCATACTCAAAACTGTTAAAACCTTACCATCAACTCAAATTCAACAAAAATACCTAAAAAAATAAAACCACCAAACCTTCGTACACAATCGAAAACTAAATAAATCTATACCAATAAAAAATTCTAGTAAATGAAATAAGACCTATATATTGCAGCAAAATAAAATTAAACATAAAATATTGAGAACTTTCCATGGTATAAGCGTGAAGAACAGATTCAATATTATATATTTGCATGAAAGAAGTGCAGGAAAAAAAGACACTTGTTTATTATATATTTATATTCTTTAAATAACGTAGCACAGAAATTATAATAATAAAGGAATATTAATATTTTACACATAATATATGTTCTTTGTTGCCTGATTAATCTGTTTTTTCTATGTATTGCTTGAGAAGCTAAATAGTATAAGTAAGAAAGTGAATTTTTAAGATTACATAACTTATTATTCAATATATAAATAATAAAATTTTAAAAAAAAATTATGACATGATACGACTTCAAGACATAAGTTGTGTCAAGTTGACACAACTTTAGTATCACATGGCAGAATCGTGTCAAATTGAAACGATTTGTGTATATGAAGTCGTGTCGCACGACTTGTTTAAATTTGTAAATATTTTTAAACAGACCCCATTTTGATAAAATAAATAAATAAAAATAACTTCATTATGGTAAAAAACCCTAAGAAAGTATTAACATAAAAAAAATATCTTAAAATTTTATTTTTATTTATCAACAATAAACAATATATACATATAAATCATTTTTAAAATTATGAATTCATATATAAAAAAACATAAACATCTTAATATTCCAACAATCCACTTAAAAAAAAATTAACCCTGACCAAGATGTTTTAAATTAGTGACAGTAGTGTATTGAAATGAGATCTGAAATTAGCGGGAAAGCAATGGACCCATCCGCTGGATCCTGCAACACCTTGCTACCTTTCCATAGGAGGTGTTCCCTTTTCAACCACAAAAATGAGTGAAGCTTTTGGCTTTTTTTTTTAATATAGCAAAGATCTAAACTGTTGAAATGCAGCAAAAAGAGTTTCAATATAAAAAGTGCTACCAATCACTTAAACATTGAGCTCAACTTTAGAATCACTTCATGCGTCTGAAAACTATAGGCTGAAGGTATATCACATCAATGATCTGAAAGTGTAGTAATTATTTTGTCTGAGGGAGTACAATATATTAGGGTAGTGTGTATAAAAAGTGGCATGAGAATAGGTAATTTTTTTTTTTTATCAGCAAATAACAATGAAATTAAATAAGACCACTTCAGGGGTGGTCCAACCCTTATACAACAAAACAGATTTTCTCAAAGAGCCTTTCCATCTACATATCAACCAAAAGACCTCCTACTCTCTTTCCCATCTCAATCAATAATAAAAGAAACCCAAGAAACAACCTTTTACATAAAAACTAAACAGAATACATACATACCAAGGGTTCAAGACACCAATCAGAGAATGAGAAATTAGCTGACGGTATCTTTGATGAGATCCATGACCAAACCTTAATCTGTGTTAGAGAGAAAATTTCAGTGTGATCAACCACTCCACCTTTAAATAAACAATTATTCCTGTGCCTCCATATCTCACTAACCAACGCAATCCACAGGTTTCCCATAATAAGATTAACTGAAATAGGTGCATCCAGAATCTTAAAATGTTCAAAATGAGACCCAGGATCCATACAATCCACTGATCTTATTCCTAACCAGTTATAACAGAGATTCCAAATTAGCCAAGCAACTCTGCATTCGCAAAACAAATGATTTGTTGTCTCCTCTGACCTCCTACACAAGCAACACAAATTACTCTCGATCTCAATTCCTCTTCTCTCTATATTAACCCTACAAGCAACCTTGTTTTCAATCACTCTCCAAGCTGTGACTTGAGCTGAGGGAAGCGCCTTAATTTTCCAGAAAAATTTATACCTTCTTAAGTCTTCCTCACTACCTTCTCCCCTTAAAAACCCATAAGCGGACTTAACTGAAAACTCAGTTGAATCGCTATCCTTCCAAACCCAACTATCCACTGTTTCTGTCTCTAGTGTCTTATTAGAGATCAACTCTAAAAGTTGACTTTCTTGCTCCTCTTCCCAAGCGAACAGACCCCTTCTCCACCTTAAGTTCCACTTCCACGTCCCGTTTTCCCACAATACACAATCACATAAAACTGCCTCCTTATTAACAGATAAAGAATATAGCCTTGGAAAAGTGCTCTTCAATTCTTCTGAGACAATCCAATTGTCTGACCAAAACATAATCTCTCTCCCGTTTCCGACCTCCAAATTCAAACGATCTTCAAACTTCCCTCCCCAATCCTCAGACCTCCAGACCTTCCTTAAATCTCTCCACCACAAAGAGACCTTACTTTTATTATCTCGCTGCTCCTTCAAACCTCTCCATCCTCCATACTTAGATTCCAATACCTCCTTCCACAACCCTCCTGCTTCTGTTTTCAGGCGCCATATCCATTTTCCCATCAGAGCCAAATTAAACTGTCTGACATTTATAATACCAAGCCCTCCTGCTTCCTTAGGTTTACAAACCTTATCCCATGCCGCCCAGGCAATTTTCCTTCCATCTGACCCCCATCCCCACAAAAAATTCCTCTGCAGACTCACAATCTTCTTTAAAACAATAGACGGAATCTTAAAAAGAGAAAGATAAAACAGTGGTATTGACGACAAGACTGACTTAATTAAACAAATCCTCCCCGCCATCGAGATAAATCTTCCTTTCCACCTGCCTAACCTTTTCTTTACCCTGTTAACCACCTCATCCCAGAACTCACCCCTCTTATGACATCCCCCTACAGGCATCCCCAAATATTTAAAAGGAATGCTCATTACCTCACAATTTAGAATTTTCGCAAAGTGAAGAATCTCCGTCTGCTCCACCCCAATCCCACCAAGTCTACTCTTGGAAAAATTCACCTTAAGACCAGATGCCAATTCAAAACAGTTCAACATAACCTTTAAATTAAAAACACTTTTGCTCTTTGCCTTACAAAAGAACAAAGTGTCATCAGCATACTGAAGCATATTTACTTTTACCGACTTATTTCCAATCTCCAAGCTCTCAATCAAGTCCTTCTCTACTGCAGTTCTAGATACCCCAGCTAACCCTTCGGCCGCAATAAGAAACAAGAATGGAGCTAATGGATCACCTTGTCTCAGCCCTTTCTTCGGAATAAACTCCTTAGTAGGACTCCCGTTTACGAGAATTGACATCGACGCTGATTCCAAGCAAGCTTTAATCCAGGAAATCCACTTTTCACAAAAACCAAGCTTTCCTAGCATATAGTATATAAAATCCCACCTCACAGAGTCATATGCTTTCTCATAATCCACCTTGAAAAACACACAACTTTTCTTCTTCCTTTTCAACTCTTCTAAGGTTTCATTGGCTACCAGAATACTATCCAATAACCCCCTTCCTTGAAGAAAGGCAGATTGGCAGATTCTCACGATGATCCGCATGCACGAGTGGAGAAAGATACAAAATTGATGCCATCATAATTAAGTAGGAACAGAACAGAATATGAACATTGTTTTTGCCATCTTCCTTTACTTCACTCTCCTTTCATGCTTAAGCAATTAATATGCATCACAGGCTTTAGTTTCTGAAGAAACTCTTTTCGCATGTGAACATGGAATATTTTCAAAAAAGAAAGAGGGTGCATTCACACTGTAACGATATCATAACGATATTTCAAGAAGATAAGTATTTGTGACGGTTGATTTTGCTTTGTAGCACAATAGACTCTGGACCACTCTACATCTACATACAGAAGGTTTTATCCTCATGAAAAATATGTTGAGGACAGTGAGTTCCTAGCAAATCGATTCTCCAATATTTTCTAATTAATACCACCTTCATATGCCAAACTGCTGCATTTTCACGTGATCACTATTCCTTATCTTACTTTTTCTTTACATATATTTGCATTCAAATATTGTGTAATTCACTTTCATTATTATTAGAATGGACAATAATAGGTGTAATACATGATTTATAAATAAATGTCAAATAAAAAAGTTGACACTTGCATTTAACGACTTTAACCAAAAAATTAAAATGAATATTAGTAAGTGTACTTTAAATATAATTTAACTTTGTAAAATTGGTTAATAAAGTAAGGTTTGTAATCACTTATATACTATGAAATGTTTTTATTGTGAAATTATAATACGATAAATGTCCGATAACAAATGACTTGATAAATTCAATAAACTTTCACTATAATAGATTTTAAATGAATCTTATACTACATTAGAAAATAAATTTTATTTTTAACTCATAAAATATTTACACCTATTTATATACTAAAATGTCATTATTCCTAATCAACACGAATCTCTAACAATGAAGAAGATTGTATTAGTATTGTATAAACACGATCAATATAAATGCAATATAATAAAAAAAAAACTGAAATTATGCATGAAACTATTTAAGTTTTATTTTTATACTGAACTTCTCTCATACTTACACTTCTCCATTTCTAGATTATTATTTTATGTATTGAATTTTGCAACGAAAATATAAAGTATTGTTTTAATTAAATTATTAAAATATTGATGCAAAAACCACATGTATATCGAGATAATTATTTTATGAATTGAATTTTGTAACGAAAATATAAAATATTGCTTTAATTAAATTATTAGTGTGAAGAGAAGACAAACTAATAAAGATAAGACAACATTGATTGTGAAATATCGAATGACTTGTCATTTTGTCGATTGTATAAATTGATAAGAATTTTGGCTACAAAGTTTTGCAGGTGATCAATCTTTATCAAACACATGGCAGAATATGAGATGCAAGTCCAATAACTACATTTCCTGCTGGATATGATAAATAATGCATTTACATGTTTTTTTAATATCCTTATTATATACTTTAGGATTTTTTAAATATAAATAATTTTTATTGGTTAAAAAAAACATAGTATTTTCATTCTCTAACTTTTATTTTTTTAATATCAATTTCTACCATTTATTTTTCTTTTTATTTTGAACTTCTTAGCTTTTAAACATCCAATAAACTAATTGTTTTCATTAATTTAATCTAGTGCCGATAACACCTTTGAATATTTTTGTTTGGTTTAATGTTTGTTTTATTTTCCTCTTCTAACTTTTAAATACTCAACAATTTTCATTGTCTTCTTGTTCATGCATCGATCTTACCATTCATAAGAACTTTAATGTTATATAAGAACTAGAAGTTGAAAAAAAAATTCACATATCCATTGAAGTTATTCTTCATTATTTCAAAACAATTATAATGACTCCAACTTTCTTTTCTTCAATAAAATCAAGTAGTCAAAAACTACCTTCCCACCCTTGCAAATAAACTAACGCAATGCTTAAAGCTTTTATAGCAATATTTGAATAAAATATAACTCCCTTTAAACTTAAATTTAATAAAAAAGTGTTTATTTTTTAAAAATTTAAATATAAAATATAAAAAATATTAAATAGAAATTAATTTTTAAAAAATAAAAAAATTATTTATTATATTAACTAATTTATATACTATTTTATAAATAAAAAAAATATTAATATCTAATATTTAATTAGTTGTTATTATTAATAAAAAATTATAAATTAGTTTTTAATTATTATCTAATATTAACTAAGGTTTTAAATATCAATTACTCTAGATTATAATAATTAGTTTATATAATTACTATAAAAACTAATTTAAAATAAAATAGTTACACTACAAGAAAATCATGAAATATAAACCAATTTTAGAAACAAAAAATAATTCGTGGTTATAGACTATTTTTTTTTTGTTTTTAAATTAGTTTCTATTATTGTTAAATAGTTTTTAAATTGGTATCTAATTAGCTCCTAAGGTTTTAACTACCATTTATTTAGATTCTAATTAGATGCCAATTTAGAAATCATTTAATAATAATAGAAACTAATTTAGAAACCACAACTTTTTTAGTTTATAAAATAGTCTATAATTTAGTCACTATATCAACTAATTATTTTTTTCTCTAAAATTGGTTTCTATTTCATGATTTTCTTGTAGTGTAATATAATATTAAATACAAATTTAAAAACTAATTTATAATTTTTTATTAATATAAAACTAATTTATATACTAATAATATTTTAATTTACACATTAGTCATTGTGGTAACTAATTATTTTTATTTCTAAGATTAGTTTATATTTAATAAAATAATTTTGTATTAACTTAATCTTATTCAATGTCATTCATCTCAAAACATATTTAAATTTCCACATTATCTCTATTATATATGATTAAGGTTAATTTAGAAAATATTTATAAAATTAAGAAAATTTTATAAATAATAAAGTTGTAAGTTAGAAAACATGGTTTCTCCCTTTTAAACCTAAAGCGTGTGTTAGGAAACCTTTATTATTCATTTCATGAGATAAATTATTAAAACATAATCTTTAACAATTTTTTATTTCATTGATTAAAAATTGTTAAAACCAATAAAGTATAGGAGATTTATTAAATGAAAAGTAATATCGATATTGAAGTTGATATACTCTTTTTTTCATAAATTTCAACCAATAATATGACATATTTTTTTTTCTTTATGAAAATTAGCACTTGTTCCACATCTAACCAATCCAATTGAAAGCCAACATTTTTTTAAATTCTATTTTTTTATTCATGAAAAAAAAACTTAAAACTCACCAAATGTTTGATTAAGAATTAAATTAATAAAAATATTTCTAATTTAGTCAATATAATAATTATTTTTTTTTATAAAAAATAATTTTTCTGTAGTGTAATATTTGTTTATTGATAGAAACAATTTATAACATTTGCAAATTAAAGTGCTAGAGACAAAAGGATTACAACTTAATGACAGTATTAATGTTAAGACATTGTTATTAATTAGTTGAAGCCGATATAAAAAAATGGACTTGTAAAATTTTAAAATTAAAATGAAAGTCAACAACAATTAGAGAATTAAACTGAAACAAACAAACAAGTTACAGAAGTAAAGTTATAATTTTCCTTTTCATCTACTTAGCTTCACGCAACGTTGCTACACTCTTCAATACTTTCATTGAAAAAAAAATAGAACTTAAATGATTTTCTAACAGTGATTGAGATGATAAATGTTCTTTGATAGCTTTAACAGTGTACATATATTTCTTTGCAAAAAAAACAATGATAATTAAATATTAAAAAGAATTTATTCAAAAATGATAGTAGCATGACGAAGAAGATAATAATGACGAAAATAATAGCAAATGAATACCTAGTTAAAATAAGTTACTGGCACAAATATTACAAACAATTGTTTTAGGAAAGCTTTAGATTAAGTTTAAAAATTGATTTGTATAACATTTAATCAAACCCAATTTGGGATTGAATTAATTAAATATCACTTTTAAATTTTATATTATTTTTCTTCCATGCAATATAATTAGTTGTTATACCACATTTGAGAGGTAGTCATGGACCATTACTAAATTCTCGTATAAAAGAGTTTTAGAAAATGTCGTCTAA
Source organism: Phaseolus vulgaris (assembly GCF_051622355.1). Lineage (NCBI taxonomy): Eukaryota > Viridiplantae > Streptophyta > Magnoliopsida > Fabales > Fabaceae > Phaseolus > Phaseolus vulgaris. Next base: position 35,442,477 of record NC_143500.1, on the reverse strand, counting down.
AAATATTAGATTGGCTATGAAAAAATGAAACTGTTGAAGCATAAGACAAGATTTTGAGTGTTGAATCAGTTTCAGGTGTGGTGAATTCTTTTTTAAAACGAAAGTGATTTTACATGTGAAAATTGAAAATGAAGCTTTATATGCTTTGAAAAGTTTCACTGAGTTAACTATGGATATGGATGATAAATAATCAACATTAGAATAAGTTTTAAGAAAAATTCTTAGAAAAACACACAAAATAATCTATCCAGAACAGAATTTTATATAAAAATCACATGAAAATAATGTTTTAATTTATAAAAAAGTTTGATGAGAAATTTTGATTATATGGTATAAATGTTTGCATAAAATAAGAATATGGGAAGTATTTAATAGATATGATTGGGATAAGTGGAGGAAGTTTTATTAGTAGAGAAAATGATTATGGAGAAGCAAGAAGCAAGATTTGGTTTTGGATGATTGAATTGCCGAACAGTGACCTAATAAGTAGGGTTTGGTGCATGGAGCAAATGAATTTGGCAGCATCAAGCATCACACACCTGAAACTGCTCATGTCACAACACAATCTTATTTGGCACCACTCCAATTTTTTGTCCCTTCTTTTTATCTCCTATCATATCATATCATTTCCCACTCAAGATTCCTTTTGCACAAATTTTAAATCAAGCCTTCGAACATTCTGTTACACTACTCAATTTCGCCCATTTCTATGTAACTCCATGTTTTTTTCTTGCATCTCCGGAAAAGAAGTGAACGCATAATTTTACCCTCTTCATCTCTTTCATTGAAATTCGTAATACATTTTTTTTTTAATTATATGTTCTAAAATACAAATTTATATTCTGAATTTTAGAATTCAAAATAAAAATACAAATGATTGTTCGATAAATTTTGTATTTAAACTTCTACAATTTGAAATTTAAATTATTCCAAATTTATTTAGAATATAAAATTTGTATTCTAAATTCTATAATTGAATGGAGAATATTTTGGTATTTAAAAAATATGGAGTGCGAGAATAAACTATGGAGTTATAGAAGAATTTCTCCTCAATTCCTTATAACTCAATAAAAATGTTGTACAACTTAAGGTGCAAAAACAGCAAAATGGAGATACCTACGGGTCACCTTCCAAACAGGCCCAGCCTCAATATCACTCGGCTTCTTCTTCTTGGACCCGTACGTTTTTCTTCCTGCACGTCTAAAATTTTCTAAATCCCGAAACTGACTTTGACCTCTTATTTAAAAGAGGACACCGTGGTTACCGGAAATCGGAATCTGGGAGTGTGCTATGGATTCATCAGTCCAAAACTGAATCATTTTTTTTTTCTGAATGAGGGGTATTCCGGAAGCAAATTTTGCATAAATTATTGATTTTTGAATTGCTGAATCTGAAAGCCTAATTCTATTACGGATTGGTGGATCTGAAATGTTTTTTTTTTGAGTTATGGATTTCTAAATCCAGAATACATATTTCTGTTACGCATTGGTGGATCTAGAATGTTTTTTTTGAATGTGAAATGCATATTTTGAATTACAGATTGGGTGGATCTCAAATTTTACCGGAAGTGTTAATCCAAAATTTTTCTGGATTTCATAATTCAGAATGTAAAAAATATAAATACAGTTCAAATGCATTTTAGAATTTTTAAAAAAATAATAACTACAATTTAGTCTTAGCATAACATTATAAGGTGCTAGAAGAAAAATGTAGGGATGCAGGAAGAAAGTATCATATCACTTTCACGAATGTGGCAAACCAAGTTATTCTTACACCCAACTTTTTTTAACCTGCACCTTATATATTTTTAAATTTTTAAAAATAATATTTATTCTGAAAATAAAAATCCAGAATTAGAAACAATACATTTTGAAAAAGCAGATATGGAAAAAATGATTGTATTTCGAAAATAAAAAATCAGAATAACATTCAAAAAACAAAATCCCATTTTGAAAAAAATTCCGCAATATAAAAATTCGTTCCGGAAAAAAAATTCAAAAATATATTCCAGAAAAAGGGATCAGAATTTATTCTTATCCGTATCCCATTTTATTTAATGGCATTTTCGTGTTTTCACACTGGGTGCAGTGATACGGTGCAGGAAGTAATTACCATGTGACAATCATGGCTACTTGTTGGACTACTTATTGGGCCTTTTCAATAGGCTTGTCGGCCCAAGTGGCTACATTTTTGAGAAGCCAGCACAAAACAAAAATCCTGGGAGTATGTTACAGTTGAAGAGGTTCTATGCTGGGTGATAGAGTAACGGTGCCATGGCGCTTCAACCAATTCCATTGAATTGTGCTTCTTCCACACTGTGTCGCTCTTCTTCTATGCATTCTCTGCTTTTCCAACACCAGGCCCACGTCGCTTTCAAATTCAGAGTTTCTTCTTCGAACCAGATACCGCAGGTTCAGACTCAACAACAAGTGAAGATAGTGAAGAAGCAAAAGAAGAACAGTCACAGACCAAGCTTCTTTCATCAAATTCAAGATAAATGGTCCCATAAATCGGGGTCCCAAAGAGAAAAATTCCCATGGCAAGAATCCCAACACGAGGAGGAACAACGACAACACCACCAACAACAACAACCACAGAAAGAAGAAAGGCGTGAGAAGTTGCAAAATATGGAAAAGCCTCGAGCATCGAATTTTCAGTTTCCGAAGCGTTTTTCGCCGTGGCCACAAGCAGTGAACCCGAGCAATGCACGGTTTGCTTCTGAATCTTATGATTCCGAGGAGGAGGACGCTGAGGGTGTCAAAGGTTCTGGTGGTTCTGTTGGTGAAGGGAGAGAGGGAACGGTGTCTAAGGTTTCAAATGTATCAGAGAGAGTGAATGGGGAGAGGAAAAAGAGAAGAAGCAACACGCTGCTGGCGGAGAGGACGATTCCTGAACATGAGTTGGGGAGGCTGAGAAAGATTGCGCTGAGGACGATGGAGAGGTTCGATGTAGGAGTGAAGGGCATCACGCAGGAGTTGGTGGCTTTAGTTCACCAAAAGTGGAGGGATAGCGAAGTCGTGAAGTTCAAGTTTGGTATTCCTCTTTCTACTCAAATGAAAAAGGCTCATCAACTCCTTGAGGTATTTCTCTCCCTTCATTCCTTTGCTTGTCTTTATCTATACTTCACTTGAACACCTGATCATCATAAGGATGCGAGGGAATGCACTCTTCATTTTCAATCCAGGTGTCATTGTGTAGAATTCTCTTTAAGCATCATATATGCATTTAACTTTTCCTAGAAACTCTTTTGACTTCTTCAAAAGCTAAAAGCGCTTAAGTTCATTTTAACTTCTAGAAGATCAATGTATTTTGTCTTCTTAATTTTTTTTTAATGAATGTTTATGGAGAAATTTATATCAGGACCTTAGTGTAATATGTTTTTTGTCAGATAAACATAGTCTCTAACACACTCTAGTCATAAATTATGAACAAGACAAAAGACTCCTTAAATAGGCTATATCATTCCATTAATAGTAAGAGTGCATTGCATTGCATTCTTTTATCTTATGAATTGTCTTTTATCTTGTATTGGTTTTAACTCAATGCTGCCTTCGTGCTTGATCAGAGTAAAATTGGGGGCATAGTGATATGGCGATCGGGCAGTTCCATAGTATTGTATCGGGGTATGACCTACAAGTTTCCCTGCGTTGAATTGTATAAGAAAGTGAATCATGTGGATAACTCACTACTTGGAAGTGGAAGTGATAGAGAAGCGAGTGTCCAAGAAACAGTTGGAACTACAGAGTCATTTATCCAAGACTCTGAAGAGTATTTGAAGGACATGAGTGAAAACGAATTGATGGAAATGTGTGACCTCAACCATTTGTTAGATGAATTGGGTCCACGTTTCATAGATTGGACAGGCCGTCAACCATTGCCAGTTGATGCGGACTTGTTGCCTGCTGTGGTTCCAGGATATAAAACCCCATTCAGACTTCTTCCCTATGGATTACGGCCTTGTTTAACCAACAAAGAAATGACCAACTTCCGTAGACTTGCAAGAACAACAGCTCCACACTTTGCCCTTGGTATGCAAAAAACTATCTAGTTAAATTCATGTCTTGCAAACCTCTCTTTCCGACCGATACTATCTGTTTACTGCTGCAGGCAGAAACAGAGATTTACAAGGTATAGCTAGTGCTATGGTCAAGCTGTGGGAAACAAGTGCTATTGCAAAAATAGCCATCAAACGAGGTGTTCCCTTTACAAATAATGACAGGATGGCGGAAGAACTCGGGGTACTTCTCGTAAACAGAGCTGGAATTATGGCAACACTACTGTTTGATTTAATTGAAGTGAATTTTTATTGTGCAAAAGAAAGTATATAAATCTACCCATCTGCTTGGCCTTTGAGTCTAATGAAATGATTCCATATCTTATAAATTGAATTGAGGAATGCTAGCTACATTTTCTTTCTGACACTTTGAAACTATCTCTTTATTATTGATTGAAATTTATTGGAAACAACCATTTAATGACTCTCGCTCATGTTTTACAAGTTGGACCGACCAAGACTGGTGCTCTCCAATAAATTTCGACCAATCATGAGGGAGAGTTTCAGAAAGAGAATGTCACTGGCATTCTTCAGAATTTGGATTCTCTACTGGTACTGCCTCCAAGTTACATTGATTTTGATAATTTAAAAGTATTTTTAATATATCAAAATCTGTGTTCTTCAACTGGAAAACATTGGGAATGAGAATATGATTCTAAACCCATTAAAAATGAGGCATGTCCTGGTGTTTTAAAGCAAGTTTGCATTTTATTATTTTCATCCTAAAATAGTAAATGTCATACAACCGTTAAATTTTCTCTTAATGTTTCTTTTGTTTTCTTCTAACCTTTGCTCTACCTACAAATGAGTTTAAAGTTTAGGGAATTGCCTGAGTGACTACTTCACCCAACTAATAATGAGTTAATTGGAAATGACAGGTGCAGGTGAGTTGACTGAATAATTCACCAAGGACCATGACTTCCTTCTGTGATAAAATAACCTTATTGTATCGTAAGACTGATAAGTTTGTTAACATTTCCTCAATTGGGATTTTTAGTTGAATGTCCATAAAACAAGAAAAGTGCTGCATGTCTTCATTTGTAGTTAATCCCTAGACATGCGTTTGCTATTTGTCCTCTTCATTTAACTTCCAAAGTCAGATGGTTGTCATCAATGGAGACTGAATGACTGGATATGTGTGATTTTCATGGCATTTACCTTTGTTTTGGATCATATACATTGAAATTATTGTTTTTTCTATACCATCATTGGGGCTAGATGCACACATATCCTTCCATCTAAATGCAGAAAACTATCCTATGGTTCAAATCCAGCTACTCAACTCCTTAAACCAAACGTTGCACGTTACTGTAAAATTCTTGTGCACCTTCAGAAAATCCCCTTTTGGATTTTGATAAATTCAAGGGGTCAAGTTGTTAAGGTTTGTACCACAAGTCTGCAATTGACCTATAGTTCTTGCCTTTTGGCCCATTCTACTTTTTCTTTAAATAGTTCCGGATTGTAGAAAAAAATTCATGCTCTTGATGGTCTAAAGACTGCCTGTATTTATTGTAATGCTCACGACTTACACTTCTTGTAGGCTTACCACCATATTTGTTTAAATCTTGTAATGTTGTGTGGATTATTAGAATTTGAAACTTACATAACTTGACAGCTGCTCTGGTTCCTAATTTTCCGTCTGGCATATATTCAAGTGAATTAATTATTCCTTATCGTGCATGCAGAAATTGACTGGGGGAACTCTACTTTCCAGAAATAAAGAATATATTGTATTTTACAGGGGCAATGACTTCTTGCCTCCTGTTGTCACAAATACACTGAATGAGAGACAGAAACAAAACCTCCTCCATCAAGAAGAGGAAGAGAAAGCACGACAAATTGCTTTGTCTATTACTGTGTCAAAAACCAAAGCATCTCAAGTGCCATTAATTGCTGGCACCCTTGCTGAGACTAGGGCTGCAACCTCCAATTGGGGACACCAACCAAATAAGCAACAAATTGAGAACATGTTGAGAGATTCTGCCTTGAGTAAACTTTCTGCTTTAATAAAAAACCATGAGAAGAGACTAGCTTTAGTAAGTGTTTTAAGGTATCATGTGAAATAGCTTACCAAAAATGATCTGTTACTAAATCTATGTAACTTTTGATGTTCATAGGCTAAAGCAAAGTTCAGGAAGGCTGAGAAGGCTTTAGCAAAAGTTCTGCGTGATATGGATCCAGCTGACATTCCTACTGATTCGGAAACATTAACTAATGAAGAGAGATTTTTATTTAGGAAGATTGGTATGAGCATGAAACCATATTTACTTTTAGGTAAGACGAATAAATTTATTATAGCTTTGTGATTGGCTGTTTTTGTATTGGGTTTAATGGCTTACACAAGAAAGGTTAGAAGCATGGAATTTTTATTTCAGGGAGGCGAGATGTTTATTCTGGCACCATAGAAAACATGCACCTACACTGGAAATATCGTGAGTTGGTAAAGCTAATTCTGAAAGGAAGAAATCCAGCCCAAGTCAAGCATATCGCTATATCTTTGGAAGCTGAGAGTGGAGGGGTGCTAGTGTCTGTAGATAAGGACAACAGAGGTCACCATATCATTATTGTGTATCGTGGGAAGAACTATTCCAGTCCATATGTTGTGAGACCCAAAAACTTGTTGACACGAAGGCAGGCAATGGCTCGATCTGTTGAGCTTCAAAGACGTGAGGTAATAAAGCAATGACTTGACTTGTGGTAAACTTGGATCTTTACTTGTACTTTTATCTCATAAAGTCTGTAATATTTTCAGGCTCTAAAACATCATATCTTAGACTTACAGGAGAGAATTGGGTTGCTGAAATCTGAGCGGGTATGATTTTGTATCACTTTTATGTGATCCTGCTGTGATTTATTTTCAGTAGTTTATAAGTTCTTTCTGAAGTTTTTGTTGCTGATTTCAGGAGGATATGAAGAATGGGAAGGAGATTGATGGTAGCAAAACTCTGCACTCAACACTGGACAATCCTGTTTCCTCTGACAATGACTTGGAAGAGGTAAATATTTTCTTTATGGAAACAAATACCAAATACTTGTATTTAAAGGGGTAGACCTGCCAATAATATATAATAGCAATTTTAGAAGTACCTATAAGAAGTGACTAACAGTACATTTTTCTTCTTATTTTTGTGCCACGTTACTTTCTTTGGAAAAATAGATCGAATGTAATGAGATTTATTTCGGGGAAGATGACAGTGATGATGAGGATATGAAGAATGGGAAGGAGATTGATGGTAGCAAAACTCTGCACTCAACACTGGACAATCCTGTTTCCTCTGACAATGACTTGGAAGAGGTAAATATTTTCTTTATGGAAAAAAATACCAAATACTTGTATTTAAAGGGGTAGACCTGCCAATAATATATAATAGCAATTTTAGAAGTACCTATAGAAGTGACTAACAGTACATTTTTCTTCTTATTTTTGTGCCACGTTACTTTCTTTGGTAAAATAGATCGAATGTAATGAGATTTATTTCGGGGAAGATGACAGTGATGATGAGGATAAGAAACATCAAAATACTTAAATAGGTATACTGGCACTGCATTGCAATAGGTGACAAAGAAGGTGAAGAAAAATGTGAAGCACCGAAGCTCAAGCTGCTCATCCCTAACAGATTATTATTGTTGTCCCCTTGTGGGCACCATTTGTGCAGGAATTCTATCTTACCTGGAAGTGGTAGGCTACCTATACATCATGTGAAATGGTTAACTCAGTTGTATGAATGCCAATTCCATTACACGAGGTTGATAATGATTAATTCAGTTAGAAAAATAGTTAATGTATGCCTTGCCATTAGGGTAGTATGACCTTTCATTGTACCATCAGAGGATTTGTTTAGAACTGTTATTACACCAAATAATATTTTTTTTGGGGTCAAAAGTATATTATGCTTTATATTTGACCACCATCTTTGACCACTTTGAGTAGTAATCCACATTTTTATTCTTTGGATTATTACCAAACTTGTATATATCATATAAGGCGGGGATTATAAGAATTAGTATTTCATAAATGGCTTATCCTTTATTCTTAACCGTGGCGATTAAGAATATATACGCACTCTACTCTCTCATCCAATACATTCTCCTTACACACACCCACCAAACATCATCAATTGTATTTTTATCCTTTATTCTTTGTCCATTTGTTAAGGAGGATTTTTTACCATGGTTAAAATAAAAAATAGAAAATTGTCTGCTGTTAACCTTTGCATCCGTTTTATTAATTGCTGCTTACCTCTGGTTATTTTTCTTTATCATTCTTACTGTTAAACTTCACATATTCATAAATTAGTAGGATAAATAATACTTAACCAGATATAGTAAAAGTATAATGAATATCCTCAACTTTATTTTCCATATGATATATATATAAAACACAAATAAGGGTAGAGGTTTAGAAATTCAAAAAATATAAAGCTTTTTTATTGTAATTCACATTGAAAATTACATCACATCAAAATTTACAATAGAAATGCATTAATTAATGATAATTTAAAATAAAAACTTTTCATTTTTTTTATTCCTTAACCAAAACTCAAGATACTAGTTAACATTTGTCTATAAATATTACTGCCACATTGTGTAATTGTTCCTTCATTGAATAAAATTAAAGCCTCTCCAACATGAGAAGAGTTCTCAAATGTACCACGCTGCAAATTGCAAGATTGCATCTTGAAGCATGTCCATCAGGGACCTGCAGAAAGCAAGTTTGTTACGGGTTGCACTTTCAAATTTCAAGTGACTAAAAGCAGCAAGATTGACTATAACCGTTATATAAAAAGTTATTATTCAGGTCAAGGTAGGTAGATAGATACCTAACTAGCAGTAAGAAGGTTTATTTGCAAGGTTTCCTTTATAACATCCACCACAAAGGACGCTAACTCAGCTTGATGATCAGTATATACATGATCAGCTCCTTCTATGATGTGTAACTTGTGATTAGGTAGAACCTTAGCAAACTCAAGTGCAGCTACAACCGGGATTGTGGTGTCTGTTCCACCATGAACTGTGAAGACCCTGTCATATTATGAATCCATGCATTATGGAAATTTCATAACCTCCTTGAAAACTGTCCATTTTCATCAAAAAAATTCTAGAATTGAAGTTGAATTTCTTTAAATTTCCTGCCTTAGTAATAACTTCATTTCGAACTTCTAGTCCGTAATCAATACAGACACAAACATGCCATAAGTTTTGGAAGGATTTGCTAAGCATCAGTTACATATAAAGATATTCACCAGAAAAGAAGATACGAGATGATCTCCTACACTAAGTTTCAAGAGTTAACACTTGTAATATTTTTATATATACCTTCAAGGGTCAACAACAAAAAAGAAACTTTTGATGTTGATTTCGAAGTATAATTTTTAAACCTGATAAGTTAATAAGGATTTTCTTTTATTTTAAAACTTAAGAGAAGCATGTTCTGGAGGGAAAAACCTTTAAAACTTAAAACTTCAAGTATCAAATTTTAATAATAGTAACAATAATAATAGTAATAAAGATATTGGATTTTAAATGGAAAATGTCATCTGCTATTTACGGTAACCAAAACATCCTCACCCTTAACGAATTCTGCTGTATAGGTCATTATAATGAAACTCTGTAACGAAGATGAAACGAAGAAAAGAGGGGAACTATTTGGCAGTTTTTTCCTGACCTGCATTCTTTGTCAATATGCAAACATTCTTCAAGCATAATTATGTTTAACCGATCCTTCAAACTTTCTTCAGTTACACGATAATCAATACCTCCTACAAAAGTAGCTATGTGATATCCTCAAGAACAGAAGAAAACACGCACACCCACACATAGGTTCATATGTTATTTGACATTCAAAAGAAGAGTTATGGCAAAGCAAGATGATAAGACTCATGCTGTTGGAGCATTGCATCAAAGATTGGATGAAAAAAAAAAGAAGCTTATCAGAGGAAAACAAATCAAGGAAAGGCTTTGGAGTAGCTAGCTCATTTCAGCAAAAGCAACTAGTAGCAAGTTTAGAGTAGAGAAACAAGTATATGAACCTGGGATTTCCCCAAATCATCTTTGAAAAAACATGCTTCTACACCAATTTGAATTTAAGCATTTGATTGTTTTAACACATGACTGATCAAGCATTTGGATTACCTGCTGACTCTGCCTTCAACTCAATGAAACCTTCCCTCCCGAGTCTTTCCATAAAATCTTTACCAAAACGATTTTCAAGGCCTACCTTCAAATCATGGCTTCCAGACAGGTTGACAATTGTTTTAGTGTCATGATATTTTGATGCATAAAGAAGCGCTGCATTAGCTCCTGCACCAATATACATAAACTATTCAGAACAATTTTAACATACATACAAACTTTCTAATCCATAGTGACTGCATTCTTTGAGTTGTCCTTTATGTGCTTGAATCCATACTTCTCATTTTTTAAAGAAAATGAGGCTAACTAAGTTTTAAATTAGGTAGTTAAAATACTGCATAAGGTGTTGAAGATCCCACATCGACTAGAGATTAGAGCCTTTCATTGTATATAAGTGAGTGCAAACCTTAACCTCATGAGCCGATTTTATGGGATTGAGTTAGGCTTAAAGTCCATTTCGTAACATGGTATCAGAGTCATTTCGAGCTTATCCTAGCGAGTGTTTGTGTTGGATCTATCGTTTTTTTCCACCCCACATAGATAAAAATAGATAAACGGGAATTAATTCTAATTCCCACATGATGAAAAAAAGTAAAATGTCTCGAGAAGAAAATGTTCCTAGTTGACCACTATACATTGCTAACATCAGAAAATAGAATAATTTAGATTCTCGAGTAAAAAGTCAAAAAAATGGATCCATTTATAATTTTCTGTCAATTGGATTAGTGGATCATCCAATTCGAAATGATAACAAAGGATTAGTGGATCATCCAATTCGAAATGATAACAAAATACATAGGCTATTAGAAGCAGATCTATGTGATAAAAATAAGATATACTTAGACGGCAAAAACCCGGGCTCAAAAAAAAAAATATGACATTTTTTCTGGTGCTTTGAAGGAGGAAACACCATGTAGGTGGAAATCCTACTTTTGATGATGCTTGTACTCAAATTTTTAATCTAACATATTTCCATTATTATAAAGAGTTCAGCGTGTGGATCTCAAGTCTAACAAAAACTCAAAAAGCACGCATCCATGGAAGATCTTATCAATTTTTTCTTAGGGATGAAATATTGTTTTAAAACCTAGCACAAATATTTTTATTTTTTATTATTAATTTTCTCCTCGAATCTTAACCATATACTTTAAAAAAATTATTTTCGTCTTAAACTGAAACTATTTTTATTATTATTTAAATTAGAATAATACTTAGATACAAGAGTTACTTGCTAATACCATACCTTAAACAAATTATTAATCTGAGCTCGTATTTGACGGTACTAGTAATTTGAATTCAAGTCCATTGAAATTACTCAAATATGTAATTGAATATGTAACACTCGGTATTTTTTTTTTCTGACAAAAAAATTGTTTTAATAAAATAATGACTTATTATAACTTTAAACATTTGGGTATACTTATTTAAAAAGTAGAAAAAGAAAAAGGTTTTCAGCTTTTTTTATAAGTAATTTGAAGTTATGTTCCATAAAAATATGCACTAAAAAGATAAAACTTTAAAAGTAATTTTTACCATAAATAAATACATATCAATTTTTACTTATATATAAGAATCACTTAAAAATAAATCACCTTTTAATAATATTTTTTAAATAAATCACCATTTAACAATACTCTTTTTTAAATAAATCATCTTTTAGCAATATTTTTTTTAATAGAAACAAACGCACCATTTAATGGAGCAAATTTATCAATCTTGTGACAAATTCTAAAGACCGTTTACTCAACCTAATGAAAAAAAAAACATTTCTTTCAAAAACATTGTGCTCAAAAGTAAATTTGACGCATTCATTTAATATAAATAAAAAATTGATATTTCAACCCACCTTTATTTTATGTTTGAAATTCCTCAATAAATATGGAAAAAATACCTCAATAAACAAGCTTCTAGATAAAAACTTCAAGAAACAAAAAAAACTAATTTATAAAATAAAATTAATCTATACGTAAATCATAAATAATTTTAAAAAAAAATTATATAAAATATTTTTTACAAATTAACTTATATTAGTTATGTATTGCTGAATACCGAATGAACATTAGTCATTTGATTTGTCAATCAATGTATTAAATTTACTAATGATCGTTTTTATTTTTCGACATGGTAAGACAAATTTATAGTGAAGATTAATTATAATCAAATGATTTATCACTTTCTAAACAATGTTAAGAGAGTATTAGGTTTTCATGTGCTTAGGAAAGTTTCTCTAACCAGAAAAAACTAATAAAAAAATTATAAATAGAAAAAGATTACAAAGATAAAGATAAAAAAAGGTAATGATTGTTCAAATAAAACAATGACCTAAACATATTCACTTCAACTAAATGCATTTGCAAGTAAACTCCTAACCTAACTGATAGAAAAAAAACAATAAAAAGACTGAAGAAGGGTGACGAAGGAGATTTTGATAAACTAGATTGATGTTGTAAGAAAATTTCATTTAAAATTTCCTTTTCTGAAAAAGGATTTCTATACATTTTTATTGAGAAAGTTATCTCACAAGTCTTTTTATGCCATCAATCAAAAGCAATTTTACTGTTAATTAATTCAAATCATATTTTCAGTTTTACTTCTATGGCACATGTTTTGTTTGAGAATAATGGTTAGGATTTCTCAAGCTTCCACATCTTCCAAGAAATCAAATTACCTAAATAGTTTCATAGTTTTTTTGAAAGGTATTGCTCACCTGTGTCTCAAAGACACTAATGAAGAAAGTAAAAATAAGAAAACTTTTTATTAAAAATTATATTTATTTTAGCACTTTAGCTAGTGTCCCTCCAAGACTAGTTATCATTACTTCAAAATGTGACAACTAAGAAGTCTTTACCATAAGGTTTTCTTACCTTTTTCTTTTATAATACCATAATTTGTTCCCACATTCTTCAAAATGTGATATTAACTCCCCACCAAAGCTTTTGCACTGTTCACAGTATGCTAACTTGAGATAACTGTTTGCATTGCCATAAATAATTGATAGTGTCAATGATTTCATACATCAGATGAGAGGCAAATATTAGTAGCACTGGCAGATATTGCACTCTCCATTATTTTAACCATGATGAGAGATTCACCAATTCAATAAGCAAAATCTAGAAAAGTTCAACACATGTTGTGGAACATCATAGGCAGGTTCATCCATAGCAGAAAATTTGTTCATCAGTGGCGGATTGAACTGGCTTGACACAACATCTACCACAACTATATCATTAGATAAACGAATGTCACAACATAAAATGTTGAGCTCAAATGCAACCAACAAAGATAGATGGACAACTAGCTAGATGCACCCCTATCCTTGTTCAAGGTTTCCTTTATGAAGTTCACAACAACAGAGGCTAATTCATCTTGGTGATCAGTATATACATGATCAGCTCCCTCTATGATATGAAACTTGTGATTGGTTAGGATCTTGTCAAACTCAAGTGCAGCTGCAGCTGGGACTTGGATGTCTGCACTACCATGAACTGTAAAGATCCTGTCATTTATTATACAACCATTCATTATGGAAATTTCATAACTTCACTGATAAAAACTATCAATTTTCCTCAACAAATTATCATAACTAATGTTTTAGTTCTTTAAATCCATTCCTAATTACTAGTCCATACTCCATACAGACATAAACACATTATCTTGCATATTGGAAGCATGGACCAAACATCAAATTACATGGATAAAGATTATCTCCTCCACTAGTTACATTCTCAACATCACTAATCTTTTTCTCAGTATCCTGATATCCTCTTCCAGGTTCATAGTAATTGAATGATTTACAATGCAAATTTCGAAACTGAAATGTCTGGAAGGTTATTATGCCTTTCACTTTTTACTGAAGCAATAAAAACTGGTACTATTGAAGAAAAGAAAAATGAGAAAACTAAGCATTAAAATAGTGCAACTTATAAATTCCATTTCCTATTTCATTTATCCTTGCAAATATGACAGACTTTGATTTTGTATCCTTAAAATATTTTGTTGTTTTAATCTTTGTAAATGTTTTTTTTAAACTGGTTTCTATTACTAATTGGTGAATCATTACCATCCTCATAAAAACTATTTCGTTATTTCTCATATTTATTCTTCAGTGTTAACTTACAAACAAAAATCTTTCAAATCAAAATTTCTAACATGAAATTTTAAAATTTGGCAGAGGCATGCTCTTGAAGGCAAAAAACTTAAAAAGTTAAAAATGACATGCCTTAAATGTCATCTGCCATATATACCATTATAACCTGCAGTGTGGATGATTAAAATAAAACTCTGTAATGAAGAAGAAAGGGTGAAGAAGAGACTCACCTGCATTCTTTGTCAATATGCAGACATTCTTGAAGCATACTTATGTTTAATCGATCCTTCAAACTTTCCTCAGTTATACGATAATTAATGCCTCCTGCCAAAGTACATGTCATGAGATGTCCTCAAGATCACAAGTGATATTATTTTCTCCAAATTTTTCCCAACAACATTACCCAAAAGAGCACAGTGTTCCAAACAATTACAGAAATAGCTTGGTATTGATTCCAAAGAACCAAATTCTGGGAGTTATTTTTACACTTGTCGCTGGAAAACCAACTAGAAACGAATTCAATACTTTGTATTTTTCACTAATAAATTTATATAATTTACCTAAATTTTCAAGTTCAATTACAAAATAATTAAATTACAAATAGATATTTAGTTCGATGATATCAACCACAAAATTTATTTGTACAAAATTGATTTACAAAAAAAAATTAACCACAGAATTCCATATTTACAAATATACTTAAACACCACAAAAATTAAAAGTATATTTTGGTTATCGTATTTGTAATCACTTAAATTTTAAAAATATTCATATTTTTATTTAAATAACCAAAATACATAACACGTTTGTAAAATGACAATTTCAATTAATACAACCAATATTCCATTAATTTCAATACAATAAAATTATTAAATAAAATTAACTAATTTCAATTTTATTTGCTTGGACATTAATTTCTTAATTTATTTAATTTTTTAAATTTCTTTCATTTTCTGTTTTATTTAATTTTTATATACATTGTCATTATTAATAAAATATTATTAAATACAAAATTATAAACACCACTTAATTTTTAATTTTATTAATTTTAAATTGATTTTTTTGTATTTTCAGGTTTTTAAAATAATTAAAAAAAAAGAAAGTTAGACCATAATTTGGTTTCGGAACCGAACTCTAACCGGCTGTTGCCTAGTAAAGTAAAAACAATTGCCAAAATTTTGTTTTCTGACGACAAAATTCTAAGTACCTACAATAAATCATGTTATTTCCGTAATTATTTAGTTGGGAAAAGATTTGGCATATATTATTTCACACTCACAAGAAGCGTTATATTAAAGCAAGATGATAAGATTGATGCATTTGGAACATTGTATCAAAGATTGGAAACTAAAAGAAGGGCTTTTTTCTTCATTAAAATACTGCAACTTGTTTCGTTTATTGCAAAAAAAGGATAAAAAAAATTATTTATGACTTTGGCGTGCTTGTGTCACGACATTGAAAAGATCGTGTTCATACCACATCACTTCAGTTTTGATCTAGACATATACTAAAGTCATGTCATGATATGATTACTTTAGTTCAAAATATTTAGAAATGAAATTGTGCATGGTTGGCAGAACGAATTTGTATCAATTTCAATATTAAATAAAAATAGTTGAAGTCATATCTAATAATTTTAATTATTTTTATTTAACATTGAAAGTCTTATCACATTGTATCACTTCAACTTTGTAATGGTTATGGAAAAGTTTATGATATCAGCTTTGTATTAATGGTTGTGGAAAAGTTTATGATATGTGAAAATTTTAAAGTATAATGTAGTTTATATTATTTTACTGGAAAAAGGTGTGATTAAATAGAATAAAATAAGAAGATCATTAAGTAAAATAAATTATATTGAAAGTAATAATAATATTGTTTTTATTATATAAAAGAAATAAATTATTTATGTACTATGTGTTACATTATGAGGTTGTTATTGTGACTCATGTTCTATATTAGGAAGTGGTGTGATGTAATCCAAGTTTTTGGTTGATGGAAGGTATGGCGTGGCAGTGAAATGATGTGAAGAGAAAGGTACCGAATGGAGGAAAAGGTGCAAGGAATCGTGAGAGTTGAAGGTGCAATGAAGGGGAAAGAGAAGGTCAACCTTCCCTTTAGAGAGAATGAGTGTTCAAATTCAGAACCACATGAGTGGATTTTAGAATATTTATAGATAAAGGTAGCTTGTTCCTTAAACTACCATTACTCTAGTTAAGAAAATTCGCCCAAGCGAACCCAATCTTGCTCAGGCGAGATCACTCTAATAACGTTAAGCCTTTTTTCGTGCAACTCGCCCAATAACGCCCAGGTGAGAAGTCAATTAAACAAAGCCCAATTAGGTTAAATAAGAGGCTTGAGGCACAACCCTAGACATCATTGAGTGAATTGAAATTCAATTGGGAGAATAAAAGGTGTTAGAAACCCTAGAGAAGAAAGTTGTCAAGGAGAAACATGTTAGATATTCTTTTCTTGCTCTCCATGCTTGTAATAGCCAAAATGAGTGGCTAATTTTACCCTTTGGGATTGAGAGTAATATGTTCAAACTTTTATGTATTGAGGTGATATTTAAATATAATATTTTGTTATTGATTAATGATTGATATTGTAATTTTATTTGTAATGCTTGTTTCTATGATCTAGATCCTTATATTTGACTGAAAAGTACTTACAAGTTTTTGACCCAAATGATAATGCTTAACATATTTGAATGCTAGGAATAAATTTGAAATGTTAATTGCTATCAACGTCTAATTGTAATGATAATAAGTTTTTATAAATATGTGATGAATCGATAGTTAGGAGAGTCACTTAATAATTTTATATGTGAGGAATCGATATAAATGATTTTTATACGAACATCAATATCAATCAAATGGTAAAATATAATGCTAATCAAAATACAAAAGAGTAAGAAGGATGAACCTCAATCTCAATTTTCCCAATTGAAGCGACAAACTCTTTGACTTATTTTCTTTTTAGTTATTACAATCATAACAAACTCCAAACAAACTTTATTATTTTTTTTTCTATTTAGTGAATCTTTTACTTGATTATTCAACAATTCCTTGTGGGTTTGATATCTCTCCTTAGGGACAAATTATTACTTCTAACAATACGGTGCGTTTGTCGTAAAATAAGTCATCAAGTTTTTGGCATCGTTGTCGAAGAACAATTGAATTTTTTAGTACAAATTCTTAAATATTGTGAATATCTTAATTGTTTTTGTTTTATTTATTTATTTATTTTATTTTTGTGTATTGTTTTATTTTTGTTATTTTATTTTAATTGCAATTTTTTCAGATTTAATTTGAATTTATTTTATTTTATTTTGTTTAATTTTCAATTTTAATTTTTTTTAAGAAAAAATTATTCTGTTACTGTGAGTGAATCCTTGTGCTAATCCTTAATTTAGATGTCTTATATGATATTAAGAGGTCAAATTCCCAAAGACTAATTATTATTTGAAGCAGAGATTTAAGGGCAACTAAAGAAACAAAAAGACAAAGAAAAAAGAGAAACAAGGCGACACTAGAAAGGAATCCTCAACCACTTCTTTTTTTCACACTAATATTATTTAGGAGGAAAGCAACATGACAAAAGGGCAAGCACCACCCTTTCGAAGAACACTTGGAGATTATGTCATGTAGTAAGGCCCTAGACATTTTTCTAGTACTTGTAGTACTTGTGTTGAAGATGGGAAGCTTTGATGTATCAAATCCTCATGGAACCTGAAGTTGTGCTGTGTTTTAGGTTTGGGTTTAGAATCTTTGTAAGATCAGTTTTGATTCCTACAGAAAGCTTGTTTCAATATGTTTTAAAGAACTAAGTGTTTTTTCCATGCAAAGGGAAAAACAACCGATTAAAGTTTCGAGACAATCGGTTGTTTGTCACTTAGCTGACAAAGGAGTTTTGAAGCTATTTTTTGAATCAGTTGTGTAACTGTTGAAACCATTCAACCGGTTATATTGTGGTTTCAACCAATTAAAAGTAAATTTTCATAACAGTATTTTGAAAACCTGTTTTAACTTATTCAGTTGTTCAAATCTGCCTTAAACGGTAGTTTTTCAAAGGTTATAAATATAGCCTTTTTTCAAAAGTTTCACGAGAGAGAAATATAGAAGTTTTACACTCTGATTTGAGATCAAAAAGAGAGATTACAATTTGTTTGTGAAAAGGAGTTTTTCAAGTTTAGCAAGATTGCTTTTGAGTTTTGCTGTGATTCAAGAGCTGATCATAGGGCTTCTGGTTTACTTATTCCATGTGTTTTCTACCCTGTCTTAGTTTCTTGTAATTGTTCATATTACATTCTATAAACGTGTTTGTAAAATCCTGTAAAGTCGGTGTGATTTTGGCTTGAGGTGTGTGCTGTGTTCAAAGAGGGTGAGTAGGTCTTGTGGTTTCAGGATCACCTCTTTGTGGGTGTTTGTAATCTGTGTTTGGTTACATAGTGAAACACTCAGTGGTTTGACTGAGAACTGGATGTAGCTCAGGGATTGAGTGAACCAATATAAACATTGTGTGTAAATCTCTCTTTCTCGTCTCTCTAACTGTTTGATATTTTTGTTGCCATAAACAACCGATTAAATCGTGTTTTAACCAATTGAAATTCTGATATTTGTTTCTGTTATACTATTTGATTGACTTGTTGGAATGCTTATCTGAGTTGATTGATAAAGGTTCATTCTAAAGTAAAGTAATTTTGAAAATCTTTTAAAAACAATTCACCCCCCCCCCCCTTTTGTTTAAGCCATCAATTATAACACCTTGGAGATGAAACATGTTTTCCTTAGTCTCATTAGTACCCATCAATTTACAGGGATCATGATGATCCATATACACATTTGTCTACATTTTATGAATTGGTGGGAACAATGGGCTCTCAATCAAGTGATATTAAAATTGTTTATATGCGCTTGTTTCCTTTTTCATTGGTAGGAAAGCTAAAGAATGGCTTAAATCACATCCAAATCAAAGTCTCACTAGCTGGAAGAATGTAGAAGAAAAATTTCTACAATTTTTTTTCCAATATCTTGCTTCATCAAAGCAAAGTCTGATATTTCTATGTTCAGACAAGAAGCAAATGAAGCCCTTTGTGAGACAAGAGAGAGATTCAAAATGATGCTGAGAAAATGCTCAAATAATGGGTTTGAAGACATTGCTCAACTGAGCATATTTCATAATGGTCTAAAATCTAATACTAAGATGCTCCTAAATGTTGCAGCTGGCAACACAATGATGACCGTTGATGTGGAACAAGCGACAAAAAATATTGATGCATTTACATCAACAAATTATTAAGCCTAACATGATAGACAAGGTATTCAAAAGATAAGGTTGTTAGAGTTGAATACTTTAGATGCATTATTGGCTCAGAATAAAATTTTGACACAACAAATTAAGACATTAATTGCACAAATGGCTAAATTGCCCCCAACAATTACAAGTTGTGCAATCATCTCAAAGCCAGAGTCAACTAATCAGGTGTGATTTTTTGTGGAGGTGATCATCCCAGTGGTCATTGTTCTTATCAAAACAATTCATCTGAAGCATAAGTAAATTACATGGGTAATAACGGAAGGCAAGGTGGTTTCTCTAACAATAATAATTACTCTCAAGGTTGGAGAAGCAATCAAAATCAAAATTTTGGGTGGAAACAAGATAATGGTTCATCCAATAAGCAAGGTCCTTTCCAACAACAACAACAACCCAATTATCCTTCGATTCCTGAAAGGATGAATTAACTTGAAGATACCTTGGAGAAATTCATGAAGGCTAATATGGTCAGTCACGAAAATAATATGACGACAATCAGAAATATAGAAACTCATGTGGGACAAATTGTAAAACGGTTAGCAAAGCGACAAAGTGACAAATTTTCAACCAACACCAAGATCAACCCAAAGGAGCATTGCAATACAATTGTCGCGGAACATGGTAAAATAGCAGGAGAGAGGGATGGTGATAATGTAGTAACTGAAAAAGAAGAAAAAAATGAGATTGAGGGAGAGAGATATGAGAAAGAGAGAAAAAAAAGGTGAGGAAGAAAAGATAGAGAAAGATGTTCTTGAAAAAAAGATATATAATATCCTCATGCTCCTTCAAAAAAGGAGAGAATTTTTTGATAACTTGCTCCCTAAAAATTATTTTGCAGCAATGCCGAAGCAAAAGTCAACATGTGAGGGAGTTATAAGGAAGAAGTGTTATTTTGAAGAAAGAAGTGTAGAGTTGGAAGTTGGATGCAATGCCATTATTCATAAAGGCTTGCCTAAAAAATCCAAGGACCCAAGAAGTTTTAAACTTCATGTGTCTATAGCTTTATCTGTGGACAAGGCCTTATTGGATTTGGAGACAAACATAAATTTAATTCCTTTCGCAATGCTGAAAAAAAATAGGTGAAGTGGAGATTAAACCCATCAAGATGCAACTACATTTAGCAGACAAATCAATCAAATACCCTTATGGTGTGGTTGAAGATATTCTTGTTAAGGTGGATAAATTCATATTTCCTATGGATTTTATTGTGATGGACATGAAAGGAGACGAGGAAGTTCCCTTGATACTTGACAGACCTTTTATAAAAACTTCTTATCATTACGATTAAATGTTGATAGCAATTAGCATTTCAAATTTATTTTTTGCATTCAAATATGTTAAGCATTATCATTTGGATAAAAAACTTAGAAGTATTTTCCAGTCAAATCTAATGATTTAGATCATAGAAACAATCATTACAAATAAAATGACAATATCAATCATCAATCAAGAACATAATTTTATATTTAAATATCACCTCAATACATAAGAGTTTGAACAAATTACCCTTAATCCCATAGGGTAGAATTAGTCACTCATGTTGGCTATTACAAACATGGAGAGCAAGAAAAGAAGATTCAACATGTTTCCTTTGACAATGCTGGAAAAAAAAATAGGTGAAGTGGAGATTAAACCCACTAAGATGCAACTACAGTTAGCAAACAAATCAATCAAATACCCTTATGGTGTGGTTGAAGATGTTTTTGTTAAGGTGGATAAATTTATATTTCCTATGGATTTTGTTGTGATGGACATGAAAGAAGATAAGGAGGTTCCCTTATTACTTGGTAGACCTTTTAGGAAGACTGTTAGACTCGTAATTGATGTTGATAAAGGAGTTCAAGTTAAAGCTAAAAATGATGGGGTAACTTTTAATTTTTTTAAATGGTTTAAAAAATTCTAATGCATGGAAGGAATGCTCACAAAGAGATGCAACAAATGAAGTCTTTCCTACTAAAGAGCAATTGACCTGTCAAAGCCAATTGAGGAAGTTATACATCACTAAAGTTCCAAGACAAAAGAGGAAAATAAAGTCTAACAGGAGATTATTGTAGAAAAAGATGAATATAGACCAGGGCAACCCATAATGTGTTAGAATTAGTGACCTAAACAAAAGGGGGTGAATTGTTTTCACAAGATTTTCGCAAAGTTTGGAAGTAGAATAAAAAGTTCTGAAAAATCAACCAATTGATTTTCTGTTCAACTCAATAAAATTTCTGATTCAAGGTTATTTATGAAAAATCAACCTGTTGTTTTCTCAAAACAACCGGTTGCTTATACCAGCAAAATATAAAACCAAGTTAAAACAGTTTATAAGAGAAGAGATAGAGAGAATCACAAAGAGGTTTATACTAGTTCACTCTTAACCAAAAGCTACATCCAGTTCTCAGCTAACCACTGAGAATTCACTATGTAATCTAACCTATATTACAAAACACACACCAAGAGTGATGATCTTGAACCCCTCAAGAACACACACCACTCTTTGGCAACACCACAGTTTCCAAAAACACTTTTCTGAAACTGCCTTACACAAGAACACACATACATTAATTTCACTCATGAGAATATGTATCTAAACCCAACTAATTCAATATAATGTTCAAAGAAGCATTTTATCAGACACCTCATGTGCATTTCCAAAATTGAGTTTAATGAGTGATTTGAACCTTATTAACCATCCAAAATCAGAATCAGGCTACCAAAAACATCCACCAATGTTATGCAATCACAATTATAACATAAATCCAAGATAATCATCACAAACCCTAAAATCCCAAAAATTGAAATAAAAAACATTAATCCATGGGTTGAAAGAGAAATTAAGGCATAAAATAGATGTAGAAATACTTACACAACACAATTTGAGCAAGGGATTGAACTTGGAAGATAAAAAATTGATAATGAGGGCAATTTTAAGCTAGCAAAATCGCAAGGTAATTCTCACCAAGGGTTTCTGAAATTGGGGGCAAATGAACCTTTTCGTGTGTTTTTAAAAAACATTGTAAGTGGGATCTCGCTTGGGCGTGATATATCTCGCCTTGGCGTGACATATTTCACCTGGGCAAGATTTCTTTTGAGAGCCCCCAACTTTTCGTGCTCATCTTGCCTGAGCGCGATGGATCTCGCCTGGGCGAGATTGCTCTAGAGAGCATCCAATTTCTCAAGCTTAACTCGCTTGGGAGTGGAGTATTAGACTTGGGCGAGATTCCCTGAAGGAAATTTTGCAATTATTTTATGAAAAATAAATCTTATCCTAACAACAAAATAAAATAATAAAAATGAAAATAAGAATATTGGATTGTCTCCCAGCAAGCGCTTTATTTAACGTCGTATAGCTTGACGTCTGTTTTTATCAAGGTGGATGACCTTTTTGTTGCTACAATTTCCTGGTTACAACTTTTGTTTGTCTTGAACATGGGTCTCCAAGTTCAATTGTTCCACCAATCTTGAGTTTCTTGATAACCCATAATTTTGACCCCTTCTTTTTCAACCCTCGTTTCGCCTCTCTAAACATTATGGGTTGCCCTGGTCTATATTCATATTTTTCTACAATAATCTCTTGTTGAACTTTATCTTCCACTTCTGTCTTTGAACTTTGATGATGTATAACCTCCTCAATTGACTTTGACATATCCAATTGCTCTTTAGTAGGAAATACTTCCTTTGTTGCATCTATTTGTGAACATTCCTTCCATGCATTAGAATTTTTTAGATCATTAAAAAGATTAAAAAGTTACTACATCATCTTGAGCTCTAACTTGAAGTTCTCCTTTATCAACATCAATTAAGAGTCTAACAATCTTCATAAAAGGTCTGTCAAGTATCAATGGAACCTTCTCATCTTCTTTAATGTCCATCACAACAAAATCCATAAGAAATATGAATTTATCCACCTTAACAATAACATCTTCAACCACACCATAAGGATATTTGATTGATCTCTCTGCTAACTGTAGCTGCATCTTGGTGGGTTTAATCTCCACTTCACCTATTTTTTTCAGCATTTCCAAAGGAAACGTGTTAGATCTTCTTTTCTTGCTCTCCATGCTTGTAATAGCCAACATGAATGACTAGTTCTACCCTTTGTGATTTGGAGTAATTTTTTCAAACTCTTATGTTTGATGTGATATTTAAATATAAAATTATGTTCTTGATTGATGATTGGTATTGCCATTTTATTTGTAATGATTGTTTATATGATCTAGATCCTTAGATTTGCTTGGAAATTTCTTTCTAAGTTTTTGACCTAAATGATAATGTTTAACATATTTGAATGTTAGGAATAGATTTGAAATGTTAATTGTTATCAACGTCTAATCATAATGATAAGAAGTTTTTATAAATATGCGAGGAATCAATATTTAGGAGACTCTCTTAATAATTTTATATGCGAGGAATTGATATAAATGATTTTATATGGGCATCAATATCAATCAAAAGATGGAATATTACCATGTTAATCAAAATACAAAAGAGTAAGAAGGATAAATCTCAATCTCAATTTTCCCAATTGAAGCAACAAACTCTTTGACTTGTTTTCTTTTTAATTATTACAATCATAACAAACTTTGAACAAATTTTATTATTTTATTTTCTATTTAGTGAATCTTTTACTTGTTTATTCAACTGTTTCTTGTGGGTTTGATATCTATTATTATGAACAAATTATTACTTCTAACAACACGGTGCACTTGTTGTAAAATAAGTAATAAGTCATTCCACATTGTTAGCCAACTTGCGTGATATTGTGGTCAATATGGATCAGTTCCTCCTCTCATGTCCTCTTTGTTCAACTAATCTAAGTTTAATGGGTCGGTTGGAATACTTTGGCAAAACCTAAACTGCTGCATAACCTGGTCAACTTAATGTATTTCAACTGTTGCAAAGCATGTAAGAAGAACAATCGTCTGACTTACAAGAGAAATATGAATGGTAATCAAATGAATAAGTTGATTGTGATGATAATAAGTCCACAAGAACATTCAAGAAATTTGTTGTTAGCACGAGTATGTGGTAAATTATGACAAAATGTATAATAGTAACATGGATAGTTAAAGTCGAGAATTTGTTTGGGTTGTAAGTGATCAAACGTATCACATAATTGAGTAAATGTAGTGGTGGACGTGTTGGTCCTTTGCACAATATTTATGTTAGACTTAAACACCACAATGGTTGAAGTGTATGGTAACGTCAAAGTTTATAAAGGACAACAAAAATTAAAATAACCTTTTTGCAATTGAGAAACCAAGACTTGCAACAATATCTTCATCACTTAATGACCAAAGAGGTAGACAAATTCATGTAATGCGGTCCCAAGTCTAACATTGTAGAAGTAACATCCAACCTCTGATATTGTCTTAATTGAAATTTATTTTGTGATCTAGAGCACGATACAAACATGTGAAAACACCTAACCCCAAGTGTAATGATGCAATCCTAGCCTAGGATTATATCATGTAATTTGATATGTTATTAAGATTAGTTAATAATAAAAGATACATAAGATAAACTATGTGCATTAATAAACTTCCAATCAATGTTAATATGTGTGCTCGTACATGTTTGTGTTGGAGACGCAACAGAGACTTATCGACCGAAAGTCTTTGATTATATGTCACTAATGTTTAAACCTATACTTTGAATGTAGTAAACACAAGTTCCATAAAGTAAAAACAAATTACATATAATAAACATAGGTTAGATATAGTAGACAACAATTGCATATAGTAGAAACAAGTTGCATATAGTAGAAATAAGTTGCATATAGTAAACATAGGTTACATACAGCAAAACCAAGTGGCATAAAGTTGACATAGGTTGCATATAGTATAAATATATTATATACAACCTATTTTTACTATATAGAACCTATATTTACTACATTCAAAATATAGGTTAGAGCATCAATTGCCTATAATCAACGAATTTCAGTCGATAAGTCTCGATTGTGTCTCCAACATAAACATGTCACTAAGGCAATATGGAAGGGTAATGAAAGACTACTTCAACCTAGACGACATGCTATTTAGGTTGTCAACCATCATAACAGACTTGACGAACAAGTAAAAAAAATTGTATTCATCATGTCGAATTTGACCAGTTACTGATAAGTGTCATATTTCTGTAATATTTCATATTAAAAGACAAACACTTATGAATATTTATTGATAAAATAACTATAATTTAACCATTTTTTACACATTTTGTGATTATAATATGAATAAGAACGATTTATTCCCAAATTTGTGTTAATTTCAAGATTCTAGGGGAAAATAAAGATGAAAGAGCTAAAGGAGAATAGGCAAGCTGAAAAGGAAAAGCTAGAATGCTTAAAAGCTCTCCCAAACTCGCCTAAGCCATAAGCACTCCAGAGGAACTCACCCAAGCGAGATCACTCCAGCGAAGTTAGGCTTTTTCTCGTCCAACTCGCTTAAGCAAGTTGTAGCTTGCCTAAGCGAGAAGTCACTTAGCCCTAGCATAACTAGGTTAAATATGATACACGAGGCATAACTCTAGACATAATTGGGAGAATAGAAGGTGATAGAAAACCCTAGAGGAGGTAACCGTCAATAAGAAACATCCTGAATCTTCTTTTCTTGTTATCCATGCTTGTAATGACCAACATGAGTGGCTAATTCTACGATTTGAGATTGAAAGTAATATGTTCAAATTCTTATGTATTGAGGTAATATTTAAATATAATATTATGTTCTTGATTGATTATTGGTATTGTCATTTTATTCTTAAAGCTTGTTTTATATGATTTTAATCCTTAGATTTGGCTGAAAAGTACTTCTAAGCATCTAACATAAATGATAATGCTTAACATATTTGAATGTTAGGAATATATTTGAAATGTTAATTACTATCAACATCTGCTTGTAACGATAAGAAGTTTTTCTAAATATGCGAGGAATCGATATTTAGAAGACTATCTTAATAATGTTATATGCGAGTAATCAATATAAATGAATTTTATATGAGCATCAATATCAATCAGAGGTAGAATATTATCATGCTTTTCAAAATACAAAATAGTAAGAAGGATGAACTCAATCTAAATTTTCTCAATTGAATCAACAACTTTTTACTTTGTTTTATTTACATTCTTGCAATCATACACAACAAACTTCCAACAAACTTTATTATATTATTTTCTATTTAGTGAATCTTGTACTTGAAAATTCAACTGTTATTTATGTACACTTACGGTAAAATAGTCATCAGTTATTGACTTTGGCACATATCAAGATCAACCATCACTTGGTCATAACTTAAGTGAAGAGGTGGAAAACAGAAACTCACACCTTTCATCTCCCACTAGGAGAGCCAACAGTGACACTAGAAGACGTGGCAATGCAACTTGGTGTTCAATTAATTGAGAATTAATCACTGGTGTGAGTAATGTTGACCTGGTTTCCCGATGCTAACAATTGTTAGTTTCGGTGTCATCTGCAACTATAGTAAAGGGAAATTCAATAAAATCATTTGGTTCAACAAATTTTTTCAGGAAGTTTCAAATGATGTAGGTTATGTTGTCAAAACACAACATACACGAGCACACATTAATGTTGATTGGAAGTTCATTAATGCTTGATACATCAATCAAAAGACTCCATCTTATGTATATTTTATTATTGATTAACCTCAATAAACGTGTCAAATTATAGTTGGGGCTCAATTGTTTATCGTGCTCTGAACCACAAAATAGATTTCAAGCAAGACAATATCAGAAATTGCATGTTACTTCTGCAATGTTGAATTTGGGACCGCATTACATGCATTTGTCTTCCTCTTGAGCCATTAATTGATGAAGATATAGTTGCAGACCTTGCTTTTCCACTTGTAAAAAAAATATTATTTTAATTTTTGTTTGTTCCCATATAACAAACTTTAATGTAACCATACTTTGACCATTGTTGTGTTTAAGTCTAACATAATTATTGTTGATGTAAGATGGTTTCGGATGATGCAAAGGACCAACACATCCACCACTACAGTTACTCAATTACGTGATAAATTTGATCACCTACAATCCTAATAGGTTATCCGACTTTAACTATTATACATTTTGCCATAATTTACCACGTCCTCATGTTAACGAAAAATTTCTTGACAATTCTTATGGACTCCTTATTACCACAATGAATTTAGTCGTTCAATTACCATTGATATTTCTCCAAATCAGATGATTGTTCCTCTTATATGTTTTGCAAAAATTGAAGTACATCAAGCTGATCAGGTTATGCAACAGTTTAGATTTTGCCAAAGTATTCCAACTGACCCATTAAACCTAAATCAGATGCACAAAGAAAACATGAGAGGAATAATTGATCCACATTGGCCACAATATCACACAAGTTGACTAAAAATGTGGAATGACTAACATAACCGTGTAATTTAAGTAATTTAGTTCACGAAAATGGTCACTTGCGTGGTAATACACTACACATGCAATGGTACATTGGACATACTATCTAGTGCATAATGCATTTACAACTTACGGTTGATGATGATGATGATGTAAGTTCATTTAACAATTCATCCTTGTTATTGTAATTTTATTCAAACTAAACTAACACATTCTTTTCCATCGGCACGACACCTACAGCAACCTGAACTTTAGAGCCCCCACAACTATCATGTTGGGTCTTCTTCAAATGTTCAACAACAACCTTTTGGTCAACCAAGCGAAATGTTAAGATATATGAACTATCAAATTTTTGTACCAACAGATTTCGTCCAATTTCACCAATTTTCCATCGCAACAAAACATGTTTTCTAGTCCATCAAACATTTTTTGTACTTTCACAATGACACCACCATCAACATTCCATCCAGTATCATCAATGCATTGTTAGCATTGTTATCGATCTACAATGCCTTCACACGGGTTTGATAATCCACCCAACGATAACCAACCACAACACAATGATAACGGTCCAGAACCACCACCTCCTATTACTGAACATAAGCCACAATGACAGCCTCAAAGTTAGAGAAGAAGACCCCATGTGGCACATCGTCTCATAAATAGTTTGTTTCTTTTTGTGTAATAAAAACAATGTTATTGTTACTTTCAATATAATTTATTTTACCTAATGTTCTTCTTATTTTATTATATTTAATCATACTCTTTTTTCTCGGAAAAATAATATAAACCACAATATACTTCAAAAATTCCACACATCATAAATTTTTCCACAACCACTAAATTAATACAAAGTTGGAGTTGTACAAGGTTGTGACACTACTTCATTTAATCCTAATCAATTTTTTTATCAAAGTTGCCCCAATCATGCACAATTTCAACCCTAAATTAAACCACAGTCGTCCTACCATGACATGAATTTGCTGTACATTCAAATTGAAACTGAAGTTACTGAAGTTGTATGGCACGAGCACGACTTCTTTCAAACGAAGTCGTGTGCCATCGAGACACAACTTACCCAAAGTCGTAAATAAAAAAATTTCTACCCATCCTCGCAATAAACGGAACAAATTGCACTATTTTGGTACAAAAGACCCTAGAAGAAAGATCTCCAATTGGTTTGAAGAGTAAAGGAAGTTTTGTTTTGAAAAAGAGTGAAGAGGGAAACAAATCAATGAAAGGCTCTGAACCTGCTCACTCTAGAAAATGCAACAAATAGCAAGTTAAAAGTAGAGAAACAAATATATGAAGCCCAGATATTTCAAAATTATCTCTTAAAAGCACATCTCTACATCAATATAAGCATTGGAAGAAATGGCTGATTAAGTAGCCAGTTACCTGGTGCTGCCTTCAACTCAATGAAACCTTCCTTCCTGATTCTTTCCAGAAATTCTTTTCCATGACGACTTACAAGGCCTACCTTCAAATCATGACTACCAGAGAGGTTCACAATTGTTTTAACATCATGATATTTTGATGCATAAAGAATAGCCGCATTAGCTCTTGCACCAATATACATAAACCATTCAGAACAATTTCAACATGCATACAAACTTTCTAATTCAGAGTGACAGAATTTGTTGACTTCTTTATATTGATAGAAGTTGGCAAGGTTTGCTAAGGGATGTGTTTTAAGCCCTATCACAAATATGCAGCAACTTTACTAGTATTATTCCTTTCTGGTGGATACAGATTAACACAGCCATCACAGACATTACTTTACAGTTTAAGGCAAGTAATAAAATTTCTCATAAATCCTCTTTAAACATACCAAGATAAAAACTACTCAAGTTTCATTTTAGTACTTCTGTTGACTAGCTCAGTAGATTAAGAAACAGTTTTTTTATTCAGAGTATGAACTATAAACACATGCAGACGTGCTTTAATTTTCAGTCAGTAACAATCTACAGATAGGCAAAATTATTATTTATGTAAGAAACTGTGCTGTTCTTATCCTATTGTTTCATTCGAGATTTCTGTCCCAGCCAAATCATTGTTGCCCATAAATTACTTATATCATTGGTAATTAGAAAAATACTGACACAAATCAATTGCCTTAGTGTATCTGGTGGCTTCTTTCTACACATCTTGTCATTCGTAGAATTTCATCAATACAACAAACCTTTACTGTGCCCAACAATAGCAATAACTGTCCTGTTTGCTTTGAGAAAATGTTGGGCTACAGCATGTATATCATCAGCTTCCCTCCAGTAACCACCAATCTCAAATGAACCTTCACTTTCCCTGGAAGGAAAACTCAATAGCTAAATCAAAGTAAACAGTTAAACAGAAACA
This sequence comes from Phaseolus vulgaris, assembly GCF_051622355.1. NCBI lineage: Eukaryota > Viridiplantae > Streptophyta > Magnoliopsida > Fabales > Fabaceae > Phaseolus > Phaseolus vulgaris. Next base: position 35,412,159 of record NC_143500.1, on the reverse strand, counting down.
CTAGTAGTCAGGATTAGATAGCAGAAGATTAATATAAACATAGCAGAAATGGAGGAAGGAACAAGTGGCTGAATATCTTGAATTGAACACCAAGATTACAGAATAATATGCTCTAGGTTTTTATCTGTAAAACAGGAAATTTACCCATTTCCAGTGAAGTCAAACCGGAAAGAACTGATTCCTGCATTCTCTAGAGCAGCTGCGAGATTTGTCATGATAAAGTTTTCCTGGAGATAGGAAAAATAATTAAACAATGAGAGTAACTGAATCAAGGCATTTATATGTACATCCATGGGTTATGGAATCAGATGTCACATTAATTTCTGACAACATTTGCATCATAATAAAAAAATTGTGGGTTCATAATTTACAAAACAGAAAAAGTAACCTTCGAAGCTTGACCCCCATGGCATAGGATAACAATCTCTTTGGTTCCAGATTCATGTAAGATACCTGCTAGTTTATAGCCATACTTGTTTTGTATTATGACTTTCTGCTGCAGAAATGCTGACAAAATAATTCAACAGTTGTAAGTCAATTTCTCTGATATTGATTGAATATTCAATATGCTACTGTTTTTAACCATTATAATTAATTTCCAATACCACACAAAACGATTATTGGCAGCTCATTCTCTAACACAATCTTTCCAACATCTACTAAAAGTTTAAATTTATTAAAAGTTATAAAATTATTAATGATAGCCAACAATAAAGAATGTGTTCAAATTTTTTTAATTTCAAATATTTTTTTCTAACAACAGAACATGTTAAAAAAATTATTTTGGTATGCCAAAAGTACTAATCATTTAAGTCGAGATCTGTAGTTTATAAAACTTCTCTTGAAACGCCTAGTTGTCTGAAACACAGCATAGACAGAGTGGTTGTGAATATTTCCATTCCATTGCATGTTATTTCTTTTGGCATGTGAAGGCTATTTGGCTTAAAATTAGCTGAAATCCTGGAATGAAACTGCTACAGTGAGGTGAAAAGGGGAGAAGTCCCTTTACTGTGAACATAAAATAAATTTGGTTTGTATGGTATGCAGTGTGATAAAAATTGAGAGACAATCTTCAATAAACTGGAGACTGAACATGCAATCAAGAATATTCAAACTTGGAATTAGAAGGTTCGCTGTGAGAAAGAATTGGCAAGAATGCAATTGATAAGAAAAGAAGACAGGAACAAGATCAGATGCTTAGCAATTTGGGTAAGATGATGCGATGCTTCCACCATCTCACAGGCAATTTGCTTGCATGCACTGTATTTTCTTCGTAAATTAAGAAAAAAAAAGTGTTCGAAAAGTTAAAGAACACCCACAAACTCTTGACATCAAGCTCTTATCAAATCAACTTCAAAACAAATAACTTACATGGGTTTTGTGCCATCTTCAAGTTCTGGGAATGCAAAATTGCTTTCAGGCTGCTTGCGAAAACCTCTCTTGAATTTGAGTTACAGTGCCGCAAAGGCTGTTTTTTTATAACTCAACCTCTGACCCTGTGTGTAATGCCAGAAGGGAAAACATTATTGTCTGATGTAATGGTCCCAATTCATCTAAGAGGACAAATAGTCAAATATTACTCCCTCCTGTGTTAACTTTTGTAAAAATTAATTAAGATTCCCTCTTATTGGTTTAAATTTATGAAGAGTTACAACATAGATATTAAACTCAGAACACCAAAACTAATGATTTTTAATCAATTTGGCATATAAACAGAATCAGTTACATATAATATTGGCAGATTATTTATAACAGGGTTCATGTACTTCACTTAACTATTCTAACGGTTCAATCAGTCACTACTTTGAACATTGATTACTGATCCATTTGTATAACATTAATTTCATCAAATAAAAGAGGATGTTTGAAAAATATTGCTCTAGTATTTTTCATTAACAAAATTAATGCACACAGATAACATAATAAAAAAATCAAAATAGAATTTTTTTTTCCATTGCATAATGGGCTAGTTTGTTTAAATTTAAAATAAATATTTCTGAAAGTATTTTATAAGAATTGCTTATTAAAAAACTAGAAAACTGTTTACTAATAAGACAACTACATAAATAAACATAAGTTTATTTATTTTATTAAAAAATATAAACACAAGAAAACTCTCAATAAATTGTACATAATTAATTTTATAAGTAATTAGTTCTCTAAGTAGACCAATTGACACTAAGAAAATTTTCTTTCTAACTTTTTGCTATCCTTAAATTAGTTATGGAAATTATTGTCTATAAAAAATAAAAAGTAGCTTTAAAAAAGGCTAAGACGACTTTTAAAAAAGTTGAATATGTTAACATAATTTAATTTAATCCCTTACAAGTATAATATACAGGTTGAATGGTCGAAACTTTTTAAAATTAAAGAGCAAACCTGAACTAAAAATTCAGATAAGATGCAACTTTAGCCAAAAAAAAATATAATGAACTTATTATTACTAACAAGTCAGTGAATTCAAATTGGTTCCGTGAACAAGAACTAATCCTACAAATATTTTCAACATTTTTAAGATGTGTAAAACTGATGATGACCAAATAGGATGACAAAACATATCAAATCAATCTATTTTGATCCGACTTATTATTGGTCCATATTTTTGTATTTTTTTTTTAATAATACTTGTTTCATGTGATAACAGATAATTGTTGTTACTTGAAGTGTCAGCCTGAGATGTCAAGTTGTATAGTGATACTAACATGAAAGCATTTTTATAAAAAAAAAAAAGCTAGTCCACCACTTTTCAAAAAATTTAAGTTTTTTTTTTTTGGACCTATATACTTTGTTTTAGTCATTAATATCAAATCAATCAATTTTGATCCGACTTATTATTGGTCCATATTTTTGTATTTTTTTTTTAATAATACTTGTTTCATGTGATAACAGATAATTGTTGTTACTTGAAGTGTCAGCCTGAGATGTCAAGTTGTATAATGATACTAACATGAAAGCATTTTTATAAAAAAAAAGCTAGTCCACCACTTTTCAAAAAAATTTAAGTTTTTTTTTTGGACCTATATACTTTGTTTTAGTCATTAATAAAAATGTAAGAAAGAACAATAAAATTCAATCAAGTTTTAATATTTTAATCAAAGAAAGTTTAATACCTATCAAAATAAAATAAATATTAACAATACTCAAATAAATCAAATGATATATAAAAAAAATTAATATAAATAAAATTCTATTTAAAATATTGACAACCACCGATTTTGATTTCAAAAACATGATATTAAAAGTACCAAAAATTAAGGAGGGTAGACCAGCGGGTTAGACAAGTCGAACTAATACACGCTAGGTTCAAAAAATTCACCCACCCCGAAGTGACTCACTTTGCCACCCGTAATTATGCCATGAGTTGTCTCCAAACCCTTCAAATGTTGGACTAACCCCCACTAAGGCTACAATATGCTACCATGACATAACTGTTTGCATATTGCATTGTCATAATTTATAATGTCAAAATGACTTTTGTACATCTGATCAGAGACAAATAACAGTAGCAGATATTTCTCTCCCATTATTTTCACCATGATGCAATATTCGCTAATTTAATAAGCAAAAACTAGAAGAACTCAAGCATGTTGTAGAACATCATAGGCAGGTTCATCCATAGCAGAAATGTTGTCACCTTAAGCAATTTCAGTTGGCTCAAAACTGCAAGTTCAACCACAATTACACATCCTAGTTAGATGTACCCCTATCCTGGAGCAAGGTTTCCTTTATGCAGTTCACAACAACAGAGGCCAATTCATCTTGATGATTAGTGTATGAATGATCAGCTCCCTCTATGATATGTAGCTTATGGTTTGATACAATCTTGGCAAACTCAGATGCATCTTCAACGGGGATAACTGGGTCCGAAGAACCATGAACTGTGAGGACCCTGTCATCCATTATGTGATTTCAGATTAGCAATTATATGGATGCATGTGATGGTTTTGTAGCTTTATTCAGATTATTGTTCACAAGACCACCCTACTCATCATCTCTCACCAGTAATAAACTCCCTTTGCTCAAAATAACTACTCTAAGCACTTTTAAATAAGAACTCCTAAATTAAATACTAAAGAATTCATAAATTTGTAAACTGCAATGGTTTCCCGTAATTGACTAGGAAGTAAATCAAAACTGAAATTAAACAATTCTATTTAAAATATCAAGAGTATATATTCAATCTTGTAAATTTCCTTCTCTAATTTCATAATTTTCAGCAGTTGTGAAATAATTAGGGACACCTCTCGTAAAATCAAAGTTTAGAGAAGGGAAAACAAGGGACATTTGATGAAATTAATGTGTTAAAACAGCATAATGGAGCCAAGTTATAAAGACAAAAAACAATAAATACAAAGAATCGAAGATCACATGATACGGTTAGTCTTGAAATGAGTCTACACTTTATTACATACTTCCCAACAATTGTAAAGTAGAAAACCTACTCATATAAGTAAAAAACTTGAAGGTACGACTAAGATTTGATCTTCTCAACTTCATATGAAAATGACTTTATACGCCCCTTATATAACCCTTACACAAGATAAGAACTCTTGGTTATTGTGATAAATAAAAGCACATAAATACAACCACTAGGTTAAAAAGAACGGTTCAAATAGTTCTACAAGTTCTACATGATTTTCAATTAAAAAGAGAAAAATCACATTCTTTAAAAAATTATCATTGGTTTTAACTTCTTTTTTACAGAAACTCTGTAAACTCAACACACATTCTTCATAAACAAAAGGATGAAAAGGGTGACGCAAAAGAGATCAGACAAAAATTGTCCTCACCTGCAGTCTTTATCAATCTGAAGGCATGCTTCATGCATGTTTGTATCTAAGCGATCCATCAAACTTTCCAAAGTCACACGGTAATCAAAACTTCCTGCAATGGGAGATGTTCTCAAATGGCAGTAAAATAATGTAAAAAAGTGTGTGCCTGTGTTAGACAAATAGAAACAGAGAATGTCATGTGATGTGCTGATTTCGTATGATGGCAGCCAACAAATTTTCAAGTGTAATTATTGCCTAAATTTTTCAAGTTTCCCTTTTCTTTTGCTTTTTGGGGTTTCTTTTGTTATCAGACATTTAAGAGAATGAACTGTGGCAAAATAAAAGTATTGCAGCAAGAACTAAGTGCTTAAAATGAAAGACAGAATATTCCCCAGTTCCAATTTTGGTATAAAATGTATAGCAAAAGCAAAAAAGCAGTGGTTTTGGGCTTACTGGTTTTAGCAAATACGTTTAATAAATTCAAAGTAGGGAAACAAGTAATTAATGGAAACTGAATTTGTTCAAACTACCTCTTACAATACAACGTGCTGTAAGAGGCATGTAAATTTTGTGTGATTAAATGAAAGGTTACCTGACCGCATCACATCAATGAAACCATCCTTCCTAATTCTTTCCAAATAATCTTTTCCAAGGCGTTCTTCAATTCCAGCCTTCAGATCATAGCGTCCAGAGAGGTTGACAACTGTTTTGATGTCGTGATACTTAGACGCATAAAGAAGCACCACGCCACCTCCTGCATCAGGATACAAGTAATAAAATTTCACATAAACTCTCTTTACATTTATTGAGTTTTATCATTAAGACTGTTCACAGGCTGACAGATGAGATAAAAATTACTACAGTTCCATTTTAGTACTTCCACTGGCTAACTCAGTAGATTAAAAATAAAAGTTTTATATTCAGAGTATGGATTAAACACATGATTGAAATTTAAGTCTTTGATCATCAGTAAAATTATATTTGCGAGTAAGAATGTAAATAACAAACCTTTACTGTGTCCAATAATTGCAGTAACTATACGGTTTGCTCTATGAAAGTGTTGAATGACGTCATGTAGATCATCAACCTCCCTCCAATAGTGACCAAATTCAAATGAACCTTCACTTTCCCTAGAAGGAAAACTCAACAGCTAGATAAAAAATGAAATGGCTAACAATACTAGTGATCAGGAATAGGTAGAGGAAGTTTCATAGAACATGGTGGAGAAGCTAGTGCTGATTCATTACGAAATGGTTTTAACTTTTCTATTGTCTAAGGAAATAATTACTTTGTTGAAAGCTAGAAAAAGTATAAAGTATGTGTCTGCATTCCCTTGTAACGAGAAACTGCTGTTTTTACTCATGTTTTTGCATAAAATGTTAAATATCTATTATCAATGACCTCTAATGTGTTATTTTTTGGTAAAACAGATCATTTAATGTATCTTGATAGTTGAGAAATTTATATTCCAAGAATAAGTAAAATAACTAAGTCACAATTAACATAACGTTAAGTGGCGTTTGCGGCGTTTGCATAATAGACTATACTAATGCATATGTGAATATATAAATATCCAGCATCTGTTTCCTTAAAGTGAAAATCATATGCTTCACAATTGTTACTAATGTATGCCAACAACTGCATAAAATAAATAAAATCTTTGAACATTTTGCAGTGCAGAATCTCTGAAGATTTTTAGCTTCGCACTTTTAGAATAGTTTTGAATCTAGTAACGTTGATATTCACAACAAAAAGTGAAGGGTTGATTGCATATTTTGAATGCAAAAAACAAATAGGTTCACAATTTGTCCTGTAATACAAGATATCTACCCATTTCCAGTGAAGTCAAAGCGAAAAGAACTGACTCCAGCATTCTCTAGAGCAGCAGCAAGATTTGTCATGACATCATCTTCCTGGAGATAGACAAATTTAATTAAACAATGAAAATAATTGAATCAAGATAATGTGTATGGATAATGAAATGAGATGTCATATTAATTTTTAATAGCATTTACATAATAATAAAAAGTGAGCTCATAATTTATTAAAAGGGGAAATTAACCTTGGTGGATCCAAGACCATGGCATAGGATGACAATCTCTTCAGTTCCAGATTCATGAAGAATGCCTACTAGTTTATTGTCATTCTTTTTAGTTATTATGACTTTCTGCTGCCGAGCTGAAAAAAGTAACTCAAAAGTGGGAAATCAAATTCTTTGTAATTGATCGAATACTCAACACGCAACTTAGATTAATCATTGTCATTCTTTATTTCAAATACTAAGTATCACCATACCATACACCTGAAATATGAGAAAAAGATTAATGTTTTTCACAAATCTGTAATAGAGGCTGATTACAAATATTCTAAGTGACTAATTACTCTCGACCTAGTATTTACATGAAATAATCTTGCTAACTTAATTACTAGAAATAAATAGAAACTAGTTACAGGAAAACAAATCTCTACAAATAAAAACAGAAACAGAGAAATTAAAAGGCTAAAGTTAACAGATGCTCTAACACATACTTAACCACTTCGGATACTTTCTTTGCATGATATTTTGATTGGCATAGCAAAAAATTATAAATCATGGAATGTATGAAATCCTGTTTCCAAGGACAGCAGACCTCTACGATGAGGTGAACCCTGGGTGTGGTACAGTTAAAGGGCGAAGGCCCTTGACAATGAACATAAAATCAATTTGATTTATACATATGGTAAGCATTATGAGAAAAATTAAGAAACATTCTTCAACACGTCTGAAACTGAGGAAGATGTACAAGCAAATTTTGACACAAAAGGAAAAGGGTTGAATTAGAAGCTTGATTTTAAGCTAGATTTGGTAACACTATCTAATTGGTAGGACTAGGAAGAAAATGAAGAATCAGATGGGGTTCGGTAGCTCATCAATTTGTGTAAGCATGCAGAGTGTTGTTGTTCCATCAATCCACAACTAAGATACATAAATTGTGTTTTCTTGTAAAATATGTAAACAAAATAGCATTTGAAGAGGAAGACAACCCAAAAAACTTTGAACATAAAATTATGGAACCCATTAAAAACTGTTAGCTTAACAAGTAAATTTACATTGTAATTCCAGGTAACATGCAAACAAACGCACGATCTCAGTGCCAAACAAATATACAGAACATGTAAACAACGTAAAAGCACTCAGCCAACATTTAGTTCAAGATGGTGCTAATAAGTCAAATTTTTGCTACCCCACAAACCATTTCTGGATTGTTGTAACAATGGATTAAATCAGTAGCTTCAAAATAAACCACATGGAAGCTGTTTCGAGTACTTAAAGGTGAAGCCTTTGCTACCTAATGATTGTGGGCAGAGTCACTCAAGTCATCGATTCTCATATCAAGTGTCAAACACCAGAAAATGAACTCACAAGGGTTTTGGGAAGATTGGGCCATCTTCAAGCTCAGGGTTTTTCTTGAAATGCGAATCGGCTTGCGAGAAATACCAGAAAAGATTAGCTGTGAAAGCTTCCTGAATTCAAAAAACTGAGGAGACAAATTTACGACAGGACCCGTGCAGACAGTAATCATATGATGTGATCATGAATTAGAATGATCCAAGTTACTTTAAAATAATGAGTGAAAAATATATTATATTATACTGGAATTTACGAATAAACGTTGTACGAATTCGACGAAAACTGTGTTGCAAAGCCAACACGTGATTTCCCTGAAATGATTTTATTTTATAATTTTATTTAATATTTATCCAATAAAACATGAATACATACTTTCGTCCAGCCAAATTTTCTTTTGAAACATACAAAAAATAATAATCTACACAATATATAACAAGGATTTTACTCGTGATCGTTTTTCTGTCCACACAATTATTTCTCAATTTTGTTTTTAAAGAAATAACAATTAATTTCTCTATGTTTTGATTAATTTTGAAAAATACTATTCATTTACTAAATTTAAATTAATTTTTACTGATTTTATTTTAGTTCTTCCATCTTCTTTACGTATATTATATTTTTATATATAGATTAGAATATTATAGTACAAATTTATAATAAAAAAGAATATATATTATAATAAAATTAAAAAATGATATAGAGTGGCATGCTTATGTTTCCGTTAGGAATAATAATAGTAATAGGTGGCGATGATTGGATTTTTTTATTACTACAAAAACCAATTCAAAATCTAATTTTAGTTAAACTGCCCTTTACATCTGTGACACGTAATAAGGATTTTAGATTCATTTTTATCATCAAAGGGTGTAAAACAACTAACAGTAAACAACCATGTCAATTGTTCTTTTTCGTAAAAAATCTCATTAACTATATGCAAGTCCAAGTAAGTTTCTATCTTGAGTCAACGTTTGCATTGAATTAAACCTCATATTTTAAGATAGGATTAGAATCTGTATTGTTACTGAATCAATTATCACAGTAAAAATATTCCCAAATATCTAATCTTACATACCTCATTTAAAATGTGCAACTTTTAATGTAAATATAATATATAATAGATTAAATATGTTTTTTTTTTCTCTATATTATAACACAAAATTAGTTTTCATTCCTTATTTAAACTTTAACCTTTCAAATACTTATATTAAGAAAATAATTGAAATGAATCATTTTAAATGTGAAATGATTATTATTTTTTCAAAAATTATTAGTTTTCTTTTTAAATTGTTTTAATTGCAGAATGATACCTACTATAACTACTTCCAATGAATTGATGAATTAAAATCTCAAATTAAATTAATTTCACATAAAAAAAACAATCTATTTCAATTATTTCCATACAATGGTTTAAGATTTGGAACACATTATAACATAGTTAACATTTAACAGTATAATATATTAAAAGCTACACATTTGCTAATAACCAAAATAATGTGTATAAAAAAGAGCAACTCTTACATAATGTTAAATTAAGTTAAAAACTCAATTTCTAATATATCAAAAACCCATTCTAATAGCTGTTATTAAATTAATTAAGGCGTATTTCAACCATCCGCAGATATCGAAATCCTCGATAGGGAGAAGATATTGAAAACCACACTTTGACTAAAATTATAAAACAATTTATATAAAGGATAATTTCCATACCATGAGCTGATTTTGAGATTAAATTAAGTCCAAATCCAAATTCTAGGATAGATAGGAGGAAAAAGGCTGCAGATCACAACCTCACACCAATTTAGCAACTAACTTCAGAAGAAAAAAAACTTTCATTATTTTTTTTAAAAAAAAAGCACAAACAGGTGACAACAACTAAGAAGTTCCAAGCAAAAAAAAAAAAAAAACCTAGTTAGCAGTACCCCTATCCTTGTGCAAGGTTTCCTTTATGAAGTTCACAACAACAGAGGATAATTCATCTTGATGATCAGTGAATGAATGATTAGCTTTTTCTATTATATGTAGCTTGTGGTTTGGTATAATCTTGGCAAATTTAGATGCATCTTCAGCAGGGACAACTTTGTCTGAAGAACCATGAACAGTTAGGACCCTGTAATACATTATATGACTTTAGATTAGCACTTCTGCCCATGGAAAACTCATAGCTTAGTATAAACCCCATCTACTCCAAATAATTACTCTGTGCACTTTCGAGTTTTGAATCATATGTTCTTAAATTTAATGCCATCAGAATTTTCTTATGTTTTATTGCTTCCCAATTATATTTTCTTTATATAAACTCCTTAATTTCTACATACATATTTTACCATCAAAAAGATGCAAAAGAGTCAATCAAAAGGGACCAGACAAAAAAATTTCCTCACCTGCATTCTTCATCAATCTGAAGACAAGCTTCATGCATATTTGTATCTAAGCGATCCATCAAACTTTCCAAAGTCACACGGTACTCAAAATTCCCTGCAGCAGTAGTACCCAACCCCAAATAGTCATTAATTAAAATAACTCAATATTTATTGTGTCTGTGTTAAGCAAACTAAAACAGAAAATTCCATGCCATCGGTCAGATTACCTATGATGGCTGTCAGGCTGCCAATCAATCTTCATTAGTCCAAGTATTAAAAACAGTTGTTGATAATTATTGCCCATATTTTTCATTTTTGTCCTTTATCTTTCCTTTTCCCTGATTCTTTTTTGGTTTGTTTCATTATCAATTTAAGAGAATGAAATGCAACAAAAAAGAAGTACTGCAGCACGAACTTTGTGCTTATAGGATAGAATAATACAATAAGACCCAGTTTATTTAGGTTCAGAGATATGATTTTAAAAGTTAATGGAGAATGAAGGTGTCTATCAAAATATGTTTGTAAATAAATTCAAAACAATTCATTCTTCACTTATTCTAAATTTCATCTTTCTAAATTCTTAAATAGTTTACCTTCTCTCTAAGATTCTTTGTTAATCATCCATCTTTACCACAATTATATTACATCACTAAGGAAGCAGCAGTGAGCAACTCCAGATAAACCGATCAAAATCTTTTTATGAAGGTAAGTTCTTAGTTTCCCTACCATTGGTCCTATCCCTTCCTCCTTTTCTTGAGTCCTTCTCTTGAGTCGATGGAAATTCATACTCCATCTATTAGAATCAACTGAGGAATACGATTGTAATAATAATTTGAACAAAGTGAAGATGTTGATTGTACAGGTTGAAACTTTGGAGATTCTATGATGCAATTTGACCTTGCATCTTGCTTTGCTTTGTAGTTTTGCGTTTTTTATGGACTGAGTGGAAATGGAACTTCAATGGATGATGAATTCAGATTTGGAAAGATGTATTCGGTGTGTGGAAGTAGAAGTTTAGAAGAGGTGAGAACAACTTCTAGAAGAGCCTAAGCATAGCATTTGGGTATTGGGCCTTGGGCCTTGCATCAAAAGTCATAATGGACGTCCACATAAGAAGCTTGCAAGACTCCAAGAGAGAGAAACATAAGCATAAGGCACCACATGGAGGAGCCACATAAGGTGCCACTTTTGCCTTGTTCACCAAGTCACTTTGCCACTTGTCCATTTCTTATTGGGGAGTATTTTGCAGCTCGGGCTGCAAGCTATCCTTGTCACATGTCACTGTATGAATGGAGAGGATTATGAAGCTAGCTCAACAAGTTACTAGTGCCACATGTCACTATCTAATTCTAAAGAACTATAAATAAGAGTGTTTGCCTATGTAATTTTCAGCTTGGAATAAGAATTGTTAAGCTGCCAAAAATTTTGGTGCTTCTTGTTTTTGAGCTCTCTCTAGAGTAGTCTTCTTGCAAGACACATTCTAGACTCCTCCTAAGTGTTGCCTAACCTCACTTTAGGAATTCTAACTCAAATTTTCATCTCTCACAATGTCATAAACTGCACCTTCTTCATGTACTCCGATGAATCTCCTTCTCCATTCAAGAAAATCAAATCCAAAAAAACTTGAAGAACCTACTAGGAGCATGCAATTGAAACTAGAATTGCATCATTCTACAAGATTTCTTTGAAAACTTTTCGATTTTTTAAGTTGTTTTTCTTGCAAGGCTAGCTACCTCCACGAAAAGGGAGCTAATAACCTACATCGATTCATTAATTTGATTTAGCTGTGTTAAAATGTGATAATGTTGTTGATTGGAGGCTTTTCTTTGAATTGTAAAAATATGAGTAATGGTTTGATTGGTGTATACTTATGTTGAATTGAATTGGAGTTTGGATTAGTCAATTTTAGTTTGAGTTAGCTTATTGGAAGTTTTGGATGCAATATAGGTGTATTTTGATGATTGAATTGTGTGAGGATGTGTTAGGATTGCTTAAGTTGGGTTGTTGTATCTATCATAAAATTTCTTATGTGTTGGGTATTCTACCTATCTCGCTTGAGCGACGATCAAGTGGTGGTAATCATTGAATACACCAAGTTTTTTTTGGCAACATACACCAAATATTGTTGCTCAAGCACCACAGTGGTGAGAAGCTAATGAAAGTTCTTGCACCAGACTTTGTATAATAGGGGTGCGGAACCACCCTAACATAGGACTAAGGTTGAATTAACAATATTACAAGTTTTTAGGAAAGTGTCAAATGTGAGAAACTACCCTAATATCATAGGGAATACAATTAAGGATTTATGCATTCTTAAATTGTGAATCAGGTGTAATTTGTTGCTTTTATGGTTCTCCAGAATAAGATATATGTGATTAAGTTGTTCTCGGGATTGAAATTGTTGTGATGATGTGGATGATACATGCATACATACATACATATATAGATATATACATATATATTATATATATATATGGACACACATATATATATATATATGATATGATATCATGAGAAATGTGAATGTTCAAAAAATTAGCTCACCTTGGTGTTGTGTATTGTGCTACTGGTATCATCGTACTTTGCACAAAAACAAATGTTCTTATAGTTAGGGAAATGATTCCAAGCAGAGCTAGGAGTATGGTTTATTATATTCCTAGAATGTTACAACTTTATATATGTATTTTGAGAGCTTAAAGTTCCAAGATAATGTATAAAGACTTCATGTGTATAGTGTTTTGAGTTTAAATATCTACACGACTAGTATAGATGTGTATATTTAGGAGCGTTACAACTACCAAATCCAAATTATTAGAGTATGGAAAAAGCCTGATAAACCCTAGTCCCAGGCTTGCTAATTTCAGCAAGTACACTTGCAGCATAACTTCAAAATGGAAAAACAAGTAATTGATAGTCACTCAGATCGTTCAAACTATCTCTTACGACATGCTCTAAAGTCTGACACTATATCACTGAAACTAGTGTCCTTAAATTACAAGTTACCTGATCTCTCCACATCAATGAAACCATCCTTCTTAATTCTTTCTAAGTGATCTTTTCCAAGGCGCTCCTCAATTCCAGCCTTCAGATCATAGCGTCCAGATAGGTTGACAACTGTTTTAATGTCATGATATTTTGAAGCATAAAGAAGCACCACGTCACCTCCTGCATCAAGAAACATCAATGACTAATTATAGTCCAATTAGCATGCAATTTCAGAGAAGCAATTTGGGAAGATGTATGAGGCAAAGCTGCACTAATAAGTTAAGTTTCACTGAGTACAAAGGAAAAAAAATGACCGTCAATAAAGAGTAGAAGTCAAGGAATTTTCATCAATTTTACCTATTCATATAATATATATAGTTTAAGAACTATATAACCCACGATACCTATAGTTCTATAATCCTAATTCACAAACACCATATTTAAATAAAAGATACTTCTCAATTTCCTCTGTAGCAGGTTTTTGGCAAGCAGCTCAGAAATTACATTTTAATATGCTGCCTTAGCTCATAATAGAAGACTAGCCAGTTATTAAGTACCAAGTAACAGTGAGCTGATCCTGGTTCTATGCCAGAAATAACAGAAGTATCTTCATGCGGCATCATTCATGTTTGCTATCTTTACAGCCAAGGCAGTAGGAAATTAAATGACAAGAACAATGTCATAACATTATCAATTATCAGTCCTTACAACCTAAATGTTATCTGACTTATCTTTCATGACCTTTTCTTGTTGGTAGAGATACTTGCAAGATGGGATCGAGGAAAATAATTTAAAATACCTTTACTGTGCCCGACAATGGCACTAACTCCACGGTTTGATTCATGAAAATGTTGAATTACAGCACGTAAATCTTCAGCCTCCCTCCGATAGTAACCATACTGAAAGGAGCCATCACTTTCCCTAGAAGGAAAATCCAACAATAAATTAAAGGAAACATAGAATGAAGCAAGACTATGATAAAGACCAGATGGCAGAAATTACAGTTCACGTAGCACAGTAAATCGAGAGAGTAACTACCATCGAGTTTTCAACCTATCATTCCATGTGATGAGGCCAAAGTGTCAGGGACATATATGCTTAAAAAGTATTGAATTGAAGATTGTTTAATTGTTAGCTCAACCCAAAAAAACTAATCAATCAGGTGGAGGCTTAAGTATCTCATCCTACTCATCCAACTTAATGTGGGACTCCACACATTAATCCAACAGGCAGTGAAGATAGCAATCACTTTACTGACAAGCCTCTTCATTGGAAAATTCAAATCCCATATTATATTAGAAATCCCCAAGTTTACTGTTGTTAAGAAGCTTGGTTCACTGGTGTCTTCGGAGCTATTATTACTAAGGACTTGTAATGAAATAAACTTCTCTACAAGTTAAAATTAATTTATGGATAAACAAATTCATAAAATCTTTCTCATATAGTTTCTCTATATTTTTGTTTTTTAACTTGAACATAAGTTAATTTTAACAAGAAACTAGTTTCATTGTTTCTTGTTTTTCTCTTTCGGAAATCCTCGCGCAGAAGTTTGTTAAAACAGGTCCTAAGACTGTCTTTACATTACTCAAGCGCCCCAAGATGATTCTAATGGTTGTATTGCCTTGAATTATATCATCTAGATATACCAACTTATGCTGTTCCAATCTCCAGCTCATAAAATGTTGCAGTAATTACCCTTACCTATTATTCATCTAATCTAATTCATTCTTTTTTTTACAATTGGAAACCAAGTTTAAAGCTTTCAAATATTGATAAGTTTAACACACATATCCTTCAAGCAATCCAAACCTTAACAAGGTCACTTCTTTTTTTAACACAGCAATGCTCATAAGGCTAATACAGTAACAAGTAACTTGAATCTTTAGGATTTATGCCTTTGTATGGTACTACTTTTGGACTTACCCATTTCCAGAAAAGTCAAAGCGGAAAGAACTCAATCTGGCATTTTCCAAAGAAGCAGCAAGATTCACTATTACATTGGCTTCCTGAACATTAGGAAACTAGAGCGATGAAACTTATCGGGTAAAACGGGTTAACATGTAAAAGTTTAAAATATGAACGAAGCTAACTTTCGAAGAGCGAAAACCGTGGCACAAGATTACAATCTCCCTGCTTCCAGATTCATGTAATATGCCGACTAGTTTCTCACCGTGCTTGTTGGGTATTGTCAC
This sequence comes from Phaseolus vulgaris, assembly GCF_051622355.1. NCBI lineage: Eukaryota > Viridiplantae > Streptophyta > Magnoliopsida > Fabales > Fabaceae > Phaseolus > Phaseolus vulgaris. The sequence continues at coordinate 35,396,459 of NC_143500.1, read as the reverse complement.
TCTGTGTTGCTCAACAGCTAAAAAAGGGTAGTTAACACATCAACTGCATCAGTTTTCTTTCTCTGCACTTCTTTAAAGATTCAATTTTGCAATGAAAAGTAGAGCAAATATCACCTGGGGTGGGTGCCATGCTCAAGATGAAGGTTTTCCTCGTTGATTTGTGATTACAAGGGATGGAAAAGCGAACCTGGTAATGGGAGATTTTAGGCGTTGTAGAAAGTGATGAATTGAAGAAAAGTGAAGAAGCATTTTGCAAAAAGGTTTCCATTGGGAGTGAGTGACCAATGACATGCACGGGCATTTCATTTGAACACGATACATTTACCTATTTCCTCACTCGCTCCTTGTCTGTTTCTCGTCTTCACTCTCCGGCTGCTGAATGTGTCAGAATTTAAGGAAAAGAATTAGGAATAATATGTGAAGAAAGTGAGGTTAAAAAGATTTGGGATGTCCAGATTTGCGGGAAAAATATATTAAAGTTTAGTTATGAATGAATTTTTAATTTTTTTTAAAATGAAAATTTTTAAATTTATTTTTATTTTATTAAATATTTAAATAATGAAATATAAATTATTTTTTATAATTAATTAAAATATTATAAATTATTTTTAGTACTATTAAATAATTATTTTTTTAAAAATACGAGTTATTTATAACATTATAAAATTATTCATTTACTTAAAAAATGTTAAAGGAAATAATATAATTGATTTATTATGGATTATAATTATTTTTAATTTAAATAAGAATAATTGATTATTATTATTTTTCGTACTATATAAGAATTTATTTTAGAAAAAACAAAAATTATGTAAAAAAATTCAAACATATTTATGATTGTGAGATAAAATATTTAAAGTTTTATTTAAATAAAAATTTTAAATTTTTAAAATTTTTAAAATATTTAACATGGTAAATGTACTAGACAAGAGTGCTCGAGGGTTCCGGACTTTGGCTATTGGACCCAAAGGGTGGGTCACGAGGTTGGCCTAGATGTTGGCCAACCAAAAAAGGTAATTAAGATAAAATATATAATTATTATTATCATATTATTGTGAAGATAAAAGATAGAGAGATTGTTTTATATTATGTTTTATCTATTGCAATATTTGTTGGAGATCTCACATCAGAATATTTCGTTGTATATAAGTGGGTGCAAATCTCACCCCATGAGCTGGTTTTATGGGGTTGACTCATGGGGTTGAGTTAGGCTTAAAGTCTACTTTATAATATGGTATCAGAGTCATTTATAGTCTATCCTAGCGAGTGTTTGTGTACATAGTACCGTCATTCTCAGTGACAATCATTGAATTTCATTTCAATCCATATTACTTTGATTTCATTTCAATCACACTAACTACACATGAATTCATCGTCTTCCGGAAGACTCATTAAGTATGCCCCTACCAAAGACTAACATTTATTCCATACATCAAGGATCAGGGTAAGTTCAAACATCCAATACTGAGTGTCTACAGCAGGACACTGTGTGTATGAACTCTCTCATAAGCTTCTCACCACTTGATATCTTAGTCTATATGACTTAGATCATCAGTGAAGTTATATGATCTCCGTTAAACATAGGCTTTTCATACTTAATGTACCATCAAACAACAACTCATACATTATCCCAAATGTATGACATCAATTTCATACAATTTTCATCATTCATATATAATACATATCATTCAATCACGTAACATTGAAAAATTCATAACATTCAAGAACTTTTCCAACATTAAAAAAAATATTTAACTTCCAAATTATCAAAATTTAATATTTATATTTGTTCACACAACATAAAATCAAACAATTTTATCAAATAACATCCCTGCAAGAGAAATTGAAACTTGGGACCACGTCTCCTCCATATTCAGATCTTCTAGCTTATGGTACTATTGAAAATTAAAGTTGGTTTTCCTACCTGAAATTCCTTATTCTGATGGAAAATCTACCTTAAACAGGGGAACCACATCAAAATTTAAGAACCTAGAGCAAGTTATCCAAACATGGAGAGAAAATTAAGAGAGAAAGTGTGGGGTGAAAAATGAAGGGGGGGGGGGGGGGGGGGGACTATTTTCATGTTTTCAGGTCTTACATGATTGTCTCATTAACAGGACCTAACAGATCAATATGTCCTAATAACAATCTCAACACGATATTTTTTTTCCTAAAAATACTATGTTTTTATCACACTTTCACATCATTGCACACTTCATTTAACACATCAATACACCATTCAATCACAACATATTTTAAACTTTTTAAACAATCCAAATATATCTCAAATTTCACTTAAACACATAACTAAGTTCCTTTAATCATATTTTTAAATAAAATTTAGAATTTTCACTTAAACATAATAAGCAACAAGAAACTAGGTTTCAAAAGCAAAAATAAAAATTTTAAGTTCTTTTTTACAAAGTCTAGCTTAAGCGAAAACTTACTCGCTTGGACGAGAATGGGTCTTGCTCAAGCGAAAATTCTCTTGCTTGAGTGAGATTGAACCCGAGAGAACACATAATTTCATCACAGGTCTCGCCTGAGCGAGATTCCTTCTCATTTGAGCGAGAATGGACCCGAGAGCACCCCATCTTTCAATTCTATTCTCACTTGAGCGAGAATTAGCTCGCCTGAGCGAGATTTGCAGAGAAAACTGCATAATTATGCCTAATTTCATCATTCATAGTCAAATAAAAATAATTTACATAACTCGTTTCTCTTCAAAAGTAACGTACAATATATCAACTATACAAATCAACCAATTTTTCAGATTCAAACAGAAGCATCTACCATAAATCATCCATATCAAAATCAACATATTCACATTTTATTTCAAACAATATTTTGCATTACTCATAAACAATCAATCATGCAAACAAAATTTGGATTTGGTGACCACGTCACCCCCACATCCAAATCTTCTAGCCTAGGGTTGTATTGAAAATTTAAACTAATTTCCCTTACCTGAACTTGAGCATATGTTCGCTAAGAGCTCCAAACCTACCAAAAGCTCAAGGGTAGCTTAACCTGCACCACAAAGTTCTGATAAAAAGATCTAACTATATCACCATGATCTTGAGCTAACAAAGATTAATCCTAAAGTTAAAAGAGTCTCACACAAAGCCTATGTTGAGACAAACCTGACAAGTTTAAAATTTAACTCAAAAGAGAATAGCAAAAATGAACTTACTCTATTAAAGATTTTGATCGGGAAGTCTTGTAGTATTCACTGTCAAGAGTCTGATGGCGATCTCCAATTGTCAAACTAATGAGTGAGGATAACAGAATCTTAGAGAGAAGGCAGAGGAAATGAAAAATGAGCTTTTAAAGAAATGATGATTCTTTTAAAATGAAACCTGAATAAATGAATTTCTATTTATATACTCTTTTAACTTTAATAATAAATATTCATGTGCTATTTTTTAATTGTATTACTTATACTCAAAGACTATTTTTCTCGGTCCTTACAAATTTAGCAAAAATGTAACCAAAAACTATATTCTATACGTCATTATTCCTAAATAAAGGGGAATATACTAATAGTTTATTATGCTGTTACAAATTCTTAAAGAAGGATCTACCAGTGCTATAAAAGGGCCATGAGACCCTGAACAAAGACAAGTATTATTCCATGCAATACATACTATACTAATATTTTAATATTCTCACTGACTTGATCGTCGGAGTCTTGTCAAAAGACATAACTCTCCTCATATCACTATGATCTTCAAGCATTTCAAATCATATCATTGTGATCTTCAAGTATTTCAAAGTTGTAGTCGTGAAGGATTGACTCGGATACCACCTCTAAGATCTGACCCAGAATTATTGGCAAGAACAATAATATTAATAACATTAATAATATTATTATAATAATTAATAATAATATTAATAAATAATAATATAAATTATATTAAATATATGAATATTATTAATAATATTAATATTAATAATCATACTAATAAGTATAATAATAATCCTAATATGATAACAAAACTTATTGTGTAATGTTAAAGTTTCTTTAGTCACTCAAAGAACTTTCATATGGTGATAAAAGTTTTTACTTTCTTCAACCCTTATTTTTTTAACCTGCACCCCTGTAATTTTGAAAATGACTCTAAATTATTTGTTTTAAACACACTTTCCAGAATTAATGAAATATATTACAGAACATATTTTTTGAAGATTTTTGGAATAAAAGTTCTAAACACATGAAATACATTATGGAACAAGATTTTTGAAACAAAATTTTCAAAAAGCATAAAATACATCTGTAATGCATTTTCCAAAATAAATTTTCTAGAAGAAGCTTTTTGGAACACATCCGGAATGAACTCCTGAAATGAGATTTCTGTTACTCTTTTTCTAACTACATTGTTCACATTTTCTTTTGATGTTTTGATGCTGCAAAAGTGACGGTAACAGTGCGCAGGATAATCCGGTCATTCCACCCAATTGTGGAGGGGAAAAGAAAACGGGGTGTAGAAAGTAAAAACCCTATATAAAACATATATATTACACACAATCTAAATATTTACAAAATCTAATTATTATTTTTAATTAATTCACACTCTTGTTTTAATACACCGAAAACGCAAGTGTTTGAAAAAAATGTATAAAATACAAGATATTTTTACCAAGTCTTATATTATATTTTTAAAATCACATCATCTCAATTTTCAAGTTAAGTAACAAAATTGATTAGCTTAAAATTAGTTTTAAAATACAATTTATAATTCAAAAAATATTTTACCAAAATAAATGTTCTGTAAATGAAATCTAAATGGAAAAGACAAGTTTATAAAATATAATAAATAAAACGTTATAAATTTAAAAATTATATAATTTAATCTTATTTATTTATTATATTTGTCACATTTAAGTTTAAATGGCCGAACATTTGATTAAAAATTGAGTAAACAGGGTAAAATACCATATTTTAATGTTTTTTTTTTATAACAACATTCTCATGACATGAAAAATTCATAAGCATTTAAGGCGTATCCTTTTATCTTTCATAATTTTACTAAAAGTTCATTTGACTAGTCTTTTTGAAATAGCATATGTACAAACTCATAAACAAAGGGTGATAGCAGCATGGCTAGGTTGACTTAGAACTTTCTAAATGCTCCGAGGAAAAACTCATTTTGGAGTTGACCAAATTTCAATAGTATTCATGCTTTGTTCAAATAAGAGGGAAATGGAAGAGAAAAAAAAAATAGAAAATCAGATGAGAGTGAGAAATTAATAGTAAATATAATTGATGTAGTAGAATAAAGTTTTTTATACATTTAAAATATAAATTAGAGTTAAAATAAATTTTACATTAATATTTTTATTTATTTTATTATAATATAAAAACATATATATATATATTAATAAAATATTAAATTAAATTATTTTATTTATTACTTCAATGTTTAATTATTACTTTTTTATAAAATAGAAAAATGTATTTCTAAAATATTAAATTATTTTATTTTATGATAATCTAAAAATATTTTATTGTCTTAATTACTATTGAAAAATCAGGTTTAGAGTTACTCATATTTTTTGTGAAGGGAATGTATGTTCTGATAAGTTGACTAATGTAAAATTTATTCATAAAGAACCATTTCATTAGTATAATAGGCTTCTATCTACTTTGTTCTTAGAATTCTTTATGAATAGGTATAGTCTACATATATATCGTTTTTGTTAATATATAAGTTTTGGTCTAGTCCGAGAGATGATTTTAAGCTAAAAATTTCGAAAATAAACAGATGGGGTTAGAAAGAAAGAAATTGTAGTTGGAGAAGAGAAGTTTTTTTTTTTTTTTTTATCAGCAATGAATAAATTAAATTTAAAGGGGATACTTCAGGGTATCCCAATCCTTATACAAAAGAGATTTCTCCTCCCTATAAGTTGGAGAAGAGAAGTGATGTGAAGGTTTTGAAGATTTGGAGCGAAGAAATTTTTAAGATGGCTTTCAATGGATGAGTGGTTGGAGAAGAACAAGCTTCCTGGAAACAAACAAACACAGCGCCTTCTTCCCTTCCTCCCATTTTCAAATCTTTTCAAATCAACTTTACTCCCCTTCCTTCTACACCAATCAATTCCAGCCCCACTAATTACAATCTTTAATTTTTATTTTTATAAAAAAATCAATAAATACAAACTAGTTAATCATTATAAACTAAATTAAATACCATTTTATAAATTAAAAAATTATTAATAAATAAAATATTTTACTATTAATAAAAAATTATAAATTAAATTAAATTTTAACTATCAATTATCTTAGATTTTAAAGATAATCTGACTAATTTATAAATTTTTATAATAAAAATTACTTTAAATATCAATAATTTTTTTACCTCTCGAATAATATCTAATTTAGTCCATGCTTAATTATATTTTATTTCTAAAATTAGTTTTTATTTAATAATTTTCTTGATATAAACTGTATTAAAAAATTACTATGACAACTTAATATATTATTATTTTAATTATTTTAATTATATTTTTTATATTTTTTATATTTTAATATAAATTATTAATATATATTATTATATGGGTGGTAGAAGATTTTTGTTTTCGCTATCAAAGTATTATTTTTCATTTGATTTTCAAACATATATTTCTTCTAATCAAAGACCTATCTCAGTTGTACATCTTATAACTTAACATGTGGATGCATCTGGTTGGTTAACACTTTGAAGGAGACAATTCTCTATTTTAAGCAAGAGGGACATTTAATTATTCATTGCCCACGTTTTCCTTAATTGGATTTCACAAATGCATACATTTCTTCCACCCAAAGACTTTTCTCAATAGCTTCATCACCATATACTTTTCAAAACCCTTTCTTCCTTTTTCTCTACGAGTCATTGCCCTCGTTTGTGTGTACCCTCCTTTTCCCTTCACACTTACAAATCAGTATTTCATTATCAATCCAAATGTATATAAATACACACATCGAGTAGGTTAACAAGTATATTCATTAAGATGATGCATAATATATGTATACCAACATACACATCCTCCTCTCATCCATCATCATGCAAAACCCTTAGTTAGCAATTTTGATTGCTTGCACCCCATGCCATGGATGATGTGTATGCTCTCCCTCAAGCCCCCAGAACTGATTTTCTTCGCACTCTGCTCCAATCTTTTGGCTGCACTTATGTTTGTATGTGGCAACATCACTCCAATTCATCCAAGTATATATCATTCTCTCATTACTAACTAATTAACACACAACATCATTATAGTTAACACACTTTGTCTCTCATTTCTTTGGATTTATTTGTCTTTCTATAGTCGTTTGTTCTTCTTTGATGGTTTATACAATCTACCAAACAACCAACCAAGCTCTTCTTTAGGGTCTGAAGCTGAAAGGCTTTTTCAACAGTATCGAGCTTTAACGTTTGATGTCAGTCAGGAGTAAGACTAAGAACTTTATCATGTTCTCTAATTACAATTTTTTTATCAACATGATTCGCATGTTTGCATTTAGTTTCGCATTATTTGTGGAAAATTGTTTTACTTTTCAGTTTTTGCTGTTTTAGATGTGTTCCTGGAGTTGCTTTCAGGAATCAACTTCCCTACGTACAGCTCAAACTGTTGGATCTCCTACCACTCGCATCCACCCAACTACAAAAACAATTCTTTCTGGTAATAATGATTTTTCAAATGGTACAAATGTTGTATTGACTAAAATTTAAATAAGAAATTATAAAAATTACAAATATGAAAAATAATTAGAGGATATATATCACTGTCATTTAGTATATTAAGAGAACAAGTTAACAAATAATGGAACTAAATGTTATATATGTTTTTACAGGAAGCAAGGATTGAGGTAGGTTCATAGGAAAAATCTCGAAACTTTAATCAGTAGTGATTTCCTAAATTGCAATGAATTGGGGAAAAAAGTTCAAATTTATTACTGATGCTGTTCATCGCAGATGGCTGTTTTCATGGGGTGCAAAATGGGAGAAATTGAGCTTGGCTTCTCCAACATTTCTCAAGTAAGAAAACTATACTGTCATGATATCCATCGTCAATGGTTAATTGTTGTTTCATCATTTGTCATCACTGTAAATTTTCAGGCTGACATTGAGACATCACTTAAGAATTTATTCCCAGAAGATTTCTATTTACGTTCCCAATCAATTGATCAGAATCCATATTCATCATCATCATCTTCTTTCATATCAATTTCTACAGATACCTCTAATCAACATTCATCTCTATCACTCGATATTCCAGGAATTTCCCACTCCAACTTTCCTGAAGCCCTTGGTGTGGCTCCCACACAACCTACTCCTCACCAACAAACTATTCAACCATTATCTCAACTCATTCCATTTCCAAACTATTTACGCACACCAGAGGGTGAACATGAACAAATAATAAGAACACTAATCCAAGTCATGTCTTCAACTTCCCAGCACCATCAACCCCAACCAATTTTGCCTCATAATTCTGCAATACACCCTGCAGCTTCCGATTTCTCGAGACATAGACCAGATATGATAAACTCAAATATAAAACCCCACATGGAGTCCAATTCTAGCAGGCAAAACCTGCAGAATACATCATTTCCATTGTTTAAAAACTTCAATTCAATGAGGATGAGAGAATGCAATTCTATTGAAGCAACTCATCCCATTAGTTCCCAGAAGAAGTACTATCACACGATATCGGAAAGAAAACGTCGTGAAAAACTCAGTGAGTGTTTTCAGGAACTCAGTGCACTTCTTTATCCGGAAACTAAGGTATGTTATGATTTAGCAATGCCAGGCATATAGCTTTTTCATGCATGCAAAGCCAAATTTTTTTTTTCCAAACTATGGATTAAACACCAATCTCACAAGATAGTGATATTTATAAATAAGGAACTGATTTTTTCCAAAGGATACAAAGAGATCAAACATTTAAGCTCATATTTAAGGGGCATGGTTATGGTTTATGTTAAAATATGTCATATTTATAACAGTTATGAATTAGGTTTCTCTCTGGTATGGGATATTTCTTACTATTAATTTTGAATATACTATTGATAATAGTTAATAGTATAATACATTATATTAGCAGATAACATTTTTTACTATATATAAACTCGATGCCTTTAATTACATAAAGAATATATATGGATGAAAATAAGTTTGAAACCAAACATTTCTTGTCCATGATATGAGATTTTTTGTTGTAATTCCAAAAAGAAACTGAGAGGTTTGAACTTGGGTGGTTCAGAAAAGTAAGGCGACGATCCTTAAAGCAGCACAGGAGACAATAATATCATTGATGGCTGATATTGAAAAGCTTAATAACAAGAGAAAACAGCAGCTGATGACAGATTTGTCAAGGGAAGGTAGCAGTAGTAGGGATGAAAACAAGGGTAGGTTCTCTGATGGAAGATTGAATGTTCGGGTTTGGCATGTATCAGAATCAAGTTCATCGGAGGAGCAAATGGTGGAGTTGCGAGTGACTGTGAGAGAACAAAGCTGTCACATTGATGTATTGATTAGCATATTGGAGTTCTTAGAAAGGGTTCAGAACGTAACCTTGATTTCCACGAACACAAACCTCCATATTACAGAAGGAGGGACAACCATTGACGAATTAACCTTCAGGCTGAGGATTATTGAGGTATGTATCCCAAACACATTCCAGTAATTATAAAAATTCTGTCTTTTTTAATATGTTTGTGTAACTTAATGTACACATATCAGTGTCATGGGGATTAGGTATTGGACCCTTATAGCTTACACTGCACACAGTGAAAATACACTCTTAACATACAAATAAAATAATATTTTAACTATTTCATTTAGTTTTTAATTTAAAATATTATAATATTATTATAAAGAGTTATTGAATAGGGTTATTTACTGTGTGCAGTATTTGATTTATCAGAAAAAAAAAACACACACACACACTATATATATATGTAGATAATAAATAAAAAAACTCAACGTTTAGTATTTTTAAATTAATATATTGTCTTTTTTAATTATAATATATGTGGGAAAGAATTTTTATTTTTGAATAAAATGTATGGAAATTTTCAAAATTCTAATATTTTTATACGTTATCTAGCCAATTTTTTAAATAATATATTATGCGTTAAATTAAAACTGGGATGCAGTAACATGCAACTAGCTTTTAATTTGTATGAAATTTTATAAAGTATATTTTTGTATTATTATTGGTTTGGTTTGGTCAACCAACAATTAATTAGAATCCGTGTCAAGCGTTCATATCATCACTATTTTATATGCAATTTATGAAATTTCTCTCTGATGATGACAGGATAGTTTAAAAATTTTATGCATTTTAAGAAATTTCCTATACTTGTCAAAATGCTAAACTTATTGTTACACAATAAAATAGGTATAATCTTCATTTGTAAGAACACAAACATTTCTATTTTTTTTTAATAAAAGTTTTCTTAGGTATTATTATACAACTTTACATCTCGGTTACACTAAGTAACAACAATCATCTCTCAACATATGAAAAAAAATATTATTATTAAAAAAAATACAAAAATATGGGAAAACTAGACCAAAACTCATATATTAAAAAAATGATACATAGGTAGACTATACCTATTCATAAAGAATTATAAGAACAAACTAGATGGAAACCTTTATACCAATGAAATGATTATCTATGAATAAATCTTAAATTAGCCAACTTATCAACACAAGCATTCCCTTCACGAAAAATATGAGTAACCATAAACTTAAATTTGATGATTTTCCCACAGTAATTAAGACAAGTATTTCATCAATTACGAAGCATCCACAGAACATTAGTTCTAGCAGTAAACGTAACATAAACCAAGGCAAAATCACATTCAAGCCAGACATTATTAGTAAGCCTCATCTTTTAAGTTTTCTCAATAACATGTATAACTCCATAAAACTCAACAACCATAGCAGTTTGAACTTTAAGAAACACAGAGAAAGCACCAATAAACTCCTCCATACTCTAACGGAAAATACCTCCACAACTAGCAAAATCAGGATATCTTAGCAGCCCCAGCCATTAGTGTTAATTTTAATCGTGAAGAAAACTTCCATCTAACAGGAAGAGAACGAAAAATTTTCCCACTAGACAAGTTAAATCTTTAATTACCGAAATATTCTTAGAAACCTCAATATTATCCTGAAATCTAGCATAATTCCTCATACGTCATATCATCCAAATAGAAAAAGTTATAACAACAAGTTTAATCAATTTAACCAAATGACTATCATCACTCTTAATAAAAAGAAATAAGATAATCCTTATTAAACAAATGAGAAGAAAGAAAAATTTGCTTACCCAACTCCAAATATGCAAGCAATACAAACATTTCTATTACTATTTTAAAATTTTCTTTTTTTTTTCTCAAATATAAGTTACTAGCTTTTAAAAAAATATCTTTCCAATTATATCAATTACTTTTTAATTTTTGTAATCATTTAAATTAATTTATATTTTAACATTTGAATTAAATTAAAAGAGTATATACACATTATGTGATATAAAGTTATCGTCTGCAAAACTCCTTTAACAATAACCTTGTTAATTTTTTTTATAAATAATTAACTTTCAGACTGTTTAAATTCTGGGAATGGAAAAAAATAGATGAAAAAAAATTATATAGGTCTATTTAATAAGATTAGTTGATAAATTGGTAAGTAATAAGCTAACTTCTAATTTTAGTTCTGAACTCGTAAAATAGCCTATCAAATTAGTGAGCTCATTAGATACCTTATTAAATTATAAGTATTTAGTTAACTAATTGATAAACTATTCACTAATCTAAAATGACATAAAAAATAATTATTATTCAAGTTTTGTTATATAAATGAAATTTGAGTTTCTAAACAGAAATAATTATAATTTTAGATTGTTTTTAAATAATTAAATTCTTATTAATTTTTTAGTATTTTTATTTATTTTTTAAAAGTTGTATATATCTTTTTATGTGAACAGATAGTTTTATTTAAATGAATCTATCTAATAAATATTAATCAATTTTTTAGATTTTTTATTTTTTATTTTTTTATTTTTTTATTTTAGGCTACAAGTTATCACTTATAAACTAGTAAAAATATTTTTTTTAAGCTACAAGTTGTCACTTATAAATAAGTTGAAGTAATTTATAACTTATAAACTATTTTTTTTTAATTACTTTAAAATACTTATTAAACAGTTTTGTATTGATTAAATTAGTTTACAAGTAAATAATTTATAGAAAATTTGTATCATTTAATACACTTCGCTTGTTTTCAATTTACCAAATTTTTAAATATGACTTGGTGATAGTGAGAGTATAAATTTCTCACACCCACCCTTAATAAAAAACTCAAGTACGAGTTTTCTATATTAAAAGAAAATCCCTTCGAAGAACATATTGCTAAACAGAATTTTAAATCATTCTAATAAATGCAATATATAACTTCATAAAAAAAGCAAGTATATTTCCATTTTTTATTAAAAAAATATCGTTATGGTGAGATTTTTTTTAATATTAAATTATCGAACTATATATATATACATAAGTTTTTAAATAATCATATGATAACTAATTGATTTTTAATCATGATATCCATTTTTTATTAAAAAAATATTGTTATGGTGAGATTTGTTTAATATTAAATTATCAAACTAAATATATATATATATATATATATATGTATGTGTGTATTTTTAAATAATCATATGATAACTGATTGATTTTTCATGATAATCACATATATATGATATAAATTTATACATAAAATACAATCTAGCGAAAAGAGAAGAAGAATAGTTCTTAATCATCAAATCTTCGTAGAAATAGTTAAAATTAAAACACTATTTTAGATTTTTTTTTCTTACAATCACCTACTTTAAAATCTTTTAATCTTGAGCATTAAGCTGTGTATTCTAAATTTACTCACCTTTTTTTATGAAAAAAATAAATAAGGTTAGAATGAATCAATTATCATTATTTGTCTTCAGTAAAAGAATAATGCTTTTGGTTTTAAAAAATGTAAATAGATGTTAATTTAGTTTTTTTTTTGTTTACTCTTGAAATGTGTCAAATGTATAATAATTATATTATATATATTTTGTAAATATTACAAAACTAGTTTATCAGTGTAATATTTAAGGACTAATAATAAATTAATTATGAGTTTAATATTAAATTATAAAGTTAACATATGAATTTATAATTTTTTTCATATTTAAAAAGACATATCTATTATTAAAAAAGACGAAGAATAATGGTCTCTATTACTTGTTTGTAGGACAATGAATGGGACGAACGTGCTTTCGAGGAAGCAATCAGAAGATTGGTACCTGACCTAATACAATGCCAAGTCCACCAAAATAAATCCACATAATCACTTCATCTTTAATCTATCACGTTTTAATAAAAAAATTATAGAAGACAAAACTATAAAAAAAATATGAAATTAATTGCTTTAGATTTATGCACAAGTTAACTTTAATTATGAAGAAGTTGATTTCATATATTTTTTAAAATATCTATAAAATGATTTATTCGAATAAATTTTAAGTGTTATGCTTATCATTAGTTAAATGTTTGAATTATTAGAGTTGAGAGAATTTAAGAATATCTGTTGGAGATCCCACGTCGACTAGAGATGAGAGCCTTTCATAGTATATAAGTGGGTGCAAACCTCAACCCTATGAGCCGATTTTATGGGGTTGAGTTAGACTTAAAGTCCACTTCGTAATATGGTATCAGAGCCATTTTGAGCCTATCCTAGCGAGTGTTTGGGCCTATCGTGCCACCCGCTATCGGGCCGCTATCGGACCACCCATAATATATAGTCTCACGCACGAGCTTCTATATAAAGTCCACTTCGTTATAATATCCTTATTTAAAAATATGAAATGCTTTGTTTTTAATCTATGTATTCAAACTTGTAATTTTGTATCGAAATTCGAATAAATATTTTTATAACTTTGGTAGTTGGTAGTAATAGTCTAGTGGTAGATTATTTTGAGGTAAGTAAGAGAATTTAATTGTTTGCAAGTTAACGATTTTTCTTTGTGGAAAATGTGTAGGTGCTGATGGATCTCAAGTTAACAAGGTCAAACTATTAAATGGTATAAGAAAATCAGGTTGATTAACTCAAAGTCACGTTAAAATAAGTAAAAAAAAAAATAAAATTAATTTCATATTTAACGATTAATTTTAAGCTTAAAAGTTAAATAATTTTGGGAAAATTTTTTTCATTAATTTTTTTTAAAATAAATTTTTTTATGTTAGATATCACTATACAACTTATCTCAATTATGCTGACACCTATAATATTTTTATTTTACTTGAAGTTAAGATTAAGGACCAACTACATAGTATCAACTTAACCACTATCATTTCTTCATAATTAGTATTAATATTGGAAGGTAGGACTCGAAATCAAGATTTTTGAGTTTTTTCTTTTAATTATTATTTAAATATTTTTTATTTTCTATGTGAATTATTAAATTTTATGTGAATTATTATTTCATTTGCTTTTAGAACAAAAATATTTAAAACAAATCAGTTTATTTTAAAATCAATTTCTAAGTAAGTTAAAGACCATGTTTGTTTTTATTTTGGAAATTTGGAAATTAACTTTTTTTTAATAAATTTTACAAAAATGTTTATTTCAAAATGTCATTATTTTTCTAAATTTTAATATGGACACAATAATTTTAAGGAATCATTTTAAAAATAAGTTTCGAAACTATTCATTGATGGGATTTGTAACGATTTAAAAAAAAAAAAAAGATTACTTTTACAATAAATTACATTCAAGTTTCGTAATTCTATATTCGCTATGTGTAATAATACTACGCTGTATGTCATTTTTTTAGCAAATATTTATTTTGATTCAATGTTTTGTGATATGAGAGAAGTGGTCATAATGTTAAATTGAAGAGAATATTAATTAATAGTAATGTTGTGATATGAGAGAATATTTAAGGAGGTATAATTTTAGGGATAGATATTCGAAATGGTTTCGTGATAATTCAATTTTTTACGAGATATTTATTAATTTGACAATTAAGTATTAATTAATGGTTCAGGTTATCTCGGATATATAGTTAATATATAAGAAAAGTATAAACAGGTGTGAAGTTATATACTATTGATTACTTATTTTATTACTTTAATTATACATCACCACCTATTTAAGGTCACAATGTATCTCATCATCAAGTTTCTAGAAGATAATCTTGATACAATAAAAGAAAACAGGTCCACAACTAGAAGGAGACATATTGACACATTTGTACAAAATCATTTTGAATTGTATATTTATGGCATGCTTTTTCCTTTTTCTATAATTTAAATTTATGACTTTTCTTTAATTTTGACGTTCTTGCATAAAAAAAAAATTGAAAATTTATTTGGTATTTTTTTATTGACAAAAAATTAATAAATAAATTTAGAGTGTTTAGGGATGTTTAACTTTTATAGAAAGATATTGTTACATATGCATGATGTATTCATTTCTCTACATATTTTCTGTTATTACATTTTCTCACTCACCAAGAGTCTCCAAAACAACTACATCCTCTGCGTAACTTTTTTAGCATCCCTTTACTGCATGAGAATTCTCCTTCTTCATTGTCTTCCCAATTCTTCCAATCTTGTGTTTATAGATCATAGCATTTTGCTTGTCCAAGCTCAACGATTTGATTAGCACTCAAGATCTCTATGGAACTAGGCAGCCCCTCGTTCCATTTTCCTTCTTAAACCCTCATTCCATAGCAAGTCATGTATACTTATTTTCTCACCTCCAAAACATGATAAGAAATAACTTTCCCAACATTGATGCATACATTAGTAGCCATTAAAATCATTCTTAACCAAGATACATAGATAAATCACACACAAAATACCTTCCCCAATCAACACGAAAAATATTAACTTTAGCAAAATACCTTAAAACTAGCAGGGAAAAACATAATATCCTAAAGAGACAAGTCATTCAAGATATTTCACTACAAGAAATTGCCCATTTACATACCGATTATTACACATGGATCCGAATCTGTATGTAAAGTGAGTATTACATACGGATATTTACATATAGATTTAATTCAGTATGTAAATATGTAAATAGACATTACATACGAATTTTTCCACATGTAAAAATAAAAGTGATTACATACGAATTTTTTCGCATGTAAAAATAAAAGTGACTATATACGATTTTTTTGGTATATAAAAATAAAAATGATTACATATGAATTTTTTCAAATTACATACGAATTTTTCTGAATCTAAGCCAAAAGTAATTCAATATGTAAATAGACATTACACACAAATTTTTTAGTAAGTAAAGTATTACATACAGAATAATTTTAATAACTGTAATAATAATAATATTGATATTAGTGATAATATTAATAATTATTATAATAATATTAACAATAGTTAATAATATAATATTTATATTATCAATAATTTTTATATTATCAATAATAATAATAATAAGTATATTAAAAATCATAATATGATAAAAGAACTTATTTGGTGTAGTGGTTAAAGTTTTTTTTTTAACATTCCAAGAACTTGGCTTCGAATTTGAAGTTTTTTTTAATTTAATTTGTTGAATACATTTTTATTTCTAATTATAATTTTTAAATTATATATATTTATATTTAATATTATATTTATTTTCTAATTTTAATTTAAATCTATAAAATATGTGAAAGTTGTTTATTTTTAAACAAAAATAACTCATTTCATTATTAAAAGAATTTAATAGGCAAGGATAAATTTGTAAAGTAACATTTAACAATTTAAAAAAAAAAAATTCCCTCACAACCATCACATTACTCACAAACTCTCATAAACTTTCCTCACACATTCATTCTAACATAATTCAATCCAAACGCTCTCACTTTCTTCACACTTTCCTCTAACATCTTCACACATCCATTCCCTCAAATCTCCACACATTCACTCCCTCAAATCTCCACACATTCACTCCCTCAAATCTCCACACATTCCCTCCCCAATCAAAACACACAGAAAAAATTCCATCTTTCATATTTCTTTAAAGTTATGGTTGGCTACCATTATTGACTTTTGAATTTGGTTTGTTGAGTTGCTAAATATATCTTATTTTGTTTCCTACATCCAAATTTTTTTGCTATCACTGTTACAACGAGGATGACGAGTATTTTTAAAAAAAAAACAAAGGAGTGACCATAGTTTATTAAGAAACACGAGGGGACGTTGAGTTCAGAGTCAAAGGCTAGATACGTTGGGTCAATAATGACAAGTAACTAAATTACAAATTGAAAAAAAAATGCAAAGAGAAAAAGTGAAATGCAACATACAAAAAGAAAGCGAAATAAAAAAAATCAAACTTTTAAAGATGGTGAAAAAACAATCATCATTGTTTTAAACACTTTTTTTTATCAGAAAAATTAAAATGAATTAAAAGAATATTTCAGGAGTATTCTAAACATAAATTTGGGATGGAAAAACATTCAAAAGGAAAGGGGTATGTTATTTAATCACATGCCAAATATTTGGCTTTTTACTTTTCGCAAATTGTCACAAATGCTTCTTCAAGTCATCAATCACATTGCACTTTGACTTTTTTTAAAAAAAATAAGAATATTCTCTTTACAGATTCTTCTAAAATTTGATCCACCCAAAATTTTTATGAATAAAAATATAAAACACAACTTAGTTTATTTTATAGCATGTCACTCTCCTTAAAAATAAGTTCAAATACAAGTTAAAAAGGTTTTCTTAAAAAAATATTGAAAATATAATTTCTATGAAAAAAAATCTCAAAAGCATTTATAACATGTATTCGAGCAAACATAATTAGAAAGTTTATAACTTCTTTTTTACACAAGAAGGTGTATAACTTAATTATAAAGTTTATGACTTCCATTTCTTGACAAAAGTAGCCAATGTCATTAAAACAAGAAACGAAGTTTTTCATTGCACGTGTTAGCATCATGAAAGATAGTCAACGGAGTAGTATTGTTATAAATAAATAAACAATTAAAAGAGAATTGTTATTCCTTGTGGTCCCATTTACTTCATTATATTAGTCAACTCTCTAAAAATAGATTTAAGAGGAGGAACTTTTTAAAGTATGATTCCGAGACTGGGAAACGATAAAGACTTTTTTTTTTCTTCTGGGTTTCTTATATTTATACATCCATTATTTAATAGTAACACATTTTAATAATAAGAGAGCATTTTATATTTTATTAACTAAGGATGGAAAAGGTAAAAAAAATATAAAATTAAAAACTAAGTCTACCAAAAGGCGTTAATGAAATATTTTTTATACCAAAGTTTATTGGGAAATACGTAAATAAAAATTGAAAAATACTTTGAGTAGTATGAAAATATGCAAAACAGCAAACAAGCAATAAAAAAATTAATGTTATTTTCGAGAAAATTATACTTTTCAAAGGTAGATAGCCGCTGTACAAGGGGGTCCATCAAAAGATAATTAGAAAATTCTTATACCCATTTTTTTTAAGAAAAAGGAACTAGAGAATCCTTGTACAAATTTCAAGCTGTTGAATTCATGCTGTCACTGACAATTCCTAGAATAGAAAAAAAAAAACATTTCAACAATAATCATTATAATACAACATTTTAATAATTTTTCACATAATTTAATTATATATTTAAAACTGTTATACAGGGTTATAGTATATTTTTTTGTTTCAAAAACACAGTTATAAATGGAAGAAAGATCTCGTGGCTCTATTCCCTATCTAGCACCATTTACATTTTTATTTTCCTATCTAACACCCTTTTGTTTTTATTTCCCTATCTAGCACCATTTTATTTTTATTTCCCTATCTAGCACCCTTTTGTTTTTATTTCCCTATCTAGCACTCTTTTATTTTTTATTTTCCTATCTAGCACCATTTTAAAAATAAATAAATAAATAATAAATTATTATTTTTTTAATAATTTTAATTTTGAATGCATTAAAAAATAAATATTTTTAATGTTTAAAATAATTAGAAATATAATTAATGAATAAATAAATGAGTTTTTACAAAATAAAAATAAAAAAGTAATAAATTAAAAATATTTAGTTTAAAATTATTTTTTTACAAATGTTACACTTATTTTATTTGTTGTTGTTTTTATTTTCTAGACTTATTTATTTTTGCATTTTTTTCTTCTCATTTTTAAGCATTAAGTGTAATATTTGTATTAGTTTTTTTTAGAATTTTGCATTTAGGTAAACATTTCAATATTATTTATGTGTCCACTATTAATTAATACTAATTGACTTTGATTTTTTTTATAAATATGTCCTGTATTTTTTACTTGAAATTAACATGATTACATCATCAATAATAATCAAAATAAATAGTAATTTATGTTTATAGATTTAACTTTTATGTTGTTGTAAAGTTTAATTTTTTATTTTCTTCATTTAAAAAAAATAATTTTAAACTAAACATTTTTAATTTATTACTTTTTTTATTTTTATTTTGTAAAAACTCATTTATTTATTCATTAATTATATTTCTAATTATTTTAAACATTAAAAATATTTATTTTTTAATGCATTCAGTGTAGCATTAAGTGTAGCATTTGCATTAGTTTTTTTTTTAGACTTTTGCATTTAGGGTAGACACTTCAATATTATTTATGTGTTCACTATTAATTAATACTAATTGACTTTGGTTTTTTTATAATTATGTCCTGTATTTTTTACTTGAAATTAACATGATTATATCATTAATAATAATAAAAATAAATACTAATTTATGTTTATAGATTCAACTTTTATGTTGTTGTATAGTTTAATTTTTTATTTTCTTCATTTAAAAAAAAAATTAAACTAAACATTTTTAATTTATTACTTTTTTATTTTTATTTTGTAAAAACTCATTAATTATATTTCTAATTATTTTAAACATTAAAAATATTTATTTTTTAATGCATTCAAAATTAAAATTATTAAAAATAATAATAATTTATTATTTATTTATTTATTTTTAAAATGGTGCTAGATAGGGAAATAAAAAATAAAAGAGTGCTAGATAGGAAAATAAAAACAAAAGGGTGCTGGATAGGGAAATAAAAACAAAAGGGTGCTAGATAGGGAAATAAACATGTAAATGGTGCTAGATAGGGAATTGAGCCAGATCTCGTGGGTGTTTCTACATTTTTTAAGAAAATAAAATTAATAATTATAATTACATAAAAGTAATAAATAATTTGTTATATGGTTAAAATATAGCACAATTTTAGTATTTGTACTGGTATACCGAACAGTCAATGTCGCGGCTCGATTTTCACAACGAACCGACCGAATGATACATGTCCATGCAGGACGATCGACACCCTCGGTCCATTAACGCTCAATCAGGGTCCGTAAAAGTAAACCAGAATTAGGTAATATACTTCTAAGCATGACCCATCTCACTAATCTGATCCAAAACCTATTAAAATAATATAAATAGCGCATATTTCAAGAAAAATGTATGTCATTAAATACGGTACTCCGACATCCGAATGTCGAACACTCTTTGCTGCAAGTATCCCCTTTCAACATTCTCTAGAAGACTGAGCAACCGAGACCTAAAGGAGCATTAAGAAGACAAAAAGAGTAAGTTGAAGCGTGAGTCGACTGACCGGTAGGAAAGAGGAAGACAAAGTCATTCAATAGTTCTCTAGGTCTCATTTTCCTAACAGGAACAATATTTAAACAATTTATTTTTATATTTTAATTTTAAAATATAAGTAAAAGACGGGGTTTAAAATGGAAGAAAAACGATGGATATCATGAGAAAGATATGTATTAATAATTTGTTGGAGGCCGGTAAACTCTTTAGTAATTAATGACTTTGCTTCATAAGCAGTTATTCCGTTACATTCTCAATTTACATGAGCTATATAAAATGACATTAAAATTCAATTTACAGGTAAGTACACTGAAATTCAAATTGAACTTCAAACTTTGACCACTAACAAGAATGATATTCCAAACTAGAAGTATAAGCATTTGGGTCATGCATAGCTTCTCAGGACCTTCTTCATCTGAGAGTGACCATTTTAGGACCAATTCACCAAGCTACATGCATAAATGACAGGGTACAGATTGAACTAACTGATGTTTCTTGTTACATTCATTCACAAAATCATGCTTCTACAACAGGTGTTTCTTCCAGAGTAGAACTAACTGATGCAATTCCTTCGGTAACATCTGATTCTTGTGTCTGTTCTGTCTCAACATTAAGAACCTTTTCTCTGAGCTTCGTTTCAAGTTCTTCTAATGCACTATATTTCTCAGCTAGGAAACTCTTTAGGGCATCCTTACCGCGGAAATTCTGTTCGTTATAGTAATACATTGCACCAGCCTTTAAGATTAGTTTGTGTTGTACACTTAAATCTATAATCTCTGTTTCTTTACATATCCCCTTGCCAAATTCAAGCTCAAATTCAGCAGTTTTAAACGGAGGGGCAAGCTTGTTCTTCACAACCTTGACAAGAATCTGGCTTCCTAAAATCTGCACAAATAAAATTAACAGTTGTGGTTTACAAAAACAAAAATAATTCTAATAATTTAAATAAAATTATATATTAATACCAATAAAAAGGGACGTCGATGACTCCCAAACCAAAATCAAAATTAAAAAAAAAATATATGAAGAGATCTAATTCGTCCTTTCTAAGTGAAATTTGAAATTCTTCATTTTTAAGAGATCTAATTACTCATAAAATCCTTAAGTTTCAATTTCTTTTAAATCCGTTATCGAAACAACATAATTTGTTGTAAAGTATTTCAAATTCTTCATACAAATAAACTACCCTCTTAAAATTCTCCGTTCAAACACACTATAAATGTAGGTACTGCATAGATGATTAAAATACCAAAAATGGTAATGTCGTCAACAAATAGCATGCTTACTCAAAACAAAACAAAAACAGTATGTGTCACAACCAGTTTTGCCAAAAGAACTGGATTGATGATGACAAATGACTTCACCACAAAATTTACAACCGTCTCGACCTAATAATGCTAATATATTTTCTCTTGAGGAGTGCTGGCAACACACTCCCTAGTACATTCTTTATAATACACCCTAACACGTTCCTTTTAACACAATCTCTTTACTATTAGTTAAAATTTATTGGAAATTACGAAATCATGAGTGGAATTCATTAGCTATGAAGTGGGTCTCATAAAATTATGTAATTTTCAATCAATTTCAATTAATAAGAGTGTGTTAGAGCATTTCTGTTTTTCTTTTTAAATTTAACTTCATACTAAACACCAACATCTACTTTGCTGCAGGATGTGGAAACATTCACTATTAACCATAAATAAGCAAGCAACTTCAATTAATTTACATCTCCTGTTTTATAGGGCATGGACAGAACTGCTATTTATCAAGATTGCAATAAGTTCACTGAATTCAAAAGCTTTACACCTACACCACTCACGTCCAAAGTATATCAAGAAATGAAAGTAACTTGGAACATAAATTTAAAGAGAAAGCCTATTTCAGAACAGAATATTGTTGATTCCATCAAACTGAACCAGATTTTATTTTTTTGAAACAAACACTTGAACAGGATACTACAGCAGGAAGTACGGCAGAAAAAAAATCAGTATATGATTACCTCTTCACCCTTCTTGACAAAACCTGTTCTCTTGATATTTAGACGCACAGAAGCATAGAATTTCAATGCATTACCACCACAAGTAACTTCCGTAGGCCCACTAAATCCCCCAAAAGTTGAAATCTTTGACCTCACCTGGGGGAACATACACAACAGAATTCCTGTTACTAAAAGACAGACACATCCCCAAGGTAATTTGTTGAACAAAGTACTTCCACTTCCACCCAAAAGAAAATGTATACATTACACACACAGAAGATAATATTCCTACAGAATACACAAACAGTAAAAGATAACACCAACCAAGTCATTTAACATTCCTTTGGATAAAAAACCATATAAAAAAACACATCGAATATAGCAAGCAACACTCCATCATAAGTTTAAAAATAGGTCCATTGGTATATGTCTGACCGATGTATGACCAGTACATAATTAATATTTCAATAAATTCAAATAATTTGGAAAGCCAAAGAACATACATAGCTAGATAATCTTTTTGAGAGCTCCTCTACTCGAAAATAAAACTCCATATTTACTCACAGAAGCTATGGCTCTGATATTTACCCCAGCAATGAACCCTAACTATGCTGTTCCTTGATATAATTTATAACAGTGCTAGTAACATACACTCTACCATACTCTCCTATTGTCAAAATTCATTGAAAACAACTAAATAATGAGTGAATTAATCAAAATAAGGATGGAGGGAGACCCAAACGTTTTGTGATTTCTAACAAATTTCAATTAATAATAGGGGCATGCTGCTAGCACATCTACATTTATTATTATTTTCTTTGTAATCTGAAAAAAATAGACTGATGAAGTTCCAGCAATTAATAGCTTTTGGTATTTAAGATTCAGGTGAATTTATACACTAATTTTTACACGCATGCAGCTTTTACATGCATAAAAAAAGACAGTGAATTGACTCTGAACATTACACTAAGCAGAAGACAGAAGCAGGACAAAGTCAGAGAGGTTGAAAAGTTTAATAAAGTCAACAACAATAGAATATATGAATTATGATAGTGGAACATTGCTCAGCATAAGTCAAGAAAATAAATCATAGACCAAACATCAAATTAGGACCGGACAGGCTAACCCAAACAGAAGTTTCACGTACACACTAACTTGCTCAGGTTCAAACTGAAACATATTCATAATCTGACCAAAGTAAAATTGACAACATAGCTGCCGTTTTGGTTGTTGGTTCTGCAAAAATAGGTGTTAGATTAGATACACAAGTAACTAAGTTTTACGTAGCAATTTGGGGTGCAATACTAATTTTACGGAGTTATTGAAGTTATAAAGTATTTTAAGAGTCAGGGGAGCATACATACTTAATAACCAACTGGTAAGAGGTTTTGTTATGAGGAGTTTTACAATCCTGGTCAAAGGCTTTGTTGTACATGTTTTATGGTATCATTGGTACCTTAGTAATGAAAGCTCTGGGTTGCCTATCAAAAACAAATTGACAACATAGCTGATAACAATTTAGCCGATACCTGATTTATAAAAATTAATATACTTTGAGAAAGTGTCAAGGCATGGCTCAATTTTCGAAGTGCCTGACTCATTAACCTAGCCTGCATTGCCATGTGAGCATCACCCATTTCACCATCAAGCTCACCTTTAGGAACAAGTGCAGCCACCTATCATATAAAAACTGCAAAAAGTTAGTTGACACTGGATGTGCATTTAAACAAATAAAACAAGATTTGAATGACGTAGTATGAACCATATGGAAGAAAAAACTATACAAGAGGGAGAAATACAGAGAAAGTTCAAAGAGGAACACTAAATTTTGCTCATTCTTTCCATTGGAAAATCAAACTCAACTAGTCTACAAATGAGGGTTTAAGAGGACAAAATCCAAAATATTAAAAATAACAATTTTATTTAAGAGCTTCTAAAATTTGGCTGAGTCAATGTGATAAATACCCAAGCACGTGTGAAACTTACTCTCAAAAGCTAGCTATTAAGGGGGAAAACAAAACCCTTAAATAATCCACTTCACTCAACTCTCTTAGTTGGTTAGAATCATTCACAGGTAGCCCTTTCTGAGACATTGACAACCAGCTCTAATATCAATTTGTAAGTACCCAAGAACTTGGAGAACCCACCCTCAGAAGCTAACTACTAAGAGAGGAGAATCAAACACTTATATACTCCACCGAACATCCCATACTACTCGAAGTAGGACTTAGGCACCCCACAATACCCAAGTTCCTATCACAATGCTAAAAAATGCTTCCATTCCAGAACAATTCCAGTTTCCACATCAAATATCTCACCCTCCCCTGAACTTATATTATAACCAATCACACTGATTTCTACATAATACAAGAAGCCGGAGATATCTCTAGGTGACAAGCATCACCAAAAGCAAGATTTATGTACAGGGATCTACCTACACAGAAAATAGAATACTTACACCAATAAATAAGTTTTATAGGATGAGTAGTTTACAATGACTAGATCTAATTCAAGGGTGATTGGATACAATCAGTTTCCTACAATAAGTTATTAGATGGTGGTGAAAGTATGCCACTTGATACACTGGTTTAGTGAATCTAATAACAGATTAATATAATAGTAGAATCAACACTTACCATATAATCGTAAGCAAGTTACAACGGAAACAGGGAAAGTATTGACAGAAACAAAAGAAAATGTGCTTCAAACTTACACTGTCGACAACAATTACATCAACTGAACCACTACGGATTAAGGTATCCACAAGACTAAGTGCCTGTTCACCACAATCGGGTTGGGAGAACAGCAAATTCGCTGTGTTCACACCAATAGACTCTGCAAGTGTCTTATCAAGGGCATGCTCAGCATCAACAAAGACACAATAACCTGTATGAAACAACCATATCAATTTCCAGATAAACCAGCTACAAAATTCTAAACAAGTAAATCATAAAATTGTGTGGGTAGGCCTCCTCAACTTCATTATTAATTTATTGAAATTATAGTTACAATTAAACTAATGGAATGGAAGAACACATCTGAAACCGGGAAAACTACTAGCACCAAATTTAGACTGTGAGAAACCAAATTAGATTTACAGCTGGGAAACTGCTAGCACTAGCAGTGTAGCACCTAAAATTTGTAGGCAGGGTATTGATATTGAAGCAGGGATTTTAGACAACAAGAAATCATGTATAGAATCAGACATCAAATTTGCCGTTTCCAAAAAGTAATAGTCAAAGGGTGTTCTAAGAACCAAAGTTAGACATTCTTTAAGAAATCACAAGGAAAAAAACAGCACAATTATCACTATCAAACATAAAGAGCAGGGCCCGGAGATTAAATCATCTGAGTCTGTAGCAACCATAATTATGATTAAGTCATGGTAACATCTATAGAAGTTAGAAGTCTAAATCCATTACAACCAAAAGACATAGACATTTCAATTATAAGTGCTGAAGTATTATATGAAGATAACCTCCGAGCTTCTGTGCTTCTGCAATCACATGTAAAGCAAGAGTTGTTTTTCCAGAAGCCTCTGGACCATATATTTCCACAACACGTCCCTATGGACACAAATTGGGGGAAAACGGAAAACTGTCATCAGTATCCAGCAGTTAGTGTATTAAAAACGGTTCAGTCTATTCACATAAAACAAATAAGCAAGAAACCTCTTCATGCAAGGATCAAAGCATACCTTCGGAAGACCACCAATTCCTAGTGCTATATCAAGACCAAAAGAACCTGTAGACACAACAGGCACATTTTTTGGTGAGACAGAACGACCAAGCCACATGATGGATCCCTTTCCAAATGCAGAAGTGATTTGATCAAGAGCTTGTTGAAGTGCCAGCTCTTTCTTGGACATGTTTTCTTCACCAGAGTCACTTCCATCAGATTTAGAGCGCCTTCTACCTTTAGGTATATAGAAATGGAAAATGTTGTCAACTTCAAATCTGTTCAAACTTCAAACATTAGAGATAATAGGAAACTAGAGGAGAATGATCTGAAACACTACATTATTTTCTATAAATTGCAACTTATATCAGTATGACATTAATGGATGAGATAGACATGAACAGACTCTGGTACGATATGAACTCTCCAAATAAGAAAACAGAGATACTGCCACCATTCAGGAGTCCTAGTTCGCTTTCTTTTCAAACTTGCTTCTTTCCTCCACCCCTCTTCCCTCTTTTTAATACTCCAATTTTCTGTTTAACCATCCAATCAATCCCCTTCTTGCTTACCTTCTCATCCTGTCCTGTTACTTTTCATGCAACCTTCCTCAAACCCAAGTTACTCAACTATCATATAGTGCATTTTCATGTTGTACCTTAGTCACAGTAGTAGGACGCCTAACATAAAGGCTAAATGAAATAAATACTGCTCCAAGAAAAAGTAGAGACTCCTAAATGATCCATGCTTACTATTACACGAATCCATAAAAAAAAAAACGCAACGAACAAGTATAAACTTTTGTTTTGGTTTGATTCCGCACATGAATACAAAAACTTAGATGTATAAACTATAAAGAACATAAACAATTCCTTGTCAAGCATCATTCTGAGGATTCACCAAAAGCACAATGAGCTTAACTGGACTTACCAAGCCCAACGCATATCATGATTATTATAATTTATTTACCCTATAAGCCTTGTAAGAAGATTACCCCAACAATAAAGACTAAGTTTCAACAATTACATGCAATTATTAGCCTTATCTCTATTGTTAGTTAAAATAAATCTTACTATATAGTCTTATCTATAAATCAGTTAGTATTAGTCTTATCTCTATGGCTACTTAAAATAAATTTTATTATAAATCAATTAGTCTGTTGTAACTGATTCTTATATATAACCTATAACCAATGCTACGCCATGAGAATGAATAATAATATTTGAAACAGTATTTTTTTTCATCTATGTATCTTTTGTTTCTTTCTTGGTCTTTGAATATGGCATGCCATGAATTTTACATGATATCAAAGATCTTGAATTGAAGATTTCTATTGCACTCTTATTGTCTTCCCCTAATACTACCATTGTTTCCATTCTTCCATGGCTTTGACAATTCTTCAACCCTAGATGAATCGCTCAATCCCCACAGTCCATATTATGTACATCCAAACCAAATGAGAATCCATCGATCTCTCTTGTTTCTCCTCTTCTTGATCCCACAAATTACAAATCGTGGTCTAGATCAATGACCACTGCATTCAATGCAAAGAATAAGTTGGAATTTGTTGATGATTCTTTGCTGCAACCAATACCTAATCATGCTCTTCATGCAGCATGGAAATGTTCCAATAATATGGTGGTCTTGTGGTTGATACACTCAGTATCACCTTCAATCAGAGAAAGTATAATGAGGTTGGATAAAGTTGTTGATATTTGGAAAGGCCTGAAATCAAGATATTCACAAAGAGGTCTATTGAGAATCTCAAAATTACAGCAAGTTATTTCTGTCAAATATGGTGATGTTACAGAGTATCATACAAAATTAAGGGTGATATGGGATGAATTAGAATCATATAGACCAGATACAATATGTAGTTGTGTTAAAAAATGTTCATGTAATGCTCTTGCAACTGTGAAACAAAGGAAGGTACAAGACCAAGTTACACAATTCTTGAGAAGATTGAATTATCAGTATAATAATGTAAGGTCTGCTATACTAATGATGGACCCTCTTCCCTCAATTAACAAAGTTTTTTCATACGCTACTTAAAAAGAAAGACAATTCAATGGAACTACAGCCACATCTCAGGAAGCACAGAATTCATAATTGAAATTAACTTCACAACAATATCAAACTCTAATGAATTTACTGCAACAGACATCTACAGGATCTTCTTCCTCTACGCAAAGTGCTCATATTAATCAACTTGGTATTCTTCCTAAAACAAATTATGTTCTAGGAATATTTTACCTGTTGTTTGCACCATAAACAATGATTCTAATCCCAATACTTGGCTTCTTGAATTGGGGGCTACTGACCATATTGCATATTTTCTTGACTTATATAGTGAATATAGACAAATTTCACCCATTATTGTTAGCCTCCCTCCCCAATGGAGAACAATAGATTGCTAAATATTCTAGCATACGTTTCAGAGTTTCTAGTTCTGACTGATGTGTTATATCTACCAAATTTCAAATTCAATTTGATCTTTATTTCCAAATTAATTAATTCCATATATTACATGATCATAAATATTTTCTTACTACTGTTGATGATCATACTAGATTTGTTTGGGTTTTCCCAATGTCTTCTAAAGCTGAAACACAATCTCTTTTACAAGGATTTGTTAATTCTGTTGAAAGACAATTTGATACAAAAAAAGTCAAAACAATTCGATCAGATAATGGTGTGGAATTTATCATGAGTTATTTTTTTTCAATCTACTGATACTATACGTCAAACCACTTGTGTTGAAACCCCTCAACAGAATGGCATTGTTGAAAGGAAACATAAACATTTACTCAATGTAACTTGAGCTCTCTTATTTCAGTCTAACATTCCCAACCTTTTTTGGTTGTGTGCTTTACTTCATGCAACTAACTTAATAAACCTTATTCCCACACCTTTTCTAAAAAATGTGTCCCCATATCAAAAGCTCTATTCTTAATTATACGATGTTACTTTACTTTGAGTGTTTGGGTACCTTTTTTAAACTAGCACTCTTAGTACTCGCAGGAGGAAGTTGGATCATAGAACTTTACCATGCGTGTTTCTAGGGTTCAGGTCTCACAAGAAAAGTTATATTGTGTACAATCTTCACACACAAACCATTGAAGTCTCTCGAAATGTTATTTTTTATGAGAATTGTTTTCCCTTTTCCACTATCAACGTTAATGGTCTAACCACCCTTGCTTACCCTTTCAGCACTACTCACAACCCACGGGCTTTCTCTTCACTTACGGACTCTCCTCCCCTTATTTCTTCTAAACATTCCCTCAGAAAATCTAACAGAATCCGAACTAGACCTCTTAAATACAATGATAATCAAACTACTTTCGCTTCAGCTACCATGATTAATCCTCTAGATACCAAATATCCTATTTCTTCTATGATTTCGTATAACAAAGTTTCTTCACATTATCACAACTTTATTCTTAATGTTTTGAAACTGTATTCTTTTCTCTGTATATCTTTTGTTTCTTTATCGATCTTTGAATGTGGTATTCCATGAATTTTACACCAATGACAGTTAATACTAAAATTTGAAAAAGAATGTGATAATCTATTTTCAGTATAAATAAACTCCTGCAACTGATTAACTTCTGGATTCAGATAAAGGGAAGGGAAGAAAGCAAGAGAGCTTCGGCAAACCTTTAGATGAAAAGCTCAAAATATGAGAAGTGCTAAATAATCCCAGCTCAAAGCCCTGCAAATGAAAGCAAGAACTGATTATGCAGGAAAATCAGCATCAATCAGAAACGTACGAAGAAGATGCAAAAAGTGAGGGAAACGATTGGTTAAATGCATATTCATGACCATGACTGACAAAACGGCCAATGCTTTTTCCTTTTCCTTACCTTTTGTTAGAGGGCAAATATTCCTCTGACTTCGGTCCCCATGAATGCACGTATTACTTTAAAAGTACATAATTAACTAAAGAAATTAAAACGTGACAGACAAGGTCATCAGAATCATAAAATGATAATAATGCATAAAACAGAAGAGAGCACCGTAATATGCCTTTGGTGACAAAAATTATGAAAAACAACTGATCAAAGTGCATAAACAAAACCATGTGACAGCATACAAAAGAGGAAAAAAAACGCGTAGAAACGAACCTTAGGGACGAATAGCGAGCGTGTGAGAAAGGAAATGTTACGAAGCAGACTCGCCATAGAAGCAACTTTCGGAGGTTCAAAGAAAGAGAAGAATTCCAATGAAAGTGTAATGGGACATCATGAACACGACACTGATACTAACACTAAGACTAATACTAATGTTTTCTTTTCCATAAATAATGGGGTGCGGAAAGATATTTGTTGGGATGGAGGAAGTACCACTCCTTCTAATTTTCCTAGATGTATGTGAATGGACTTTAAAAAGTTGAGATGAGCCAATTACTTTTTGCATCTCATGCTTATTCCTGCACCTCTTCAGAGAATTGGAAATATGTTATTAATTATCTAATTTAGAAAAAAATTGCATTATGTAAAATATATTTGAATTATGTATTCTATAATATATTTTTATTTTAAAATTATGTGATTTGAAATGCCAGTAGTTCTATAATTTAAACCTTTTATATAATCTATAATATATTGTTAGATTTTGAAATTTATTTTAAATCGTATAATTCATAAAAGTATACGGAATACATTTTTTAGTTCTAATTTACAAAATTAAAAAATAAATTTTCTGTTATTAACTATGGACAATTTAAACTTTTCCTGTACCTGTAAGAAAAAGACATGAAAGCGATAAAAGAAACCGACAAAATAAAATGAAAAATTTATATAGTTAATCGTGAAAATTCTTGACTAGTTTTGCTTCCAATAAAAAGAAGAATTTCACACCTATACTTTTTTAACAAAATTAAAAATTTATTGATCATGTAATAAAAAAATTATGTTGGATGGTTTTAAATAAATAGTAGTAATAAGTACATTAAAAATACTAATAATTATGTTATCTCCTAATTTTAGGTATTTTGTTGCTTTACATGTTGTTCTTCTAATTAATTGTATTTTCACTCCCTTTTTAAATAACAGATCTCCGTATGAAAAACTGCATGACACTTTATATCATTGGTCTATTTTACGTGTTTTTGACTGTCTTTGTTTCTCTAGCAGTATCACTTCTCACGTAACACAAACTTGATGAACGTTCTATTTCTGGTATTTTTCTTGGTTTTCAACCTAATACTAAAGGTTACATTTTTCTCGATCTTAAAAATCATAAAATAGAGGTCTCAAGACACACTATCTTTTATGAAACTCACTTTCCTTACAAATTGAAAGATGAAGTTAACAAGAACCCTAACAATTTATCTTTACTCATCCCTTCTTCTTATGCATCCACTTTCCCTATGATAATTACACTGCTGAACCGATATCTGTCACTGTTGAACCGGTATTTGTCACGGTTGAACCGGTATCTATGGCACCTACGGATCAACTCATCCCCAATTCAACTCGTCCAAGATGAACCCTACCTATCTTTATGAATTTCACATTGATCTACCATCTACACAGACTGTAAGTACAAGATATCTTATCTTTATTTTTTTGTCTTATAATGCTCTGTCTTCTAATTTTAAACATGTTTTTTCCTCCTTTACATCACACACTAGGCCTAAAAGTTATGAAGAAGCTTCACAACATCCATGCTGGAAAGAAGCTATGGAAGCCGAACTTGAAGCTCTCTCCACAAAAAATACATGGCAACATGTTCCCCTTCCACGGGGTAAGAAACCCATTGGTTGCCATTGGGTCTACAAAATCAAACACAACAGCGATGGCACCATTGATGGCTACAAAACACGCCTGGTTGCCAAGGGCTACACACAGCTGGAAGGACTTGACTTCTTGGATCAAAAGTCTGGGTGACCTCATGTGTTTTTCTTGGTCTTGAAGTTGCTCGCAACAGTAATGACATCCACCTCTCCCAAAGGAAATACACTCTTAACCTCCTACATGAAACATGAATGTTGGATTGTGCTCCTGTTTCTACACAATGGTTCACTCCTTACGCCTCTCCAGTGAACAAGAATTGTTGTTGAATGAAGAAGACTCCTCCTCCTACCGGTGCCTAATTGGGAGGCTCATCTATCTTACCAATATAAGACCCAATATTGCCTTAAGTGTCAACAAGCTGAGTCAGTTTGTTTCCGTCCCTACCTCTACTCATCAATAAGCAGCCTTTCGAATCCTAATAATCCTACGATATCTCAAGAATGCTCTTGTTTACGATATCTTTTTTTCCTCACCAAAACTCTATCTAGTGAAAAGCGTACAATGACTCTGATTAGGCCACCTGCCGTGAGACAAAAAAAAATTGTTACTGGTTTCCCCATATATATAGGGAAATCTCTTATCTCCTGAAAATCAAAGAAACAACAAACCATTTCCAAGAGTTCCTCTGAGGCTAAGTACATGGCCATGGCTGCCACAACCTGTGGACTCCAATGGCTCACCTATCTGCTACAAGATCTTGGTGTCTCCTACACACAACCGCCAACCATGTATTGTGATAATCAATCTGCCATCCAGATTGCATCCAATCAGGTTTTCCAAGAACGTACCAAACACATCGAGATCGATTGTCATATTGTTCGAAAAAAGATTACTGTTGGACTCCTAAAGTTGCTTTCAATCTCATCTTCCATGGAGAATGCTGATATTTTCATAAAATCATTACCTCCATCCACTTTTCAGCTTATGCATCCCAAACTGGGAATGAAAAACATCTATTCTCTGTTTCTCACCACAAAGCTTTTCTTTAAGGTTCCACTTTTATTTTGTTTTTGTTGTTTAGCTTCTTCTCACGCGCAATCTTGTTTTTTTTTTCTTCACTGCCGTTCTTGTGCATTATTGTGCAATCTTAGAAATTGCTGTTTATTGTGATAAGGGAACTAACCCTGCTATAGATTATAGTTTCATTTTATATCTTAAAATAGTAATATGATACTGAGGCACAAATGTCTATTATTTATTAATTAAGACCAGTTAAATTATATAGATACATTTACTTTTACAAAAAATCATTTAAATTGTGAAAAATTTAAGTATTAATTCTATTTTTTTATTTCCTCCTTTCTCTTATTAGGAATAACAATAGTTGCCTAAACAGCCTAACTGTTTATCAAACATGTATATATAAAATTATTCAGACAGCAAGAATGGTCATCCATAATTTTATTGTATAAATAACAGAATTAAAAAAGAGATATTGTATACATCTTTTTTGGGTCCAGAAAAAAAATAAAAAAATGCGTATATTGATTTGATTTTGTAAGCTGGGCCTAAAATAAAGGACTTTTGGAAGCAGAGTGAGGTGGTTGGGCCCCCATATTTGGTGAAAGCGAAAAAAGAATAAAAAAGGAAGCCCTAGGCAATAAATAGAGAGTGTATTCAAGTTCAGAAAAGAAGGAAGAGGAAAAGAGGATTGGAGAGTGGCCACGTTTAGCAACAACCAAACCCTCTCTGTTCTTCTTCATCTTTTTCTTCTTTAGGGTTTTAGCTTCATCTCATTCAACTAAGCTTTTCTTTCACCTCTGCAATGAGTAACGACAAGGACACCTTCAACGTCGCCGATCTCTCCTCCGGTACTCCTTCCATTTCTCTCTTCTCTTTTTTTATTTTTTTTATTTTATTTTTTCGTGCTTCACACGTTTGATGTTCTATTGTTCTTAATTTCTCCCCGAAGTACTCAACGAGGAAAATAGAGCGGACCTAGTCAATGCTCTTAAGGTTAGTATCATCTTTTTCTTACCACTGCTGCTACTATTACTTCTACTAATGTTGTTATTTATATATGAAGCTGAGATTAAGATTTGAATTTATCGGGATTTACATGTTAAATCTGGCTATTTTTATTGTTTCTGAGATTTTTCAATGTTTAATTTTGCGCAGAGCAAGATACAGAGTTTGGCCGGGCAACACTCCGATATTCTTGAGTCGTTGTCACCTATTGTCAGGAAGCGTGTTGAGGTTCTTAGAGAGATCCAGGTATAATAGTTAGCCCGTCACCTGGGTTGTTTAAATTTCTTGTTCGTGATTTTTTAAGTGTTAATTGTAGTTGTTGTTTGGAATGTCCTTGGTTGGGGTAGGTGTGAAGTGTTGTTATTCCCTTGCATATAAGGTTTTGTATTGATTGATGAGATGCTTCGAGATAACATTTTGGTGTTTTGGAGCTTCCTCCTTTTAAATTGATATTATTATTTTGTCATAATTTTGCAGGGCCAACACGATGAATTAGAGGCTAAATTTTTTGAGGAGAGAGCAGCACTCGAAGCCAAATACCAAAAAATGTATCAACCACTGTACACGAAGGTGAAACTAACTAAGTAGCATTTGCCGTTTTATTCTTTGCCTGGACGTGTAGCTTAAATGAGTTTCATTATCTGCTACTTAAGCTGTGCAATTGTCTTTTAATCAAATTTATAATTGAAATCGTGATTCTTAGCTCTAGGGATGTTGATGTAATAATAAAAATATTATTTTTTTCCTTGTCATGGTTGACTGCAGCGGTATGACATAGTAAATGGTGTTACCGAAGTCGAAGAAGCGGCAGTGAACGAAAAAACACCCGATAGTGGGGAGGATGAAGGTAATAATACAAATACATGAGTTTTTCTTTTAACAGTGTTTCAATTACTTAATATTTGATAGAAGTATTTGCTTAACAGAGAAGGGAGTGCCTGCGTTTTGGCTTACTGCAATGAAAAACAATGAAGTGTTAGCCGAGGAGGTTAGTTCATTTGGTTCAGCAGTTGACTTTTTTTATAATGTACATTTTGCAACGTATTTTCATTTTATTAGTTTTCTCATTGTTCCCTTGCGAAAACTAGATTTCAGAGCGTGATGAAGGTGCTCTCAAGTTTCTCAAAGATATCAAGTGGAGCAGGATAGAAAATCCTAAAGGATTCAAGCTTGAGTTTTTCTTTGATACCAATCCTTATTTTACTAATACTGTCTTGACTAAAACATATCATATGATTGATGAGGATGAACCAATTTTGGAGAAAGCAATTGGGTAAGATTCATTAATTGTTTTTATTATACTACTATAAATTATGATGCCACATCACTGTTACCTAACCAGTATACTATCATGTTAAATTGGTTGGTGGTGTGTATTCTTTAATAAATTTGCTTGCTGAATTTTGTTTTTTAATTTCTAGGACTGAAATTCAATGGCACTCAGGAAAATGCCTGACACAGAAGATTCTTAAGAAAAAGCCCAAGAAGGGTTCAAAGAATGCTAAACCAATTACCAAAACTGAAAGTTGTGAAAGTTTCTTCAATTTCTTCAATCCACCACAAGTTCCTGAAGATGATGAAGACATTGATGAAGAAGCGGTACTGGTGTTGAATTAAACAACCAATCAATTTGAACTTTATTAACGTTGCTATGTGCAACACTGTTTATTTTTTTTTTTGTGCTTTGATTAATACTTTTTTTGTTCATAGGCTGAGGAGCTCCAGAATCAGATGGAACAAGACTATGACATTGGGTGAGCTTGATTATCGTTTACCAGTGTTTGTAGTTGCATGTATCAGGTTTCCAACATGTTACTCATCTTCCAATATAAAGTATTTGTTGACTTTTGTTGCAAACCGTGCATCTTTGTATTTATTGTAATCTTGATGGAACAAGACTACGCAATCCTTTTGTTTATCGAAATCTTGATTTTTAAATTTTCATTGTCTTGAATCTTGTTATATTGTCATGCATGTTTAGGTCAACAATAAGAGACAAGATTATTCCCCATGCTGTGTCCTGGTTTACTGGAGAGGCCATCCAGGGGGATGAATTTGGAGAACTAGAGGAAGATGAGGACGATGAAGATGTTGAAGAAGACGATGATGAAGAGGATGACGAAGATGATGACGAAGAGGATGAGGAAGAGAACAAGATTAAAAAGAGGGTATAATTTGTAATTTCTTTAAAATGTTAGTACTGGGTTTGTTTTCTGTCTCAGTTTTGAATCTTACACACTCTTTTTTGTGGGATCTCCCCCATTGTGTTATGTCGCTGCAGTCATCAGCACCCAAGGTACGGAACTTGTGATATAAGTTGAGATATAGATTGTTTTTTCCTTTCGTGCTCCTGCAACTCACATGACTTGGTTCCTTTTTTTTACTGTGTAAATCTTCAGAAGAGTGGAAGAGCACAGCTTGGTGAAGGTCAGCAGGGTGAGCGACCTCCAGAGTGCAAGCAGCAGTAGAAGTATATTTCTGTGGAGATTTATTTAAGAAGTTGAGTTTTATTGGTATTGGAGAATATCTGATGTGAAAGTGGGTTTAATACTGTTTTAATGTTTCTTAATTAATTTCCTCCCTAAATTTTGGTTGTCTGGATTTTTACTTAGTCCCTTATATTATTTTGCGCTACGTACAGAGAATGTGGTTATATAGCATAAAATTGTTACAGCAATTATCCGTGCCAACACTTGTCATGCGTGCAGGTGATGACCGACAACAGTGACGCATTAACTGAACCGCACGGATCTTAACCGTAACCGTTACAATTATCTATATGCATTCTTTAGGTATTTCTGTTCTCTTGTTTAATAAATAAGCACGTGCAGTACAAGTAAAAAAAAAAATTCTAACAGAAATAGAAAAGGAAAAATACAAATCTATTTCTTCCGGCATAGGCACGGTTATGCGAATTTAATTTGTTAAAAATAGTAAGATTTAAATTTAAGGAAAGAACATAATTTTAATAATGTATTGTATGATACTATATATATTTTTTGAATTGGGATGAGATGAAAGAATTGTGTTTATTAAATATTCTTCTGTTCCTTAAGTGTGAAATATAGTTTTAACATTTTACTAATATATTATCATCCAACTAAGTACATAATTGTATAGGGTTGAAATGTACTAGAATATTAAGTAGGATTGAGATCTTCAATTCTATTTGGAAATTATCTCAAGACATAAAAAGTCTACAAAAAGGAAAAGAATAGTGTGAATTAAGATGTTATTAGTAGGGTTGTGTGTTGTTGTAATAAACATTGTCTTGTTGATTGTTTTCTTGAAATTTTCATGAGTGAAGTATCAATGTATATTTTGGTTGGGATTATAATTGAATGAGTTAATGTAATATGTATTGTTTTCTTAAATTTTTCATTAGTGATGTATCAATGTATATTTTGATTGGGATTATAATTGAATGAGTTAATGTAATATTTTTCATAAAGTTGCAAGCAAACACCAATTTTGCAAAACTCATTACTAAGTTTGACATTAGCTAAGTAGAAAGGAGAACAATACATCTTCAATCCAACTTTTCTCATCTTAGAGTAAATCAGGAGTCCACTATTCACAGGTGTAGCTATATCAATAGAAATATAAAGTGTAACAAGCACAAACACACTTAATTATCATACATTTAGAATGAAGCAAACTTAATTATCATAGGACCTAATAACATTAATGTACTTCAAAAATTATCAAATACATTTAGTACATGATAAATTAACAAATTATGATTCTAAAATACATTAGCAGGAGCCTACAATAATAGCGGTCTCTCATGGACGGTAACTTAAGTCTGATGTAGGGTCTTGAAAATTTTACACTTAATCTTGTTGTCCTTCAAGTTCCCTGAGATGGTTGTGAAACTTTTGGTTGAGTAGGGAGAGATGGTGGAGGGGGTGCGGTTGGAGCTGCCTGACTTGGAGCTTCCTGAGATGGGCCTGGTGCACTTGGAGTTGCCTGACTTGGACCTTGGTCAGATGGGCTTGGGTGAGATGTCTGTGGGTTAGATGAGCTTATGTGGGGTGGCCTTGGGCGAGATGACCTTGGGTGAGATGGTCGTCTCAAAGTCTTGCATTGAAAAATCATCTGTACAAGCACACTATTAAAGCCTTCAGAAATATTTTTCACAAGTGAGTCACATTTTGGAGTGAATGTGAACCTCGATCTGGACCAAAACCTAGTATAGGAAAATAAATGATTTCAGAACCTAGGAATTGGTGTGCGTAAATGATTTCAGAACTTAGTCAACTCAAATAAATGATTTTAGAACCTAAAAATGGTGAGCATAAATGATTTCAGAACTTATGAATGATGTGCAGAAATGATTTCAAAACTTAGTCAACTTAAAATAAACGATTTCAGAACCTAAGAATGATGTGCATAAATGATTTTAGAACCTAAGTGATGGAAGAGGCCCCAACACCAATCCATTGAAAGGTCACCAAAATGTCAAATTGAGGCAACCACTAAAGTTATGGTCAAAGAGGGGTCAAGATGACGCATTTAGCCTAAGTGGAGTGTAAGGTTCTAGAACTCCTAACACATGAAGAATTTTAGAACCTACCTCACATGTGTTGAATTTAGGAGCCACCTTCCCATGTGCCAACATTTGAATTTCCCTCCAATTCTCTTTTCATATTCAATCCACTCTTGCTATATATAGAGGAGCTTGGGTCATGTAAATTCAAGATTAATTGAATAGTGAAATGCTGTCAAAATCGTGCCATTCTCACTCCTTGCCTAAACTCTCTTAGGAATAGACTTTTAATCTTCAACCGTCACCTACAAAGGGAGTTGGCCGAACCACTCTTACTCTTCATACTTTTCATGCACCTCCAAGGCTAACATCACTCTTAGGATAGCCTTGTTCCACCATCAATCCATGAAGCTTCAACATTCATCAACAAAAACCGCAAGAAAGGAGACACAAATTCATCATTTGATATCATGAGCATAGGTTCTACAAGAGCTAAATGTCTTCTCTCATTTTTGTGTTTGTGTTCTTCTTATTTCTGTGTTGTTCATCACTTGTTCATGTTATCTTGCTGTTTTTTGCTTTTTAATTTGATTTAGTTGTTGTTTTAAGCAATTCAATCGGTGCAAAATGTTCAAATTGTTCTTGAGCTTCTTAGTTTCATATTTTGTGTAGGAATCTATATGAAATTGTGTTGCTGTTTTGATTTTAGGTTGTTTGAGTCTTGTTTGAATTTTGTTCGGTTCATATGATTTGTCTTGAGTCATTTTATTTTCTGAATCCTTTGATGTTTTATCTAGTCATGTATTTCCTAAATTTGTCATCAAATCCTTGTTGTGCTGAATTTGTTGATAATTTTGGTTTCTTGATTTAATTTGAGTCCAGATTTATTTTTCTGTGTTTATTGATCATTTGATGCATTTTTCTTTTAGTTTGAGTTCATATTTGTATGCTAGTTCTATACAAATTCATATACATCTACTTCATTGTGTTTTTGAAGTTTCTTATTTTTGTTTTTAAATTCCAGAATTAGGACTCCTCTGTTTTTCAAATTCTGCTTGTTTTTTGTTATGAAATTTTAATACGTTGAAGAAAAATTCTGAAAATCTGGATTAATACAGTTTGTTGCGTTAGAAAATCAAGAAAAAAAGAATTGGATGAAAAGACAAAATAGAAAAAAATGATAAATAAAAAAAGAAAAGACAAAATAGAAAAAAATGATAAATAAAAAAAGAAAAGAGTGTATTCTGGCACCAAAATATACGGTAGTTGAACAATGGTTTTGAAAAATTTATCACAATTATTTGGTGCATGTTTTTGGTGTGATTCCAACGCCAAAATCTTACTAAGACATTGAATCGTTTGTGGTTAAATTTTCAGAAGCAAATTCAAAATAGCCAGCTCATCATAAATATTTTAAGTCACGCTTTCTGAACCTAAAATTTTCCAATAGTGCTGTTTTGGTTTTTCAAATCAATTCTAGTGCCTTTCTTTAGGTTCCTTTTGTGTGCCACCCTTTATTGAGTGTTTATTTTTATTTGCTTGTCCAATATCATTCTAAACTCTTTCTAAGTTGTGTCACATAATTCAAATCCATTTGTTGTGGTACTGTTTTAAAATTTAATTTGTTTCTTGCTTTCTTTTCTTGACCTCTAAATTGTTGGTGGATAAATTCAATTGGTGCTTGTTAAGTAGAATTGTTTTTGTGGTAAGACTACCTCTACTTAGTAGGTATTGTTTTTGCCTATTCATAAGAGGCTAAGGCAAGGAGTAACAACAAACACAAATACAAATACCAAACACATACACTTTGAAGGACACAACAAAGAAGAGCAACTACAAGCCAAAGGAGTGCATAGTATAGAAAGCTGAAATTTAATTTGAGTTGTAATTACATTTAACCTTTGTTTAATTAGTGGATTAATCACGTGTAGACGGTGAGTATGTCTTCAAAGACTCAAAGTGTCTAGAAGCCTCACCTAGGAAACGTCTAGTTTAAAGCTTTGTAGATTAGCAATCTTTAATTGTGCTTAGCTAGTTTGCTTTACGTTAATTACTTGTATAGCTTTGTTTAATTGTTTACGGTAGTTACTTGTTTAACTTTGATTAATTGCTTCGTTTGTTAATTGCTTTGCATTGTTTTCCTTTGCATAAAATTTGACTTTTCATTCCTCATTGTGGTCTAAGTAAATTACTTAGAAAAAGATTT
Source organism: Phaseolus vulgaris (assembly GCF_051622355.1). Classification (NCBI taxonomy): domain Eukaryota; kingdom Viridiplantae; phylum Streptophyta; class Magnoliopsida; order Fabales; family Fabaceae; genus Phaseolus; species Phaseolus vulgaris. The sequence goes on along the minus strand of NC_143500.1, from coordinate 35,355,708 downwards.
GTGTGAAGTTTTTGAGGGATAGGTTTTGGCAAGGAAAGACTTGGTACTTAAGAAGTCCTAGTGACTCACCCCTCTTTCCTGGAAAGCTACCTTACTTTCCTTTTCTTTCTTGAAGTAAAATACTTTTAAACACAAAGCTTTAGTCATGTCAACTCACTCTTATAAATCTAATGAAAGTGATATAAAGTCCATCAAATCTCTTTTAAAACAATTAGCCAATGACTTTCAATCATTCTCATATAGACAATTGGAAAACGAGGTACAAATCAAAGAGTTGAAAATGACTAAAGAAAAGGGTGAAAACTCTCAAAAATCTAAAAAAATATGTTCACATGCATCTAGTTCTTAAAATCATGATTCTTTTGGGGAAGAAAGCCTTAGGATAAATGAATATTATCAACCACCCCCTAGGAGAACTAGAAGAGATATAAGAGAATAAGAGAGCCTAAGAGAGGTTAGGGTAGATCTACCTCATTTTCATGGAAAAGAAAACGTAGAAGTCTATTTAGATTGGGAAATGAAGGTAGAACAATTATTTGCTTGCCATAGAGTAAGTGAAGAGAGGAAAGTACCCTTAACCACTCTAAGTTTTTAAGAAGATGCTAGGTCTTGGTGGACACAAAGAGAAAGGGAAACTAATGTTAGAATTGGCTGAAAATCAGAAATACTCAATTGGGATGAACTGAAGATGTGTATGAGAAGAAAGTTTGTTCCGCTTCTATATGTGAAAAAGAATAAGCTTAGAGAAGAAATGAAAGAGCTTATAGAAAAAGGAAGAAACTTTATAAATTGAGAAAAAGAATATATTAGAAGAGAAAAAGAGGTTAAAGAAAAATCTCAAGCTCTTGTAAGAAGGAAAGTTAGAGAAGAGAAAGAAAAGAGAGAAAAAGTGATGATAAAAAAGGACACTACAAAAACCTCTTTTTTTGAAGTTGAATCAGATATCGATGACATTTTATCTTCTCTAGAAAACCCTTGTGAGGATGTGCTTGTAGAGAAATATATGTTTGGAGCTGAGCCAAATATAGATATAAATGTTTCCTCCATAGAAAATACCAAAGAATGTTTAACTAAAAAGGAAGAAGAGGAAACCAACAAAGAAGAAGAGTCTTTTATGACACCCCTTGAAAGCATAGCTGAAAAAGAATCCTTAAAGGGGGATTGCAATACTTTGAACTCTTTTTTTCAATTATATAATGATCACTCTTCTTTACAAAAATCTCAAAAACCAAACTTTGTGATGTTGTTGCCTAGCTTGGGCAATATACAATACAAAGTGAACAAAAATATTTTTGAAAGAGGTCTTATGTTATTCTTTAAAAAGAATTTCAAAGATAAAAGGCCTTATTTTTGTTTAGTTTTCTCTTATTTTAATTTTCTTTTAAAAAAGAAATTTATCTTATGTTTGTTTGATGTTTACTGTAGATGGACATTTGATCTAGGAGGACGAGTATAGTTGTCAACTCAAGAATAAGGTTGCTATTCGAGATCGACCATGTAGATCTGAGGATAGATCCTCTCGAGAAGGAGGAGATGATGGACACCATCCAGCCACATACATCCCCCTACTAATGACTGTTGAACCAAGTAGTGTTCAAGATTTGAAGAATCCAAACCCTTTGAAGGATGTTGAAGGCTTGGTTGTGCTTGCTGTTGCTGAGCTGTCTTAGTTAGGATCTGGGGTAGATTGTGTTTGTAATCCTCTCTTTGATTGAATCCAAAGCATAGGCATTCTCAATCTTTTTAAAAGAAAAGTGTTTTTCAAACTAAGTGAAAAACAACCGATTGTTTTATACTTAGATGTTTTTAGAAAAGATTGAAAACTATTTTTCAAATGGTTGAGTTGTTAAAACCAAAACAACCGATTGATTCGAGAAAACAACCGATTGTTTGTTTTGGTACCATAATAGAAAAACTGTTTTATCTTTGACTGAGCTTTAAATGTTTTAATTGTTTACGCTCCAGTCTTTAATGCTTTGACCAATCTTTTAAATGCAATGAATAAGTTTGTTAAGATTTGATAACAAACAATATCTTTGAATATATTCAGAAAAACAGATTTGAGTAACAAGATTTTGAACACAAGTTTTTGAGTTTTCAAAGAATTGAGATTGCTTAGAGATTGAGATTAATCATAGTGTGTGATATAGGATTTCTGCTTGTATTGATTTCAGATTTAATTCTGTAACAAGTGTAATCCTTGTATTCTGTTGAACAAGTTTCTTCTGTGTGTTTGTTGAGAATTGTTGTGTGTTCTTGAGGGGATCAAGATCAACATTCTTAATGTTGGTGTGTTGGCCAAGAGAAGTGTGTGTCTTGAAGGGATCAAGGTCACTTTCTTGGTTGTGGTGTAAGTGATCTAGGTGTGATTGCTTAGTGGAATTCCTCAGTGGTTTTTGAGAAGACTGGATGTAGCTCTGGGTTTAGAGTGAACCAGTATAAACATCTGTGTACATTTTCTCTATCCCTAACTCTTTAAATTCAGTTTTGATATTCGTTTACTGGTATAAACAACCGATTGTTTTACTGGTGCTGTGCTTTTAGCTTTGTGTTTTGAAAAACTAATTTCTTAATCAAGGTTTTCTCGAAGTAATTTCATTCAAGGCTTAACAGTTTGTGAAAACTCCCTTTAAACAATTCACCCCCCTCTAGTTTAAAGCCATATATTCTAACAATGACGAGGACGAAGCCTTGGATTTGAGGACAAATCCTTTTCAAGAGGGAGGGGATGATGGAAGAGGCCCCAACACCAATCCATTGAAAGGCCACCAAAATGTCAAATTGAGGCAACCACTAGAGTTATGGTCAAAGAGGGATCAAGATGACGCATTCTACATATCATAAACTTTAGTGTAGAATAGTTTTTTACATTTTTTGTCAAAAGTAGCATAGTTTAATTCTTTTGTATTTTTGTTGAAACATGTAAAGTGGTACCTAAAATGCTAACCTAAGTTTAATTAGAGTTTCCTATTCCTCATTGAACTTAGGTCCAACCCACATTTAGCCTAAGTGGAGTGTAAGGTTCTAGAACTCCTAGCACATGGAAGAATTCTAGAACCTACCTCACGTGCTGAATTTAGGAGCCACCTTCCCATGTGCCAACATTTGAATTTCCCTCCAATTCTCTTTTCATATTCAGCCCACTCTTGCTATATATAGAGGAGCTTGGGTCATGTAAATTCAAGATTAATTGAATAGTGAAATGCTGCCAAAATTGTGTCATTCTCACTCCTTGCCTAAACTCTCTTAGGAATAGACTTTTAGTCTTCAACCGTCACCTACAAAGGGAGTTGGCCGAACCACTCCTACTCTTCATACTTTTCATGCACCTCCAAGGCTAACATCACTCTTAGGAAAGCCTTGTTCCACCATCAATCCATGGAGCTTTCACATTCATCAACAAAAACCGCACGAAAGGAGACACAAATCCATCACTAAGAATGGTGTGCAGAAATGATTTCAGAACCTAGGAATGGTGTGCAGAAATTATTTCAGAACCTAGGAATGGTGTGCATAAATGATTTCAGAACCTAGGAATGGTGTGCATAAATGATACCAGAAGAACTTAGGAATGATGTGCATAAATGATTTCAGAACCTAAGAATGGTGTGTAGAAATGATTTCAGAACCTAAGAGTGGTGTGTAAAAATGATTTCAAAACCTAGGAATAGTGCGCATAAATGATTTCAAAACCTAGGAATAGTGTGCATAAATGATTTCAGAACCTAGGAATAATGTGCATAAATGATTTCAAAAACTAAGAATGGTGTGCAAAAATGTTTTCAGAACCTAGGAATGGTGTGCATAAATGATTTCAGAACTTCGTCAACTTAAAATAAATTATTTTAGAACCTAGACATGGTGTGCATAAATGATTTTAGAACTTAGTCAACTTAAAATAAATGATTTCAGAACTTAAACAATGTTTTTGGGCACATTTTACTTGTATATCATATCAACACTGCACCTAAAAAGTTGACTATGCTCTCTAAAATGTAAGCATCAATAGGCAATGTTGTGAAGTTGTATAAGGTTAGGAATTAAGCGATCAACCAAGTACAAACATTTAGGATTGAACAATAGGGAGCAAAACCCGAAATTACATGATATAAGGAAACTGCATTACATCTGAATCTTACATTTTTTTACCTTATCAATCAAACTGCATTACAAACTTAATTTTCAAATGTAACAGTGGTATTCCATGGACTTTTTAAATATGCCATGAGTAAAAGAACAAGTATGAATGCTTGCCTGGGAGGTAATGCAATCAAATGTTTGAATGCGACATCATTGACTTTCTTTATAGTCCTCATCTCCCTCTCTCATGCTTGGGGATATGTCATTTCGGCTGCCCTTCACATTAAGGTTTTCAATTTTTTTCCCGGGAATTTCTTTTTGAAGTTCGCGTACAAGTGTCGAACACAAAACCGCTGCACTGCCCCAGGTATGAGTTCTTGAATGGCAGGCAACAAACACCGTCAAAAGACATATACAATAGTTAAATGAAAATTATACACAAACAAAATCAACAATTAACAGCAAAGAATATACCTTTTGTTGGTCAGACATGAAAGTGATGCCTTCACGTACATCTACACCCCCAACATCTTCAATTAAAAGTTGCAAAAACTAGGTCCAAGAATCTTTGCATTCAACCTCAACTACAGCATATGCTAGTGGTAGCATCTGATCATTTGTGTCCCTCCCAACTATTGTTGACAGTTCACCACCATAAAAGCCTTTCAAGAAGCACCCATCCAAAGCAATTATGGGCCTACAAGACATAAACCTATCCTTGTGGCCTTTTAAGCACACATAAGATCTGCTAAAAACTTTTAACCCATTCATGTCTTCAACTTTCACTTTCACTGTAGACCCCAGATTTGCACGCATGACCTCATGTGCATAGTCATAAATTCGTTTGTACTGCTCTTGAAATGAACCATGGACAGTCTTCAACACCATGGCCATTGCCCGTTGAGCTTTTGACTTACTTATACTTGTGTTCCAATTTTTAACAACTTTATTCCTTACATCATTACTTCTCAAATTTGGATTTTGACTTAAAAGAAGTCTCTAACCTCCCACTCAACCATTTAGTGCTCAACAAATCAACCTTAAACTGCCTAGCACATGTATGTACATCATTTAGTTTTGTTAATTGCCAACAACTTGTTGAGGGTAAGAACCCACAATATGCAAACCATTTACATTGTCCTTGTTCTCCAATACAACACACACGAACTCTCGAATTATCATTTTTTACTAATTTCAAGTTCCTCCCTGAATGGACAACATAAGTTCTAATGATATCTTTAAATGCTTCCTTGTCTGTAAAATAGGTACCCAAATCCCAAGAAAAATCTGTCATGTTTTTTGGCATTTCAAAGGATGGAAATTTACCACCTGTACAAATATCCTGCTCACCATCTTCAAATTCGTCCATGCTGTCTAACTCTTCTGATTCCCACTCTGTATCTAACAACCCTCTATCATGCACAAATGTTCCTTCACTTTCATCATCATCACAACCCAAATCCTGCAAATCATTTGTACAATTTGGTTCTAAACCTTCAATAGGATTACTGACCTGCCTTTTACTTCTGCGCCTATGCCTAACCTAAGGATTAAACCCTAAACCCTGACCCTGACCCTGACCATCACCCTGACCCTTATCTCTAAAACCCTCACTCTGAACTTCAATTTCACCTTCAATAAATTGAACTTCCCTTAACTAAGAAGAATCTTCTGACACATGTCCACCATCATCATCACATTCCATATCTTCATGAATAAGTGTACCAATACCCTGACCACCATGACCTTCTTCCTCCTCACCCACACCTTCTTACTCAACATTACCTTCAAGACCTTCGGGTTCGACACCACCATCATCCTCAACATCACCTTCAACACCCTTGGGTTCCACACCACCACCATCCTCAACATCACCTTCAACACCTGTAGGTTCCATACCACCATCATTCTCAACATCAGTTTCAAAACCTGTGGGTTCGACCACACCACCATCCTCAACATCAGCTTCAACACCTGTGGGTTCCACACCACCTAAAACCAACATCACTTCTGCCTCCGCAACAACATGCACTAAAAATAAATGAACCTCACCATGTGTATTTGCAATTTTCAGCATTTCTATTGCACCACCATCATCAACCAATACCTCAAATCTATTTTCCAACTCTTCACAACCTCCACGTGAATACCACATCTTTTGTCCTGTTAAAAACCCCATGTTCTTTAGGATGCCAACTATTTCAAAGTAACTTTATCTATCACCGTCACATGACCATGTTGATGTATCACCACCAACATATCTCGCATCACAAAATGTCCCACAATGATGGACCACAAGCTAAAAATAACCTATTCCATGATATGAACTTTATAAAAGGTATTCCTGTGAAATATAAATATACACATGGCAACAAATAACAAACAACTTACAAAGCAATCCTTCAGTTAATTATGTCAGAGACCAAATGTTGGACCACACATAGAAAAATCTTGCACATGGTGGACCCTACATCATAAACTACTATGCATATGTTCTTTAAAAGTAATCACAAATAGAACCAAATGTCCTAACCTTATAAACGACGAACCACGAAATGGCACCACGATTGACAATGCCTTCGGGTTCCTCAATCGTTGCCCCTTCACGAGCTCTGGATCGCACCACTGGATCACACCTCACAATCGTAGCTCACGATCGCACCTCACAATCACACCACACAATCGAACCACAAGATCACACTTCAAGATCGTTGTTCACAATCGCACCTCGTTTCTCAGAAACCCTAACCTTATAATTAAAAATGCCTAATCCCCAAATCAAATTACTAAACCCTAAACCCCCAATTTATTTTGGACTAAACTAATGTAACCATCCACGTCAGTTGACACGTCTCTGCCACATAAGCACCCCTTAAGGCCATTTGGTGCAACTTAACAGAAATGACCATTTTGAATACATTTTAAAAAACATAGGGATCAAATTGATTTTTAAAAATCACTGTACTTAATTGAATATTGGCCCAAAATGTTGGAACCAATAAGGTAGTAAAACCAATAATAAATAACTATTAGCATCACTCTTATCTCGGAAGACACCATTGTTCATTCCTTTTACTTACAAAAGTTTCAAACTCATCTTTTAAGGTTTTAATTGTTAGTTTCTTTTTTATGAACGTGACTCGTTAAAGTTTTCATTTTACTCTATATGAATCTAGTAGGGTAATGTTCCAAGTTTAATATGACCCTAAAAGATATCAAGATGATTGTTTATGATTGTTAGTTTTTTATGAACGTGACTCGTTAAAGTTTTTCTTTTACTCCATGAGTCTAGTAGGATAATGTTCCAAGTTTAACATAATCCTAAAAGATATCAAGATGATTGTTTATTGTTTATGATGACGACTCATTGTAGTAAATATAAGGAGTCTAGTAGGTATAATATTTAGGCCAATTTTAACATGATCCTAAAAGATATCATGGATATGTTTGACAAGTTAACACTTCACTTAATTATTTACCAATTTTTCAATATTTTTCTTATCATTATGACAATGACCATATTTGGATGGGATGGTATATTTTGATCACTGATTATTGATAATTCTTTATGGTTTTAACCTGACTGAGTTTTTTTCTTAATTACAGAAGTTGTGAATCATAAGATCAAGAAAATTTTCAAGCAACTAAAGATGATGTCTGTTGTTGTAGCCAAACAAGAAAAATTGACTAGTGAGAATTTAGTATGACATAACATTTTGCATGTATACTTGTGTCCACCAGAAACGAACCCTAAGTAAGTAGAAATATATAAGAAGGTAAAAGAAGTTTTCTTGGAAGCATCATATCAGAGGTTCTCTTCCAACCATTCAACTAAGAGGTTGTATTAGCAAGCGTTTGATGTAAGTACTAGTTTGTCTTTGTTGCGAGTCTTCTTATTCAAAATCTTTAAGTGGCTTCTAAAATAAATCTTGCTCTAGCTCCTCACAAAAACGTGTCCACCTTGTTAACATTTATTGGCCTCCTTCTCACAAAAAAGTGTCCACCTCGACATCTTACGAGCTCTATTACTACGACAACAAATGATTCAAAGTTTGTCAATGGTAGCACATCAACCGAGGTCGAGAAGTTAAATGACATATGCAAGGAGGTGTTGGAGCTAAGTTGTTGTTGGACAATAAAAGAAGGAGTTAGAAAACATATGCAAGGAGGACAATCATTATTTGAAGCTAATTTTGGGAAACATGAATTTGTTTCATAATGTCGACAACTTATGAAGTTGAAGGTTAAAACGAAAGTATTTGAGAGCAATTTGTTGGATTAGAATGAGAAAAGTTTTTAAAAAGTATTTCATTAAGTTGTGCTTTGAAGGAGAAATATCATGGCTTAGATCAAATTTTTTTTCCAACATGGCGTTTCACCATGTTTAGAGTTTGCAAAAATTGAAGGTTAAAAAGAAAGTGTTTCACGACAGTTTGTTGAACTAACATTTGAAAAGTTTAACAATGTATTTAATCAAGTTGTGTTGATACACTTACATTATGAGTCTTTTCCAACTTGACGAGATAGTATCCTTTATCAATAATGGGATTTTGAAAAGGTTCTCCTATATTCAAGGCAGTGTAAGTAGAGGTGTTGTATTACATCTCTATTTTTTTCATCATAGCCAACTTCTTATCTTTTTCTTTTTCATGTGGACAAATTGCGAATGACCTGGGGCTTCTTTCATGCTGTTTTATGTTTAGCTTGTAAAATGCATGATAAGAGTTGGATTTAAGTTCAACAAACTCTTTTGTTTTTTATTATGTGCTTAAACAATAGTGTAAACATAATTTTTTATGTGTATAAGATCATGTTAGAGACAAAGTATCCAATCTACCCCTAAACACAAGTTGTGTGGATGCATATATACAAGTGTTGTTTATATTGTGTTTTGTTTGACAAACACAAAGTTTGTGCACATACTTCGTCTAATAAAATTTTACTTAAATAAACAATTAGTATATTTCTAACATACACAAGTCTGAAGCATTTCATAGTACATATCAAACTTTAATAAATATTTATTTTATTATTCTTACAAGATTTACATGCTTTTTCATTCATTGGAAAAAAATAAGTTGAAAGCTTCTTCTTTCAAAGAACTTTTCCATAAAATGTGAATATTAGTTTGTGAAGTTAGTCACTTGTGTCAATTGTGTACTTTGTTCAAAGATGAAGAGAAGTTACTTGTCTTGACCTGTGAAACTCTACTTTGTTTTGGTGTGTTTACAAAGAAGTCACATAATAAATACTATGTAAAGAACATTTAATATGTATTGAAGCTTTAAAGTAAGCTCAAATGCAAGAAGAAGCAATAACAAAAGATGACTCTCGAAACAATTATGCACAACGACTCTTTCTTCTCAAGCTTTATATATAACAAATCTCTTTGAAGAGGGAAGAATGATGATAATCATACAATTAGAACGAGATCAAGTCTTCAAACTATCCTTAACCTTAAGGAAGAACATTGTTCGTGTTCAAGAGTAACCTAAAAGAGTGAACATGTCTTCTATTTGTCATAAGATGCAACCTTTCTTAGTGATTAATCTAATGATCTTGTATATCACTTTCTTTGTAACCTTTTGTTTTTAGTCAAGACTGACTTTGTTTCTAAATAATACTCGTGTTTAGCCATAGAGGGTTTTGTTCCAAAGAATACTCAGTCCTAGCTACGAGTTGTTGTGTTTCAAATAATACTCATTTAGTTTTATAGAAGTGACTTAGTTCCAAATAATAGTCAAAGCTTTTAGCTAGAAATGACTATAGTCCAAATAATACTTGAGATTTTTAGCTAAAAGTGATTATATTCTAAATAATACTTATTTGTATCTTTGCAACATCAATCTGTTTAGTGGAACTCAATCAATTATTTAAGAACTAGACATAGTGGTATGCTATTTACAAATGAACCAATATAAAAACATTCATCGTAAATCTTTATTTCCTTTATCTTGTGTTCATTGCATTTTATCACACGATACATTGTGAAATTTTTTAAAAGTTTAAATACACAATTTAATCATTTCTTCTTGTGTATTGTACCTGTTATTTTCACAATAAGAATAATATATGTATTGGAAGCTTAAGTTAATAAGAAGCAAATATTTTTGTGTGTGCATATATATAAGACAAGAAGTTTGTATCACTGATTATATTTAAAAAATGAGTTCAACTCATATGATAATAACAATTGAATTTGACAAGAAAAAGAAAATTAAAAAGGTGAAGAATACTTAGGACATGAGAAAAAGATATGAGCTCCTTGAAAATATGATCTTCATATTCATGATAAATTTCCTTTAGAATCCAACTTGACTCTTAAAAGCTTAAGCTATGACTCAAAATACAATACCACTAAGTGTTTTACAATTGCTTAAATATTATAAATCTAAAGTAATTTACAATAAAATGATTACAACTACTTATAATCCAATCATTTGAAATTAACACCACAAATGAAACTCAAATGCACTAAAAATAAAAAGAAATTCCCTTTCTTCATAGGTTGGTCGAAAATCTTACTAAGGGTGTGGAAAAATTGCATTTCAAAATTCAAAATAAAATCTAAGAATACCTTTGAATGATTGGATTTCAAAGAGGTGTTTTCCATGCCATGTTAATGTTTTTTGGTCATCTTAAGAATTAGAAGTCTCTAACTGGATTCGGAAATAGGTTCCATTAAGGTTTTGACTTCTCATCTTCACATACTCCTTTCCATTAAGAACATGTCTTCTATTTGTCATAAGATGCAACCTTTCTTCACATCTCCTAATCACAAGCACAAGACAAATAAAATAAACTAAATAATATATTATTTTTAAAACATTAATAGTTTGTCTTCTGCCCCTTAGTTGTTTTCTTCTTCTTCATTTATCTACTTATTAATGGTTCCTTATTCTTTCTCAACATTTAGTATATTTGGACACATTTTCAGATTTGGTAACGTATATTACCTTTACATTTCTCTTTTTGGTATTACTAAAAAATAGAATTGAATTTAGATTTTATGGATAAACTATGAAAGTAAGAAAAAGAAGAATTTAGTTTACAATTAACTACATAAACATTCTTTAGGTATACATATTTTCTAATAATTTATTTTTCTGTAAAATAATATGTAATTGTTTAATTATGATTTTTTTCCAGCTTTTAGTATACTTGCACATTCTTACATTTAAAAGCGTAGATTTCCTTTATATTCACATTACTACAAATTGATTTGAATTTAAATTTTAGCAATAAAATTATAGATTTGAGTTTTATTGATAACCTATGAAAATGAGAAAAATAGAAACTAAGTTGACAATTAACTACATAAACTTTTTTTAGGTATTATAAAAAAAATTCCCTATAAAATATAACATGTATCTGCTTAATTATGAATTGTTTTGGTGGATGTATTGTTTATGTTGTTACTAAGAAAACAGTGAGAGAGACGTAAGAAGATAAGGCGATGAGATGACTTTGGTGTTCCAAAAGTAGATTTGTTTTGGACCAAAGCAAGACTATTTTCTTACAAGTGGCACCAAAGGAAGAGTCATGAAAACGTGGCTCTCCAATGGAGTTTCCTAAAATAGACACTCACAAAGATACGCCACTCCATCACCTTCTTCTCTTTTTTCTCATTAAAATATTCTCTTCATTTTTTTCCACCCTCTATAAATACCAGACCCAGACACTCGTGTGGAAACACAACACTTTAATTCCTCACACTCCTTTGCAACTCTTCAACGCTTGCCAAACCAAACACACACTTCAAACTTCAAATCATTGCCATGGGAGAAGAAGTGGCAAGAGTGAAAGCAGAGATGTTCGACGACGGCGAAAGGGATCGCCACGACGACGTTTTCAGCGAGAGCAAGGCCTCCGGGGTGACGGAAGAGCCAACGGCGGTTCACGTCAAGGAAGAGGCGGATGACGGCTCCGTTAACGGTTTCATGGATAAGACGCCGAAGCCGATGGAAGGGCTGCACGAGATGGGTCCCCCACCGTTCCTGAAGAAAACCTTCGAAATGGTGGAGGACTCCCACACTGACCCCGTTGTGTCCTGGAGTCAAACTCGCGATAGTTTCGTCGTTTGGGACTCCCACGAATTCTCCAAAACCCTTCTTCCCAAATACTTCAAGCACAACAATTTCTCCAGCTTCGTTCGCCAGCTCAACACCTATGTCAGTCCAATTTTCCACAGTCTTAAGCTTTCTTCTGTCTCCTTAAATTTATCTGACCTTAACCCTCTATTCTCCCTCTTTCTCAAAAATACTGCTCACATCACAAGACATCAAAATATTTTATTTTTTCTTATAATTTTATAGATTAAGATCAAATATTCAAATCTATAAAGGAACCTCTTGATTTAGATCAACTGGCGCGACGCGATTCATTCTTCCTAGTTATAATTTTTGAGTTGTAAGTTTTACCAAGCATCTGTGAAACGAAAGTTTTGTAAACTGTATAAATTAAACCTTTGTTTAATAAAGAATTTTAGTAATTAGTTCTGTGAATTTATTGTAACATTTAATATATTACAGTTTTTAGTCTGATTGCGTCATGTTGAAGGGTTGTCTGTGAAGTGATTTGATTAATCTGTATTTATATAATATAATTATTGTGATGTAAATGAAGGATTTATGGTTGAACGGGTACAGGGCTTCAGGAAGGTTGATTCAGACCGTTGGGAGTTTGCGAATGAAGGATTCCAAGGAGGGAAGAAGTATTTGCTAAAGAACATAAGGAGGAGGAGTAAGTACAACAGACTGCATCAGGGAGCTTTCACTATGGTGAAGCCCGGCGTGGAGGCTGAAATGGAGAAACTGAAGAAGGACCAGAACATTTTGAAGGTGGAAATTCTGAAACTGAGGCAGCAGCAGGAGAATTCGCATGTTCAGCTCACAAATGTTCAGGAGAGAGTACGGTGTGCAGAGATGAAGCAGTATCAGATGATGTTTTTCCTCACTAGAATGGCTAGAAGGCCCGCGTTTGTTGAGCAGTTAATCCAAAAGATTAGGAGAAAAAGAGAGGTTGATGGTAACGACATGGTTAAGAGGCCTAGATTGATAGGAAACCCCTGCTCTGTACCCTTCCCCAAGACCATGGGCACAACCCCTAATGTTGATTATAGACACCAATCTCATAAACAATTCCCCTCAATGCAATCCGAGCTTGATGGATTTCTGTCTGAAACTGTGAACATCAGCAAGTTGGAGCACCCAACTCCCTCTCCTTTGGAAGATGAATTATGTAACTCTGTGCAAGGGTTAAGTTCCCATGGTTGTTCTAGTGCAAATGCGCCAGATGCTTCTTCTGCCTATCATGTTATGTCAGAAAAACTAATGCGGGAAAATTCTCTAGTTGATGGAGAACTAGATGTGAATGACTCGAATATCTATCTTGAATTAGAGGATTTGATCACTAAGCCAACGGATTGGTCTCTTGGATCTGCATTTGGATTGGTGGAGCAAACTAGTTAAAATGATCTCACTAGTGTTGTTGTCCCTTGTAGTGGTAATCTTCCTCTCTAACTCTGTGAATGTTTAGTTCTGAACAATGTGGTCCATAGTGTTGTGTTGCATTTGGCATTGTATGCAGGGTGCAATTTCAGGTTGCAGGAGTGTTTGTGTGTGAAGATGCTCTGCTGCTACATAAGATGAAGAGCTTACTATTACAGGGCTCTTCAATTACCAGCTTTGAAAGTGCAGGACCTAGTTGCTCGCCCCAGCTTTTTATATGATGGAGCGAGACTTTCGTGTTTCTGTTCGGTGGGGTCCAAATTGTTCATATGTTGTATAGTCCTTCCCTTCATGTTCCTTTCCTTAACATAGGATCTTAAGACTTTTGGTTTACAGATCATGGTTTATGAACTATGTAGGATGTAAATTTGTATTACAGATCATGGTTTATAGTTCAATACTTTTGGTTTATATTTACGTCCCCGTTCCGTTTGAGGCTTTATCTAATGTACCTGTTTTTTCCTTTTTCTCCTAGAATTTGTGATCATCAGCTTCGTGAATCACTTTAATGTTTAGGCTTTGAAGATAATTTTTGAGGCATCTTTGTTTTCAGAGTTGCTGCTATAATCTGTCTTTTTCCTTGCCTCAGATTTTTGTGAATCACTTCTCTCAACTGAGAAATGTTGTTTTAATATTTTGAAAATTATAACGCTCAGGTTATTCAGTTACTGTCAATACATGATTATAACAGGAACTTACACAGATCTTTCAAAATGTTTATAATTGTACAATCCTTAAAAACATTTAGAATGTAACAGTGAATAGGGGCAATGCAAAAGTGACGTGGTTCTTGCAAAAGTGACGTGATTCTTAGAAGGATAGAAGGAGTTAATCAACTGAAGAAATCTTAGAGAAGAACTCCATTTAGAGAAGCACTCCATAAAAAGTGAGACGAAGCTTGATGAAGCATGTTCATGACATTTAAAATTCGAAATTTACCTAAAACTTAAGTTAAAAGCAAATAGAAAAAATAGATTAAGAAAATAAATGAAATTAAAATGTATATTTGTCATAAACTTTAACGCCATTCTACTCGTTTACTGTGCACGAAGATTAATTTGTGGAGCTGATAGGCAAAAAAAAGCGAACGACGATTTCCGAAAGAAGTATCATTGTTCTTCGCTACTGTGAAAAGAAAGACCAGAAAAATCACGTCAACCATGTTGAAAGAGTTAAAATACCATTGATTTTTTACATGAAATTTGGTGATAAAAAAATACCGTTGAATTTTTACATGAAATTTGATGATAAAAAAAACTGAATAATCTATTACAAAATATATTTAAAAATAAAATACATAATCGATTATGTTAAACACATAATCGATTATGTAAATTAGTTTTTATGTAAATTATGTAAACACATATGTACTTTTTATGTTTTATAATGTATTAATTAAAATTAACTATATATTTATAATAATAAAATAATTCAATAATAAATAAAGGTTATGAAATAAATAATTTATTAATTTCGTTTTATAAAATTAAAAAAAAATTAAAAAAAATCAACATTTAACGACTATACTTTTATATATTGAAAAAACTGGTCTCATTTTAATTTATAAATCAGGATAAAAAAAAAATACAATGTAAAATTAATAAACTACTCTAATAGATAAATAATATAACACTCGTAGAGCATTTCCTCCCACAATGCTAGTTTGGGTAGTTATATCCACGACAGTGGTAGTTTCCATCGGTGGAAGTTCCCATGTTCAGGCTCAGACCCATGATAAATTATCATGCACATTATCAGGCTCAGTCATTGTTATCATTTGGTTTGGTTATATTCACCGGGTACATGGGGTGTGAGTTTGTCCAACACGACAAATTGCTTGGCGGCAACATTGTGCTGATGTGCTTGATGCTTCTTCATCTCAGTCTCATTTATCTTCTCTTGTTTCTTTTGGTTGTCAAGTTCTTTCCTTTTCATCATGTGCACTCATATGCTCACTATCAAGAAAAATTGTGGTTGATTGAAGATGAACAGAAATGTATAAGAGACTAAACTTCTCATGGAGAGTGACTTTGGTCTTCTCCAACCCAGATAAAAGAACCAATGCTTGTTGCGCTTTCCTTCACGGTTTTCACGACTTTCTTCACTCCCTGTATATTTCAATCTTTTCTTCTTTCTCTTCCAACCCACCCTTTATATAGATTCAACTAACCTTTCTTTTTTCACACCTGTAACATCTCACACATGCCAAAGAAACCAACTTCACCAATGAAACCAACTTCACCAATAATGTTTTTAATAACTTCTTTTTCAAAAAAAAATAAAAATCACAAACCTCTACACGTTTCCTTAATCAATTATTTTTCAAATCTAATATTAAGAATTTTTTTTTCTTAATTTTCAATTAGTAACATTTTCCAATTTTGTCATTTCAAAACTGTTATAACTGTTGTTGAAGTAGTTACAAAATGATTAAATAACATAATAAAATAATAAAAGCTTGTCTGAATTCTTGATCGAAAAGCTTTCGTAATTTTAGACTGATTACAGACAACAACTGAAGCACATGCACAAACAGATGTCACTATCAGATCTGATCACTCACATCATAATTGAAGACACAAACAAGAAGGAGTGTGCTGCTGCAAAGGCCAAAACTTTGTCTGTCAAAGCAAACGTGGTAGAAGACAAACTAGTTTAAAAAGGTACGAGAAAAATCAGATCACAAAAAAAATATAATAATAAATTCTCTCGTCCCAATGGGACTAACTCCACTTTCAAGAAACTGATTTGTTTGTGGAATGTTAGGTCATCATGCACCTCAGTGTAAACATAGGGCCAAAAACGACTATCCTCCTAAGGCAAATCTAGTCGAAGGGGAAGATACAATTGTGACAGTCATTTCACAAGTAAATCTTGTGACAAATGTGAGAAAATGGGTGGTAGACTCTGGGGCTACCAGATATATCTGTGCAAATAGAAATGTGTTTACCTCTTACACAAGTGTGGGGGATGGAGAAGAACAAGTTTATCTCGGTAACTCCAGGACAACTCATGTCCTAGGAAAAGAAAAGGTTCTTCTGAATGTCACATATGGTAAAACTCTGGCTTTGAGTGATGTGCTACATGTGCCATCGATTAGAGTTAATTTGATCTCTGTGGCATTGTTAAGCAAAGTTGGGGTTAAAGTGTCATTTGAATCTGACAAGATTGTTATGACAAAAAAACAATGTTTTTGTGAAGAAGGGATATTGTGATCAAGGTCTTTTTGTATTGAACATTTTTGAAGTTATTAATGAATCTGAATCTTTTGCTTATATTGTTGATTCATATGATATATGGCATGCTAGATTAGGACATGTGAATTATTCGTATGTTATGAAATTGCAACAATTAGGATTAATCAACATGCATGACAAATAAAATAGTAAATGTGATATAAGTGTAGAATCTAAAATAACGAAGAAAACATGTCATTCCGTAAAACGTCAAGCTGAACTTCTTGGTTTAATTCATATCAATCTTGGAGATTTAAAACAAACCATGTCTAGAGGTGGTAAAAATTATTTTGTAACATTTATAGATTATTTTTATAGATACACCAAAGTGTATTTAATTAAACATAAGGATGAAGCTTTTGACATGTTCTTAACTTATAAAGCGGAAGTAGAAAATCAATTGAATAAGAAAATTAAAAGAATTAGATTAGATAGAGGTGGTGAATATGTTTTATTTAATGATTATCGTGTTAAAGAAGGTATTATTCATGAAGTAACCACACCGTATTCACCTGAATCTAATGGAGTAGTTGAAAGGAAAAATATGACTCTTAAAGAAATGATAAATGACATGCTTATTAGTTCTAATGCTCTTGATAATCTGTGGGGTAAATCTCTGTTTACCGTGTGTTTTTTGCAAAATAGGATACCATATAAGAAAACTGGTAAAACACTCAATGAGTTGTGGAAAGGTTATCAACCTAATATGAACCTAAGAGTGTGGGGGTGTTTAGCTAAAGTGATGTTACCTGATCCTAAGAAAAGCAAAATAAGCTTTAAAACATCTAGTTGCATGTTCTTAGGATATGCGAAACTTAATGTTGCCTATAGTTTCTAGTTCTTAATATAATTGAACATAACACTATTGTAGAGACAAAAAATGTTGAGTTCTTTGAACATATCTTTCCTCTAAAGAGTACTGGTACATCTGAACAACCTATAGATAGTGTTAGTGATGCCATGAGTGAGGATATTAGAAGAAGTAAAAGACAGAGAAAGGAAACCTCATTTAAAGATGACTTTTACACTTATCTAGTTGAAAATGATCCAATAAGTTTTTTAGAAACTACTAGTGCGCTTGATGCTAAACATTGGGATAAGGCAATTGAAACTAAGCTTGATTCAATTAAGAAAAATAATACGTGGACCTTAGTAGATCTTCCTAAAGGAGAAAAACCCATTGGTTGTAAGTGGATTTTTAAAAAGAAGTACCATCCTGATGGATCCATAGAGAAATATAAGGCAAGATTAGTTGATAAAGGTTTTACTCAAAAACATAACATAGATTTCTTTGATACTTTTGCCCCTGTTACTAGGATTTCCTCAATCTGTGTGTTGCTAGCCCTAGCATCTATCCATAAGTTAGTAATTCACCAAATGAATGTTAAAACAACCTTTTTGAATGGTGAACTAGAAGATAAAATTTATATTACTAAACCTGAAGGATGTGTAGTTCCAGGTCAAAAGGGAAAAGTATGCAAACTTTTAAAATCTTTGTATGGTTTGAAACAAGCACCAAAACAGTGGCATGAAAAAACTTGATAATGTTTTACTTTGTGAAGATTTTTCTACCAATGATGCTGATAAATGAGTATATTCTATATCTGAAAATGGTTAATGTGTCATTATATGTTTGTATGTAGATGACATGCTAATTTTTGGTACATGTAATGATATTGTTTTTAAAACAAATTTATTTCTTGGATCCAAGTTTGGGATGAAAGACATATGGGTGAAGCAAGTGTGATTCTAGGAGTTAAAATTATAAGGAAGGGACATAGTATATTAGTATTCCAAGAAAAATATATTGAGAAACTTCTTAAGAAGTTTGGTTACTATGACAATTCAGTGTGCACCCCTTATGATGCTAACTCTAAATTAAAGAAGAACATAGGAGAATCTATTTCTCAAACTCAGTATGCCCAGATAATTGGGAGCCTATTGGATTTAATGAGTTTTTCTAGACCAAATATTGCTTATGCAGTAGGTAGACTGAGTAGATGCACTCAATGTCTAGGATCATTGGGATGCACTTGTGAGACTCATGAAATACTTGAGAGGTACAATGAATTATGCCAATGAATATAGTGGATTTCCCGTTGTGCTAGAAGGTACAATGATGCTAACTAGATCTCTGATTCAGATGAGACAAAACCCACTAGCGGTTATGTATTTACACTTGGGAGTAGTGCAGTTACATGGAGATCAACAATGCAAACTATTATTGCAAGATCAACAATGAAATTTGAGTTTGTTGCTCTCGAAATGGCTAGTAGTGAAGTTGAGTGGTTGAAAAACTTCTTAGCAAACATTCTGTTAGGAATGAAACCAACCCCATCTGTATCAATACATTGTGATTGCCAATGACAATAGTTATAGCTAAAATTAAAACTTACAATGGAAAGAACAAACATATACAATTGAGACATAATTTGGCGAAACAGTTGTTAAAGAGTGGAACGATTTCTAATGACCAATGTAGTCAAACTCGTAACTCGTACGAGGATCGGGAAGGAGCTAAAAGATCGTAACTCGACTCGTAAGAGTTACTAACATATGAAAAATAATATTCAATACATAACACAACTGGAAACAGTTTCATAAATCATAAATTGTTCATACAGAAAACAACTAAGTTCACAAATATCTAATACAATTAAACTATCCAAGGAAATCCTTCATATTAATTGAAGGATAATCATCATTCTCTTTTATAAGATCTTCATTTTCATTAATGTTATCTATGCCATGACCTTCATCATCCGCAGCAATTGGAGGAACCTCCAAATCATCCATAGGTTCAACTTCTCCAACTTCATCCAAATCATCCATAAGTTCAACATCATTTGCTTCATTATCTTCCACTGTCCATTCTTCATCAGAGGCAAGGTCATCAATGTTGTAGTTTTTTGTGTTCCTAATATCCTTCCTCTTCATCAATCTTGAATTAGCCATCACAAAGACTACATCATTCATGGTCTTCTGGTGTAAACGATTTCTTTTTTTCGTGTGGACCTAAATAATTATAACATCATAAATTTATCCTTTCATAAATTTTAATTATAAAATGAACTCATAAATTTAAATGCTTACCCTTTCAAATGCACTCTAATTGCGCTCACACCCGGATGAACTACAAGTCAAACCCAAAACTCTAACTGCAAATCTTTGTAGTTCCGGAAGCGCATCACCATATTGTTCCCACCATTGTGCTGGAGTTTTTGTTTTGAGTGCACGTTGAGCTATTTCACTACCCAAAAATCCAGATTTGCTCTTGAAACCCTCAATTTGGGCATCAATCTTAGTTATCTCATCAATGTCTCCTCCCATCCTCTCTAAACATTCATACATCCCCCGTTTCACCTCATAATTAGCTTTAAAATCCGGATGATAATGCAAAATGGGATTTAGATAATGGCCTGCAGCATGTAATGGCCTATGCAATTGGTTGTCCCATCTTTGATCAATGATTTCCCAAAGTGGAGTGTAACTATGTAAGATAAAAGTAAATAAATAAATATAGAAACAAAGTTTATATTTCTAAAAGAGATTAGGAATGAAATAAAAGTGAAAGGTAATTAGTTATTTACCTTTTACTAACTCCATTGAAGAGACTTTGTATCTTCTCTTTAGCAAGGTCCATCTCTTCATAAATAAAACCCATGGCTGGTTTTTCATCAGAATCCACCATGCACAACACCTTAATTAGGGGAAGAGCACCCCTCAAACAATTCAAAATATTTGACCAGAATCCCTTATTCAATACCAAATTTTCAACAAGCCTTCCATCTCTAGTCTTTACACACTGACTAGATTGCCACTCCTTAGATGTAAACATCCTAATAAGTGATTTTTTATTCTCATTTAAACATCCCAAAGTTAAATAAGAAGTGGCAAAACGAGTATTAACCGGTCTTATTAAATCTATCCCTTCAGTATGTTTGTGCAACAAGCAAATAAGACTAGTTCTAGAATAGATGTAGGCTGTGATTTTCTTACCATTTGATATAGTCTCCTGATGGAGTGGTATTTTTTTCCCAAAATCTTCCAACATTAAATCAATGCAATGTGCTGCGGATGGTGTCAAATACAATTTTCTTCTCTTTTGCATTAAGAGATCTCCAGCTGCTTTGTAATTTGCTGCATTATCAGTTACAATCTGCATCACATTATCTTCCCCAACCTCTTCAACAACATCATCCATCATCTTGAAAATTTTGTCAGTTGTCTTAGATATGTCAGAAGCATCAATTGACTTCAAAAAAACAGTCCCCTTTGGACTATTTACAAGAAAATTAAGTATGGTTCTTCTCTTCCTGTCAGTCCACCCATCTGTCATTATTGTGCAACCATAGTTTTTCCAACATAATCTATGTTCTTCCAATATTTGATTGGTTTTTTCAACCTTTTGCTTCAAGTATTTCACCCTGATTTCATGGTATGATGGTGGCTTAATTCCAGGACCATGTTTGGCAATCATTTCAACCATTTTAGTGAACTCTTCACTCCTTGCTACATTAAAGGGAATAACATTGTTGTAGAAAAATAAAGCAATTTGTTGACATGTATCTTCCCTCTCACTTTTCTTGAAGATGGAATTGATAGTAGTTTGACTTCCTCTTCTCTTGAAAATACTTGATGATGACTCACCCCCCACACTCTCTTCTTGAGAAGGTCTTTTTCTAAAATTTCCAGAATCACTAACATTGCTTTCCAAGTCTACTCCGAACATAGATTTTTTGATTAAATTTTGCTGTAGCATAGAGACAGTACCCAATATTAAATTTTTAACTTCTTCTGGGACAACAAGACATGCTCCAACATCTTTTGAAGTGCATGCAAGATGATGCTTTAGCCTATAGGTACCCCCAGCTAAAACCTTCTCACAATATTTACACTTCACGTTTCTTGATTTCCCATCAATAGAAATACAGTGATTCCATGCAGGGTCTTTTTTGACACTTCCTTTTTTTGTACTGTCCCCACCTCCTGAATCCATAGTAGAAGACATTGTTTTGTAGAATAAAAAAATAACACGAGGCGGGACTGTGATGGAAAATGAGAGAGAACAAATGAGGAGAACATTCGCGGAGGAGGCGAGGCGAGCAGAGCGACGGCGAGGCGAGCGGAGGAGGAGCTGCGGCGTCGCGAGCAGAGGCGGAGGCGGTAGGTTCTGTTCTGAATTGCTTAGGGTTTCTAATTTTTTTAGGATTTTTATTTTTTTTTAGGGTTTTACTTAAAAAAAACATACATTGGACCTCTCTAGCCTCATTGGGCCGCACTGGCCGCATTGGGCCGCACCAGACTAAAATAAATTAGGGTTTTTTTAGGGTTTTTTAAGGGTTAGGCTGTACCGCGCCACAGTGCGAGGCGACTTGGAGACGGCCTCCGAGGCAGCGAGCTCCGCGGCGACGCAGTGCGATCCGCTCCGGCACCGATCCGCCGTGCGAGTCAACTCGGTTTTGGCTCCAAGATCGTTGACTCATACGTTTTTGCGAGTTTACTCGCGATTTTGACTACCTTGCTAATGACTATGTCAAGTTAGAACGGAATTTGGCAGATCCTCTCACAAAACTCGTAGGGAGGAAACTGATTTTAGAAACATCAAGGAGGATGGGACTTAAGCCACTTGCAAACAAACAAGTGATGCAAACTCAACCTTTGTGATTGGAGACCCCATGAATAAGGTTCATATGGGTAAAAACAAGTCACTTGTTAGTTATGCTAGCACTAATATTGATTTAAGATCAACTTTGTTCATTCCTATGGTGTGTGTGAAAGTGCTAGACACTGCATTATCGAGAGGATAAACTTTGTGGTTAAAGTTCTGAGGTAAAATAGTTTTAACGATTTACAAAGTTTTAATGATTTTCATATTCCTTATCGGTGGTGTATGATTTGCAGCATACACTTGATGAAATCACCTATATGAGTGTTAAGTGGTGATGGAGATCAAGAAGAAGAAGAGAATGAAGTTGAAGTTGAAGATGTTCAAAGGCACATTAGCTCATCATCCTTTTTACCTCAAAGGATTACAAGGAGCAAAGCTAAAGAGTTACGAAGTAGGCTTCAAATGTTTTCTCCTTTTGTAGTTTCTTTTGTATAAAATTTAAAACACATAGAGTAGTGTTTAGAAAGGTGCTAAAGAGGGAAACCTAAGACACCTCTTTTGTATAACATTTATAGGCGTTAGTTTTAGGAAGAATCTAGAAGGTGCCTCTTCATTCTCCATTTAGGCGCTAGAATTGGAAGAGTTTAGAAGGCTACCTTGTAAAGCTTCTCTTGTAAGCTTCTTTTGTAGGTGGCCGGTCTTCCTCCATATAAAAGGAAGGCTTGGGTCTTTGAAATAATAGAATTGATTTTGTGAGTAAAGAACCTCTCCCAAATTGGTGAGTGAATTGAGAGAGACTTGTGTCTTCTTCTCTTCTAGTCTTATCTTGAGTGCATTCTTGGATTCTCAAGTGGCGGCAACTACACTCATCTTGAAGCCTTTCATCCTTCAAGTGGCGTGCACATCTCCAAGAGCTCCAACCACATAAGTTTCCTTGTTCTTTTCATCTCCTTCCATTTCCATTCCAAAACAAACTCTAAAACATGTCTTTGATGTTTCTTGTCTTTTCAATCGGTAGAACTAGTTTGTTTTATGTTTTTATTCGGTAGTTTCTCCTAGTTTTCTGCTCTTGTGGTTTTGGTTGTGTTTCCTTGTGTTTTAATCGGTTCATTTGTGTTCTCTCTTGTTTTAATCGGTTCATATGCCATATTATGGGTTTCTATATGAGTTTGGCTTGGTTACTTGAGTTTTGGTGAGTTCTTGATTGTTAAGAACATTGATCCAATTCTTAAAAAGTGCCTAATCATATTCCAACTCTTGTTGAATCCATAACATGTTCATATTATATCTCTATCATGTTATTGGAATCATATCATGTGGTATCATGAGTCTTAGGTTTGTTCTTATGTGTGTTTGAGTTGTTTTGGCACTTTTAATTCAAGAACTTTACATTCTTGTTGTTACTTTTCTGTTTTAGATTTATTTTTTAGTTTTCTTGCTGTTTTCTTTTTTTATTACATTGCTTTTGTGTCATTTTGATTTTTGAATCCTTATAAGTTTTGTTCAAGTCATGTTTCTCCAAAAATGTTATCAATTTTATGTAGTCCTTTTGTTGATAATTTTTGTTTCTTGATTTTGTTTTGAGTACAGTTTTATGTGTTTGTTTTCTTGATCCTTTGGTGCTTTTTCTTTTTAGTTTTGAGTTCATACTTGTGTAATAGATCTATACAAGTTCTTAAACATCACTTCAATTATGTCTTTTGAAGTTCTTAATTCTGTTTTTCATTCCAGTTAGGTTTCCTCTGTTTTCTTGAAAACGTGTTGACTGTTTCGATTTATTGCAATTTCTTTGCTTACTGGAAATTTTGGAAATTCTGGATTTGAGTTCTTGAAAGTGTTATAAAAAAGTAGAAAAAAGAAGTACATCAAAATTCCAAGTACAAAAAATATGATAAATGAAATACGTCCAATGTGTAATTCTAGCACAAAAAATACAGTAATCTGGCAGTAATTTTGCAAAATTTATCACAATTAATTGGCTTACTGTTTTTATGTAATTCCAGTGCCATTTTTGAGATAAGATCTTGAAATTTATGTGGTTTAAATTTCAAAATCCAGTTTGCATTTTACAGTTCCAGATAAATCTGTAAAGTCACGCACAATTTATAACAAAAAAAAAATTCCAATAATTCTGTTTTTGTTTTCTTCATCTATTCTAGAGCTTTTATTTAGGTTTCTTTTGTGTGTCATCCTTTAATTGAGTACCTTATTTTTCTTGCTTGTCTTTTCTTCACTATTCTTTGAGTTTGTCATATATCTTGTATTCCTTTTGATATAGCCTTTCTTGTTTGCCTTTTATTGTTCTTTAAATTTTGTGGTGTATTGGCTTTGAGAAAGAGTGTTTTTGCTTTGACATATTTCATTTGAGAGTTACAAGACCTCAAGAACAGATTGGTTGAGGGAAGTACTCTTTCTTGGAGTGACTTTTAATTTTCAGTACATCCCTATAATTGTTCCATTTGCTAACATTGTTTTTCTTAATATTGTTTGCTATTGTGTTTGCTTTTTTCTTTGTCCAATGGATACATATTCAAGTGTTGAATCTTCCAAACCACATTCTACTCATAAAGCTTATGTTCTTAATGAGTTAAAAGAGGCAAAACGAGCCCTTGCTCTCAAAGATGAAGCTATGCAAAAGTTGGAAGAAAGATTAGAAATCAAAGATGAAGCTATGCAAAAGTTGAATTGAAGCAAGAAAGATCCTCACATTCCATCCATGGAAGACATCATTCTCCTAGACATTCTTCCAAAGGTTCTTCCAATGCTCACAACCATGGAGAAGAACATAGAAGAAAGAGGCATCACCATCATTCTCATGGAGAAAGCCATCACCGTGAACAAAGACATCACCAAGAAGCAAAGCCTCAATGTCCTTTTGTAAAAGTCCCTAGCTTTAGTGGTGATAGTGATCCTAATGTGTATTTAGATTGGGAGGTTAAATGTGAACAAATTTTCCTAGCCTATGAGGTCAATGATGACCAAAAGGTGAAAATAGCCTCTTTAGAATTCATAGATTATGCCATGCAATGGTGGCATAGACTTGTAATGGACATTATATACAACAAGAGACCTCCCGTGGTTTCTTGGAACGATTTGAAAGAGTGTATGCGCCTTAGATTCGTTCCACCACACTTTAGGAAAGACCTAATGTTGAAGCTCCAACGGTTTCAACAAGGCACGCTAAGTGTGGATGCTTACTTTAAGGAGTTAGAAACGCTTTTACTTAAAGTAGACATGGATGAGAGTGAGGAAGCTAAGATAGCTAGCTTTGTGAGTGGTCTAAGAAGGGATATTCAAGATGTTGTTGAACTTCAAGAGTATTCATCTTTGGGATCTTTGGTTCACCTTGCAATAAAGGTTGAATCCCAACTTGCAAAGAAAAATGCTTTCAAAAACTCTCCCAATGATGGTTACTACAACAACTCTTGGAAAAATAAAAAAAGCTTTTTCAAAACTTCCTTCTAAGGATTCTTCTTTCAAACCTAAGGAGTCTAAGCCTTCTACTTCTACTCCTAAATCACCAATCAAATCATCTAGTAAGAAATGCTTTAAATGTTTGGGATATGGTCACATTGCTTCTAATTGTCCTTCTAAAAGGAATATGTATGTGCATAATGGCATAGTAGTTAGTGAGCATGATTCTGATTCATCTAGGCATTCTTCACCTTCTAGGCCATCAAGTGAGCATGAGAGCGAAAGTCCACTTGAAGGAGATTTGTTGGTTGTGAGATGTCTTCTTGGTCAAGTTTTACAACCCTTTGATGAAAGTCAAAGAGAAAATATTTTTCATACAAGATGTCTCATTCAAAACAACATTTGTTCTTTGATAGTGGATGTGGGTAGTTGTGCCAATGTGGCTAGTACAAGAGTAGTAGATAAGCTTGGATTGTCTACTATCTCTCATACAAAGCCCTACAAATTACAATGGTTAAGTGAGGTGAGCGAAATCATTGTTAACAAACAAGTCCTCATAAATTTCTCTATTGGTAAATACAAAGATGAGGTCTTGTGTGATGTTGTGTCAATGGAAGCTACACATGTTCTTTTGGGTAGGCCATGGCAATTTGATAGAAAAGTTTTCCATGATGGCTTTACCAATAAACTTTCTTTTGACTTCCATGGACACAAGGTCATATTAAAATCTCTCTCTCTAAGAGAAGTCCATGAGGACCAAATTCTTATGAAGAAAAAGAGGGAGAGTGAAAATACAAAAAGTTCTAAGAAGGCCCTTCTTATCTCTAGCCATGCGGTCAACAAGGTAATAGTTTCTCACAATCCTATCTTTTTAGCTATTCCTAGACCTCTTGAGTTAGAAAAACTTTAGGATAGTCCACATTGTTTGGATAATTTGGTAGAGGAATTTCATGATGTGTTTCAAGATCCTCCTAAAGGACTTCCACCTTTAAGAGGGATTGAACACAAAATTGATTTAATTTTGGGATCTTCTTTACCAAATTGTCCCGCATATAGGACCAACCCAAGTGAAACTAGAGAAATTCGCCAACAAGTAGAAGAGTTAATTGCCAAAGGGTGGGTTCAAGATAGGATGAGCCCTTGTGCCATGCCTATCATACTTGTCCCTAAAAAGGACGGGTCATGGAGGATGTGTTCGGATTGTAGGGCCATAAATAACATTACAATCAAATATAGGCATCCCATCCCTAGGCTAGATGATTTGTTGGATGAATTGCATGGTTCACAAATTTTTACCAAAATTGATCTTAAAAGTGGGTATAATCAAATTCGTATTAAATCGGGAGATGAATGGAAAACCGCTTTTAAAACCAACTTTGGCTTGTATGAGTGGTTAGTTATGCCTTTTGGTTTAACTAATG
Source organism: Phaseolus vulgaris (assembly GCF_051622355.1). Lineage (NCBI taxonomy): Eukaryota > Viridiplantae > Streptophyta > Magnoliopsida > Fabales > Fabaceae > Phaseolus > Phaseolus vulgaris. The sequence goes on along the minus strand of NC_143500.1, from coordinate 35,328,437 downwards.
CACCAAGTACATTCATGCGTCTCATGCATCATGTTTTAAGACCATTCATTGGCAAGTTTGTGGTTGTTTATTTTGATGATATCCTCATTTATAGCTTGTCTTTGGGTGACCATAAGATGCATGTTAGACAAGTGTTAGAAACCCTTAGGAAAGAACATTTGTATGCTAACCTTGCTAAATGTATGTTTTCACTTGATCATATAGAATTCCTAGGGTTTGTTGTAAGTGTTAAAGGGGTGCATGTAGATCAATCAAAGGTTGTAGCAATTCAACATTGGCCAACACCCACCAATGTGAATGATGTACGAAGCTTTCATGGCCTTGCTTCTTTTTATAGAAGGTTTGTGAAAGACTTTGGTACAATTTCCGCACCTCTCAATGACATAGTAAAAAAGGATGTGGTTTTTAAGTGGGGAGAAGAGCAACAAAAGGATTTTGAAATTTTGAAAGAAAAATTAACTAATGCTCCCATCTTAGCCCTTCCTAATTTTACTAAAACATTTGAGATAGAATGTGATGCTTCGAATATAGGCATTGGGGTTGTTCTCCTTCAAGAGGGCCACCCTATAGCTTATTTTAGTGAGAAATTGAAAGGTAGTCATCTCAATTATTCCACTTATGATAAAGAATTATATGCACTTGTTAGAGCTTTGTATACTTGGCAACATTATCTTTTTCCTAAAGAATTTGTGATTCATAGTGATTATGAATCTCTTAAATATTTGAAAAGCCAAAACAAACTCAATAAGAGGCATGCTAAGTGGGTGGAATTCCTTGAGCAATTTCCTTATGTGATCAAACACAAGCAAGGAAAAATTAATATTGTGGCCGACGCACTTTTTAGACGCTATACCTTGCTCAATCTTTTAGGTACCCAATATCTTGGGTTTGATCACATCAAGGAACTTTATCATGATGACCTTGATTTTTCTCTTATCTATCAAGAGTGTGCTAAGGGAGGACACAAAGACTTTTTTATACAAGATGGGTTTCTTTTTAAAGGTAAAAGACTTTGTGTGCCCCAAAGCTCTATTAGACAATCTCTTGTTAGAGAAGCATATGAGGATGGATTAATGGGACATTTTGGGGTAGCCAAAACTTTAGATGTTTTACATGAGCATTTCTTTTGGCCTCATATGCGAAAATGTGTTCATAACTTGTGTGATAAATGTATTGCATGTCGTAAGGCTAAATCTAGAGTGCAACCCCATGGTTTATATACCCCTCTTCCTATCCCTACAATGCCTTGGGTTGATATTTCTATGGATTTCATCTTAGGACTACCCAAGACATCAAAGGGTAAGGATTCCATCTTTGTGGTAGTGGATCGTTTTTCAAAAATGGCTCATTTTATTCCTTGCCACAAAGTGGATGATGCTTGTCATATTACAAATCTCTTCTTTAGGGAAGTTGTTCGTTTACATGGACTTCCTATAAGTATAGTATCTGATAGAGATTCAAAGTTCTTGAGTCACTTTTGGAAGACCTTGTGGGGGAAACTTGGCACTAAACTTTTATTTTCTACTACTTGTCACCCCCAAACTGATGGTCAAACTGAAGTGGTCAATCGAACTTTGGGCCAAATGTTGCGATGCTTTATTTCCGGGAATCCAAGGGTTTGGGAGAATTTACTACCACATGTTAAGTTTGCTTATAATAGAGTAGTAAATTCTACCACATCTCATTCTCGTTTTGAGGTTGTGTATGGGTTCAACCCCCTAACACCTCTTGATCTTCTTCCTATTCCTATACTTGATGATGTATTATGCAAGGATGGTTGTGAAAAGGCTTCTTTTATAAAAGATTTGCATAATGACATCAAGTTACGAATTGAGAAGAAAGTTGGCAAGTATGCTGAACATGCCAACAAAAGGAGAAAAGCATTATTGTTTGATGTTGATGATTGGGTTTGGCTTCACTTGAGGAAGGATCGTTTTCCTAATCAAAGGAAGTCCAAACTTATGCCTCGTGGTGATGGACCTTTTCAAGTCCTAAAGAGGATTAATGATAATGCTTATGAGTTAGATATGCCTGATACATTTCTTGGTAGTCATACCTTTAATATCAGTGATCTAACTCCTTTTTCTGTAGGTCTTCAGAATTCGTGGTCGAATTCTCTCCAACTCGGGGAGTATGATGGAGATCAAGAAGAAGAAGAGAATGAAGTTGAAGTTGAAGATGTTCAAAGGCACATTAGCTCATCATCCTTTTTACCTCAAAGGATTACAAGGAGCAAAGCTAAAGAGTTACGAAGTAGGCTTCAAATGTTTTCTCTTTTTGTAGTTTCTTTTGTATAAAATTTAAAACACATAGAGTAGTGTTTAGAAAGGTGTTAAAGAGGGAAACCTAAGACACCTCTTTTGTATAGCATTTATAGGCGTTAGTTTTAGGAAAAATCTAGAAGGTGCCTCTTCATTCTCCATTTAGGCGCTAGAATTGGAAGAGTTTAGAAGGCTACCTTGTAAAGCTTCTCTTGTAAGATTCTTTTGTAATAGGTGACCGATCTTGCTCCCTATAAAAGGAAGGTTGGGTTTTTGAAATAATAGAATTGATTTTGTGAGTAAAGAACCTCTCCCAAATTGGTGAGTGAATTGAGAAAGACTTGTGTCTTCTTCTCTTCTAGTCTTATCTTGAGTGCATTCTTGGACTCTCAAGTGGTGGCAACTACACTCATCTTGAAGCCTTTCATCCTTCAAGTGGCGTGCACATCTCCAAGAGCTCCAACCACATAAGTTTCCTTGTTCTTTTCATCTCCTTCTTCCATTTCCATTCCAAAACAAACTCTAAAACATGTCTTTGATGTTTCTTGTCTTTTCAATCGGTAGAACTAGTTTGTTTTGTGTTTTTATTCAGTAGTTTCTCCTAGTTTTCTGCTCTTGTGGTTTTGGTTGTGTTTCCTTGTGTTTTAATCGGTTCATTTGTGTTCTCTCTTGTTTTAATCAGTTCATATGCCATATTATGGGTTTCTATATGAGTTTGGCTTGGTTACTTGAGTTTTGGTGAGTTCTTGATTGTTAAAAACATTGATCCAATTCTTAAAAAGTGCCTAATCATATTCCAACTCTTGTTGAATCCATAACATGTTCATATTATATCTCTATCATGTTATTGTAATCATATCAAGTGGTGCCGCTTGCATGAGATCTTGGCAAGATCTCTTTAGCACTCATGAATACCGGGCACGCGCATGGCCTAGTAAGCGCAACACATCGATAACAACAAGTAATATGGAGGTGTATTGTGATTGATAAACCTCTAACACATACTAAGTGTCTTGGTTCATATAGCTTGCTATACCAACTACACTATGTGTTAAGTTCATCAATCTAAGGCTGGTTCATATAGTTTGTTATACCAACTCTAATGCATTACACCTTAGATGAACCCAAAATTATTTTTCTTTCTTTATCTCTATGTTTTATCTTTTGCAATATGTGGGGGATTGTTGTAAAACTGTATATATTGTGAAATGAAAAACAGGGTGTATACAGAAATGGAAAACATAGTGTATGCAGAAAAACTCTAATGTTTTTCGGTGTCGTAGAAGGAGATCTCGGAAGTGCAGCGGAGACTGGATCTTTTTCAAGATTGTCGTGCGACGTTGCCCACTCCACCCTGAATTGTGGTTGCACGAGCGAGAATGTTCACGCCTCCGCACTGCTGGTCTTGCAGAATTGTGAGTATGTTGCAGAACGTTGCAAGAGTCGTGGATGGTTGACTCCTCCATTCACGCAGGTCTTCCTCCATCTCCGGCGGCAATGACCACTCAACTAGGGTTTGAAGATGCGGCAGTTTTGGGTTTCTCCATCTATAAATACTGCATCCCTTTGCTTCAGAAAACGAATCTCTCACTCACACTTCTTCTCTTCTTCATCTTCATCTCACCGTGCATTGTTCATCTTCTTCTCTCTTCACCCATTTTATTTTCTTTTACTTTATAATTATTTTTCTGGGTTTTATTGGGTTCTTACTCTTTTAAGAGTAACTTGCTAGTTCTGATCCTCGGAAATTTCCGAGAAGTTCCTGTTGTATCCTGGGGGACTTGTGCAATGCACTGCGGATAAGTCCTTACGGACAATGATCACTCAGGCCTCGGAAAATCAATTTTGTTCGTATTTTAAAGCCTCAACTAGGAGAAGTGTGGGATTGCGGTCGAAAGTCTTTTGTGTAGTCTATGTGGGGTGGAGGAGGAGTCTAATAGTTATTTGTTCTTTGAGTGCAGATTTGCGTGGCTAGTATGGAGTTGTTGCCTTGCATGGCTTGAAGTGCAGCTTGTGTCCCACAATGTTCCACGGCTAAACTTTTCCTAGTTCAGGTTAAGTAACGTTTATGTTTCAATAAATGAGGTGTGGGATGTGATTTGCACTGTAGTAGTAAGCGAGTTATGGAAACAAAGAAATAATATTTTTTAAAGGGGGCGTAGTCGATGTTTCAAAAGTATTTGTCTTGGTTTAATTAAGGGGTTGGTCTTGGGTTACAACCAACTCACACTCTGAGTATTTTTCCTTTTTTGACTGGTGTCTTGGCTCTCTGATTTTTATGAGGATGGTCTTTTAATATTTTTTTCTTCCAGGTGTTTGTTTTTTAGGTGGTTTTTCTAGATCCATGTATGTTTTTTCTCTATAACTGTCTCTTGAAGCGTTTTTTGGTAGGAAAGGCTTAAGGTTATTATTATATATACAGATTGGATCATCCTTAAAGTGATTCATATTTATTATTTTTTATTATTAATAAAAAAAATCATCTCAACATACTTCAGAAACAAATATTATTTTTAATTCAACTTTACTTATTATTGCATTACTAACTTAACATTTTAATTTTGTTTGATTGTCCATGTTATTTTTTATATTTCTTCCATAGCTCTTCACTTAGGCTATCCCTTTGTATATTTTACAAGTTTAATTTGGTCAAATTGTAATTAACATTTTAAATTGCTCTTAATTTATAAAATGAATACAATATTACTCTTTCCAATTAACTGCGATTTGTAAGGAACGATGTTAGCAGGTCATAAACACGTGCCACAATGAAAAGACACAAAAGACACTTCTATCACGAAAAGAACAACATCTAATTGATGCTAAAAACTAAGAAACCAAATTAAAAATATATACTGAAAAATTAAATAAATACATAAATCAGATTGCAGTAATTTAACATTGTATTTATACTTAAAAAAATTATCAAATTACAACTAATTTTAAAATAAAATAACTAGTTATGGTTAGACTAAATAAAAAATTATTTTAAAGATTAAAAAATTATTGATATCTAAAATATTTTTTATTATTAAAAAAAAATTATAAAATAATTTTTAAATTAATTCTAATCTATCAAAATTTTATCTACTAATATTTTAGATTTTAAATTCATCTTTAAAAATTAATTAAAATCAATTTAAAATATTAATAATTAAAATCTTAGTAACTAATTTAGATATTAATTTAAAATTTATTTTATAATTTTTTATTAATAATAAAAATCATTTTATTTATAAATAATTTTGTAATCTCTAATTTTTTCTATATTAGTTAATTAATCTCTAACTTTAGTTGTTATTCAATAAAAAAAAAATAGTGTTACTTATAACTCGCAAATACGAAATTTGATGTTGAATGAAAAAAAACTGGTTGTCTCTTAAAGTAAAAAAAATGGGATCCAAATTCGTTAATATAAACTAGCGAACACATTTTTATTATATTAAAATAATATAATTTTGTAAGAATGATATTAAAAAAATAAAAATAATAGAACTTTAAATATATAAAATTTTGTATAAATAATATTAAAATTTTATGTTGTAGTTACTTTTAAATATATAAGTAATTCAATTATTAATACTGTTTTAATATCTAAGGATTATTTGTTTTTGAACTTGGAATTTTCGTTTTTATTCCTTAAAAGTGTTTCAATAGACTGATAGAGGTATTAGTGTCATTGATATCGATTTTAAAACTATTTAACACTATTAAGCATATCATAACACTTATTTTATTAACTAGAAAAAAAATTATTTTTATTTATTAAAAATAAATTTGTCTAATTAAAAAAATGGGATAAAAGGAAATTATCAAATAATATATTTTATATAATGTTAAGGATGATTTTGACATTTGCACGCCCTTCTTTCAATACAAAACACTGCACCCCTATCCCTGTCTCACTTTATTCACACTCATTCATTACTTTTCTTCTGTCACCGATTGCCAATGTTCAAGTTCATGGAATCTGATCAAAACTGGTGAACCAAGAAAATTTGGGTCCACTCTTTCATTCCATTCCCTCTGTTTCTGTTTCTTAGACAAATATAATAAGCCTAAGTTTGAGTCACGTTTTCATCCACCAAAAACTCTTAACTCGTTCACGTGCCACGTAAATTGCAACAAACTCCAACCAATATTACCATTGCACTTGTAGATAACAACAACAATCCAATGAAACGACATGTTACCACCACCGTTTTCATTTCATTCTATTTCATGCCTTTGTCCTCCACTTTTCCCAATTATTCCCATTTATCCAATATATTTACTAATTCAGAAACAAACATTTAAATAATTACAATTCTTTTTACTTTTATCCAAAATTTAAAAACACCTCTTGTGTAATTATAATATTTGAAAAAAAAAACACAAATTATATCAAGATATAAACTATTTTCTGTAAGATTTCGTCTAACTTAGAATCCAAATCCATCTTCCCTACTATTTTATACTCGTCAACATGAGATGAGTATTTTTGGAGTCTGAATGCACCGTTTAAAATATCTCACATTAAATATTTTGTTTTAAGTCAGGCTTTTTTTGGCAACAGTTTACATAGCCACAGTTCTTAATTTCTCTATAAAAAAACGTGTGGATAAATACTGTTTTTCTTTTTTGTATCAGTGCTGAGGGCGAATATTTATCAAACTGCATAAAGTTGTTACAATAACAAACACTTGTCATACATGCAGGTGATGACCGACAACAGTGACGCAGTAACCGAACCGCATGGACCGTAACCGTTACATTTATCTACCTTCGCTATTTTTGTTCTCTTGTTTAATAAATAAGCACGTGCCGTACAAGAATAAAACAAAATATATCCTATGGCGTAGAAATTAGAAAAAGAAAAAAAAAAATCTAATATGGTTTAAATTAAACGATAATTAAAACATAAAATTATTAATGTTCCTTTGGATATTATTTTAATTTAATAGTTTCTCCATTAAATATTTATATAATTCAATTAATTAATTATAAGATTGTCAAGTGTAATTATAAAAAAAGTTGGCTACAAAATAGAACATGGAATTGCCCAGTTGCGAACTGTTTTGGTTGATGTATTATTGATGTTGTTAATAAAGAAACAGTGTGAGAGACGTGATGAGATGATTTTGGTGTTCCAAAAATAGATTTGATTTGGACCTAGGCAAAGAGTATTTCCATACAAGTGGCAAGAAAGGAAGAGTCATGAAAACGTGGCTGTCCAAAGGAGTTTCCTAAAATGGACACTCACAAAGATAAGCTACTCCATCACCTTCCTCTCTTTTTTTCTCATTAAAATACTCTTTCTCATTTTTTTCCAGCTTCTATAAATTCAACACAGAACACACTTGTGTGAAAACACAACACTTTAACTCCTCACACTCCTTTGCAACTCTTCAACGCTTACCAAACCAAACACACACTTCCAACTTCAAATCAGTGCCATGGGAGATGAAATGGCAAGAGTGAAAGCGGAGATCTTCGACGACAGCGAAAGCGATCTCCACGACGACGTTTTCAGCGAGAGCAAGGCCTCCGGAGTGACGGAAGACCCAACCACGGTTCACGTCAAAGAAGAGGTGGATGACGGCGCCGTCAACGGTTTCATGGATAAGATGCCGAAAACGATGGAAGGGCTGCACGAGATGGGTCCCCCACCGTTCCTCAAGAAGACCTTCGAAATGGTGGAGGACTCCCACACTGACCCCGTTGTGTCCTGGAGTCAAACTCGCGATAGTTTCGTCGTTTGGGACTCCCACGAATTCTCCAAAACCCTTCTTCCCAAATACTTCAAGCACAGCAATTTCTCCAGCTTCGTTCGCCAGCTCAACACCTATGTCAGTCCAATTTTCCACAGTCTTAAGTTTCTTCTATGTCTCCTTAAATTTCTCTGACCTTAACCTTCTATTCTACCTCTCTCTCCTCCCCTTTCTCAAAAATACTGCTCACATCATAAGACATCAAATTTCTATATTTTTTATAATTTTATTGATTAAGATCAAATATTCAAATCTATAAAGAAACCTTTTGATTTAGATCAACTGGTGCGACACGAGTCATTCTTCCAAATTATTAATTTTGAGTTTGAAGTTTTACCGGGCATCTCTGAAACGAAAGTTTTGTAAACTGTATAAATTAAACCTTTGTTTAATAAATTATGATTTCAGAATTTTACTAATTAGTTCGGTCAATTTATTGCAACATTTAATAATATTATAGTTTTTAGTCTGATTGCGTACATAGTAAAGGGTTCTCTGTGAAGTGATTCGATTAATCTGTGTTTAATATCATTATTGTGATGTAAACGAAGTATTTATGGTTGAACGGGTACAGGGCTTCAGGAAGGTTGATTCAGACCGTTGGGAGTTTGCGAATGAAGGATTCCAAGGAGGGAAGAAGCATTTGCTAAAGAACATAAGGAGGAGGAGTAAGTACACCAGACTGCATCAGGGAGCTTTCACTATGGTGAAGCCCGGCGTGGAGGCTGAAATGGAGAAACTGAAGAAGGACCAGAACATTTTGAAGGTTGAAATTCTGAAACTGAGGCAGCAGCAGGAGAATTCGCATGTTCAGCTCACAAATGTTCAGGAGAGAGTTCGGTGTGCAGAGATGAAGCAGTATCAGATGATGTTTTTCCTCACTAGAATGGCTAGAAGGCCCGCGTTTGTTGAGCAGTTAATCCAAAAGATTAGGAGAAAAAGAGAGGTTGATGGTAACGACATGGTTAAGAGGCCTAGATTGATGGGAAACCCCTGCTCTGTACCCTTCCCCAAGACCATGGGGACAACCCCTAATGTTGATTATAGACACCAAACTCATAAACAATTCCCCTCAATGCAATCCGAGCTTGAAGGATTTCTGTCTGAAACTGTGAACATCAGCAAGTTGGAGCACCCAACTCCCTCTCCTTTGGAAGATGAATTATGTAACTCTGTGCAAGGATTAAGGGCCCATGGTTGTTCCAGCGCAAATGCGCCAGATGCTTCTTCTGCCTATCATGTTATGTCAGAAAAACTAATGCGGGAAAATTCTCTAGTTGATGAAGAACTAGATGTCAATGACTCGAATATCTATCTTGAATTAGAGGATTTGATCACTAAGCCAACGGATTGGTCTCTTGGATCTACATTTGGATTGGTGGAGCAAACTAGTTGAAATGATCTCATTAGTGTCGTTGTCCCTTTTGTAGTGGTAATCTTCCTCTCCAAAACTCTGTGAATGTTTAGTTCTGAACAATGTGGTCCATAATGTTGCATTTGGCATTGTATGCAGGGTGCAATTTCAGGTTGCAGGAGTGTGTGTGTGAAGATGCTCTGCTGCTACACATGATGAAGAGCTTAATATTATATGGCTCTTCATTTACCAGCTTTGAAAGTGCAGGACCTAGTTGCTCGCCCCAGCTTTTTATATGATGAAGCGAGACTTTTCATGTTTCTGTTTGGTGGGGTCCAAATTGTTCATATGTTGTATAGCCCTTTCTTCCCTTCGTGTTCCTTTCGTTAACTTAGGGTCTTAAGTCATATATCAGCTTGCTCATAGCTAAGACTTTTAAGATGTAGTACTTAACTATGTAGGTTGTAAATTTGTATTACATAACTTGGTTTATAGTTCAATACTTCCGGCTTATAATCACGTCCCTGTTCCGTTTCAGGCTTTATCTAATTTAACCTGTCCATTCCTTTATCTCCTAGAAATAGTAATCATCAACTTCGTGAATCACTTTAAGATTTAGGTTTTCAAGATAATTTTGGAGAAATCTCTGTTTTCAGAGCTGCTATAATCTGTCTTTTTCCTTGTCTCAGATTTTTGTGAATCACTTCTCTCAACTGAGAAATGTTGTTTTGATATTTCGAAAATCACAACGGTTAGGTTATTCAGTTACAATCAACACATGATTATAATAGTAACTTACACAGAACTTAGTCTTAAGACATTCTACTAGAAACTCGCTCGCTTATAGATTAAAAAGAAGAATATTATTACAAAACATATTTTTTAATTGTAATGGTGGTAATATTAACTTTTCAATATATTTCTTTATTATCATAAAAATGGTGGGTTGTGTTTCATGGAAGCTTACTTTCTTTGACCCCCAGTTTTACATGGGGGTTGTTCTTATTTTGATATGCAAACACAACCATTGCTAGAACTTCCGATTTTCCACTAAACTGAAAAAGGAACAACTCCAATCACACAGCTTTGAATTCCACAACCAACTCATGGTTCATGGTCGTGTCGTGGATATGCATATTGGGAAAACTAAAAAAATTAATGTTGTATCTGCATATACATTTATTTTCTAATTCGAAGGTGTGTTGGAAGATTGGTCGTGGAATTCAAAGACTGCTCTCATTTCTCTCACTTCCAAGTTTGTGACACGTTTAAACTGTGAAGACGCGCTAATCGAGAAGGAGAAGTATTTGTCGTTGTAAAAGCCAAGAGAGTCACAGTCATACACTCATCTTCTTTATTTATATTCAGCAACTAATAACATACCAAAAAAATCAAGAGCAAGAACGGTAAATCATTCTTCTTATGTCTAATAGTTTGAACTTTCTTTTATAACAGGTTCATCAATTTGCACATAGGAACTAAGACATTATTGTTTGTTTCATTTCTTTGATTTTTCTCCTCTTTCAAAATGGTTTCAAATTACAAATTAAAATAACTCTAAACTTTGAGGGGGTATGATTTTATTTTGTGCAGATAAATTGAAGTGCGCAGCTCCATGGGATTATCACTTTCCTTGCTCCAATCTGCGTGGGAAGAAATTGCTGGAAAGTTTCTCTTTTATCTCAACGTTAGCTTTGCTTCCAAAGATGGGACCTTGATTTTAAGGGCATCTAGCTTCAAGAAAGGAGAATAAAAAAACTGGTAATGTTCTGTCAAACGGATCCAGAAGTTCAAACCGGTTAAGGGATGATAGACCCCAATGTATGACCCTTGAAAGATATTTTTCGCTTGTTCAAGATGAGGAGAGCATGGATTGGAATAATCTTGCTAAGGTTTTGGATGGTGATTTAGGTTGATGTTGGGGATGGCAAAGAAATAAATCTTAAGAAGTGGCCAAGGAGCACTCTACAAGGCCAATGCATTAGATATCTTGGACCAGTAAGTTATATCACTTCTAAGCACCACAAGGGCCTTTTATGTGGGGCGAAAACAGAAGGGTACATTCCAACACTCAAGTTTTCTTTCTGGTGGTCCTTGAGGTACAATATACAAAACTGGATGACACAACATAATCATAACCAAACCAAAATCATTATTATAGTTATCAAATTTTGCTACATGCTCAATAATGCAGGCTATTTGGCCATATAGTGGTCATTATCACCCAACAGAACAGAAGAGCATTTCAAAGAATTTGTAAGCTTTCTCGAGGAGCACAAAGTAGACCTCACCAATGTAAAGATAAGTGTTTGGTCCTCTCCAGAATTGCAAACTAGACTACACATGCTACCAACTTACTGAAGCAAATTATGAATATCTAATTGTTGCTTGTTTCATGCAGAGATGTGGTACAGATGATGACAGATACTCCTTCCCTTGCTGGGACTAACTCATTTACTGTCACTGATGAATCACAACAAACTATGGGCCCTACTCTAATTTCTCACACAGGCCCATCGAGTATAATCAATGTGAATAAAGGCAAAGTGGACGAAAAAGATGATGCAGCAACATTTAACCTTTCCAAGAGGTGCCAATTTCTTCTTGCACAATATCAATTCTAACCTATTGTAACCTGCAACTTATCATTTTTTTAAAATTTTCAAAATTATCCTTATTTCGAATTTGAAAATCTAAAATAATAAATATAATTCAAAACTAAAAAAAATATTCTGAACAAAAAAATATGAAATAAAAAATTGAAAATGCATTCTAGATAAAAATTCTAGAATTCAAAAATATGTTCCGAAAATTTAAATCTAAAATATTTTCAGATAAAAGGTTCTAGAAGTCATTTTTATTTACACCCTTCTTTTATTTAAGGTTATTTACGTCATTTCGAAGAAGTATTTTTATCATTTTCAATAAGAGGGGAAAATTTCTTCTTGCATCATATCACTTTTAACTTGCATCCTATTATCTTTTAAAATTTTAAAAATATCTTCTTTGAAAATTCAGAATAATAAATATAATTCAAAACTAAAAAAATAAATTTTGAAAAAAAATTCAAAACATAAAATTGAAAATGCATTATGGATAAGAATCTTTGGAATTAAAAAATGTGTTTTGGAAATTTAAATTTGGAATATTTATGGAAAAAGAGTTATAGGATAATTTTTATCCATACTCTCTTTTTATCTAAGGTTATTTTCCTCATTTTTAGGAACATTTTTATCATTTTAAATGGCAGATTAGATGCATGTTAAAATTGATAAGGTTAGGAAAAATTTGCCTAAAGAGCGTTGGAGGAAGTCAATTGACAATTGCTTCCTGCATGCCCCAATTTGTACCCGCACTCTCTCAATTTTTAAAGTGATTATTTTATCTTTCTTTAAAGTGATTTTCAGATTGACTATATTTTTCTAGAAATTATAAAATATATTTTTGGAACACATTCTCCAAAACAAGATAAGATTTCTGAAACAAAATTTGTGGAATAAATTATTTTGTAACACATGAAATACATTTTGAAATAAGTTTTCTAAAATAAATTTTCTTAAACGTATATAATATTTTTGGAATGTGTTCTCCATAATAAATCTTAGAAAACATTTTCTTTGGAACACGTGTTTCGGAGAAAAAAATTCTAGAACAAGAATTTTTTCAGCATTCTCCTCTTTTTCTTCTTTTGTAGCTATGATGGTGCATAAGCGGTGGCAGTAGGGGTGCAGGTTCAGAAATGGAGAGTGCAGGAAGTTATTGCCAGGTTAATTTGTCTCTAAGGCCCATTTCTGCACGCTTGAGCAACTATGGGCCGTATCTCTACATTTTTCTTCCTATATTCCTATTGGCAATTTCTTCCTGCACCCAATCAATTGTGATTGGCACCCGACAAACATTCTAAAACTCAATTTGTACCCTTGTCTTGTCATGTTTATTTTGAAAAAGTTTGTAGGGTGCGCTGATGCAGATGATGTCCTCAAACCTTCGCGCAACAATGGACGACCTTCGTGTTCCTGACTTCGTCTTTGTTTAAGGGGTCCTTCCACTCAACACTACGTTGCTGGAGAAATATCAACCAAGGTGCGAGGATGCGAACGCCCGTGCGAGAGATGGTGTTGGGTGTGTGATTGGGTGCAAAAATTATTAAACCCTAATTTCATTTTCATTAAGGGTAATTCAGTACTTTCACAAATGCAATTGGGTGCAGGTCCAATTTGATTGGGTATAGGGAGAATCAGCCATTCCTATTTTGTTCAAAATACTTAAATTATCTTTGATAGTTTTGGATGATTCTGAAATAGGAGTGTTATGTAAGCAGAAAATATTTACTGAATAGAAAATCTGGAAGAAAAAAAATCATCTCAAAATATCTTTTCTATATTTATAAACTTCTGGAATCATAAAATATTTTTCAGAAATATGTTCTGGAAACATTCCAAAAGGAGAAATCTAAGTCATTTTTAAAAGGGATAAAACAGTCTTTTTCAAAAATAATGGAGTGTAGGGAGAATTTTTTTGGGATGCAAGAAGAAACACCTGCAACTATGACCCAAATCCTTCTAGATGGGCCAAAAGTGAAGATGTCCCAAGGCTTGCATAGATGGGCTTGCCCGGATCAAGAAACCCAATTCCAAGCAGTTAAAAAGAGGCTGCTTCTTCCTGCACCTCCATACCTTCTTCTCTCACCTCCATATATTTTCGTAATTCCAAAAATGCCCCTTTGTAATATTCCGGATTACATAATCCGGAAGTCATTTTTCAAATTTGTAATTAGCTTCCGGATTATATAATCCGGAAGTCTTTTTTCATATGCATGATTACTTTCCGGATTACATAATCTGGAAGTCTTTTTTAACTTCCGGATTATGTAATCCGGAAGTCTTTTTTCAAATGCGTTTCCGGATTACATAATCCGGAAGCTATTCTATGGGGGTGGCACAAGAAGGATAAAATTGTATTTTCATGTTGGGTATGGAGGTGCCAGAAGAAGATATGGAGGTGCAGGAAGAAACAGTCTTAAAAAGATTATGAGATGATAAGACTAACAACAACTTTTCTCTCATTTACCATTTTGTTTCAATATCAACAACACTTTGTACATTATGAGATCATAGTTCTAACAATGGTCACAATAATTACGAACAATCAATTTCTTAATTAAATTTTGATTTGCATTATTTACAAAATAGATAATTTTGGCTTTTTAAATTTTTTCATGTAATCTCTATCCTTTATTTTTAATTACCCATAAATTTAGTCTTTAAAATTTCTAATTATCCACAACCACAATTTATTTCTATATGCAAGTTAAAAAAAGGGTTTGAGTTTGTAAAGAGCAAAATGACTATATTTGTTTTAAGAAGGTTACAATATTATTTTTGACCAAGAAACGAATAAAGTTAGAATCTAAGTGTAACAATGAAAAGTTAAAAACGCACATAAACCTCAGCAGAGTATTATTTTTCTTTTATTTCTCTCTCTCTAACTCTCATCGAATCTCTCTCTTCTCTCTTCATTTTTACTCCATACATCACATCTATTTTAGAATTTGATCGGACCATGTTGTAGCTGAGGAGTTAAGGAACATTTCTACCCGATCAGATTTTCAAACAAAGTAAGTTCATTTATGCTCTAAAGATCTTTTATTCTCAATTTTTTCTTAAGATTTAATCATCAATCTTGATGGGATCAGTTGAAAAGAGTAATTCTCTCAGCTTATTCTATTATATATTGAATTCTTGTTCCGTTTCGATAACTTGCATTAGGGCCATTAAATCTTGAAGCTTATCCAGAGGAGATAAAATTTTAGAAGTTGACATCAGTTGTCATTCTGTTTGTTGAATATCTTGAATGTGTATATCCATGTGGGATCTATTTGATCACTTTATGTTTGGATTTGAAGAAGATTGAATAATAGAAAAATTGATCAATGTAATCTTTTGATTTAATTGTGTATATTATAAAATTTTATTTTTACTAACTTGCCCTTACTTTTCTTGTTGTGTTGTGAACTGTGATGATTGTATTATGTACACGAGCAAATGATCATATAGGTTCAAAGGGTCTTGTTTTTTAAACTTATATTTTGTAAATATTTGTATTTCTATAAGTTATTATGAATGTTTTTGAAAAACTCTAAATTTGTATAAAAATATATAAAACTTATATTGTAATAGTTATATGTATTTTTAAGGTGTTACACTAAATATGTCTGTTAAAAATATTCCATATATAATTTTTTTAAGTTATTTAAGAAAGTTGTAGAAAAAGTTTTAAAATAAAACTCTAGGTTATATAATAAAGAAGTATGTACGAAACTATAATCTTAACATCTTTATTATAAACTACAAATGGAACCCTTTATTATAGTTTTAAATCCATGTAATTAATAATTAAGTTTGCTTTATATAATAATTAGGGTGATAAACATACGTGATTAACATATTATAAATTCATGATGCAGGAAAAAACTTTTCTTTTTCAATTACATGACATAGATCATTCCAATCAGTCAAATTGAACACCTCATGACTTCTTCATTAAGTTAATCTCATCTTTTGTTTTTTTATTTTACTTGGAATCACCAAGTCAACTTTAGGTCACTGCCCTACGAGTAATCGAAGATAGTTTGATGTATTTTTAAAAATTAAATTAAAAGGGCTCATTATATTAAATTAATTATTAAAATTTAGATTACTTTAAGATAGACTCGCTTGTACTAGATTAAATTATACTTTATAAATTGAAAAAAATATAAAATGTTAAATAATTTAAAAACAATTTATAATAAATTTGATTCCACTAATGTTATGATACAATTTAACTCAATTAATTCAAAATCACCATATAACTCAGTCAGTTTTATTAAATAATTTATAAACTTTAATTCAAGTTTACAATTATTTAGTTACATTTATGCATTTTACTCATCTATTAATTATTGAGCTGTTTTGTGGTCAAATCACGTCTTCTTATGTTATCAATTATGTTATTTAGGTAATCTAGAAACATTTTATATATATATATATATATATATATTGTAAAACGTTGTTAACACTCCATTTTTACGTTTTTTTAAAGAAATATATATTTGTACTTTGATCACCACGCGATTTAAATATTACTTGATCTGAACCTAAATTATGCATTTTTTTTAAACATTATTAGTTTTTTCAACTTTAATGGATTTATTTACGATAAATATTTTTCATGGGACATTTGTGAGAATTGTTTATTTTCGTTTGTTTGAGTTCTAGTTAATTTTATTAAGGGGGTTGTTAAATATATATATATATATATATATATATATATATTATTTTACATGGATAATTAATTTGATGTGTAATTATTTATTTAACATGCTTTTCATTTTTCATACAACAAGTTATGTTTTTAATACAAATTGCATTATTTATTTTTGTTCTTAGTACATTAATCAAAGTTTAACCAATCTAAATATACCACGTCTTGATTTATGTAGGTATTGTATCAATTACCGCTAATAAATAATAATACAATATTAAATTTAATTATTTTTTATTACGTCTATTAATAATTTTTTTTTAGTTTTTATCTAATTTAACTTGTTTTATATTTGTGTATTTAAATTTTTAAAAAATAGTGATACATTTAGTTGTTTTAATGCTTTTATTTTATAACATTCAATCAACTAATTCACATTATTAATAATGGTTTATTTAATCTATTACAATTATGTTATCTTGAATTTATAAAGTGTCCTAAAATAACTCCTAATATGTTAATAATTTTCACATGTGTTTTTAATAATTTAATTTAGAATTTAAATCTTAACAATATCATTTTTTTAGTATAATGTTGAGAGGAATTTTGAAATATTATCTGTATTATTTCATGATTAAAAAATGTTATATAGTGTCCTCGTGTTTTGTTAATTTCAATATTTTAATTTATGTTTGTTATGTATTATTTTTCACTCTTTGGTTATTAATATATATTATTTAATTTTTTACTAATGGTAAATGTGAATAATTCTATTATAATATCTAAAATATTTTCAAAAATAAACTTAAAATGTAAAAAATGATTATTTGGATTCATTAAGATGAGACGTCTTTCTACTAACGAAGTTTAAATAAATTTATTTTTTAGAGAAACTAAAATTGATTTTGTTATGAAAAACTTTTCGAGTGTGAACAAGAGTGTTGTAGATGTGTTTTCTTTTGCAATATCATGGAATATCTTATTTGACAACAATAAAAGGATCATCAAATGAGTAAGGTTGAAACAATTCTTCTTATTGAACCTTTCAAACTTGAGATTGATATTTATTCTATGTTACAATAATCTTTATCATTAACAACAAACAAAAATTAATAAAACTATATCTTGTACCAATTTGTTGTGCATAACATGTTAAAATAGGCACACAAACAGTGAAAAAATTAGTATAACACAAGTCATGAAAAACACATTCTCAAGACGAATTAACAAGGAACATATAAAACAATGTAACAAACAAAATTTTATATTGTTTATTAAGTTGTGTAAACATTTTTTTTATAAAGAGGACAAATGCTTTTATAAAAAACATTTTGGGATTGTTGAGAGTTGGTTAGAAACACTTATGAACTCCTACCAACTGAGCAAAACCATTTATAGACGATTGTTAATACACCTGATAAGAAACAACACAACTAGAGAGTTTAACAAAATAAATGTCATTAATAAGTAACATGTTTTATTAGATAAACTAAATTATTAGACTTTAAACCTTTTGATGATAGAAAATAGTCATCACACAAGATTCTATAACAACAAATATCAATTGTGACATCAACCGAAATGATTATGTATAGAAGATATTGATGTTCAAACATAAATATAGTGAGAGAGACTTTACGAGTTATGGAATTATACTAAGACAAGAATATTTGTAAAGAAAATTGTGAGACACAAACAACATAGGTGGAATGCATGCAAAAAACTAATGTTAAAATATATATCATAAGTTAATAAAAGTAATGGTATATGCGTTGATTATTTAACTATGAGGAAAAATACAAGAGTTTTAAAAAGTAATAACATTTTGTGTGGTATCACAAATTAGGAAAAAGAAAAGATTGGAGTCACGAGTCATGTTAAGGAAGAAAGTAACAAAAAACAATGAGTTATTTCTTATTTGGAAAACAGATAAGAAAAACATATGTTAACTACTGCATGAGATCCAATCATGTTATGTTTATCAATGCATGTTTAATTTGGAATTGTAGATGAATGGGGTGAGAGATGCTTTGTGTTATTAAGGAATATGATACAAGTATTTTGTGTCTTTTATATATATACATTAGCAAAGATAAAATGCAAAATATTAAACGTTGTTTTATTCATAATAAATATTTTATTATCTGTGCATAAGGATACGTTAGAGGTATCATGTGCATCAGATTAAAAAAGAAGAAAAAATAGTAGGTGGTTGAGAAATCCATACACTTCTCTACATTTATATGAGATATAAAAGCAAATGTTGGTTTCTAACAATGGATTTTAATGGAGAAATTTATGTTGAGTTGCAATTAAATGCGCGAGCCCTTAGATTTTTATTGGGGGATTTTAATTCAATGTTTGTGAGCATGAAAGATATGAAAGAAGTGGTGAGTTCCATTTGACATATTAATAGATAATGCATTTCATAAAATGTGTATGTGATTTATTGACATTAACTTGAAGATGTCGTGTACACTTGGAGTAAAAGTTGAATGTCTATTTATTTTGATCAATTAAAAGAGTTGAGTTTCCAAAGACTAGGTTGGTTCATCTAAATCCAATTAAATATAATTACTATCCTTAAATTAAATTTAAATACTAAAGTAAGATACGAGTTTTTTTTTAATTTAAATTAACATTACTTACTCACGAGTCTTTTATAAACTTGATTAATATAAAATGAAATTATCATTATCATTGGAATAACAAGTGAAACATATAAAAGGATTATTCAAACAATAAAAACACACATAATAATATATCTTTGGAAAAAAAATATAGTAAAAAGACAAAGTGGATTCTTACATAAATTGATCCCATACCATATCCCATGTTTAGAATGTTCAAAAGGAACTTTTGGAAGGAATATGTACAAATGTTGGTTTGGAGAGAATTGTTATGGTTTAAAAATGTTGTTGTAATTGGTTATATATTGGAGGTAAAAATATTAGATACTTGTATAATGCAACAATTGTGAGTAGGAGGAGATTGAATTGAAATACAATAAGGAACTTGCAATTATGGTCACTACTCATAAAGCTTTGTTCTAAAACATAAACAAGTATGTTCTATATATCCTTACACTATGCTTTCTAGCTATGGAGGATGATGGATCCAAAGCTTTTGAACTTGGTAATTTATAAGCTATTTATTCTATCAAAATTAACAGAGTACTATAGGACATGCAGTGTGTGATTAATGGTAATTAAAAACATTTTCCCCCAAAGTTAAGCTATATTAAACTAAATATTTGTGAAAGATACTTTTATTGATATATGACTTTGGAGCTAAAGAGGGGTGTCAGACAAAGAAATCTCATTTTACCTTGTTTATTTTTTTTATTTTTTTCATATGATTGATGTAGAGTGATATTTTTTATTATTCAAACTTATATGTTCTTTACTCACTACAAAAACGTGGAAAATATCAAGACACTTTAGGTAACCTTTTTTTTAATTAAAAATACTTTCAAAATTAATATTGTTATAAATTAAAATTAATTTATACACGTTAATTTATGAAACCCTTTTATATTAGTTAGTTTAAAAATATGACTTTCTTAATTCATATATAAATTAATTTAAATATAAATTTTTAGTTTTTTTAAAAACTTTTACATGAATAACATTTCAGGAAAGAAAAAAATTGAAAAAAATGAATTAAAATTTTTACAAATTATTTTTCTAAAAACGGTTTCCTACTTATTTTTCAAAACTCTGATATTCAAGTTATACATGAGCTAATTTGAAGAGATAGTTAATTAATTAATTAATTCTATTTTTTATTCTCTAAAAGTATTTATGGACTTCTTCCAAACATGTCATTCTCTTAGGATGTGTTTGGATTAGAGGGTGTGGGGGAGTGGAAATTTGAGGGTGAGTGAGAGTGGAAGTGTGAAGAAAGTTGAGGGTGAGTGAGAGTGGAAGTGTGAAGAAAGTTGAGGTTGTTTGGATTGAGGTATGTTAGAGTGGATGTGTAAGAAAAGTTTATTGAAAATTGTGAGTGATGTGATAGTTGTAAGAATATTATAAATTATTTTGAATAGTAAAGTTTGTGAGATTACAATTTTACCCTTGTATATAAAAAAAGAATAAATAATGATTAATCCTATTTCATATTTTAGTTAATTATAATTTAAAATTAAGGTATAATTATATTATTTAACATTTTATTAATTAAGAATTATTTTTTATTTAAGTTAATTTATTTACATAATTTTAATATTATAAATGATTTTATAAATTATGCTATGTTATATATATATACAAATATATATATATAATTAATTTTAATAATAATTTTCATTATTATGAATAGCAAAATGAATATATTTTAAAAAGAAAATAGAAATTTAGAATATAACATGAATATTAAGTAGGTGTCAATTACTTTTTAAAAAACCTACAAATTACAAATTTCTATTTCCAATTGTAAAAATATTCATTTTAAAAACATTAAATTTTTTCTTATAAACAATTAAATCTTATAACAAAAATAACTAAAACATTTTTTTTAATATTTTTAATGATAATATTAATAATTTTTGTCCAATAATTTTAAATAAATAAATATATTCTCTTATAAACAATATTTAACTAAACTTTTTCAGTTTTCTTTAATAACTACAACATTTTTTTATTTGATTTAATTATAACATTAATAATTTATGTTTACTATAATAAAAAACCTAAACTTTACAAATTTTTTTTTGTAAATCATTCCTTTCATACAAATATATATTTTTTTTAAATCTTATAAAAATTATAACTATCTACAAAAATTAAAACAATAAATCAAATAAAGGAATTAATTTACTAACTCCTTAACATAATTAACTAAATTAAAATCTAAACAAATTATATTACAACCAACATTAATTTACTAACTCCTTAACATAATTAACTAAACTAAATTCTAAACAAATTATATTACAAAACCATAATAATCCAAACATAAATATAAAACATAAATAAAAAAAAAACAACTTTACATAAAAAATTTAAAAACCTGAAGATAAGCAAGAACAACACAATATGATGACTGATAGGATGAAGAACACCAGTGCCTGAAAACCACATAAAACAAAATACGAAACACAGAATTTCAAAAAATTTAGAACATAATCGATTATCCATTCAGTTATATACATAGGATAATCGATTATCCATTCAGTTATATACATAGGATAATCGATTATCCATGGATAATCAATTACGTTAGTAGGCAAAAATCAAGCATAATGGATTATGACAATAAATAATCGATTATGACCCTTTTTCCACACTTCAGATAATCGATTATGGCTTGAAATTTTTACAGATAATCGATTACTAACTTTGCTTAATCGATTATCTTCACCATAATCGATTATATGACCAGTTCTAATTCAGCCATAATCGATTATGCACCATTCGAAGACACGCTCTCACCTTAGACGAACCCATAGATGAACCAGATGAATCACAAAGATGAACCCAGGACGTGAGATGAACAAGTTATACATAACTCAGCCCCTAACACAAACTATGATGGCTTACGAATCTCTCCAACCACACTACACTACACTCTCTAATGGCTCGCTTTCTTTGCTTTTCTGTGAATGGAGGAACCACCTTCATGCTTCGTGTTATATAGTCAGCTTCATTCCACACCCACCTACCTCACCCACTGCATTCACTCACCTTTTACAGTTTCACACACGGTCAAACGATTCCTGAGCCAAGTTAGGAATCTCATGGTTTCATGTGGCATGCATGCAGGGCCACTGTTCTTCTTGATTCCAGTACAAAAGAAAGGGCAACATTGTAAGTTCGTGTGGATGACTTGGCACTCCCACTCTACAGTGCAACTTTCTCTTCATCTTTGAGGAGAAGCAGAATTCACTCAACTTTCTCTTTCCTTCCACCCTCACCCGCAACAATGCATGGATCCAAACGGGGTGGTGTTGTGACTTTCGTCGTCGACAACAGTACCACCCCTGGATCCAAACAGGGCCTTAAATTGTGGATAAACATACGAAACCATACCTTTGTCAAATAATGGAATTTTTTTCATATAAAAGAATTATAAATCTTGAGAATTATGATTATTAAGATTAACTATTTTTTTTTTGTTAGAAAAAATTATTGCAGAAAATATTTATATAGTTTTTTAAGAAAATAAAAAATTTATGCTTTTTTTATCAAAATATTTAACTCATTATCACATTAAATGGTTTGAAAAAATTATCATGATTTGCAAGTAAAATTTGTATTTTAATTTATGAAGGTTAAGATGTTTCTCTCTGCCCATGAGAATGTGCACCGTGAAAGTCTAATTCAACAAAACATTTTTTTAAAAAGAATGAAATATGAAAAATATATTTTATGAATTTCAAATTTTTTAAAAATATATTTTTTATCTTCTACCAAACATTTCAAGTATATAAGGAATATCATTTTAGAAGACAAAAGAAGAAAAGAGGCCAATATATAGGACTTCACTTTTATAATGCATTTTATAATTTCTATAGTTTTTATTTTTTATTAAATATTATGAGTATTCATATTTTTATTAATCTATAATAATATATAGAGGATTCTCTCATTTATTTTACATATTGTATTTCTATTTTATTTTTAATTTTTAAAAACTAGAAATAATATGAAATTAATTTTATTTTCGTCAAAAATACAAAAACACGAAAATTAAAAAATAATTTATTATATTAATATTACTTTTTAGAAATTGTAACTAAATTAATTCGTTTTATTTGTTTGTATAATTATATCAAGAAGTGTTGTATATTCAGTAGAAGAACATCTTGCTAGAGTTATTATTGTTAATGGAATAAATATTGTGACTGAATTATTGATGTAATTTTTGGGGCAAAACTCGAAGACGAAAAATGATTGTGAATGAAGGGGAAAGTGGCGGAGTTAGGACGCGCAATTGGATCACGTGTGGATTACGGCGAATGATGATAGCGGATGATGGATAAGTCACGTGACGGTGGGTCCCGCAGCGTGTGTCCCACCACCACCTACAGCGAAGGAAGTAGCGCCACGCGTACACAACACGCGTGGATGTGCCATTGGAGCCCCGAACCAAACAAAAAAAGAGCAAAAACGGTGTTTTCCATCGCATAATGCAAGAGAGAGAGAGAGAAATGCAAACACCGCACCGTATCATATCCAATTCCAATTCATCATCACTCTTACGCTTTCTCCCCTTCTTTCCTTTTCTTCCAAATTCTCTCTTTTTAACCTAACCCTACAATTATGCCCCCAAATCCCATTAACACAGAAAATCGCAATTACCCCAATTTCCTCACCCTAGCGTAGATCGATCTCTTCTTCCTTCTACCATTTTCGTGCATTCGGGAATTCCACTTCTGGGTTCCCTGCTATGTATGGCACTTAGTATTTTCCCTTTTTAGGATTAGGGGTGGGTGGGTTGGTTGGTTCCTTTGGCTGCGTCTCGCTTAGGGTTCCCAACTTTGTCGCTTTGAATGGAACCTCGTGTTGGGAATAAGTTTCGTCTGGGTCGGAAGATCGGAAGCGGCTCCTTTGGGGAGATCTATTTAGGTTTTTATTTTCTTACGCTTTTTTTTTCTCTACTTTTTTTTGTAATTTCGCTATGTTCTCACGAGCTTGGTTGTTTCTCTTGCAGGTACTAATATTCAAACAAACGAAGAGGTCGCAATTAAGCTTGTGAGTCTTGTTCTTCAATTGGGTTTCGGATTTTATTTCTGTTTCAGCTATCCCTCCCTTTTTGTACCCTGTTTTTTTTTTTTGGTTTTTTTATAGTCGTTTGTCACTCTGAAGTCTGAAATTTAGGACAAATTGTGAGTTTTGTTTATGTGAATTTTGAAATGGATTTTTTAGAAGGATGGTTTCATTTAGAAATGGCTCCTGCTTTGAATTGTGGATTTCGGTTTGTAGTTGTAGTTTTGTCTGGCTTTCTTACATTTGGTGTACGATTGTATTCTAGATGATTCATCACGACTGAGCTTATTCCTGCTTCTTATTTCTTGGAGGGCGACACAGTCATCTCTTAGAGCATGCCTGTGAAAAACCTCTGACGTTTAGAAATGCCTCTTTCAATTTTAAAGCTTTCAAGAGATGCTAGTATGTAAGTAAACTTGTAAACAAGAGTAGGGTTGTTACAGGGAATCATTAGCCAGCACAAAACTTTCAGGAAATTTCATCGTGAGTTAGAGATACAATTATGCTAAAGGGCAGGTTGTACTTGGGTTCATAAGTAAAATTCTCTGTTGATCAAGTACGGTGTTTATTGAGCTAGAGCTACTATAAGCTTGGATGCAGTGCAAAGCAATGGGTCTCATTATCTTCGATAAATGCTGGTAAAGGAGTTAGTTCAAAAGGTTGGAGGAAAGTTTATTGTTTATTCAATCGAATTCCCTCGCTCCTCACATAATATTGACATTTCCCTTCCTATTCAAGATAGGTGATGTATTATTTTGAATGCTTTAGGTAGGGGATTTGATTGGAATTCAGAGGCATTATCACTTTATACTAATATGGGTTAACAATTAAAATTATGACTTTTGTAACCTGTTAAGCTGGTGTTTCAGTTCAGCTTGAACTTTGGTGCTAATTTTTAGTACTTGTTTTTATTAAGTATTCACTGGATTCTTTACATCTTCAAGTGCACTAAACTTATTTACTTGCACTTTATTTCTTATCCCTGCCGTGCTTTGAAATTAGGAAAATGTCAAGACAAAGCATCCTCAGTTGCTGTATGAGTCCAAGCTGTACAGAATCCTGCAGGGAGGAAGTAAGGACCATTCTTACATTAATTGTTGTATCCTATTTTTTTGTTTGCATTTCCTGCAAGGAGCATAGTACTGCCTCCCTCTGTAATGTTGGCTACTATATAATTTATATCTAGCTGTAACCCAAGTTTGGTTTTGGTAGCTGGAATCCCAAATGTCAGATGGTTTGGAGTCGAGGGGGATTATAATGTTTTAGTGATGGATCTGCTTGGACCCAGTCTTGAAGATCTATTTAACTTCTGTAGTAGAAAGCTTTCACTAAAGACAGTTCTCATGCTTGCTGATCAAATGGTAGGCCATGACTAATTTTGTAGATTTTAGCGTCCCCTTTTTTTATAAATTTTAAAAAACTTTTTTTAATGATCCAGATCAACCGTGTTGAGTTCATTCATTCTAAATCGTTTCTGCATCGAGATATCAAACCAGATAATTTTCTAATGGGATTAGGAAGGCGTGCAAACCAGGTGAGTAGTCTTGTTAAAATGTGGACTTTGGATATCTTGTTTGTTCTCATATTTATTGAGGTATTTAATGCATTGATGTGCATTTAGGTTTATGCTATTGATTTTGGTTTGGCTAAGAAATACAGAGATAGCTCAACACATCAACATATTCCTTACAGGTATGAAGATTTATTGGCATGCACTAAATTTAGTACTTATCAAGGATGTAGTGTAAGGCCTTGATGGCATCATAAAATATCATATCTTAATTTCAATTATTCCTACCCTGTGCTGTAGTTGCAAGTTGTCATATACTGAGCAGCTGCCATATTAAGAAAATAAAAGATTAGGGAGGGTATATGTTATTATGGGTTTTATTGAGAATATAATAATTAATGTCAAATAAAGTGTTATCACTTAGCATACCTTATGATGGCCATAATATTAGATATAAAATTTTGCTACTTGTTGGTATTTTCCTGGGCATTATTAGTCTTGTACGACAAAGGCTCCAAATGCCATTCTTTTTATAATTTCTTTGTAACAACTTCTTGCTATAACTCTTTTAGGGATTTTGAATGTTCCAGGATTTTAGAGGCATGATTAAAACAATTTCATAGCTGTTTGAATTCAACTTGTTACAATCTATCTGAATTTGTATTGATTTCAATGGTTCATAGTTTTATCTATAATTTGGTATTAACTAGTTTAATGCCAGATATTTTTTGGTTAATTTTGTTTAATGCCAGATATTTTTTGATTTATTTTGTTTAGTGCAGCAAAGTTTGTTTGACTGTGAACAGTAATTAAAAAAATAAAAAGGAACAGCTGAAGGGTGGAAGGAGACTAAATGATATATAATATTGACTTTAAAGTTTTCTATCATAATTCTTGTTAATAACCTAAAAAAGTCTAAATTCTGAATTTGCTTATCAAGATTATATTCTTGGGAGGGTTTCAGCTCTGACGTACAAGAATAATGCCTGCTGGCTAACACTAGTAAGTCACACTAGTAAGGAAGCAATTAAATGGAAAGTTGTTGCTCAAAGGAGTACCTTGTTGAGTTATAGTCTTAGATTGTCTTAATACAATCCTGTAAATATGCTCCTGCCCCTGCATGGAAATCCTCCTCATCTTCCAAAAAAGTTTATTTATGAGCTAGAGTGCGTTTGCACACCACACCTGTCATCTCCTTGCATCCCTCTTTTTTTGTTTGAGGACTTCTCATTTTTCTGTTGATATCATTTCATTCTTTGCTGAAACTTTATTGATCTGAATGTTCGGGTGAGAAATGCATCTATTATGCATACTATTTTTGTATTTTAGTCTCTGGTTTCAAGGTTCTGGTTGTGTAAGTCATAGATGTAATATTATCAATATTTTAGCAAATGCTGTTAAAGCGTAGAGGGCTTCTGTTTGAATATCAATTTATTTTCTGATATGTTCAATCATTAATAATGCAGGGAAAATAAGAATTTGACTGGAACTGCGAGATATGCTAGCATGAATACTCACCTTGGCATTGGTATGTGTTACTTCCTGATTCTTTACCAACATATGAATAATAAATGGTTAAATTTTGTTATCTAATAGATACATGTTGCTTCTACTTCTGTGGTGATTGATGCTTAGAGCAAAGCAGAAGAGATGATCTTGAGTCTCTTGGTTATGTTTTGATGTACTTCTTGAGAGGAAGGTGAGTGTTGCTATCAACCTTACTCTGTTGGCTACAAGAACTGTAAACTTTGTCTGATTTCCTTTTTCTTTGTAGTCTTCCTTGGCAGGGACTTAAAGCAGGAACAAAGAAACAGAAGTATGAGAAAATTAGTGAAAAGAAGGTTTCTACCTCGATTGAAGTAAGTTAAATTATAAGTCCTTTTCTAGTGCACGTATATGTGCCTTTTCATGAATCACTGAGAATATTTTGCTTATTCCAGGCCTTGTGTCGTGGCTATCCAACAGAATTTGCATCTTACTTCCATTACTGCCGATCATTAAGGTTTGATGATAAGCCAGATTATGCTTACCTCAAAAGAATATTCCGGGACCTTTTTATACGAGAAGGTTTGTAATTATTATATAGTGTACAGTGGATCCTTGTTCAACTTCTTAAGTTCACTTCCTCATATATTTTTGTGTTTAATAAAAGAATATCATGTTTTGAATTTGTTTTTCTTATCAAGTTAGTATTTGATTGAACAGGATTCCAGTTTGATTATGTCTTTGATTGGACCATTTTGAAGTATCAACAATCACAGTTAGCCACTCCTCCAACACGGGCGATTGTAAGTAATTTTCTTATTCCCCCTTTGGGATTCTTTTGTCATTGTGCAATTGATGAAACTTCCTGACACTTGTTTTATTCAGGGTCCTGGTGCTGGAACCAGTTCTGGAATGCCCCCCGCTGTTACTAATGCTGATAGGCATACAGGTAGTTTATCCAAGTTTACTTGTAGAGTAATAGGCATTTCGTATTTTGATTTGTATAAGTGTATGATTTCCTTTATATTCATGTAACTTTTTTCTCTTATAGTGAATGAACAATCTTTTCCACCTGATATTTTCTCAATTTAAATAACATTCTTTTATTAATTCTTCAGATATTATTGATTTTTAGCCATCTCCTATTTCTTAATTTACCTCTTTCTAATTTTTTTTCTATAATCTATTGATTTAGGTTTTGCAATATAATACCCTTTGAAATTATTTTTAAATGGATTTTAAATTATCTTTTGATCTGTATGGTGATTTTCTATATTTTCTGTCTCACAGGAGGGGAAGAAGGGCGACCTCCTGCTTTGGTTTCAGTGGATTCCTCAAGGCGCAGAATGTCAGGGCCCATTTTAAATACTGTAAGTTTCTCAGCAAAAAAGTTCAATTACCAACAACTGTTATTATGGATGTTCCTGAGTTTTTTAGGGACACTGTTTGCTTGTGGTTCCTTTTCAAAATTCAGGTTATTGTCACTGATCTGTAAAGTAAATCGAATCTGTATGTGATGTGATGCTGTAGAATGTGCAATCTAAGCTTTACTTTTTTTCAACTCTTAGTTTTTCTTTTTGTCGACTCTATAATTGCCTAATGAATGACCATGCAGTTATCAAGTGCCAATGTCTTGGGTCAGTCAAGTGGATCATCAAGGCGGGTTGCTGTTTCCGGTAGCCGTGATGCCTTTGTTGGTACTGAGTCCGAAATTCGTACTCGCACTGCTGAAGCTAGCCCTGGAGGAGTAGCACACAGAGGTTTGAGTGCGCAAAGAAGTTCACCAATTGGATCTTCTGATCCCAAGAGAGTTGTATCATCCGGGAGAAATGCTTCTCACGGGAAAAATTATGACTCTGTACTCAGGGGCATGGAAGGTTTGCAATTAGAGAATGAAGAGAGGACCCATTATTAATATCTCACCTAGTGAATTTGAGTTGATAGGCACTGCCAAAGTTGCTTATGTTGCTAAGTTGAGCTGTGAGGAAATTTGGATCTGAACTTGAAATTCTGGCTTTGTATTGTTAACTCATCTGCTCAAATGGATGATGCTGAGAAGCTGAAATAATTTGAGCTAAATCAGGGATTGTGCTTGCTGTATAGCTCAGTTTTAATTGGCACTTCTGGCTGGAACTCCTAAGTTTTATAACATCTTTTTCTGTGAGTTATTATATTGGTTTACCAGATGCTTTACAGTTTCACGTGGATTACAAATGTCTACTATCAAATACCAGCGAAAATGTAATTAGCCATTCTACTCATTTTGGCATTTTGGGATAAGTTTCCCCTGGTTTCCACGATGTAATTGTCTGGCAGTTGTTTTGGTATTAGGAACATGTATGTTCTTATTTGAGAGGTTCCTACAAAGGCCTAAGTCACAATCTCTCTATTTAGTTTTTCTTGTATGTATTTTGTTTTGATCTGTGAAAAAAGTTTTCATTAAATTGAATTGGAATGTTTGTTCTATTTGTCATGTCTGGTAGTAGTCAAGTACTTCTTTTATTTGGTTTATGAACAAGACTTGCTTAGCCAATTCTACATCCTCTTTTGCACTGTTACAAACTAAATTTGTGAAACCCTATACTCAAACTTTCGTAGGCTTGATTTTGGAAACAGAGTTTCATTAAGTTTAAAATTTTGATCATATAATTCAAAATCTAGCACACATCTTAAAAAATCATAAACTATATGCATTGATTTCACTCTAAATATAAGGTGTATATCACTAATAAAATGTTGCAAACTATTAACATTTTAACAATTTTACACAATAACTCATCCTTATTGTTTATGCACTGACTTCTATTTTGAACATAACCCTGGTCCTTTTGTTGGTGGTTTCATTAGTGCATTGCTTTGGCGCTTCCAATTTTTGATGAAAATATCTAACATTTAACACTTTCTTAACAAAAGTAAGTTTATTCCGTGTAAATAAACTAGAATGAAAAACACACTTTTGTTATATTTGGACGAAATCTTGTTTCTGATACACATTATAAAACCACATTTCGTTATATATCTTGATGGATTGTTATGCACTACATATACTTTTCAATTGTATTATCTTGACAATATTTAAATGAAATACACAGTGAAAAATTATCGTTGAATTTCACTGTAGAATCTTGTCAGAAATATTTTTACTGAGGGAATAATACAAGAAAACCATGATTTCATTGAATATGTTGACAATATTTTACCGAATATTTTGTTGTATTATCAGGGTAGAACAGAACACTGTGGTGTGGGAGTGTCAAATATTAAGGATATTTTTACCGAAAAGAAATTCCTGAAAGGCCGTGTTTTAATAACAATTTGGAGTGCCAATAATAATGCCCTGCCTCAATGTTAGATTCATTGCCATTGTTGTGATTAAAAGAAGGATGACAAATTGAAAACTTCATGCTATGATTGAGATTTATTGGTTGGCAAAAAATAACTAAGGTGAGAGTTAGATCAATTTGTGTACTTAAGAGTAAAATGTTACAGTTTCTTAGTGTATATGAGGCATAAAACTTACTGTCAAATG
Organism: Phaseolus vulgaris; assembly: GCF_051622355.1. Taxonomy (NCBI): domain Eukaryota; kingdom Viridiplantae; phylum Streptophyta; class Magnoliopsida; order Fabales; family Fabaceae; genus Phaseolus; species Phaseolus vulgaris. The sequence goes on along the minus strand of NC_143500.1, from coordinate 35,297,594 downwards.
AGGCAAAAGTTATATTTTAGATTCACTATCTTGGAAAGTTGTATCGGAATTGTATCCAATTTTCTGTATCACCTTGTTATCTAACAATTCTTTAGAAGATTTCCTCATGAAATAAATGATTGACTAAACAAGTTTGTTGATTTGGAAGTCATACACAAAAGGGTTATGAATTTCTTGTACTTGCCACTAACCCATTGTGATGCCTAAAAATGCATACCTTCTTAGTCTCTAACTAAAATTTGCCTCATCTGATTTGTTATCGTTTCTGATTTTTTTTTCTCCAATTAATTAATAAATTTTCAAATGTAATGCCAAATGATATTGATTAGAAATTTCAATGTTTTTAATCTATTTATAAAAATTATCTGTAATGATTTTTAATAACAAATTTTATTCTTCAATTTTCATTTTAATTTCTTTACAAGATTAAAAGGAATTGATATTTTATTTTACAAAATATTTGTAGTGGTAGTATAAGAACTTAATTTCTGCATATTGATGTAAAAATTAGTTGAAAACTTAACACTATTACGTTGACAGCAAATACTATCGAAGTTGAGTGATTTATTTTCAAAATAATTGTGGTGCATAATATTTTATAAGAGTGTTTTAATTGTAATTCTAATATTTAATCTCGAGGTTGACAAGTTTAAGCTAATAAGTTAATTTATTAGATTAATTTTTTATTTAATAATACTAGGTGATAAATTAGTTGGTAGCCGATAAAATAATTTTCAGTTACTAAATTAATTACTAACGAATACGTTAGTAAATTAACTATTAACAAATAAGCTTACCATTAACAAATAAGTTTCAAACTAATATTAGAATAAAAGTATTTTGATAATTAACTGATAAAGTAGTTGGTAAATATGACATAACATAAAAAGATATCTTATATAAGTTTTATTATATAAATAAAAATTTTGTTTTTAAACAAAAATATATTATTATTTAATTATATTTTTTTTAAATAATTAAATTCTTATTACATTTTTAATGCTTTTATTTTTTTAAAAGTTGTATATATATTCATTTGTAAGTCATTTTATTTAAATGAGTTAAATTTAAATAGTATTAATCAAATTTATTGTTTAGAAATTTAAATTTTCTTTACTATTTAATTTAACTACTGTTACATCAATTTCTTTTATAATTTTTATTGTGTGTAATTTCCACATAGCATCAACATTTATTACTTAGCACTTTTTTTTTAACATAATCAATCATAAAACAACCCAACAAATATAAAAAACATGCAGTAATTAATTAGTTTCTTAAAATTAAAATAATAAATATGTTAAAATATAAGGTAATATTGAAAGAAAATTAAATAAACTTATTTAAAGTTCTAACTATATACTCTTGCGTTGGTCATAACTCATAAATTAGTCAAAGCAAGTGGGAGTTAACTTATTGAACTTACCAAATACACTCTTACCTTGTTTTAATTAATTTCTTTTAAGACATCAAAGTTGATATAATGTTACCACCATTAAGTCATTCTTGCTAGGATTAAGAAATTGCATATACCGAAATATATGTTGACAAAGATAACTAACAAAGTCAAATATATTAGGTTTCTCACATTAATAAAATAATTTGAATTGATGAAGATAAATGATAACAAATTTATAAAAGATTATTTTGTCATACTAATGGATGCTATGAATAAAATGTGGATTCTTGATAAGACATCATTTACACATCACTGAAGAAAAATATTTTGATTTACATATCAGAATGTTGCAGAAAAAAATTCTTAATTTTGATACCTAAAAGGTTTGAAGTCAAGATCTTCGGTATTGAAAAGTCTAGTGATTTACAAACTCTAACAATTATAGATCTAACAAAGAAACTTCATGCACAAGAAGTCTCAATAAGAAGTGAGGAAGCTATTGAAGGTGTCTTTCAAGTATAACACATTAAAGACATTTTCAAAGTCAACATTATAGCAATAACAACAAAGGAAGCTGAAGGTTCTTCAAGAAAAGAAAATATTTTATCCTTGTTCTCTTGAAAGAGAACCAACTGTGCTAAAAGATTGTTGGTAACAAATTTTACCTCCACTACTGACAAATCAATTGACCAAAAACAAAGTTAGTGCAGGCAAAAGGAAGAGGAAAAAAATTCTATATCACCCAAGAAAGGTATCATGATGTCAAAGATGTTCTTTACTCTCAAGATTCAAGAACTAAGTAGATTTTTTTAGTGTTGCATGAATGCTAACAAATGGATATGCAATGAATAATTGCTTTATCATTGATGAATACAGAACAAATATGGTACAAGGTTGAAATGATCATAAACAATTTTTATTTGAGTTTTAATTGAAGGCCATGATTTCACTGCCAAATTGCTGAGAGTGTTACTTGATGTGGAAGATTTAGTCCCATCAACTTCAAGTCATTAAAAAGTTCATAAAAGATAAATTTGAGAAGAAAAATGTTGGCGTTTGGTGTTTAAAGATAGGAGTTAAACTAAATAGCTACGGTGACGGTGAATAGGCCATAAATTGGTATGCAACTTACAGACAAAATGAGTAAAACACTATTGAAATAAAATTTGAGGATAAAGCTTGATATTTCCAAGACAAATCTCAGAGTGTCACAGTTATGGGATCTTGCCTCATTTAAATTTTGAATAAATTTTAGGTAGCTTTTTTATCATTCCATATTTTATCTTTCATTAAACTAATGAAATTTGAAATAAATATAGTTTCATTGGTTGGCCAGAAAAACTACATCTGTTTGTTTCATTGGTTAAATCCTAAGGCAAGGCAAGTTATAAGAGTATTTGGAATGTAAGTGAGGCAGTCTTATGTAAGTCCAATACCTTCATTAATTTCATCAATACACTATTTGTTTAGTAAATCCTGATGTTTAATTAGGATGAACTCCAGACAAGTACACATAAGAAACATTTATGCTTAAATTATGCAAAGAATGGAAGAATCATTGGAAAATTTAAAAAGGAATTTATTTTTATTGAACTCTAACATGTATAAAAAAACACTTCAGTACCAAATCAAATTCATCTGCCAAAATTTCCCTCCAGGTTCCAGGGATTTACAAGGTTGTTAGCAAAATAGTATTCCAAATCCAATCACTCCCTTAATATGCACCTGGAAACTTTGGCCTGTACTGAAGACTTCTTTGAGAAGCCTTGATAAAATGATACCACTAAAAGCGGCATGCAGCATCCAAATGTTTCTCCTGAACCGTACCATGATCATCACACAAAAAAGCAAAACAAAAAGGATGTCCTAGTGGACCCGAAACTCAGCCACTCAAGTAATTCAAAACAAAAGTTACATAAAAGAAGACTCCTCCTCTTACTAGAATTAAAAGTTCATCATTTCCGAAGGGGAAAAGGAAAACCAGTGAACCACATTCACTTCTATTCTAGAGATTCAAATCAAAAGGAGGGAACACCCATTGGAAGTATTGAACATTGATGCACTAATTTCGTGAAAATTATAAAGACAATTGAAATGAAACTCCACAAGAAACAGAGTGAGGAAAAGTAAGAAAGCTAGAAAAATGCACTCTTTACGACATGGACCAAAACGAAGACAAGAATCCCAAATTCTCTTCCATATTACATTCTTTATGTGTACTTTAGCAGGCACATAAATAAAGACTAAGCAGCAAATAAATTATATATATAAAACATAAATTATTGTTATATATGATATGAAACACCCCACCCACCCAGCTGAGAAAAGAAGTTGAAGTTGTTGTTACCAGCCATAGACAACTCTGTTGCACCTGTCCTTGAGCCACTTAAAGCTCTTCCTCAGAGACCCTTTCAGTTTTCCTTCAACAGCATACACCTTGTAGCTAGCGACCCTCTTTTTACGCTGCAACTCGGGGTCACTGAAGCTCCAACTTTTCGATGTGGACCCATTTGTGGATTTCCCCTTCTTGAACTTGACATCGTTGATGTTGTTGTTTGCCGTCTGGGTTTGAGTTGGGTGCACCGAAGAGGCGTAGGAGGCGCTGTAGCAGCGGAGATCTTGCATGCCAGTTCCATTATAGGGCTCAATCTGCATCCTTCCGTGGCCGTACGATTTGGATCTGAAGTCTTCCATGGTGGGTGCCGATTGATTGCAGAGAAAGGGTGTTGTTTGCGAACAGGACCTTAGGCAGACCACAACATGTTTTGTTTGTTGTTTTACCGATGATTTTTGCGTTTTCTTAATCGACTGCTGCTGGGGGCGCTGACTACTATGCCTTTTTGGCGTCGGTGCTACTTTTTTTTATCTGTAATAAAATAAATCAAATAAAAACGTTTTTCGCTTTTATTTTGTTGAGCGTGGATCGTGGAGCCAATGGGAACATGACACGCGGGAAATGTCACGTGACAGGCACGGCGTTGAAATTTAACAGTTGGGTTGGGTGTCCCAATTGGATCATGTGCTCTTGCTACTTCTTTGGGTACCAATTTATAGCTCCTATCATTACTCACTTACCCTTCCTGCAAACTTTCTTTTTGTTTTTTTCTCATTCACACAAACCCTCTTTTCTATTTAACTGCTCATTAACTTCTTATTATGTATAACTAACATTTACTAATCAGTTAACCACATTATAAATATATATTAAATACATTCCATCTTTCAAATTTTAGATAACTTTGATATTTTATATTTTAAATTAACCTTTCAATATGGGTTACCACCACCTATTATTAGTATTTTTTTTATCACCATTCATAACATATATTAGTTAAAATTAATGTTTATTTTTAGCTTATTGTTTATCTTATCCTATTTTAACCAATGATAAGTCTTAAAGATTGTTGAAATTTTAAAGTTATGAAAATATATTTTGAAAATGTAAGACATGTATTATGCAGAGAAAATTGTAAATTATTTTATTTATATGCTCTAATATAGAGCAAAATCTAACATGATATCAAATGTTAACAATATATTGATCTTAATTTCTTAAATCTAAATAATAAATATAATTTTATGTTTTGAAATTGTGTGTCAATTTTGTGATAGAGGAAATGACATGCCTTTAATTTGCAGGAACAAATTTGATTGTAATTTAATGGCAAAGTCATCCAACAACCAAGTCTCAAATGCACTAATGATAACTCCTGAGGTGGTTGAAGATCCTTGTGATATGCAGATACTCAGCTAGCCATCATGTTGGCAAGAATATGAAAATTTTGTCACATGAGGAATACTATAATGGTAAGAAATTTATTATTGTTGGAAATGGAAGCAAACTTAGCATTTGTCATGCAGGGCAAAGTTAAAAAACCTTCCATTAGATAAAAAATCTTTGAGAACAGTAGCACAAATATTTATAATGCCACACGCAAAACTAAGTATACTTTAATTAACCTTAAAAATAGTTTAATATATACATACTTTATTCTAACGTATGGATTTCTTGACCCTCTTGTCATTTAAAGTGTAAAAAATAAAACAAGTGAGGTGCAAACATACTTAATAAAGATATTTTAAAATGTAGACAAAGAAGTTTATTTAACATCATACTTGGATAAATAAGTATATAATTTTAAATTACAATTAATTAATTTAGTACTTATTTATTATTAACATTATTACAACTTGTAGGAGTCATTGGTGGTTGTTGGTCATTATTTCTCATCATTTTCTCGTAGTTCTCTTGTGTTCATTGTATAAGAAAACTAACACTTTGACCATCAAACATATACTAGACGCATAAGAATTACAGTTGTTAATTACCTGTAGTTGAGAACAAGATACAATTAATTACACCTAATGTAACTCATTTTGTCTCACCACTATTTAATTAGGGTATAAAATATATTTTAGTTATTTGTATTTAATTTGTCGTGCTCATATCAATTAGAAAATTATGAGTATGGATATTATGTATTGAAGCACATGTACACCATCATATTTGCAAACATTACTAACTCGTGGAGAGAGGTAACATTTTTTTTTTATAGTTATTTAATGATTCATCTCCACCGAAAAATAAAGATATATAAGAAATTATTTAAATATATAATTGAATGTTATATTTATCATTTTTCGTACAACTTTTATTGGATAATACCATTTAATTACCTTGTCTAAATATATAATTGCTTTGTCTAAAAATTATACATTGTTATATGCAGGTGAATGATACTAGTAATGAAGGGAGGAAGCCTTATAAAACAAAATTGATTTTTTTAAAAAGACAACTTACTATAATTGTTATTACAATAATAAAAATAAAAATTTGACTTACCATGATGGTTGTGGTGCTACTTGTCATAAAAAGTCATATTTTCTATAATGTTTCTAGAAATATTTATCATATAAAACCATTTATCGTGACAATGGTTAGGCTAACTATTAATAAGTTAAATTTTCTATGAAAATTCTAGAAATACATGTCATAAAAGGTTATATGTGAACATATGTTGGACATATATAACTGTTACAATAAATTAACTTTTTATGATATTAGAATAGTCGTAAAAAATCTTGCACAACTATCAAATTTTACATTGATTTTGCACAAATATCAAATTTAATTTCCTAAATCTAAATAATAAATATATTTTTCTCTTTATGTAAAAAAATTGGAATATTTCCTAAAGCTAATTTAAATAAAAAATTTTAAATGAATAGTCTCAACAAAAAGATACTTATTCATTTATATATCAATAACAAGTAATTAACTAATGAATAAACAATTTAAATGAAAAATGATAATAGTGGCACTCTTCAATTGAGAACTTTATATGCTAGAATCATTAAACTGATTTTCGTCAATAGAAATCGAACACAAGGATACTTGGTCAAGTTTAGCATGCTAATGCAGCTCAAAAAATGCCATATTAAAGGACGTTATTCGTCCGTGGAACTTGGGAGACAAGGAAGAAATAAATATATTGAGCAAAAAACCATTTACATTTATCCCTATACCAATTAACATTTAACAGAAACCAGTTACACTGTTCCTTGGCAGATATCAATGCCAAGGCATGATTCTCAAAAATGCATATATTGATACAATTGCCAGAGGGAAGGGGGCAAGTACACAGATCAAGATGAATTAGCCTCACGAACTGGCATATCACGTGGATATTCATTCAGAGCAGAGCAGCCACTGCCAAGGTGGATGTAAATACAAGTTTGCTTTGGTCATTAATAATGCTAGCTCTGGTCAAGTTTGCTTTTCCTATTCATCAAGTCATGGTAGTAGAGCAGTACACACATAGGTTGTCCAAGGATACTGAATATGAACCAAAAAATCATATTTCCAACCTGGCATGAAGAAAATAACAAATTAATAAACCAACGAATCAAAATCCAGATGATGGAGTTTTTAAGATATTATAAACCCATATGCTTATTTACATACCATTGAGTTTCTGAATTTTTCTTGAAGATAATGAGTGATTAAGACCAGAGGAACCTAGTAAAAAGGCATTCATTATCATGTCAATTGAACCAAAAATACGGATGAAATCATAATCCATAACTATTACAAAACATTGCGCAAGTTAATTACTCCAGAGAATACTTTCTTTCAGTTGGCCATAAAAGAGCAGGGAATTAATGGAAAATTTGTGTTACTGTCATACTTCAGTTTAATAGTAGAAGGTTAGTAAATAGTATGATTCAGTTACTTGATTTCACCTGAAACATAATTCCACCGAAAGCCCACAATTTGAATATGTGGCAAGGAACAGCAATGCACAGCTGCACTCAGAAGAACGTGAAATCGTAAGAAAAACTCCACAACTCTCTTAAGAAAACGTTGACAACAAATTACAACAGTGCAAAAAAGTATTCATGGATAAAGATAACATGTCTGACTAAAGCTAGGGAAATTTTGGTGACAAAATTAATATTGTGTTTGTTGGAGATCCCACATCGACTAGATAAGGATAATTCATAGTATATTTATAGTATATAAGTGGGTGCAAATCTCACCATAGAGTCAATTTTGTAAGGTTGAATTAGACTTAAAATGTAATTCTTAAGATGGTATCAAAGTCATTTAAGTTCGAGCTTATTCTGACGAGAATTTGTTGGGCCTATCGCCACTTGCTCATTTTGTAAGGTTAAGTTAGGTTTGAAGTCGACTTCTTAAGAGATAACACGGGTAGAAACTAGAAATGTAGCAGTCCACTAATATTCATCTCTATCCAATTATAAGATATGCCAATGTTAGTATCTAAGCATGCCAACGTAAAGGATTTAGGTAGCTAGGTTTCTGAGGCCATCATCAGGTTGTAGATAGTGCAAAGACAAGTAATGTCCTATACCAATATTTAGCAAATCAGTCACAACCTACTTTATAACTTTCATTCCTCATCCACACAGTCCCAAACAATAGAAAGGGTAGGAACAAAGATACTCCAAGAATAAATTAAAGCAAGTTTCTTTCAGATTTCTATTGTGTAGCATGCATACAAGCACAAAACAACAATTTTGACAAAATACCAAAAATATGAGAGAGGAATGTTCTAAGAAATGAATAACACACCTCATGGAATAAAGCAGAAACCAGGAAGGCAATTAAAAGAGCAACGGCCTGTACAATGATGGAAGATCAAAATCATAAATATATCTATAACTCAAATAAATAAAATACCAATAATGTTTGACAAAAGAAGAGCCAATCCAAATACTGACCAATGAGAAGCAACTATGTTAATAAGATATTTTTGATAAAAAAGACCAAGAAAAAAAATTCACAATAGATATATTAAACATGATTCCATAGAACAAAAAATGGAGTTCCTTTGCAATTCTTGTTCACGTGAGTCATGTTTATGCATTCCAAAGTCATTTATCTGAAACGTCAGAACAGTGGATGAAGTTCAATTATTGTCTATCAATTGACAACTTTCTACTTATAGCTCCAAGTGCATCAGACATATCAAACCATAACAAAGTCGATAAAACTATATACATATGTTTTAAAAGAACTTACGTAATAGATATGTAATAGCCTTATTCACAAGTTTTTACATAACTGTGTAAAGTTTAGAGCAAATTAGTTTGGGATCCATTGGTAAAACCGGAGGATGCTTTATTACCTTTGGTATGCCATGCCTTAAACACGGAAAATATAGGTGGCGGATCATCCATTTGTGAACAGGCTGCAATGTGAAAGAATCCATTCAGTAGTATACAAATGGTTTAGAATTACAGTTGATAAAGAATCAACTATATGTTCTGAGATTTAGAACCATTTGTTCAGTAACAGATGACAAAAAAGTTGTAACTTTCCTTCCTTCCTTTTGTTAAAACAGTCTGAGTTGTCAGCCCTCATTGTACAGAAAGGGAAAGTTAAATAAAATATCATGTGTGTGCGTGCTCACATGAATTTCATCCTAATAAGAGACCAAAAATCATTTTGCAGACAAAAAAAAACGTTGATCAAAATTTAGTCCGAAAAGGAGACATACCATATTCCACATTCTCCAATACTGATGGAAGCAGCAGCAATGCCACAAATACAGTTGGCGAAGAAGACACTATGTCACAAATCTCTTTGCTTAAAGATTAAGAATAATGTAAGTTAACACCTAATTAGGAAATAACTTACATCTTCAACAGTTTTGGCATTCCACCAGTCCTTGTAGAATTCGCGATCACCAAATCGAAGAAGCTCTGCCAGTATATTTAACCTACATTGAAACGGTCAGTAGAAGGATTAGCTGCCTCATATACGAACTAAATCTTTTAAAAAATCATAGCTTAACCTTTTCTAATACCCATAGATAAGACAAGCAGATCAGCATTTATGCTTGCACAAAAAATGAGCATAAATGAAGAGTAAAGCATCCTCACTGGCTACAGGAAAAATATACAAACCCATAAATAAAACTAGGCTAATAAATCCCTTATATCCATCAGAATCTCACTTAAACTGACCATTAGTGGCTCACCAATAATTTTTAGATCTTAATAAGTACATACTCCTGACAGCAATAGTCTCTACATGCACACCTTTAAATCACCTATATCTTACCACTGATGATGCAATTATTATTGAGGGTTTTTAGTAAGGTGATATCACTATAAGGATGCTTTGAAAGATTAATTAAGTACAGACTTATAATATCAACATCATCATCATCAAAATTGCCCGGGTACAGAAGTCAAGGCATTAAACACAAGAAATTAAAACAATAATTATTCAATTTATGGGAAGTGAAGATCACTTCCTATTAATATCTTGTAAGAAAAATGCACACATACATGCATGTTGAACAAAATAAGGGACGGTATACCAAAGGTGAAAAAAGCAATAGAACATGCAAAGCCACACATATAGATTTGGAACAGAAAGCTTCAGAACTCTTTCGATGGCATAAAGAAGGTCTCCCTTGAAAGGATGCTGTGAATTTTGTACAATAGGATTAATGTACTGCAAAATTGCACAGTCAAAACAACATCAGAATACCAGTAGAAACAACAAATTTGAAGAAAAAAAATGCGCAAACAGAAAAGAGAGAAAATGTAGAAATGAACAAAATTTATTAACCAGTACTGCTTACTTGTTCAATAATAAAACCCATAACTCCTGTAAATACTATCAGCTTGACAAGTTGACGAAACACCCAACCCTTTCGAATATAAGGTGTGCGAGGATAGCTTAGCTAAAACAGCAGATCATAAAACAAAATACAAGTACATAAATGTGAGAAACTTTGCTCTCAAAAGAAAATTAAAAAGTGAAATCCACATGGAGATACATTTGTGCATAAAAAGGCAAAGACAAATGAACTGTATAAACCTACTCAAAGAGCACCCAAGCAAAATTTTGGCAAATTAGGTAAAAATGACAATGCCAAAGCTCATCTACTACTCTCACAAAGTATAAAAAATGTATGCTACACTTTTTGCCAGGGAGTCATGTAAAATACCCATTCCTTTCAAAGAGTCTTAGCTTTTAAACATACTAAAGTGAGAACCAAGCACTATAATATACAGATTGACAAACAGAAATACAACCCCGTCCCCTTCTCTCACACAAGTGAGGAAGACACTGACAGACACATTGTGTCTAAACTAGCATATTGCAATTGGGAAGCACAAGAGGAATTTCGTACAATTGGAAGTATAGGGAGAGCTAGAGAAAGGTTTTGGGATTTCTGCCATAGATTTTGTTATGCAATATTTGGTGCTACAAAATGTTGTATTGTCTATAGGCACGGCAAAGAAATCGAAAATAATTTTGAGTGTTGAGATGAACAAGGTTAATGACCAACATATGAAAATGGAAAGGAAATACAGGATAAGAAATGAAGACATTTGGTGAAAGGTATCACATGTATTGAAGACGATAGTTAAAGAGGGTTAGCAAGATAATTATAATAGTATTGGAAAATCCTATCAAATGATCACACATAAAACTCTGGATCAATTAATCTTGTTAGGCGGGAACTTAATTCCTAGCTGTGTAAATTAGTGGGGATGGTTAGCAATTAGTTTGATTATATGTTAAAGAGGGTTAGTGAGATACTTTTATATGAGGATTTACTCTGTTGTGAAAGGAGAAACACTTGCCAGATAATTATCTGTTTTCATTGTCCTCATTCAATATTCAGTACAAGAAGCATTAATTTTCTCATGTTCTGTCTTTTGGTTCCCAACAGCATGTCAGACACTGACTAAAAACCTCAGACATATTCACACCAAAGACATACGGGTAAAGTCCACATACTAGTGCCTATAAGCAATCTAATAAGAGAAAAATGAATACAGTTGTAAAATAGGTAATGAGGCAACTCTACAACCATTACAAATAAAAGGAATTTGCTTCCAAAAAACAAACTATACTAAATCACTAGAAAGTACTGCTACCTGGTAACATAAAGTAGGAGCAACCATGAAGTATGCCAAGCTCTTGAACCTCACACTGTAAGGATATTCCATATTCACAGTATTGGGTACTGCTTCTCCCTGTAACAAAGGAAACATAGGAAACATGTTCGAATAAGGGGGGAAACAAGTGTTTATATATCACACATTCACTCAAGTGAAAAGCTAATCATCCAGATATAAGGAAGTAATAAAACGGAAAACAGGATGGAAGTAATTTGAATTAAGACAAAATAAACTTTACTTTAGCACATTATGAAGTTTTGAACATGATCTATAAACTACAGCTTAGTCAAGCACAATATTCTTGTGTGAAAACTAATCATCAAATACATCATAAAACATATAGTTCTCTTTAAAGTATACAAGTAAGTGAAAATGACCTTTTGTAATTAATGTCTACCAACTTATAAGTGGAACTTATGAGTCTTAAGAAAACATTTGTCCTTATTTCGTTATTTAAATTGTCGGGGAGGTGTCTTTGATACTGTCAAATGCAGTTTTAATTTAGTGGTTTAGTCAGTTTCTATTTCGAGATAGTTTCTGTTTTTGTTTTCCCATAAACAGTAACAACTCCTAAAATCAAGGAGCAAGATCTTTTTGCAGTGTATATACACTGAAATACACACAAAAATACACGCTTCAGCATATCCCAAATAGAAAAATATTCACATTACTTCTCTACTACTTTTCTCTTCCAACAATTTTTTATCTCAATTAAAATTCAACAATGGTACTAGAGCTCTCTTTTCAAGGGACCTATGAAATGGATGCTGAATAATATTTCGCACAAGTTACTCCTCCTATCTTTGATGGGGAGAACTGTGACCTTTGGATTTGTGGGACGCTGCAGAAAAAGATTGTGAAGTCAACAATTCTTGGAGTGTGACTTATTTGTTGGGAAATTTCAGTTAAATACAATTGGTTCTAGGATGAACTCTGGCATGGTATGAAAGTCTATTTTGGTAGGCTCACTTGGTTTGGCAAGCGTGCAGGTGTATTTAAATGTTATCCACCTTGTCAGAACTGCGGGAAAATGGCTAAGCCACCATTTAAATGTTGGAGAACAGCTAATGCTAAGTGCATTGAGTGTAATCAAGTGGGACTAGGAGTTAATTATGCAAAAACAAGACTGAACCACATTGTAAAGTGGCACAGGCTATAGATCAAGAGGAGGAAAAGTACTTGTTTGCTGTAACACATTTCTCTAAAATTGAATTAAGTTAGAATTGACTCATTGATAGTGGTTCTACAAACCACATGACAAACAAGAAGGTCTATTCAAAATTAATTTTTGATGTGGTGTATGTTCTTAAAATTGATCAAAACTTATTGAATTGTGACATAAGAGGCAAAAATCTGAAGAAGATCAAGCTAATTTCGGAATAACAATCCCAAAGAAGGAAGTGGTGTTTCTGAAGAAAAAACTAAAGCTATTGTGCAAAAACACACAAATAAGCTGATATATTTGAGTGAAAATGCTCTAAGAGAAAATCTGTTTGGAACTTTGGCTAAAAAAGAAGACAAAAATAAAGGAGAAACTACAAAAATGGAACATGGTAGGAAGTGTTTAAAGTTGAAAATGTCATGGCCCAATCACATGAGAAGGAAGCAATAATATTTCAATAGGAAAATTCTCATTTAAAACAGAACAATTGATGTCATATCCAAGACACTGTAATTCAGCAGATTGAATTTTTGAGAAAGAAGTTAGAAGTTTGCGACCTCCAAGGCAAGGAGGAGTGTTTCGAACTTGCTTTAGATGCTGCCAAAGAGGTTTTCATTTTGTTTGAGTAAGTCAATTAGTGGATTGATAAGAATCTATGTTGTTAGTGGTTTAGTCAGTTTCTGTTTTTAAGATGGTTTTTCTTTTTACTTTGTTTTCCCATTATCAACAACAACTTATAAAATTAAGGAGCAAGATGTTTTAGTGTATTTAATACTGATAAGCTTGATAAAATATACGCTTCAGCATTATCCATAGAAAAATATTCACATAAATGTTATCATGTTAAGAGCTTATGTCTTGCATGAACTTATGCTTTGTTTGGTGTATTTTGAACTCATTTAGTAGTATTGTACTACTAGACTTAATTACTTTATCGTTGAGGTTTACTATTTTGCTTTATTATGTCATTTATAGGTATTTTAATATTTTTTATACAAATTAAACTCTTATGAGTTTGCGAATCGAGTTTACACAACTCTCCTAGTTTACACAAACTCTTGAGTTTGGCAATGTTACATAAGACCGTGTTGGTTAAGGAAAAATAGAGGAAAGAAAAATCACAAAGAATAAACAAAAATGATGAAAGAAAACAAAAGAGAGAAAACTTGACTTCAAGAAACAAAGTTTTAAAATTCTCTCTCCATTCAAACAGCCGGTATATATATTACCTTTTCAATTGATTTGGTAAGTTGTCGCATATCATAGTTTGTATGTGCATAAGACACCAATTTTAACCATACAACGCAAGAAAATAGCATTAAAGTGACACCCGATACAAAAGCAGAGTCACACCTGCAAAAAAAAGGAAGGTTACAAGTCAGTAATAATAATCCATCTTCCCTATCCTTATCTATGAAATGACTATGCACACGCATAAGAATATTTTAACCCTCAGCAATCATCTTCATTTCTCAATGTTCATATAGCAATCCAATAATAGTTTGAAAGGTAATTCAATTCCAACATCATAAAAGGGCTTTAAATTTATCTCAAATAATTTAAAAGATAATGAGGTTCTTAAATTCTCAGTGCAGGAGAGTGACAATGTTTGTTATGTAACACCATTATCAAATATCAACTTAAATCACATTCTATAAGATAATTCTTTCAAAATGGATGGTATAACAACAAATGTCAAAACAAAAAAGGAGCCAAGACGGCAGACCCAGAATAAATTTTGAAGAATATATGCCAAATAACTAGACTAACCTGAGAATCACTAAAACTGGATACAAAACTGAAGCTGAGGTAATGATTATATGAAGTAGAACAACGACCTGCAACATTAAAGTCAACATAATATTCCCGTGTATACAGATATTAAGATTTAACAAAAGCTCACATGGCATGATCACTTACTGATTCCGGTATACACTTCCATTGTGCCAACTTCTCCACTATAAAGGCAGTAAAAGGAAATACCACAAGAGAAAGACTGCAAATCCACACAATCACTTACTGTTACAAAACATTTGAAGAAACAACCCTAAAAATAATTACACAGCATATAGTTTATCCTCATGAGAATTCATGAAGGGCATTACCAACACATGAAAAGGGGCCAGTCACTCAATGAACTTGAACTAAACCAAAATCCAGACTTGATCAACAAGCCATACTGCAATAAAACACACAATAAGAGAGACAATAAATACAGAACCGTCAAAATCAAGGCCATAAATAGAAAACAGAAAATTGTTACAGGGGAATGGACAATTAAACAGGAAAAGGCAAAACCTTCATTAGATTCTCGATTATGAGTCTGCTATTTACTGCAACAAGTACTACGATACAGAGGTTGAACAGGCCCGCGTGACTCTGCAGCTGATGGAATAATTAGTAAACAAATAAAACTACAGAGTCATCATCACACCAACTTATCAACCAAAACAAAGTAGGTAAAAAAAATCCCCGATCCACCAACTATATTGAATTCAAATCATAAATTGATACCGACTAGCTTCCAGTACACACAAATAAATGAAACAAGCTCTCACCAGCAGTGACATACTCTATTTAAAACACCTCAAAGACGCTCTCATTCAAGACTCTGTGATTTCTATTTTTTTGAGTTGTTAATTATGCCGAAAGGGAGCAAAACGGCAAGGTTCTGTTCATTTTCTATCAGTTTCGGAGTTTAAGCAACATTGAGGTCAAAGTTAACGGCCAGAACCTGACGGAAAATGCTGTCGGAACTGAGAGGACTTTCCTTGACTCTACGGTGAGCGGGGACCGAAGGCCGGTACGCGAATTCAAGGTTGGAGGTTGCAGTCTCATGCTTTTGTGGTGGTTGTGAATAGGCGACCGCGCTGTCCACGGTGTCCATGAAGTCATCAGAACCGGAATCCTTGACCAAGTCTTCGCCGGAACTGTCTGTAGACTCCGGCGAATTGTAGAGACGACCAGCGGAGGTGGCGGTGGGTCTGCGGCGCACGGTAGAATGGTTGATAGCAGTGGCTATGGTTTGACGCTGATCAGAATTCTCCATTGGAGAAGAAAAAGAGAGTGGGATTACTTCCGCAGTCTTCTCCAAAAAGAAACAGGTTTCTACAATTCTTTTAATAATAATTAAAATCTCAAGAGAATCAAAATTTCTCTCTATAAATAATGTTTACCACTCATTGACCAATATCTATCTCAGATTTTTCCAAATTAATGTTTTTCATTTTTAATAATGTATTAAACTATCTTAAACTATAATTACGAATATGTATCATGTCTTTATATATATGCATTATATAGATTAAAATAAAAGTATATGTACAAGTACTTTTAAATATATAAATTATATTATAATTATCAGTTATAATATATAGATGTTTTGAACTTATAAATTATATTTTTATTTATGATATTTACTTTATATTTTTAGTAGATATTAAATTTATAATTAATATTTGATATAATTAAATTTAGTAGATATTGTTGATACCAATAAGATATTAAATAAAAAGAACTATTATTATTATTTATTACATTTGAGTAGAAATATGTGATATTATTTTGGTATAATGCATTGGAATGTGTATATTGATAATATATAGAAATTTAAAATGAATATAAATATGTTAAAACAAAATACTAAAGATTAAGAAATCTTTGATGAGAAAGGAATCAAAATAATAAAAGTATGAAAGAAAAGAATAAGAATTGATTTATTAGAGTTGGAAGAAAGAGAAAAAGAGTAAGGTGGTGTGATGGTGATGTTTGTTCTATTGTGGGTTGACAGGCAAAGATAGAAAGGAATCTGATGATTCCCATAAATGTCTGAAAGCGGTGGTGAGAAATGCCACTGTTAGATATGCTTATTTATGAGAAAAAGAAAACTTCCTTCCTCAATAAACTTTTCATTGAAAATAGGAAAAAAAATATTTAAAAAATGAATGATTTTATAAATTTTTGTCTAATAATGAAATATATAATGTTATTTTTGTAATGAATATATAAAATAATATTATTTTTTATTAAAAAAATAATTTAAGTCTAATTTAATCTGTAAGATTATGATATTTATATCTTATTAAAATTGTGAAGTTTATATTTATTTATAACAATTTTGTTTCTATGGTGTGAAAAAGCTAAATACAAAAGTATCAAATGTTCTTACTTTTTTTTTTATATTTTTAAGAAATCAAATAAAGAAATATTTTTTTCTACTTTTCTTTCACTCCTTTCATTTCCTTTCTATATAAATCAGTATATATAAGATTCTAGATTTAAATTTAAACATAAAAAGCCGCATGCTTAAATATCTTAATAAATATTATGTTACTTGCAAGTTGAAAACAAAAAGTAATTTATTAATTTTTTTGTTCTTGAAGGCTCGTCAAATATTAAAGTAAATAGTATTGTGAAAGGTAGGTGAAATAATATTAGTTTAGAGTTTGGGAGATACAAGATATATCATCGAAATTGACATTCGCATTTTCTAAATTTCTAAATTGGTATAATCAATTTTTTTGTCACATTCAATTTCTCAAATTTTTTTATGAGTCTTTTTTAATTTATTTACATATATTTTGTATAAAATTTTATTATAATATATCGGTTCTTTAAAACAAAATTTATCAAAAAACATTAAACATGAGAATAAAAAAAACTTAATAACAGATGATATGATGATTTTAACAAATTTAATTAAGATAAAGATGAATTTATCTAATAAATAGTTTTTACTATTTGTTAATTTGGGTAAAAATCTTGACACCATGGAACTTCCTTGTTCATATTCACAACTCTCCAACTTCAACTATCTTAATTCAAATAAAAAGAAGATTGATTTGGTTGAAGAATATAAAAACTAAAGAGGGTGAAGTTATAGAGCCCAAATTCACTCTACTTGTATCTAAAATTACCAAGGAAATTTTCTTTTTAGCTCAATTCAGTTTTTTACATTGTGGTGCTTTTGTCTGATTTTTGCTACAAGACATTAAGTTGCATTAGGTAATTATAAAACAAAATTAATTATATACTTAAAATAATTTGTTTACTTAATAAGAGTTAAAAAAAAGTTATACACGAACTGAAATCAAATCTAATAAATAATCGATTGTTTTGCATCCAGTTTATTAATTACAACATAGATAATTTGATTTATTTAACCGCTAAATAAATCAAATTATAATAACATGCTTCCAACTTCACTAGAGATCATTGTTATTTAATTTGGTTATTTGTAATT
The DNA here is from genome assembly GCF_051622355.1 of Phaseolus vulgaris. Lineage (NCBI taxonomy): Eukaryota > Viridiplantae > Streptophyta > Magnoliopsida > Fabales > Fabaceae > Phaseolus > Phaseolus vulgaris. The sequence continues at coordinate 35,279,339 of NC_143500.1, read as the reverse complement.
ATGTGATTTTCTTAAAAACAGTTTTGATTTACTTTTCTATAGGTTTAGTTTTAAAGTGAATTTTGTCTATCTCCCACTTAACTTGTATTACTTTTCTTTTCTTTTTCTTTTTAAATATAACTTTATTTTTATATAAATAAATAAATCAATAAATAAACGATTTTCTTAACTTCATTCAACAGTAAAAATACATAATTACATAAACTTTTTTAAACACACTCTTGATCTCTCTCCATTTTAAGACTAAAAAGGATATAAAAATATTTTTTTTGCAACAATAACTAAACTTCCATATTTTGTATAGTTATAATATTGTAAGAAGGATAAAGAAGCTAATTAATATATTTATACATTTTTATAAAAAAAAATTGGAAATTGAAAATGATAATGATAATTTTGTATTGATTTAACTTTTAAAATATTACATAGATCTATCAATTTCATGACAAGCTAGTCTTTATAATAAATTTCGTGTAAGAAAAAACTTCATGATAAACTTAACTCTCTAACTTAGTAAAGTATGTGTTAGAAAGGACTAATTTTTTTATGTAATTAATAAATCTAAAGACAAAATTAGATACTCAGAAACTTTTGAAAGCAAAATCATTACATATAACCATTTTTTGGAATAAAATTATATATTTTTCGCCTGAATTTATAACATTTCTTATACTAAATTAAATGCATATAATAAATTCTCTAAATACTTAACTTGAATGAAATACTTTGATATACTTAAGTTTTCGATTTTTTTCTAACAGCTTAAGTTTTCGAAATTAGTAATAGCTTTTAACTTATCTAAAAAAATCTATAAAAGAAAACAATCTTTCACTCTCTCTTTTCTACTTGTAAAGCAATTCAACCTTATATCCCCAATGGAAGTGATAATACAAATAAATTGTGAGCTTAGGAAACTAAAATCCAAAGTTTTCAAAACTTCCATTAGGGAATTATGGTTTCACACTAAGACACGTCTAAGTCAAAATCTCCTTAAAGTAAGTCCCAATTCTTAAAGGGCAACACAACTAGTATGTGGAGAATTTCATGCAATTCGGAATCCTAATCAAGGCTTGGGCACCACATAAATGTGGAAGTGTTCTGAACACCACTGCCACCTAAACTCATATTTTACTCAAAAAACATTTTGGATATGCGGCTACCATGTCAGTTTTCCCAAGTTGGTAGGTTGGTTTGCATAGGAAACAAATATTGCTTCATTGGGTCAAATTTGAACCAAGCTAAGTTTAAAACACTTAAAATCCAACCAAGTCTCATTGTTATCCTTGCCGTAAAGTGTCAACAACGTGACTTGTACGATAAATAGGAGAGTTTATTCACTCACCTAAAAGCTTTTATAATTTTGTCTTAAAATAAATCGTGGTATATGAAAAATGGGTGGGAAAAGAAACTTAGTGTAATATACGTAAAATAAGGAGACGTACAACTTAACACTATCATACCAGGTCGCAAACTACTGATATAAAGCACTTGTTCAAAATTATTTTAAAATAAAAAGAAAAAAATAGTTAAAATACATAACATTTAATCACTTGATAATAATAACAGTTCAGCAACTTGAAAAGGGAAACGTGTCACAAAGAAACTCAAATTCTTTCTCTTCGTTATTTTATTTTATTTCTGTCACTTCCAAGCAACCTCAGATTCCCACACATCTCTTCTGAAACCACTTTTTTCTCCCATTTATCTCTCCCCAACCTCCCTGAATCAAAGGTTAAGATAATACATCCTTTGTATTCAAAGTACAACACTGTAATTAACTTTTCGATTCCATTTCACCCCATCTGGCTCATAATTGAATATCAAAACATAATCTGAAATATAAATAACATCAAGCAATTCTAAAATTTAGTAAAATTAAAAGGTTCGCTAGAAAAGTTGCCTAGTAAAAATGTGCAAGGACAACCAATACACCAATTGGGCCAATAATGGGTTTCCACAACGCAAGTCATAAATTAAAATACTAAGAGCCTATTAAACCAAGTTTCAGAGCAAAAGTGCAACGGAGGAAAGTTGGGAGGGGGAGAGAAACATTACATAACATTTTCCAAACGCAAACTAATTTTCATCTAATACGATGGAGGACAAAATCTGATTAAAGGAGCTCAGCAACATTTGAAGGCAGCTCCTCAACTACCACATTATAAAACTTCTGGATGTCGAACAGCATTTTATCGTCATCCTTTGTGACAAAGTTGATAGCCACACCTTTCCTGCCAAACCTTCCACTGCGACCAATACGATGCAGATAATTCTCTGGCTGTGTGGGGAGATCATAATTTATAACTAGAGACACTTGTTGGACATCAATACCACGGGCCAAAAGATCAGTAGTAATCAAGACTCGGGAAGAACCAGATCGGAATTCACGCATAATAATGTCCCTGGTATTCTGGTCCATGTCTCCATGGGTTGCTGAGACAGTGTGGTCACGGCTTCTCATTTTGTCAGTCAACCAATCAACTTTCCTTCTTGTGTTCACAAAAATGACACTCTGGGTGATTGCTAACGTCTCATAAAGATCACAGAGGGTGTCCAGCTTCCATTCCTCTTTGTCAACATTGACATAAAACTGCTTTATACCCTCCAAGGTGAGCTCATCACGCTTCACAAGGATCCTCACAGGTTTGTTCATGAACTTTCTTGTGATCTCAAGGGCCTCAGGAGGCATTGTGGCTGAGAAAACTCCCACTTGAATCTTAGATGGCAGCAGCTGGAATATATCATAGATCTAATAATCCAATGGTTAGAAGATTTACACAAATTATTACTTTTAGTATTAAAGATAATACACCTAACAGGCTAAGAAAAGAGTCAATTGAAAGGCATTTGAGTTTAAATTCCATCAGAAGTTACTACTACATGAGAAACTTAAGAGGAAAGAGACATACATAGAGTTAAAAATATAAATATTGATATGATATAAAGTGAAACAGAATTGACATTGGAGGGTTTATACATCTATTTACAACAATACATAGCCAAGGGTGGGTAATACTAAAAATAGAACATAAAATATCAGCATAGAGAAAAGGCACGGGTGAGTAGAGAATTAAAAGCACCTGATCCTTAAAACCTCGGGAAAGCATTTCATCAGCCTCATCCAATACAAACATCTTGATATTATCAGGTTGGAGTGATTGCCTACGAAGCATATCAAAAACACGACCAGGGGTACCAACCACAACATGAACTCCGCTGGACAAAATGCGTTGGTCTTCACGGACACTGGTACCTCCCACACAAGCATGAACCTTAACACCAAGATAATCTCCAAGTGCCCGCATAACCTTTTCAATCTGCTGAGCAAGCTCACGAGTTGGTGCTAAAACCAAGGCCTGGCATTGCGTCAAGCTATAGTCAAGTTGCTGCAGAATACCGGAACAGAAAGTAGCTGTCTTCCCAGTTCCAGACTGAGCCTGTTGAATAACATCAAGTCCCTTGCAGAAGGGAACTATCCCCCTTTGCTGAATGGCTGATGGCTTTTCAAAACCTAAAGCACAAAGGATACAAGATTAAGGATTTGGACATACTACAAAGCAGAAAGAATTAGCAGGACAACAAAAACACCATGGTTTAATAAAATAATATTGTAGGGCAAACCCGTGTCTAGTGTTGTGGTAATACCATATATTTTGAACAGTTGAGCTATCAATTTGATCCCTGAAATATTATCTTTACTCTTGAATGGTTTTTAGAATTCTTATTGCAAAACAAAATACCCATGCAGTCCCAGAAGTATTAGAAATCGATATTACTGATAAGTAGTCCATTAAATATAAAAAGATTTTTTAAAACAGTCCCTGAACTTTATAGATATGCATGTGCTTATGGGACTAAACAGATAGACACCAATCTTTCAAGGATTACCGAGAGAGAAGGTAATATAGTTCAAGGACAAAATTAGTGGCTTCGTCATTAACAAACAAACACACACCAATGGCAATCACTAGGAAGAACATTTTTTTTGGGGTTGAAAACAGTAAAGAGAAAGGATAAAACAGAAAAATATATCAAAGTACCATATGCGTAAATGCCCCTCAGAAGATTCTCCTGCAATCCCATAGCATCAAAACTTTCAAAAACCTCATCATAGGACGTGAAGAAGTCCTGCCCATCAGAAGACAGCCTGAAAGAAAAAAAAAACAATAAAATCCAACAGATGACATTAACATCCTACAGCAATCATATCCACCACAGAACAAGAACAAAGACAGAAATTAAAACCAGATTGCTTAGAACTACGCAGAAGAGAAAAAAACTCTTACAGGTCACTCATTTTGGAATCAAAGTGACGCGTGTCGAAATTCGACCCCTCGGGCGCAAGTCCAGCCATGGCTGCAAAAATAACAAAAAAGACTGTTAAGGCGTGGCAACTTCTTAACAAAACGAGAACAGATAAAACCGAGGGTTCAGTAGAATCCCTAGAGAGAGTAAAATTGCGGCTCCTAACTCGAAAACCATGGAAGCAAATAATAGATATTAAAAAGGCACAGAGAAGAGAGAGAGAGAGAGAGAGAAATAAATAAGAAGAAGGGAGAGAAACCTTGGTGTGGAGAAGACGGAGAGGGAAAAGGGAGGGTGTGAGTAGAGTTAGGGTTTCCCGAACTCCTCGGATCTACGCCGCGGAGTCGAGAAAAGATAAAGAAGGTGAACCAGGCGGCGAAGTAAGAGAGAGTGAGTTTGTGGGAAGTGATAAATAAAACCAGGGTTCCTCTACTCTTTTCTCTGCTTCCTATTTTGCCCCTATGCACTCAGTCAACGCCCATGGTCAATATCCTCTCTTTCTTTTGGGCTTAGCCCAAAAACATAACATTTCTACAAGCCCATAACATAACATTTCATAAGTCAACTTAGTATTTTCGTTGTATAAGAGAATGCATCACACAAATAGTAATGTGGACTTTACAGTATCAAAAATAGTTTTTGTGCTATTTGTGATAATAAAGTAAAAAATAAGAGGGGAGGAAGTGGGGTAGATTTGGTATTGGGTCCCAAAAATATGAAAAACTGAAGTGTAAATAAATTGGATAAAATTGAACCAGAGCCGAAGTCAAATATTATCTCTTACCAGCTAAAACACTTGTGTTTTAATCCATATTTGTTTTTAAAAATATTACTCAAAAAGTAAAATGGTAAGAAATTGTATAAGAAAAAATTTATAAGAGTAATTATTTTAGCTTAAAATAATACTTAATCAAAAGATAAACTGATAAAAATTTGTATATACCAAAAGAAAAAGTTATTTAGTAATGTTATAAACTTATATGCAGAACTTTGGTTACTAGTATTAGTAAATGTAACGAATAGTTGAATATTCTTATTATAAAGTTTATTTGATCAAAAAATACAAATATATAATCTTTGTTGTTAAGATAAATGTTGATACATTTTAGAATATGAATTAATGTTTTACTTAATTATAGAAAAGAGTTTAAGATGCGAGTTATGTTTTATTTATATACATTATTTTAATTATAATTAAGTCAAATTGAAATCTCCCCATTTTCACTACGCAATTGTTTCACAAACTACACGCAAAAAAAATTAAAAAGGTAACCATTAATAATCAAACTTGAGAAACATACAAATGAAGAACTTCAGAATAGAAATGAAAAAAAAAATGAAGAAGATAAAAGTATTTCACTTTTGATAATAAGCTTGGTAAAATATTTATGAATTATGAGAAGAATGAAAATTAGTAGAGACATCCAGATGCATTATTTATAGAAAGACTATTTTCCCATAAACAACTCAGACTGTGAAAAAGGAAACAAAACTTTCAAGAGATTTAATGACATAAGATTACAAAATTTTATTTTAACAAACACCTAGACATTCAAGCTTTACTTACTTCTACCGGCTCTCACTCTTTTTTCTTTTTCTTTTTATAGAGAAAATTTCTGAAAGCCTTGACACACGTACATTAATTCCAACAACATGCACATCAATTTCAACATACACATTATCTGCAATTATTGTGTGCAATATTGTACGATATTGTATCCAATTATATGCAATTAATTTAATAATGATAGAATCTCATGATTATTATCCTACTTAATTATATTGTAATTTGGAGAGATAAACTCCCTATATATTTACATGAAGTGATATAATCATACACGAGAATAAGAAACATCTCTTCTTCTTACCATTATTTATCAAGGATGTTTTTTTGTGTTCCTTCTTCTAATTTAAATCTCATGTCCGTTAGTAGGATAACTAGTTCACTAAATTGTTGTGTCGTTTTTATTCCACATGTTGCGTTTTACAGGACTTGGCTACGGGGATGATGATTGGCTCGGCTAAACAACACGCAGGCTTATACTACATGTCCCCTCTTCCAAACCAAGCCCACGCATCTCAAATATCGATCGACCCTGATTTATGGCACAAGTGTCTCGAACATCCTTCTCAGGCGTGTCTACAACTTGTATCTTCCTTACTACCTATCCCTATCAGTAAAAATCTCATTCTCATTCATAATAATTGTAGTATTTGTCCCAAAGCTAAACAGAGAAGGCTACCCTTTCCTTTAAGCACAATAAAATCTCATTCTCCATTTAATCTATTGCAGTGTGACATTTGTGGTCCTCATAAAACCCCAACTCATTTTGGAAAACGTTTTTATCTCACTATAGTCGATGATTATACTAGGTGTACTTGGCTATTTCTTATTAATCACAAATCTAAAACCCAACATCTCTTAGAGTCATTCATTACATTTGCACAAAATCAATTTCAGACATCTATTAAAACCATCCGCGTTGACAACGGACTGGAATTTATTTCAATGTATTATTTTTTTCTCAAAAAAGGTATTGAATGTCAACGCACTTGCGTCTACACTCTTCAACAAAATGGAGTAGTAGAACGCAAACATAGACACGTTTTAAACACAGCACGAGCCCTCTATTTCAGTTCAATTTACCATTAGAATTTTGGGGAGAATGCGTTTTAACCACCACATACATCATTAATCGCTTGCCATCACCTTTACTAAAAAATAAATCACCTTTTGAGCTACTATATCATCAACCACCTTCACTTTCTCACCTAAAAACTTTTGGTTGCCTCTATTACGCAACTGTTGTTTCACCTAAGCAAAAATTTGATCCGCGCGTCCGAAAATGCATCTTCATTGGTTATCCTCACAGTCAAAAAGCATATAAATTATTTGATATAGATGCAGACACTTTTTTTTACAAGTCGGGATATCATCTTCCATGAAAGTGTTTTCCCATTCTGCCAACCGTCACAGACACAATCCTCACCTCCATTACAAGGTATTTTGTTCACTATTGACATTGACTTACCCACTCCTGTCCAACATTCACTCGATCAACCTTCTTCTCTTACTCATCACAATGCACATGAACCTCCATCAAACCAACCCTCTTCTCCTACTCGTCACAATACACCTGAACCTCCAGTAGACCAACCTTCTTCTTCCATGCTAAGAAGTCTAGCACCCATTACCAAACCTTCTCCAACCGACCTTCCTGTTTGACGATCCAGACGCACATCAACCCTACCTTCCTGGCTTCAAGACTACGTAACGGGATCCCAAGCCAATCATTCGACCACTGCCCAAGACCGACCGAATGGAACCAGGTATCCTATGCATCATTTTCTTTTTAATTCACGATTTTCTTCTACACACAGTGCATATCTTGCTAACATCACAGCCACCAAAGAACCTCACACTTATGCTCAAGCTATCCTTGATCCAAATTAGCAAAAAGAAATGGACGAAGAGCTTTTCGCCTTGCAGCTAAATCAAACGTGGACCTCTACACCGTTACCTGCTGGGCAGAAACCCATCAGATGCAAATGGGTCTATCAAATAAAGTACAACCCAGATGGTAGCGTCGACAGATATAAGGCATGCCTTGTCGCAAATGGTACACTCAGATTGAAGGTGTCGACTATTCTAAAACTTTTTCACCAACAACAAATTTAACAACTTTGAGGTGTCTCCTCACCATTGCAGCAGCCAAAAATTGGTTTACTCACCAGCTAGATGTGCAAAATGTCTTCTTACATGGCACATTGCATGAAATTATTTACATGGACTTGCCACCCGGGCATCATCGACAGGGGAGAACATTGTATGTTGACTCAATAAATCCCTTTATGGTCTCAAACAAACATCTCAAACATGGTTTTCAACATTTTCTCATGTGATTAGATCTGTAGGATTTCAACAGTCCAAGACATATTACTCTCTATTCACAAGACAAAATAACTCATCATTTACTGCCCTTTTGATTTATGTGGATGATATTCTTTTGACAGAAAATGATTTGACAGAAATTCAGCGTGTTAAAGATTGTCTATTACAACAATTTCGCATTAAAGATCTTGGAAACCTAAAATATTTTCTAGGGATTGAATTTTCCCGTTCCAAAGCTGGTATTTACATGTCCCAAAGAAAATATGCGCTTGATATTTTGCAGGATACGAGACTCGTCCAGACAAATTTCCAATGGAACAATACCTAAAACTCACACCAGACGATGAAGAGTTATTAAAGGATCCAGTCAAATACAGGCGACTCGTGGGATGACTTACCTCACGGTTACTCGGCCTGACATAGCATTTTCGGTTCGGATCCTAAGTCAATATATACCAGATCCATGGAAACCTCATTGGGATGCCGCAATTCGAGTCCTAAAGTACATCAAAGGATCACCGGGACAAGGATTGCTATTGCCATCCGAAAACAATCTAACATTGACAGCTTATTGCGACTCAGACTGGGAGGTTGTCAGACAACTCGGAGATCAGTATCTGGATATTGCATTTTTCTTGGTTCTTCTATTATCTCATGGAAGTCAAAAAAACAGACAAACGTATCAAGATCATTAGTGGAAGTAGAATACCGCGCGATGACCAATACTTGTTTGAAGATAGTTTGGTTGCGATATATGTTGCAGGATTTAAAAGTGTCATGTAACTTGCCAGCTCAACTTTTCTGTGACAATCAAGCGACATTACATATAGCAGCAAACCCAGTATTTCATGAACGCACAAAACACATTGTAATAGACTGTCACATTGTGCGAGAAAAACTACAAGCTGGGATAATCAGTCCTTCATATGTACCAACACAGTATCAACTGACAGATATTTTTTGACGCTACGACACAGTTGGAGGTTCATGATCTTCACCTACCAACTTGAGGGGAGTATTAAGGAAATAATAATTATCAAATTATATGCAATTATTGTATGCAATATTGTACGATATTGTACCCAATTATATGCAATTAATTTAATAATGATAGAATCTCATGTTAATTAGATTGTAATTTGGAGAGATAAACTCCTTATATATTTCCTATACATGAAGTGATGTAATCATACACATAAGAAACATCTCTGTTAATATATTTAATTTTCTATTTTAAATTATTGGGCTTTGTTTGTTTGGCCCAACTTTCCTTTTCTGTTTCAGCTAGGTCTTAATCTTTTTCTTATATATACACCATGTATTTTACTCTCTAATATACAAGTGAATAAAAGTTTCTTTTATATTTATTTTTCTCTACAATTAGGGTTCATCAAAACCTCTCTTTCTTCATTACGATTACGTGCGATTACGTACACTACATTAAAGCATCACATCAGACAAGGAATATTCATCTTCATTTACTGTAATATGGTATCAGAGCTCTTCGAATGAAGACTTCTGCTGCGCTTCTCTCTGATTTTTATTTCCCTCTTTGCTGTTCTTGGTTTTTTTTTTTCTGTTCTCTTTCAAAATCTTGATTGGTTTTAAAAATCTTTTAGACAATGTTTAATGAAAACCCTAGTATTCATAGTCTTAATAGTAGTCACACTATTACATGCAATTTTTGTGGTAAATATGGTAATACTAAGGCTGTTTGTTTTAGCAAAGTGGGTTTTCCTTCTGGTAATGTTAAAACCTCAAAGTTTTCTTTTACTATAAAAGTCTGCACTTTTTGTAATCGTCTTGACCACACTGTCGACACCTGTTATAAAAAGCATGGGTTCCCTCCTGGCTACAAATTCACCAATTGGACATCCCAAACCAATAATATGATTACTACTGACACTTTTTCTGAGCTTTTTCCTAAAGAACAGGATGTAAAGGGGATTCAACTTACATCACAACAGTGTCAATTCCTTACCAACATTTTGCGTCAGCAAAACCTTGAGGATCCTGCCCCTCACACTCAAATTAATCAAGTCGGCACCATCTCTACGGATGAAATCCCCAATACTGAGCATTCTTCAACAGGTAAGTTTCTCTCTTCACTATCTTCTATAAAAGAATCTTGGATTATTGATTCTGGTGCCACTGATCATGTTTTTCACAATTTGAACGTTTTTACTACGTATACTAAAATTAAACCTGTCTTAATTAGTCTTCCAAATGGTCAAACTGTTTATGCCACATATTCTGGTTTAGTACGTTTTTCTAATAAGTTTTATTTGTCTGATGTGTTATACGTGCCTCATTTTCAATTAAACTTAATATCTGTTTCTAAACTCACACACCAACTTAAATGCACTTTAACTTTCACTTCAACCCACTGCATTATACAAGACAATCTCACCCAAGAGAGGATTGGTACAGTTAAAGCCACCGCTGGCTTGTACCTTGTCACTACCTTGCCTGCTTCTAGTCGTTCTAAACCGCAATGTTTTGCTCCTTTTATTAATTGTAATATCACAGACAAAACACTATGGCATTATAGACTAGGACACCCTTCACATGAAAGATTACATGTCTTAAGTAAACAATACTCTTTTATTACTGTTGATACTCATCATGTATGTGACACTTGTAGTCGTGCAAAACAGAGAAAACTTCCTTTCACTTCAAGTAATACTGTTACCTCTGCTATTTTTGATCTTGTACACTTTGATATTTGGGGACCATGTTCCATAATTTCTATGCAAGGTTTTCGTTATTTATTGACTATTGTTGATGATTACTCGCGTTATACTTGGGTTATTCTGCTGCATAACAAATCTGAAGTGCGTCAGCACATCATTAACTTCACTGTTTTCGTTCAAAATCATTTCAAAACTAATATAAAAACGATTCGTACTGACAATGGTGTTGAGTTTGCTATGTCAAATTTTTATGCTTCAAAGGAAATTATACATAAAAAAATCTTGTGTTGAAACACCACAACAAAATGGCATTGTAGAACGTAAACATCAACACATACTAAATGTAACCCGGACTTTACTTTTTCAAGCAAATCTTCCTCCTATTTTTTGGGAATTTGCTGTAAATCATGTTGTTTTCTTAATAAATGCTATTCCTACTCCATTACTTAATAACATCACTCCTCATGAAAAGTTGTTTGGAAAACCATATGACATTTCCTTTCTAAAAGTGTTTGGTTGTCTCTGTTATGCTAGTACCATTAATGCACATAGAAAAAAATTAGATGATAGATCTATCAAAGGTATTTTTCTTGGCTTCCCGCAAAATACAAAAGGTTATATTATCTTAAATTTAAAGTTTCATAGCATAGAGATATCAAGACATGTAATCTTTCATGAAAAAAACTTTCCATATAAATTGGACAGTGGCTTGCCTAAGGACCCTAACACTTTATCTCTCCCTATTTCTAATGCATATAATTATGCTTTTGATTTTTTTTCTGATACTGCACCTTCTGTCGAGTCATGTACCTACTCCTGCACCCAATACTGTCCCTCCACCAGCCTCATTATCCTATGATCTTCCAACAAATAGTGCCTCTGCTCCTGCATCCAACATTGCACCTCCATCAGAATTATCATCACCTGCATCTCCAGGAAGCATCTCACCCCAATTTCCAAGAAGATCAACTCGTCCTCACCGACAACCTGCCTATCTTGCAGATTTCCACACTGTAACCAACACTGTAAGTAGTAGATATCCTATTCATAATTACTTGTCATACAATTCCTTATCTTCCAATTTTAGAAATGTTATTTCCTTTATCAATTCTCATCCTGAACCTCAAACATATAACGAAGCCTCCAAACATGCTTCTTGGCAATCTGCCATGCAAGATGAGCTTCAAGCTCTTACTGCTAACAATACTTGGCAACTCACCCCTCTCCTTCCAGGAAAGAAAACTATTGGTTGTAAATGGGTATATAAAATCAAATACCATTCTGATGGCACTGTTGAGCGCCACAAAGTTAGAGTTGTTGCCAAAAGGTTCACCCAACTTGAAGGACTTGATTTCTTAGACACTTTTGCACCTGTTGCTAAACTCACTACCCTCCACCTTCTCCTTGCTATTGCCACTACCAAAAATTGGATTTTAAAACAACTTGATGTCAATAATGCATTTCTTCATGGTGATCTCCATGAAGAGGTATACATGACCCCCCCACCTGGCCTCTCTCTTCCTTCTCCCCAGCATGTTTGCAAGCTTCAACGGTCTTTGTATGGCCTTCGTTAAGTTGGTCGCCAATGGTACGCCAAACTTTCTACTTTTCTTTTATCAAATAATTACTCTATTTCTGTTGTTGATCACTCTCTTTTTCTTAAATATAATAATAATAAACTCACTGTTATTCTTGTTTATGTTGATGACTTGGTCTTAACTGATGATGACACGGAGGAAATCAATACAATTACTGCGTCCCTTCACCATCACTTCAAGATAAAAAATTTAGGTAATCTCACTTACTTTTTGGGACTGAAAATTGCTCGCAACAGTACTGGTCTTCATTTAAGTAAACGCAAGTATACTCTTGATCTCCTTCAAGAAACTGGCATGCTTGACTCTGCACCCGTGGCAACTCCTATGACTCACACCTCCCATCTCTCTCGACCAAGGCTCACCTCTCGATGCTGATGCCACTTCCCAATACAGAAGACTCCTTGGACGTCTAATTTACTTAACCAACACGCGACCAGACATCGCCTTCGCTGTCCACAGTTTAAGCCAATTCATATCTGCACTTGTCTCACGTCTTTTTGCGTTACCTCAAGGGCACCCCTGGTGAAGGACTATATTTTTCTCACACTAGTTCACTTCACCTCTGAGGTTTTAGTGACTCTGACTGGGCAACATGTCCTACCACACGCAAATCTGTCATTGGATATTCCATCTACTTAGGAGACTCCCTAATATCATGGAAATCAAAGAAGCAGCCAATTATCTCCCGCAGCTCCTCTGAAGTCGAGTATAGAACCCTTGCCACCACCACATGTGAGTTACAATGGTTGTCTTACCTCCTTCAGGATTTACATCTTCCTCTCTCCCAGCCTGCAACCCTGTACTGTGACAACAAATCTGCCCTTCAAATAGCTTCCAATCAAGTTTTTCATGAACGAACCAAACACATCGAAATTGATTGCCACCTAGTTCGTGGAAAACAATGGATCTCAAAAATTTGTTCACACTTAGCCTCCCAATCTAAATATACATTAAGATCACTAGAGCCATTAAAACAAGGAAGCTTGACCGAAGGAAGCCTAGACTTTGCATCTTGGTAGAAGCCATTGCCGTAGTGTTGTCTTTCCCCTTGGTGATGATGTCTTTGTCCATGAAATTGTGGTGGATTTCTCCTTCTCCTATGGTCTCCTCAAACTACTGCCCATTGCTTCTGCAATGCAAGTTGCTGACATATTCACCAAGCCCCTTGCTTCCGCACAATTCCTTACTCTCAAATCCAAGTTGGGCTTGACAAATATTTACTCCCCAGCTTGAGAGGTGTTAATATATTTAATTTTTTATTTTAAATTATTGGGCTTTGTTTGTTTGACCAACTTTCCTTTTCTGTAGGTCTTAATCTTTTTCTTATATATACACCATGTATTTTACTTTCTAATATACAAGTGAATAAAAGTTTCTTTTATATTTATTTTTCTCTACAATTAGGGTTCATCAAAACCTCTATTTCTTCTTACTATTTTTTTATCATTTTCTTATACACATCAATCTGTTATTGGAAATAACAAAAATCTTCCAAAAAAAAATTATCTCAAATACATTTTCAATTTTGTGTTCTGAATTTTATTTGTATTAAATGTATTTTTTGAGTTTTGAATTATATTTATTATTCTAAATTTTCAAATCCAAAATAAGGATAATTTTAGAAATTTTAATGCAGGTTAAAATTGATAAAATTAATATATTGCAGAACTACCAAACAAAATAAGAAGTCCAAAAATACAAGGCTGCTCCTTCCTGCAACCCCATAGATTCTTGCGCACCAATAAGCAAATTCTCCGTATAACCTGCACAGGATTTTTCATCAAAATAATGAAAATGTTTCTATAAAATAATAAAAATGACAAAAGGAGAGTGTGGATAAAAAAGTATTTCCAGAATTTCTTTTTTAAAATACATTTTTTTATTTGAATTTTTTAAATACATTTTTGGATTTTGGAATTTTTTTTTTCACAATGCATCTTCAGATTTTAAGTTTTAGATTTTTTTTGCATTTTGGATTTTTTTAAAACGAAATTTTAATTTTTGAATTACATTTTTTTAATTTCATATTTTAAATTCGAAATAAAGGATAATTTTGAAAAATTTGAAAAAGAAAGGATAAGGTTTAAATTGATATGATATAAAAAGAATTTATCCATAATAATTATGCAATTACATTTTTGTCCTTTAATTAAAAAAAATAATTCCTAAAATTCCACCTAACTTTTGTACCTACCCCCTTCTTCTAGCACACACCCCAAGACACCTCTAGAACACAATTTTCACCGGTTGAAAGCTTTATGTTGTTGAATACAGAGTCTGGAAGTATTTTATCATGAGTTTGTGGTGAAAAATATTAGTTTTTTTTATATATATTTCACTTTTTTCATGCACTTGTTTCGTTGCATTGTTTTTTTTTTCTTTTAAACATTTCAAATTATGAAATTTTTTAAAAAAACACATTCCTAAATTACACTGAAAACTTTTTCACCACTGGAATTAGTTTATGAATTATATAATCTAAAATATGTCTTTTTAAAAAATAAATTATAAATTACATAATTCAATTTTTTTTTCTAAATTCAAAATTAGTTTTTAGATAAAAATATATTGTGCATTATATGATTGAAAAACTAATCTCAGATCCGAAATACTTCTATGTAATCCAAAAAGTATATAATACTTAAAAAAAAAATTACACCCATATATTTTTGAAATTACAGAATTTATGGGGTTGTCACAAGAACCTATGGGATTGCAGGAAGAACCAACCAAAGACAGGTTATCCTGAGATATCTTGCGATTCTGTTTGAGGATATGTTTAGCCAAGTTGTCAGTTTTTTTTTTTTCACTTGAAAGCCTTTTTTTTTTAAGATAACAGTAGGATAAAAAACCTAAGACTTCTTCTTCCTACACCCCTACATTTTTCTTCCTGCATCCCACAATTTTCTAAATTCCAAAACTAACTTTATTTTTTTATTTGAAAAAGGACACCGTGGTTAATGAAAATAGGGATCTGAAAGTGTGTTACGGATGAATATTTTTTTTTTGGATGAGAGAATGTTCTGGAAAATTATTGATTTCTGAATTGCTGAATCCATAAGCTTAATTCTATTACGGATTCATGGATCCGAAATGCTTTTATATTACGGATTCATGGATCCAAAATGCTTTTATTTTGAATTATGGATTTTTAAATCCAGAATGCATATTTCTGTTACGGATTGGTGGATCCATAATGTATTTTTTGAATGATGAATTTTTTTAATGTGAAATGCATATTTTGAATTATGGATTGGTGGATCCAAAATTTTACTAGAATTTCCAATCCGATATTTTTCCGGATTCCATAATCCATAATGCAAAAAAATAAATACAGTTCAAGTGCATTTTAAGGTTTTTAAAAAATAATAGGGACAATTTAGTCTTGGCATAACATTATGGGGGTGCAGGAAGAAACTGCCAAAACCTAAAAACTATAACTTTATTCTAAAGTAGTCACATCCCCAATACAACTGTACATTCATAAAAAGAAATTAAAAATGTCAGCAAAAATTAATTTAATTGAGATAAAAATTATTTTCAAATACTGCAAATTTTTAAAATTATCAAAAATCATTTAAGTGATTTTTCTAATGTAAAATATAGGTTTACAAAAAGTTATAAATATGCAACAAATAAAGGAAAACATGGCACATTGGTTGACCGGATTCTGATATCCAACATAAGGAGGCTCCATATACACATCACAAAAGTTCCACCAATTAGCTTTTTACTTAGAAGTTACTTGTTCATGATTTCTTCTAAAAAATAAACTTTTTTTTTTAACTTCTATATATAGTGTTTCTTCTTAAGAGAAGAAAATTAAAAATAAGTTAGGCCAAACACTATCTTAATCCCAAAGCTTGAGGTAGCAGAATTTTCAAACTATCAGATAACTTCACTGGACACTAACAATGAAATGTGCACATGTGGCTGCCAAATTGTGAGATAACATCAACAAGGCCACCATAACCTCCAACTGCCATAACCTGAAATGAGTATCGCAGTAATGCAACTATATATCAAATAAAGCAGAGTAACAAGGAGTCCATCAGCATGTTTGAGCTGATCAACGGTACTAAACACAATGCCAATGATTTTAAAGCAGAACATACCCCTGCAGAATGTAAGGAGATAGAAAAAGATGACGAGGGAGCACACTGTATTTGTGAAAGGATCGTGCCGTTCATGTCAAAGCGATTGACTACAGGATCGGTACCAACTGTCAAAATCTGAAAGTAAAATACAAACAATTAACAACAGTTAGCAGAGCTACAAGATAAAGCAGAGCTACAATTATCTTGAGAGCTACTGATATTATAAGAACAACAAATGAGTCAATCAATATTCAGAGATACTGATCGGTAATTGCACTACTTACAATTGACAAGAGCAAAATATGCAGGCAATTTTGCACCAGAAAAATGTATGAGCTAAGAAATAAAAATACAAAGACTACCACAGGCGCTGAACTATAAATTTATGGCACTATTGCATACTCTATCTTTTTACCAGAGAATCTATCCTCGCTTTTAGAAGATTACTAATCACCCAATCAATTTTGACAGCATCACTACATCAGTCCATATCAGATACGTATTATTAAGATAAAATATTATTACAACGTTAATAATACTAATGACATTTTGAATAACATTTGAAAAAGGAAACCGGAACAAATTAAGATGGGTGCGGAAAATGTTTCCACATCTACAGAATATAAAGTCGCTTTTGATCAATCTGAGAAATCCAAGATATCTTGAGATGAATTTTTTCTGAGATTCAAAGAATTATTAGTAGTCTATAAAGATATTAAGAACACAAAAAATGAAGAATAAAGGCGAAAGGGGGAAGCTAACTCAATAAAGTACACAAAACAAAAGACCATTTTTCGTTGTGGCTAATGATGATGAATATAAATATTTATTTGTGTATGATATAAAACACCTTCAACTTTCTGGAGCACGAGAATGAAAATGTTATATGCTAAAGTTTTGGGATTTGATTAATATTATTATTGGGTTGTTAAGATTTAATTAGTTAGGATTTTATCATTTATTTATTTTATTAGGATTTTATCATTTATTTAATTAGTTAGGATTTTATCATTTATTTAATTAGTTAGGATTTTATTGGGATTTTATGATATTTAGTACTCTATAAATAGAGTATTGAACTATTATTTGAGATATGAATAATATATGCAGTTTGTTTCCTTTTCTCAATTCTCTATTATTGTTTTTGTTCTTGGTATAATCGGAAGCCACCTAAAGGTTCCCTTTGTCCAAAGCCTAATCGTTCTTCGAAATCTCTTACGAGATGACCTAGACGCTTCTACACACGATCGTTCATATCAATTGGTATCAGCTAGGACCTTCCAGTACTTCAATGGCAGATTCAACACGTTTCGCTCAAGCTACTAAAGAGATGGAAGATCGACTCTCCCAAAGGATGGATAATAGGTTTATGGAACTCGCGACTACGTTGAAGGAAACCTTGACTCTTTCTATGAAAGACACCATTCAGGATTTACTTACTCAATCTCGAGGTGAACCCTCCCCTGGACCCTCACATGACACGCGCGGACCTCGCACGGGGTCTTCTTATGTTTGTGGCACGCATCGACTTTCCCCGATTCAATGGCGAAAATGTTAACCAGTGGATTTACCAATGCGAAAATTATTTTCTCATTGACAAGACTCCAGAGGAATTCAAGGTACAGTTGGCACTTGTGCATCTAGAAGGCAAGGCCTTGCAATGGCATACCGCACTTATGAACTCTGATTTAGATATGGATGCACCTTCCTGGCCAGGATTCACCAAAAGTCTAAAAGATCGGTTTGGTGCAATTGGCGATGATCCCATGGTTGCGTTGATGCGTCTACGACAAAAGACTTCCGTTGATGCCTATCATGAAGAGTTTGATTCAATCATTACAAGGTTGAAGTTAGCTAATGATCATATTCTCAGCTTCCTTGGTGGCTTAAAGCAAGACATCCAAATGATGGTACGCATGTTCCAACCTACGTCTCTACAACATGCGTTTACTTTGGCTAGGACGTATGAAGCAGCCCATTCAAGCAATTCGTTGGCCAACTTAGATAGGGGAGTCTTGGGTCCAGCACCAGTGCCTATGTCATCGTCTGCTCCAATCGATGCGGCTCCCACACCCAACCCAAAACGCCACTTAACGTCGGAGTTCATAGCGGAACGCAGAGCCAAAGGCCTTTGTTATTTTTGTGATGAACCCTACTCAATGGAGCACAATAGGGTACACAAGAAATTACAACTTCACGTCATGGAGATGGAGGAAGAAGATGAAACCCTTGATCGTCCTCCCAGTGAAGCGACTGCATTATTACAAAGGACGGAGCCATAAATCTCAGTCTACGCATTAACCGGAGTGGCTGGGTTCAAAACTACGAGAATAACTGGATATCATAAAACACGACCTTTACATATTCTCATTGATAGTGGCAACACTCATAATTTCTTAGATACCCAAATGGCTAAAAAATATGGGTGCATAATTGAGACGATTGCCCCTTTGAATGTTGTGGTAGCAGATGGGTCAAAGATCACGAAATCTTCCGTGGTCAAAAATTTTAGTTGGACAATTCAGCACACAACTTTTATTGCTGATATGCTACTCCTTCCTTTGGGGTGTTGTGATTTAGTGCTAGGAATTGAGTGGCTCATAACATTGGGCGATATTTTATGGAATTTCGACAAACTCACTATGGAGTTCAATGTACAAGGAAGGCGACATGTTCTACGTGGCTCTGTGGGCCCCAAGATCAAACTTACACCCAAGCAACAATTGAGTAAAGTTTTTCTTGAAGATGTGCATTCATCTATGATTCACATTGGTGCAAAGGAGGAGATGTTGTTGCATTCCTTGACTACATATGCCGCACAAAAGGAGATTCCAACTGAGATCGCGTATCAATTCCACGAATTTGCAGATGTTTTTCCAAAACCACAACAATTACCACCTTTTCGACCAGGCCATGATCATCATATTCCCTTGCTTCATGGAGTTAATCCCGTCAACAAAAGGCCTGTAAAGTACCCATTGTTCCATTCTTGAGGGCAAGAATGTTGTTGAGGGAAGGGCATTGTTATATGCTAAAGTTTTGGGATTTGATTAATATTATTATTGGGTTGTTAAGATTTAATTAGTTAGGATTTTATCATTTATTTATTTTATTAGGATTTTATTAGGATTTTATCATTTATTTAATTAGTTAGGATTTTATCATTTATTTAATTAGTTAGGATTTTATCATTTATTTAATTAGTTAGGATTTTATTGGGATTTTATGATATTTAGTACTCTATAAATAGAGTATTGAACTATTATTTGAGATATGAATAATATATGCAGTTTGTTTCCTTTTCTCAATTCTCTATTATTGTTCTTGTTCTTGGTATAATCGGAAGCCACCTAAAGGTTCCCTTTGTCCAAAGCCTAATCGTTCTTCGAAATCTCTTACGAGATGACCTAGACGCTTCTACACACGATCGTTCATATCAGAAAACTTGTTTGTGGCTCTAGAGGTTACCATGATTATATAGTATGACCATGTCTGAAACAACTGAAGAGAAAGTAGAAATATAACCAACTCACTTGGTTATTG
The DNA here is from genome assembly GCF_051622355.1 of Phaseolus vulgaris. Taxonomy (NCBI): domain Eukaryota; kingdom Viridiplantae; phylum Streptophyta; class Magnoliopsida; order Fabales; family Fabaceae; genus Phaseolus; species Phaseolus vulgaris. The sequence goes on along the minus strand of NC_143500.1, from coordinate 35,259,211 downwards.
TCAAATAACATGTCCTGTACACAAGCACGCGTTGGAATCTTTGATACGCATTCAGAAGCAGGAAGGTTCCAAAGTGATACATTACGTCCACTACTGCAAGCCTGAATAAAGTTGGCAATGGTCACTTAACTATATTTCTAAAGCAATAAACTATTCAATAACAACATACATAACATATTTCTCATGCATGTGTCCGTTCTACTAGTTTGCCTATGGAGAAAGGACAACCTTAAAATGTGAGGCTATTCTGGCTACAAACATGTTAGTTATATTGATGAAATAAAAGAACTTATTAACAAAAATAGATTTATCATATAACACTAATAATTCCAGAGAACAAGAAAAGAAAACATATTATTCTTGGAAATAACAATGTTTTAAGTCCCATATAGTGTCTGACCCCAAAAAGTAGGATAGATGGTATTCTAATTTTCTTATATTATATATATACATATATATATATATTGTTGATTTAGGAGAAAATATTTTGATAAGCTATAATAAGTGTGCTGTTGGATGTTTTTAGAGATCTCTTTGTAATAATTTTTTTAGGGTTAGAGTTCTCTATCTATAGAGGCTTATGTGCTGTTTCATTGAATCAATTCAATAAAATATTCTCTCATACAATTTAATCTTTTTCGAGTTTTATATATATATATATATAAATTATCTCATAATTTCAGAATACTATTATATGATTAATAAACAAGAAAAAATGGAAGCAAAAGAACACCTTCCCCAATTGTAGGACTATTTAGGAAATAGAATGGTTCAATTTAGGGTGCAGGCCCAGTGTACCACCTCTGATTCTAGATACAAAAATAAATAAATCTTAGCCTGTCTCCTATCAGTCATTCAGTCCCCAGTAAAATCAAGTAAACCATCTTCTCTTTTAAAGAAAACTAAAATGTGTTCATTATTCTGCTACCCTAAACTAGCACAGAACAGCAAACAAAGGGGAAAGGAGGCAGAAGTTAACCAAACAACATGGAGGTCAGAAAATTGTAAACTTGGCCACACACAAGCTTCCGGAGATGGTCAGAAGTGATGCAACAGAGATATGCAACAGAGAAGCTTCCCATGACAGAGATAGACGACACATTTTTGGAGGGTGTTTAAAGAAAAATAGAATAGTAGCACTATCCCAACTACTATATGGCCCACTACAGCCACAACACTGGACTGTGCCTTTACAGAGGCCCCTGTCATGGGCAGGGACACTCCACCACAGCTTTATAGCACTATTCTCAGCCCTAAGAAATAATTATTTCAGTAGAATCATCGTCTCATAACATCACACCAACTGCATAAGTGATTACCCCCAGATGCGATCAACATTTTGTCTTAATATTCATATTTCTTTTACCAAATTAGCATGTGTAGTCCAATAGTATGGGGGCAAGGCAAAGAAATTATAAAGTAAGAGATATGCTCTTACCAACCAACTCTCACTTGCATCTAAAGCAACACAGCCAACCCATGAAGCAGATCCCTTCAACTTCAAATGTTTTACTGGATCAATCACTTGGGTACACTTTCCACTTTTGCAATCTATTAAACATGGCAAATAAACCACAAAAACTTAACTACCCAATAAATATATGCCAATAAAAATCAATAACCAATGAATTTACATAAAAAAGTAATATGATTCATGCAACCCATTCAACTTTAGTAACTTGAGCTGAAAAATAAACATTACCCCAAATTCGTGTTGTCCCATCCTCCGAACCTGTTATGATCTGAACATTGATCAGAAAGAACCAACAGTTAAAACCTAGCCATAATGTGGGAAGGCAAAACAGATCACTAAGCAAAAGAGAAATGTCAAAGAGAAAATATGCTTTTGCAGTCAGGAATTTAAAATACCAATCCACATATTCTGTAGAGCCAGAAGAGTAATGGAACTTTTAAATTCTATTACTAGTGCAACGTTTTAACATTTTTCATAGAAAACTATAAATTATTTCTTAAGAAAAGATTTCTAGTTGCTTCAACAGTATATATCTCACCTTTATCTCATGCCCCCTTCAATACCCTTTTATATGGTACATGTAACTCTTGCCCTTTTTATGTCTTGTATATGTTTCAATTTCAAAAAAGTATTAACACATACCTTTATCATTTTAAGGACATCATAAACGTCAGAATCCCATGATTTATGTTGCAGTTAATATTTCCCTGTACTGTTTTAATTACATAATTAGGAGATTTAATCACATTCTATAATTAAGAGGATATAGGAGGATTAATAGACTGACAGTATATTTAGTATTATTGTACATGATCATTGATCCTGGATTGTCAAGATATATTATATCCATCACAAATTAGGATTTTCAGTTATTAAGTCTTTGTATTCTATTTAAAGAGCAATTGTTTTGTTCCGCTATGAATAATGTCAGAAGCAGTTTTTCTGACATGGTATCAATGCTCCTGTGTAATCTCTTGCACAGCCTGCACTGCTCCAAAACCACATCCAAGCTATATTCCCCTACGAAGCCTGCATAGCTGCCTGCCTAACATTATTGTTAATAATCCTGGCATTGCCTTTTGAATCTCGTATTAAGTCAATATTCAAATTTTCTTTGTCACAACCATTGAATGCAGTCGTATAGTATAGTAAGAATGCATGCAAGAATGCATGCCCTTGGGAAGGGCCTCATTTATGAAAATAAGGGAATTTTTTACACACTATAAAGATGAGTATCATTGGTGTATAATAATTTCACATGTTCCCAAAACTTCTGAACACATTTCAAAAGCACGAAAAATTTGTTTTAAAGATAAGTAAATAGTAGATTTAATAACAATGCATAATTGAGCATCAATTTTCAACCAACGGGAGGCCTCATCTGCAACAACATTGCGAACACATTGGGTAAGATGATAATTTGATATATGAGGCCCAAGTGTCATAATTAGTTTCATCCAATTTGTCAATAGAAAGATGAACATTGACATAATTAGTATAGATAGATAGATTAGGCATAGTGGCAGCCGAATAAGCCATAGATCCAGTTGTCAGCGGCATAGTGGTAGGAGACGGATCTATAGATCTAGTTGCCATCCAATTGGTGACAACAACGACAGCAACAGTGACTCCGGCAAGATTCTGACAAAGGCGGCAGCGAGATTCCGGCGATGGCAGCGGCAGTAGGTAGCGGTGAGGCAATGCCTGACGGTGAACAGTTGGTTCACCCAAAAAAAATTGAATCCTAACCCTAGGTTCTGGATACAATATTTGAAGAAAATAAATATAGGATTAATATCCTTTGTGTAAAATACACACATAAGGGTGTTTATTTATAGATGAAAATAATAACAGAATAATATAATTATGGGCTAAGCCCCTTACATTCAACAGTTAGGTAGAGACAGACTAGGCAGAGTTGCCAAGCATTAGATGATCCACTTCAGGGTATTATGCTCTAGTTGGAGGTAATTTAATATCGTAGAAAATAAACAAAATATTGTAGCAAGTGCAGAAACCAAAACAAGGCAATGACGTTAGTAATTTGTGAGCTTAAATGGCTAGAGAAACTCCTCAAAATGGTTAAATTTGAAAAGAAATTCCCAAATGCACATTATATATGACAACTAGTCAGCAATACACATTACCTTTAATCCTGTCTTTCATGAGAGGACCAAACATATTAAGGTAGATTCTCGTTTCTTAAGAGAAAAATTAAAGTTTTGAGACATCACCGCTAGTTTTCTCAACTCTAGTGAACAATTGGCAGACATGTTCACTAAATCTCTAATAAGACCAAGAATCAACCATACTTGCATAAAACTGAGCACGTATAATATGACTCATATGCTCCATCTTAAGGAGGAGTATTAAAAAATTATAGAAATAAGGCGTGAATATTTTAGAATAAAAAATATCTAGATTATATATATATATTATTATGAATGTTTTATTTATTCTTGTATCATATTTTTATTATAAGAAAATACCGCATCTCCTGTATTTATTGTATTATTTCATTTTCTCAATACAAAACAAAGCATCAGGACTACACAGCTCAATGTGTATCTATTTCCTATAGTTTAACAAGTTATGTATCTTAGCTATAGGTGTTACTGTTTCATGTAATTTATGAGTTACTTAATAAAATTCATATCCATGTCTAGACAAGACCAACCTCCATTCTTCCTTCACCTTTGGGTTTATTTCTTGTTAATAATTAGCCTCAAGTCCAAAAACAATGAGGTCAAGAATCACCTGATTGGAAGAGTTGCGTGCAACAATACAATGCAAATACTCCATGTGCCCATTGAATACCATTTTCAATTTGCCAGTTTCCTAGAAACATTAACACATATTAATCCAGCATTAACACAAGTATAATTATAAATCAAGTTATCCAAGAAACTTCCTATGCAGGAATTATATTCACCTTCCATGAATACATACCACATCCCAACAATATGCACAAGAATCACCAGATGCAGCAAAAACTGATCCCTCCTACAATTAAACAAAAAAATAGGCACAAATTGAATCATGAAATAACAAGCAAATTATAGTAACAAACAGTAAAAACCAATTGCAAACCTGAGTATTAACAGCAAGAGCATTATTCTCAGGAATAGGTGAAAGCGCACCCCAAGGACCTCTAAAAGACAACAAAGTGTGGGCATATAGAGGACAGTCAGACAACCAAAAAAAAGAGGTACAAAGGAATTGCTGATAACCTGATACTGCAAAATAAGCTACAAAAATTCTACTCATGCTTGGATTGTAAGAAGAACCTTCTATTCTGAGGTTTCAAGTGAGGTAAATACCAACAAAGTTAACAAAATCAATTGGAAAAAAAATAAGATAAATAAGAATTTTAAACACTCAAGATTCATTCCAAATAATTTTAAATAGTTTTTAGTGCAATAGACAATGATCCCAAATGTGTAAGTATATTCATAGAATGTACAGAAAGTACATGAACCAAACAGCATTCAAATCAAGAACGACAAAGCATCCTGTACATCTGCATTACTTATACCAAAGAAAGCTGAAACATGCATTAATTCTCAAAAAACTCACTTGTGTTGAGGATTCACCACATCAAGTACAGGCTTGGTATCATTTCCTAGAATATTAAGGGATGACACACATAAGAAATATAACAAAATCATTAAAACAAAAGTAAAAAAGGTGATACCGAAGAAGTAAAAGATTGAAATTCCCCAATCAAATAAAACACACAGTTAGAGATAGATATGGAAGAGGATAAAGAACAATGCCACAGTGGGCTTTTAGGCAACCAGAAAAATTTAGCCGAACAATAATTTACTTATGTTTGGGAACAAAGTCAAAACCCTTGCTGTATCAGATCAATCACTCTGACTTATATAGTATTATATACGGAGAAGTTATAAAAAAAGATACCTAAAAATTATGTTAATCATGATTGCAAATAAAAAGTAACAATAACAAGTGTCTCAAACAAAACATACAACTAAAGCGCTACAAAAGTCAAATACAAGTTTCCTCTATAGGAATCATCAATCAATTCAAGTCTTCATCATTTTTAACCACTATTATGTTTATGAATGTAGATTTCAGTTTTGGAAATTGAAATCTCCAAATAGCCCCCTTACTGAAGAAGGCAAGTCTCTTACAAGAGGATTTTTCAGAATAAATGCATAAAACTGCTATACTTGGTATTTGGTCCTTACTACTACCACCATGGTTATCAAACTCGCAAGTCAACTCGTTGACTCGTCCGAGTTTACGTGTCCACTTGGCCTTACCGAGTTAACTCAGCAGTAGACTCGTTTTTTGGGTAAACTCAGTAGACTCGGCACAGACTCAGTGAAATCGGAGTGGACTCGCAACTCTGGTTTGAGTTGGCGAGTCCAACTGGGTTTTTTCTTAACCCCAAAACGGTGTCGTTCTGAATGTGGAAATTAGGGTTTCGCATTTCATTTTCGTTTGCGTTTGCGTCTTCCGTGGATTGCGTCTTCTTCTGTGGAGTGCGGCGGTCTATCGAGCAGAGCGTTCGCGTGTGGTTCGTGCGGTGGTTGCAGTGTTCGCAGTGGTAGTGGGTTGCAGGTGGATAGTGCGGTGGTTGCGGTGGTCGTAGGTTTCAGGTGGTCGCGGGTTGCATGTGGTCACAGATTGCAAGTGGTCGTGTGTTGCGGTGGTCGTGGGTTGCAAGTTGAAAGTAGACTCTTATGAGTCTACGAGTCGATCCCACGAGTCTACGTAGACTCGCGAGTTTGACAACCTTGACTACCACTACACCAAATTGCTTCACTTCAGACAGCCACAGTAGCCAAAGGCTACTCTACACCTCTACGCCACTATGATTCCGTTGTGATGCTCTATTATAAACTGTTTTAATTTTACATCCTTATTCAAGAAACTAAAAATGATAAATGGAATGGAACATTTGAAGATCTCACATCAACTAGAAATATTAACAAACTATAATATATAAGAGGGTCAAACATCATCAAATAAGTTAGTTTTGTGAAGTTGAATTAGGTTTAAAGTTAACTTTCTAAAATGGTATTAAAGTCTATTCCAACGAGGTTTGTTAGACTTATCTATTGGGTCACTGTAGGACTAGCCACAAATATCTAGTCTCATGCTTAGGGATGACAACAGGGTAGAGCAGGTGTGGGTTTGACTATCTCATTCTCATCCTCAAGGTATGAATTTTTGTCTCATCCCCACCCTCATCGGGGAACAGGTATACCCGTATTGCGCTCATACCCGCCCCCTTACTATTTCAAATATTAATTAGATAATTTTTTAGTAAAAAATAAAATAGAAATCACAGTAAAGAAAATATGATATTATCAAGTATTCAATGCCAAAAGAATATACATTTCCTTTTTTCCAATATTAAATATTAAATGAGAGTATCAAATAACAATTGGATAAAAGTCAAATAATTATAGAAAAAAGTAAAAATGATCAAACGTATAACCTAAAAATAAGTTACAAAACTAAATACCAAAGAAAAGTTAATATAAGTTTTTAAGGTTACTTAATAAATTAAAAGTTTTTTAGTAATTTAAAACAAGGATGGGTATGCAGACAAGAACTTGTATTAGGAAGGGTATAGGGATAGGACGGATATTACATACATATCCCCGTCCTCATACCCAATTTAAAAATTTAAGTATTACTCATACCCGTACCTAATCAATGTTGGGATTCTCCGACAAGATCGAGACAAGTTTGGACAATACACGTGGGGACATGTTCATTTACTATCCTTACTCATGCTCGAAATGTTCAACCCTCGAATAAGAGAGTATGTTGGAAATCCCGCATCGATTAGAGATATGGTCAGATTATAGTATATAAGTGAGTGCAAACCTTACCTTAAAAGCTAGTTTTATAACGTTGAGTTTGATTTAATGTTCACTTTTTGAAAAGAACTATTAGAGAATTAAGATCCTCACTAACATATCCTTTCAATGGTCTTGTCATGAAGTTTTGTTGGTCCAGACTTTCAACTAGTTTAACAATACTAGCACCTAACCAATCACATAAATAAAAATAGATTACCACTTCATTCATGTATATACATCAGCCTTTTCAAATGTCATTTGAGTTGTGTTTCTGTTTTCTATCTTGTCCATCTTTTACCCTATAATTTCAACTAGAAAAAACCTTAGTTCTTATCAACAATTTGGCAATTTGTTATAGAATATGTAAAAATGCAACCATTCAGATTTAGTTAAATCATACTTAGCAAAAGAAAAACCCAAGGAGGACGTTCTGAATAAAGTAGAAACGCTTGCAAGTTAAAACAAAACACTAACTCTTTGTTTGGTACATGAGAAATAGAAAGGAGAGAGTGTAAATAGGGAGTTGATAGGAAATTGTATGTGTTTAGTAGTGAGGAAATAAAATAAACCTTTTTATTTTCTCCACAAAACAGCAAAGAAATAAAAAATAAAAGCATATATACGTAAATAATAACTGAATGCAAGTTTTTCATAATTGATTGCTGAAAATTTTAAACGTGACAGCATTATGTGTGAAGAAGAATCACATTTGTTTTCTGGAAACAACAGGTTGTTCCTAAATAATCAATTGCTTGTTAAATAATTAATTTTAAATGGTTTTTTCCTTTTCTTCTTTGTTTCTCTTAAAACCAAACACATCTATTTTCACTCTATTTCTCACCTAGACTTGTTCACTTTATTTCTCTCTCTCCTAATTTCATTCATCTTATTTCTCACATAATTCTTTCTTTTCTACCAAACACACCATAAGATTCATAGATGCAGAAACAATATAAATTAGGGGAAAACAAAGAAAACAATGAACCATTCCCAAACAAGCATTATCACCTTGTGAAGAAACAGAATAATTTGGGCTTGAAAATTCCTTCCATTTCCATCCTCGAATCCGACCATCATCACCACAGCTGCAAGATAAAATGCTATCAAGACTTGTGCCAAGTGATAAATTAAACATCACAGTTATGCCAATACACATGATGCTTAATATGTTTGATTATTGCATCTAGTAACTATAATGTTTGTTACAAAAAATATATTTTAATGATAAGAACCAGTTCCTATAGACCGTTCTTAAAATTGACAGCCAGATCAATCAACTCCATCGGTGGAACCCCACACAAGAACCGCTTCTTAGGGTTAAGAACTATACAAGCAAGGAATTGCTATAAGAATACCAAATTTAGATCTCAAACAAAAAACTGAAAGATAATGCCAACACAGAAACTGGAATCCAGATCTATTTACTTGCAGCTAGATGACAGAAGATAATTAGCACCACAAACCAAAATGTTCTCATTTCAAAATTTAAATGGGAGAACAGAAACTTCTTCTAAGTAGAAATTAAGAAGCAATCTGCAGCAAACACAAAAACCATACTCTTATATTCCTACATTTGAGTCACCCACTTTATATGCACAATGACCAAACGGAAAATTATCCTGATGCGGTTCATCAGGAGAAAACAGTAGTAGAGAAACAGAAAAAAATCAGAGTTCAGTAATAATTTGAACCTCAGCAACAAAGCATCTTCACCATCCCCATAAAATTTGACATCATACGCAGGTCCACAATGCGCTTGAATGAAGCAATTAGGTTGAGCCGATAACCTAAACCAATAGCAACGCACACGAAACACGGTTAACCCTAAGACCGATAAATAAATAATTGATTAAGCAAACATTCTGAACGCATACGTACCTATCTGTATCCGCATTAACAAAACCAAAAGGCTGCAACAAACGCAAAAACAACGAAACAAGAACCGTTAGTTTCGTCGTAAAGTGAAGTGAAATCGCGAGCAGTGCAAGTAAACGATAGTTGAAGCCAAGCAAAATCGTTCGATATGCACTTGAATTGAATAAAATAACAAAGAAAAGAGCAATTGAGATTATGCTAACGTTTTTTAGCTTAGAGGCAGCGATGGAGGAAGAGATGGAGTAGGATGCAACTGAACCGTCGCTAGAGGCAACAAGGAGAGTGTCGAGATTGTAGGGTGGAGCCCAAGCGGTTCGGAAAACGGTTCGTGTTTGAATTTCCCTCTCCTTGAGTACCGTTTCCCTGTATGCATTTTCGTCCCAGTTGGTGGCGTCACCGTACATTGTTAGTTACTCGAAACTTCACTCTCGCCGCTCTCTGTTTTCTTTCTTACAATGCGCTCTTCAGCTCCTCCGCAACAGCAAGCAACTCTCTAAACGACGACGTTATATTTTCTCAATAATTCTTTTGTAGTTTTTATTTTCCCATCTAATCTCAATTCCCAATTAAATACCCAAATAACCCTCATTATTCTAGGTTAGGACTGTTATTGTCATTATTTTAGATTAGGATTGTTATTATTTTCAACATGAGATTTGTATGGAGTTTAATTTAATGATTTAAATTTGAATCAAATTAAATCCTTTTTTTAATAATTTATTTTAGATTAAAATTTTGCCAATTTTATAAACTATTAATTAATAATATCTATTTTGTATATTATATATAATAATGTGAATGAAATAAATCAAAACAATAACTTTATATTTCATATCTTTTGTATATTATTTTTTATTATAATTTCGAGACAGAAAAAATCTTCAATAATTCATGAAGATAGTTAAAATATATATAATAAAAATATAAATTGCAACTCTCTTTCTTATTACATCTTCCAACATTACAACTTCTACATCTTCATCATCGGAAAAATATAGAATTTTCTTTCTTATTACACCTTTCAACTTCTAGATGATCGTCATCATTAATATTATCAACCTATAATTATATTTTATCATATTATTTTAGAGATAAATTTAAATTAAATAAACTCATGTCACATTTTTTTTAATGAACAAAATTACACTTCAAAAATCATTAAGTTCATCATTAACCAAAAGACTTTTAGGTGAACATAGTATTAAGGACCAACATTGTATTTCAAGATGGTGTTTTAAGCCTAGAGTATAAGGTGTTAGAGAAGTGGAAGATGTATAAGATTGTGAATGAAATAAGCTATTTTACTTTATTTTTGTTCACCATAATATTTTTAACAATTTTTCCATTTTTCTTATATTTCTTTCAAAATTAGTTTTATATTGAGTTCGGTTTTATGCAAATTGATTTTTTTAAAATAAATTTAGTAGTTATTAAGTAAAAAACAATATAATCATTTTCAGTTTTTAATAAAAGCTTATACATATTTTTATTTAGTCTTGTACTAGCTAAAATACTTTTTAATAAGTTAAAAATTATAATTATTTCAATTAAAAAAATTGAATTGATATTTTAAAAATATTGTAAAACTTTCAATAATTTATTATTATCTAGTCATTGAAATATTCTATCAATAATTTATTTATTATTTTTTAACCTTTTAGACTTTTAATAAAACACATCAAAATTTGTCATAGTAGGTGAATGTTGTGATAGGTGAGAGATTAGATAATCTTGTTGTTATAATTTGTCTAATGTTGGGTTAGGTTCTCACATCCACTGTGTGGGACCTGAAAAGCACATCCATTCTGAAATTCTATTTCTAGTAACTTATACAATAAAAACACAACAACAACAACTTAGTTACCTAACTAATATAACTAGAAAACACTTGATTTTCTGCTTATTAAGTATATATATCTTGCAAAGCCAAATTCATATCACTAAGAATTTATCACTCTGCAGTTCTTCCTAATCTCTCCATCAGACCCAGTCTTTGGATTTATGTTCCCCATCTTGATCATAGAATTGATAAAGTCCCCGAAGAAGAGGCCACTATCCTTGATATAGCTTTCCACTAAAGGTTTAGCAGTTGAATTGGCCTCATCACTAGAAAATAGAATCTGGTCAGAACTGAGAAGCCCCTTTCCACTTTGCAAGTTCTTGAAGTAGTGGTTGTCAAATAGATCCGTTGAGTTTCTATCAAGAACTGCAGTTGCGTTTCCATCTCCATTTTGACACAAACTTTGCAGGTCAGAGAGCATGGCAGTGTCTAGTGTAGTGTCTGGTGAACCTGTTCCTGAGAAGTTGGACAATCTATTGCTAAAAAATGTACACCTTGCTCGGCCAATGGTATGGGCACCTTCACGTATAATTGGATTTGTATGAATGAGTGAACACATATATATTGAAACAATTTTAAGGACAAAGTTTTGGTGAGGTTTCTTCAAGTAAGGTTTTTTCATTAAACAATCACGAGTGGTGAATTGTATGTTACCTGATAAAGAAACAACATCTGTGAGATTAAGGCCTGCATCAGAAAACTTGGAAATGATGGAATCCAATGATTCAAATGGCGAAGGAAGAGCACTATTTGCAAGTGTTCCGTTTGATACTGTTCCATCTCTTCGTCCTAGTAAAACCTTCCAAGAAGGTCCACCACTCTACGAAACATTATGGTTTTATGAGTGATATATAGAAAGGTTTAAGAAACATGAAAAGTGTAGTTAAACACTTCTCCGACTTGTTTGGGAAACTCATGTTCATCCCCATGCATGTTTCCCGAGTTGTAAACGTAAAAAACTAACCAAGAAATTAAAATAGAGAATAATGTGTTTTGAATATAATTACTAGGAAAACAGAATCTCTGGCAGCGATGGCTACTATATCAGCACAGGAAACAACCCCGCTGCATGCACTCTCCACTGAACTTTTGATTGTATCTACAACTTCATATCCTCTAACAGAATTCAGATTAGGAATAGCAGACTTCTCTACATCAGCACCACCATCTAGTAGTATCGATCCATCACAACCCTGATGATGTTCAAAGGAAAGAATTTAAGATGTAAGATGTATGTGTATCAGATAAACTTATTCAGTAATTCATTGGAAATTTTGGAATACCTAATAGTAACAGTATTTTGATAGATGATCATTTTTCATTGGATAAATTAAGAAGAATAATCTTTAGTTCAGTTTGCTGACAAAACTTTTGATACATCATAGTCTAAGCACGTAAATTCTGTTTATGGTTGTGATTACCTAATAAAACTTTAAATTGTTAAAAACTTCTACTAAATGACCTTGCAACTTCAGTTTGGACTGCAATTTACCTTGAATAAATTGCATTCCTTTTCTACCTATTTTATCATGGATAGTTCTGATAAGAATGAGTAATAATATCCTAAGAATTATTTGACTGAAGTGTGATCATAAAAAAAACATGCATGTCACTTGAACTCACATTGACAAAGCAATCATGAAAGTGAAGGCGAAGCAAAGAAGCACCCATTCGCATCTCATTCATGAGAGCTTTTTGAACCTCTTTCCTTACTATTTTGGAAAGATTAGGACATGATGAGCTATAGAAATCTGTTGTTAGTTGGGACCTTACTACCAAAAGCAACATGAACATATTGATTAGACAAAGGTAGTAACCTCTCAAACTACAAGACTTCTTCATTGTTTATAATTTGCAAATTACACAATAAGCTATGCCACAATGAATGTGGAAACGTAAATAGGCTTAATTTATAGAAAATGAAATACGAGAGAAGTTAGATTTATATATTCACACAAAAACGCCACTTGGGACTTGATCATGTTACTCAGTGGCCTCGTGTGTTTGACTCAATTCAAAACTTGTGTGCTACTACATCCTTTAGGTTGCATACATTAATTAAATCAATCTTACACATTGGAACACATACTCTCTTGAGAATGATGCAATTAAAGTGATTCTGAATTTCAAATAGTATATTATCAGTGTCACGTTTGTGTTAGCTTAGTGTGATGTTATGCTGGCATGCATGTGTAATGGACATATTTTCTCTTCCAGTTCATGAACTAAGACGCACCATATAATGTAAACCTTCAATTTGTCAGATTTGCCAGTTTCGCACGCCTTCTGTATTTTAATAACTCAAATTGTTTAATCTGTGATCATGCATGGGTGCTTCTTCCATTAACTAAGTTAATTTACAATGATAACTTAATATCACAGTCCAATCAGAGTTCTTCACAATGGACTCACTGTGGATGACGATTAGATTCTTATATTCTTCGACACATTGCTTTTAGTATAAATGGCTAATGACATAGACAATAGGTTACAAAACATTGTTATTAAATATATAGCGCAAGTCCTTCAGATTATAACTGGAATCTTTCATTCACCAACAATGAAATAGATGTTGAAACTAGACAATTTCTAATCCAACTGATCCATTTCTTACAAATGGCTAGTTTTTCTAACATGTCATACACGATTCATACTTTTCGGAATCATAGAATTTTTCAAAATCCACTTTCTTAATTAAACATCCTTTTTGTCTTACTATTGTTGTTCTTACATGGTCTAAGAAACAATTAACTCCTTCTTCTCCTCCTCTCAGCTTCTCGGTCTCTTGTTGTTGACTTGGGCTTTCGGTTACTGGATCAGCTAGCTTGGACTCTGTAATATGGGCTTGGGTTTGTTTTAGGCTACTAGATGTGGGTCAACTCTCGGGTTCTAGGTCTAAGATTACTCTCGGGTGGATGGGTGTACCTTCAAGGGGTTCTGATGATATAATAAGAACCAATTTGTTCAATTATAAGATAAAAACACTCTACTTATGTTAAATGGATCACCTATTTATAGTGGTTGTTGTTGGACTTTAACTTGATTGAACTTTTACTTTTCACACCTTGCAGTTACTAAATATATTATTAGTGTTTTGGGCCTATTTATTGGGCTTTGATACCATGCTATTTTATTCTATCATTTATTTATATTATTTTAACTTTTCATATGCTAACGGTCTTTCGGCCTTTCAAGCTCTCGGCCTAATCAATACACTAGGCGCCCAAGCATGAAGATTTTGGAAATGACGAGATGTCGATAAGAATCACCAATTTTTTTTGAATTTGATTGACATTGTCATTTTGTTTTTAGGGTATCTTATATATTAAATGCATTTTGTACGGGAGATTGTATCGTTTCATGTGCGTAATGATAATTGTGCCTTTGATGTGAAATGTCTCTAACCCTTGCCCATTAGATACACTGAAATTCAACGGTCAAGATGTTGTGTCGCTTCATTTGGAAAATGTTTTTTTATTTCTATAAATAGTCATTCTTGTCCTAGATTTTGCTTGAACTCTTGTTAGGGTTTAGTCCGTAAAAGAGAATTAGGTAAGGGGATCCCCTTACACCCTTTTTGTTTATAATTGTAGTAAAGGGGTTAGCACTATAAGATAGGTTGGAAGATTAAACTGCCCAAAAAGGTGAAAATTAGGAAAAGAGAGCTAGAAATAAACATGTTAATGACACCTTATTATATGTGAAAAATAAGATTGAGGTTAATGAAAGTCAATTGGATAGGTATGCCATTATGAATTGTACTAGAATAAATGTATCTTTTATATATTTAGAAATACCAATCAAAGGAATCCTAAAAAACTTAGGTTGTGGGCTAGCATGACACAAAAGATGAGGAAGATATTAACACATTAGAAGGATAAACAACTAACAATTATTCGAAGGGTCTCTTTGATTAAATATGTAATTATTGTCATTCCCCTCTTTTTTTCAAAGCCCAAAAAAAGGTGATAAAGGAAATTACGAAAATTCAAAGATAATTTTTTATGGGATTGAGAATCAGAACAAAAAAAATTTGGGTGAAATGGTCAACAATATATAAGCTCGAAGAGTTAGGAGGATTAAGTATAAAGGATATACAAAATTTTAATGTGGCATTATTTGCAAAATGGAAATGGAAGTATGCAATTGAAAACACATGACTATGGAGGAATATATTAGAGTCTAAATATAGGGATGGAAGGGAATTAAATCAATCTAACCAATCCAAACATGAGTTTATGTGGTGGAATGATTTGAAGTTAGTATGCAGGGTATGTCATGAACAACCTTGGTTCAATAATAACATTACACGAATTATTGGAATAGGATGATCAATTAGTTTCTGAAGTGATTAACATAATATTGAAATAACCCTTGTTGAAAAATAGCCTAAGTTGTATAGTAATTATAATCTCAAGCTGGCAACAATCTCTGAAATGGAGTTTGGAATAATAATGTATGGGAATGAATATTTAATTGGATGAGTGATTGGTTTGAATGAGAATTATTTGAAGTTCAAACTTTTAAATTATTCACAAAAAATTAAACAACAAGACACTTGAAGTGGAAAGGAAAAGAAAATAATTAATATACTGTAAAAAAAATGCATACAAAAGTTCTACAAATTATGTTAGTGGTGAAAAGGAATATTTTTTCCAGGCTAACGAATGCAATTCCCAATGTTAAACACTTTATTTGAAGAAGGAATTTGAATAGTATTGCTATTAGGTATAATCTTCAACATAGGAAAATTGAGGTGTCATGTACATTATGTGCATTATGCAACGATCATGAGGAAATTATCCAACACATGTTCTTAAATTGTAAGGTATATAGATTGGTTTGAGACTCATGTAACAAGTGGATAGATCTCGCATTTGTTTTTCCTAACAATGTCATACATCACTTTCACTAATTTAATATGGTTGATTTGAATGATAATGAAAACATAATTTGAAAGACTATGTGGATGACAATAATGAGAGATATATGAGAACACAAAAATAATGTGATTGATAGGAATGCAGTAATTGACGAGGAGGAAATATTTAAAATTGCTTAATTAAAAACTTGGACATGAATTAGAAATATAGTTAACAAAAGTTTTTTTTCTAAGATTTGTGCAATTTTTCAAAAGACTTGTATTAATAGTATACAAAAAATGATTTTATATTATGCAGTTAATCTCAAGTTTTTATTCCTCTAAACAATACCAAAGTGTTAGGTTATTCAAGAAATCTTAATTGAATCAAATATGACCATTATCTCATATGTTGGTTTAACAATGGTGTTATAGGGTCGATTAGGTGAGGGGAAGGGATTTAGAATGCAAGAGATTGGAAATGTGTAAAGACATGATTTTTCATTAGTAGTTTTGATGTATTGCCCATTTAACAATTACTAATTATTAATAAGGAATATTTGGATCATTCTTGTATGTCTAAAGTGTTTTCACATAAGTTTTATTGAATTGTCTTGGCGTGAGGGTACATTGAGCTATCCTAATGTGAGAAGCAACATTAATCACTAATAATCTATCAATGCCTTTATTCTCAAAATTTGATAACTAATGTGATTTTTTTAGTAATAATTGAAGATGTATAGTGAACAATGATGTTCTTAGTTCCATTTGTTTCAGAATTATAACACAAAGTGGCAAAGTATTAAATTTGTTGGCTTTCTATTGTATGTTTTGCAGCATAGGTGGTACGGGCCAACCTTAAACACCATGAAAGATGATGACTTTTTATGATAAGTGCACCCCGTTGCCAAAAGTAATAATTGTCCCTAAGGACGAATATCAATCCCACAAGGAACAGTTGAATATTCAAGTGAAAGATTCACTGATATAAAAAACAGAATAATAAAAGTTGGTCTGAGGATTGTTATGATGACAATAATTAACAAGAAAACAATTCAAAGAGTTGTTGCTCCAATTGAAAAAATAAGGATTAAGTTTCATTTTTCTCACTCTCATTTGATTAACATGTTATATTGATGCCCGTAGAAAATTCATTTATATTGATTTCTCGCATATAAAATTCTTAAGAATGATTCATAAATATCAATTTCTCACATATTTATAAAAACAACTTAGAGTCACATTTAGACGTTAATAGCAATTAACATTTCAAGTCTACTTCTATAACTTAAATATGTTAAATATTGTTGTTTATGTCAAAACCTTAAAAATACCTTTCAGTCATATTTAATATTCTCAAACTGTCACAACTATTTACAAGCAAAACAATAATACCAATAATCAATCAAGAACAAAATATTATATCATATTTAAATATCACCTCAATACATAAGAGTTTGAACAATTTACTCTCAAATCCACAGGGTAGAATTAGTCACACATCTTCTAGCATTTTCTATTCTCCCAAGTGGGTTACAAATCACTCAATGGTGTTTTCCTCTCAATCTGACATACAAGGGTTGTGCCTCTAGCCCCTATTTAACCTAATTTATTAGGGTTAGGTGGCTTCTTATGTCGCGGTGATGGGCTAAGTGATGAAACATAAAAAGGGACCCAATTTGTCTGACGAATTCTCGCTTGAGCGAGAATCCCGGTTGCAAAGTTGGCTTTTTCGGCACTTTTATGCATTTTGAGACCATCCAACTTTCTCTTTTTAGCTCAAATCATTTCTCTTTAATCCAAATCTATATTCTTCCCTAGAAACCTGCAATTAACACCAATTTTGGAAATAAAATACTCTTATTAAAATAAAGATCATAAAAAATATAAAAAGGTATAAATTTATAAATTAGGGATTATTTTATATGTAAATTAGCAATTAATACTCATAAGTGTCTATGTTTTAATATGAAATATTATGAAAATTAGGCACTTATAAGAAGACATCAATAAGTGGAACATGAATGAACAATAATAAAAGTGGAACATGAATGAACAATAATAAAGACAATTTGGAGCATAAAACAACAAAGATGAGACAATAGTCCTTTAGATACATCTATTTGTTTTAAATGATACAACAGGGTTGACTTTACTGAAATTTTACATAATATGGTGATGATTTGAGTTGTTAGTTCTCTTAAATTGTTAAGGTTTTTCTATGGAATATATCAAATTATTTAGATGAGATCAGAAATGTAATGTAACTTGTAAGTGTTTAAACATGCCTTTGTACACTATATTATGTTTGTAAAAGGTTTAATTTTACTAGTAAAGAAAATATTGTAGACAATCTATGGGAGACAAAGGCATTTTTTCTCTAAATTTAGTGAAACAGATAAATTTTAAAAAATTATGCAATTAGATAACTTCAAAGGGAAGGTGTGTTTTTAAAACATTATTTCTGCATTTAAATAAAAGTCTTCAATATATAATTTTTTTTTTGTTTTAAATAAAATTGTACTCACGGCATACGACTTCTCTTTTTTTAAATTTTTAACAATTGAAATTTATTTTTATTTCAGATAAACATTTTTTTAAAGTTTTTTAATTATTTAATTAATAAATTAAATTTATATATTGAAATCTTTTATCATTCTTTTTAAATATTAATATATATTTATATATAATAATTAAGAATCACATATAAATTTTAATAATCAAATTATCCAAAAAGTTAATATATATATATAAAGAAAAAAAGAAAATTTAAAAAGTAAAAAAGTTAGAAATTTTTAATTTTAATTATTAAATCATATCTCAAAAATCTGTTTACAAAAAAAATTAAAAATTTAAATAAATTCATTATTCAAATTATTTCAAAAAAATCAATTTAAAATAAAAATATGTTTATGTATATTTTATATGTATCTTTTCAAACTATAAAAAGTTAAAAGAAAGAAAAAATCGTAATATACGTATGACTTCTATAAAAAAATAAAAAGACAAAAAAAAATCTTACAACAAAGCACAACTTTCATAAAAAAATTTAAAAAGTTCTGAAACACGACTTTCTTACTTGTGCAATTTAAAAAAAAAAATACTTATTTTAGTAAATTTGAAAAAAAAAATACCTATATATAATATTCATCCAAAAACAAATATAAAAAAATTAAAGTAATGGTACTCTCTAAGTTAAGTTCTTGAACTTTTAGGTCTATCAATACTGATTACAATCAAATACAACAAGACAAAAAATATAAGTTACGAAAATAACAATAACAATTTTATACACAAGTTCAGGTGTGAGTGTCAGATTTTAAAATTTTTAGACATACATTGATATATAAATACTTAAAACAGAACTAAACTAAGTAATGTGTGACTTTTACTTTTTGAAATAACATAAAACACAATATTGGTATGCATGCGATGAGAAAAGAATTACGCTGGAACATGGCGCATAACTCTTATTGTGAGGGTCATTTCCACTTACAGAAGGAGAAGATCAACTTCTCTACAGCTTCCTCTTCAGGTTAATTAATTCACAACTTTAAGACAGTGTACGTAGGAAATCCATTACGCCAGGTATTTCTTTTATATAATAATGAATCCTATACATTTCTTAATACTGTAATGGGCAGTGAGAGTATACATTTCTTATAATAAAATTAAATTATTTATTAATATGATAGCATCACATGATAAACTATAGCATAAGTTTCTATTTTTTAGCTATCAATTTTTCATTAGGCAAAAACCATATCAATGCAGCTTCTTAATTATCAATACAAGACAATTTGTTTACAGTTCTTAATTATCCAAGTTGGCCTCAAAACGAACTTGGTCTCTTAGGTGGCTAATAAAAACACTACTTAAACTAGGAGAGTAGCATTACAAAGCTAAAGATAAGATAAAATAATACGTATATATGGAAAAAAATGCATGTATATTCTTAATCTGTTAGAGAATCTCCCAAAATGCTGTATATTTTACTGTTTCTTGTTTTGTTGGAAGGTTGTGTATGAATTCATATTGATTTATTTAACATCAATCTTTTTGTGAAGGATTTCATTCACTTTCAACATGCATTGAAAGGTGTAAATTCAACTAAAAGACAGATGCACGAAATCTTCAGTATTGGATGAAGGTGAGATCAAGAAGTTTTTATCTGTGAGAATATCCAGATGCTACTATGCTAGCAAATAGAGCACGTAACGTTTTTTAAATTTCCTGACTCTGGCTCCATGTCCACCACTTCTTAGTGCTCCTAGCGTCCAATTTTTTAATTTCTTCGGTTTTCAGCATTTTTTTAATAAACTTTAAGATTTATGAGATAAAATTCGTATTTATTTATATATTATATACTTTTATGAGATTCGACAGTGAATGATGTGATAAATTCAGCAAATTATCGTTAAAATAAACTTTAAATGAATCTGATACTTGTAAGATAAATTTTGTATTTAGTTATGTACCGGTCGGTACCGACCGAGTCGGTCTCTACCAATGATCAACCGCCTGAGTCAAAAAGATAAAGACATGGTAAGTAACAACAGTTACGATGGCGTTGGATAAGTCAACCCACACTCCGAAATATATAGAAAATATTTCTAACATAAAAGATAAAACCAATTAAACTGAAAGATACACCTCATATATTAAGGAATCACTATGCACATTAGTTAACAATTGATCTAACCCATAAGGATCAAAGCCCATAAGTCAAACACTATAAATAAAGCCTTATGCGGAGAAGTACGTTTTTTATATTCCATAAAAATACACTTAGACAAAAGCACTGACTTGAGCGTCAGAGTGCATTCGTAGGTACCCCCGACCGAACGAGCATCAACAGTGAAGGAAGGAGTCTTGGAGGAACTTGAAGACCACCTACATGTTAGCAATTGTGCAACCAATTCTGGTACTATCTGAGCTCCTCATTGTCCATACTGGTACAATTGGCGCTTACCGTGGAGCCCAAGGTAGTATTAAATCTTCAGCAAGTCACAACTAGTAACTATGGTGTCAACAAGAAATAATGCCAACAATGATCGTATGACGGGTGAGCAAACAACCATGATCCAGGCCCTTCAAGCACAAATGGAGGAATTACGTCAAAATGGAATGGCGAACCAATTACGCAATGAGGAGAATCGACGCCGATATGAGTAAGAGATGTCCCTTTTGAAGGAGCAAAATAAATGTTTGCAACAACAGCTTGATGGACATGAGCAGGAAGGGCAATCCCATGCACCGCCGACCGCCCCTCAAACACATCGAACCAATCCAACTCCTCAAACCCACCAACCGTCTCCCACTCTTCAAACTCACCAAAGTTTCAGAATCAATTCTACCCCAGACGATGAGGAGGAGCACAAATGAGATAATCGACACACCACTTCCTCCCAAGTGGAAGGGGCTAAGTATCAAACTATACGATGGTTCCACTGATCCAAACGAACACTTGGATGTCTTTAAGACACATATGACTTTATACACAACCAACAAGTCCGTATGGTGTAAGATCTTTCCTACCTCTCTCCAAGAGGGACCACTAGATTGGTTTACTGGTCTTCCTCCCAACTCCGTGGGGAATTTCAAAGTCTTAGCAGGGAAATCCATTACACAATATGCAACAAGTAGACCACAACACACTTCATCCATGTTCCTTCTCAATGTGAAGCAATAGAAGGGGGAGTCCCTTCGAGCGTTTATGGATAGATTCAACAAAGTATGAATGGGCATTAGAAACCTGATGCCCAAGATAGCTATGCATCATCTGGTCAGGGCAATCCGTCCCAACTAGTTCACTGAAAGCTTAATCAAGAGACCAACCAAAAATATGGAGGAATTACGAAATCGCACCACCAAATTCATGCAGATCGAGGAGCATATTGACTATCACATGAATCATCAAATATCCAAAGGGGCCAGCAAGGGAAAAGAAAAAGACAGAGGTCGTCGACCTTTACCAGGTAGATCCGATCGCTTCAGAGAAAATCGAGGTCCTCGATTTCTCAATTACACACCTCTAACCGTACCAAGGGGACGAATCTTGGATGAGTCATTGCAGGCCGAGCTAATTTCAACCTTGAAGCAATCACAAACTCCAAAGAATGCAGATACTCTCATGGTTCCCACCATCTTAAACAGATTTATTGAAATAGTTTATACTTGAAGTTGGGTGAAATATCAAAAGATGTATATTGTTTTTTACTAGAGGACACGAGGAATGTTAGGGCTCTTTAGCAATTTTTTGGTCGAAAATAGTAAACAAATAAAATTAAAATGAATAATAAAAGTGTTTTAATTTATATATAAAAATTGAGTTTAATTCTTCTTACGTCATATTTTAATTTGTATTTAATCTGTTATTATTTAAATATTATTTAATAATAAAGTAGGAGAAAAGATGGGAACATTTGATTCTTCAAATAAATAAAGAGATTTACACTCATTTTCTATAAGATTTTTGCATTTTATCTAAATATTGTAAATATTGTTGTACATCTATTTTTAAATTATTAACAATATAAATTATTCAAACTATTAATAATATTAATTATTTTATTACTATTATAATTATATATACAATATACAAAATTACACATTACACATTACATAAATTTATTTAACAATTTCAAAAATACTATTAATAATAATATATAATTATAAATAATTAAAATAATAAAATAAAATTATAATAGTTACACATCAAATTAATTATCCATGTCAAATAATATATATCACTACAAGAAAATCATAAAATAGAAACCAAGTTTTAGAGACCAAAATAATTAATTCCCAATAGTAACTAAATTAGAGACCATTTTAGAAACTAAAAAAAAATGGTTTTTAAATTAGTTTTTATTATTGTTATATAGTTTCTAAATTGGTATCTAATTAGCAACCATGGTTTTTCCTACCAAATTTAGAAACTAAATAATTGGTAGTTAAAATTTTGGTTGCTAATGAGATACTAATTTATAAACCATTTAACAATAATAGAAACTAATTTAGAAACCAATTTTTTTTAGTTTCTAAAATGGTCTCTAATTTAGTTATTATAGCAACTAATTTTTTTTTGCTTCTAAAATTGGTTTCTATTTCATGTTTTTCTTGTAGTGTCTTAATATTAACTCCTTTAAATGATTAAAATAAAACATTTCAATTTTAGTATATTAAATTCAATTTTTTAAAAATAAAATAAAGGTCACACTGCAATAATATGTGTGTGGGATATGATTTTTTTTGCAGAAAAAATAAAATAATTATTTTTATTTATGCAGGTCAGTGAGCCAACCCGCTTTGTCCAATTGTTGGCCCATGCAGATTGCAGATTATGCGGGACGGACCTAAACGGGTCAACATGCTAGATTAGTGAGTCTGCCTCGTGCTTTTTAATAGCAGACTGCAAGCCACCCCGTATGGCCCGTCCTGTCATCCCTACCTCAATCCAAACAATCGTAGACATCATCTTTAATCATCACAAAACCAGTATCTCCCCTCCCCATGAATCTTCCCTTAATCCAAACACATTATAAATGAAAGGAGAGTGAGGATAAAAAATACTTCGAGAACCCCTTCTCCAGAATACATTTTTGGATTTCAATTTTCATAACACATTTTTTGAATTCCATAAATTCTTTTTTGGAATGCATTTTCAGAATTTGTGTTCTAGATTTAGATTTTTGGAATACATTATTGAATTATGGAAATTTTTCCATAATACATTTTTCAGATTTTGTGTTCTAAATTTGAATTTTCGGAACATATTTTTGAATTCCATAAATTCTTTTTCAGAATGCATTTTCTGATATTGTGTTCTAAAAATTATTTTCTAGAATATTATTTTTTGCATTTCAGATATCCTTATATGAAACAAGATTTTGACTTTAGAATTATATTTTTTGAATTCTGAATTTTCAAATTCAAAATAGAGAGTAATTTTGAAAATTTTGGAAGATGATAGGGAGCAAGTTGAAATTGATATGGTGAAATTGATATGGTGTAGGAAGAACCTGTCCTGCCCTAATTTTTTTAATCAATGTGTTACTTAAGCCCGATTAAGTATGAGAAAACAAAAATTGGACTAGACACTATACCTATATTGTGGGGTATTTCTTCCTACACGCCTATATTGTGGACTAGACAAAAACGTGAATTGACAAAATTAATTCTGGTAGATTTTAATCCAAGCACAATGTCTCCTTCTTCTTGTCATTTTCGTTGTCAATATTCAGTGCAAGCGACAATGGGTATTCAGGACGATTTTGGTGATTTTAATGCACTTTCACTTAATATAAACAAACATGTGTACTTTTTGTTGTGGTGGCTAGTGGATTATTTTGAAAGTGTTGTTTATAGGAGAAGAAGGTCATTTTTTTCTTTCATAATTGATAATCCTAATATTTATGAAAATGACAAATTAATAATGAAATGGAGGAGCATGAGTAACTTAGTACGGTCTCTCTAGCATATAAATTAAAAAATATAAAAGATGAAATAACAAGCACATGAATCAATTACAACAAAACTTAGCAATAAATAATAAATTAAGACCAATCATGTGACAACATAACTCAAATAGAATGGTTTTCCTTGAACATCACGTTCAATATAAATTATTGGTTTGCTGAACACGTCTAAAATCTCTGAATATGTAGTGATTATTTTGTGTAAAATTCCTCAAGAACAATTCTTGCTTCAGTTGTTGTTGTTTAATTGATAAACACATCATAGATTTTTTGTATATGTGCACAACAAAACATCCCTTTCTTATAATGATAAATTATGTTTTCACTATATAGCTATTGATCCCTCATCTTTATTCTTTTGTTAAAAAAATAACTGATAAGGATGTCCACGTAAAATTAGCATTTGTAACTTCAACCTTTTATTTGATCAAGAGATTCAATCTCTTGAAACAAAATGCAGTTTTCTTTTTATCTAATTCTAAAATCATGAAAATATTTAAAGTAGCCACACGTGACCAGACTATCTATGACCTGAACCACCAATGACCTAACAAGTTCATTAAAAGGGCTAGGTTTATAAGTTTTGTAAAAATCTTTTTTTACTTTAAAGAAGCTAGAATTTATATTGCGTTTGGATACAAATTTAAGAGGGTAATTTATTTAATTTTAGAAATTTAGAAATGATTTATAACAAATTGTTTGGATAAATTATTTTAAAAGAAATTAAAATTTAAAATTTTATTAGAGTAATTTGATTAGTTAAAATTATATAATCTTAAATTTCATTTCAAAAGTAAAAATTTGATATTTTTTATATTCTCAAATTCATATTTTATGTTTTTTTTTTAATTTATTTTTGGTTTAGTTCGATTTTTTATTAATGTTAATAAGAGTTATTTTATAATTTAAAGTTTTTAGATTTTTTTTCTTAAACCACCACTATTTTTATAACTATAAAATTATTAATATCTAAAATAATTTTTATTATTAATAAATAAATTATAAATTAATCTTTAAATTGATATCTAATTAACTACCAAAATTTTAGTTACCAATTAATTTATATTTTAAATTTGATAGCTAATTAAATATCAATTTATAGAATAGTTTATAAATTTTTATTAATGATAGAAACTAGTTTAGATATTAATAATTTTTTAGTCTATAAAATAGTATCTAACTTAGTTAATACATGAACTAATTATTTTTTATTTTTAAAATTAATTTCTGTTTAATAAATTTTTATAGTAAATTAAATAATATTTTAGATTTAAAAAATTAAAATTAAGATAACTTTAAATTATGAAATATTAGGTGATATCAAGTCTAGATAAGAAAATATTAGAGGAGTTCAACCAAATTCATATAAATCAAGTCAAATTGAACTCAAGTAATACAATATTGCATTGAACCAAACTCAAGAATTGGTAGAATTGGACTAAAATCAAGCTAGACTAGGCCTAATTAGGTTGGCTCTAGCAAGATCAGTTTACCTTATGTTGGGTTTAAACATACTCAAATCTAAATCGAGTTAATTTTGAAAAATTATATAAATTTAATTTAATTTAATTTAAATTGGATTAGAAATTTGGTTTAATTAAAATAGTTTTATATTTTAGATTTTATCTATTAAATTTGGATAGGATCTATATTGAATATTAGTCTGATCCGCTGTTTATTTTTATTGGATTGAATTTTTTGAATAACGAAAGGAGCTATTGAAAAAATAGATTTTGGATAGAATTATTTTTATAATAAAAAGTATTTTTAAAATAAAAGAAATAAATTAACATTAATTTAATCTACTAATGCTTCATTTAATTTTTATAAATATTATCTTTATTTAAAAAATAAAAATATTTATTACATCCAAAAGAATGTACTATTATTTTCCGATCAAACCTTTTTACTTTTAATTGTTTAAAGACTGGCACAAACAATCTATACAAGTATTAACTATTAAAAATAAAAATTGAAGAATAGAGGAACACAAAGTAAAGAATAAAGCCAACATATCAATTTATGAGATTTTTACATGGTTGGATAAAATAATGTAAAACATTAACTATAATTTTATTAAATAAAATTTGTTATTACATTTTTTATATTTTTTATATCATTAATATATTTTAATACTTTCAATATTTTTTATATCAAAACGGACAAAATTTTATGTTCAAATTCAAATAAAAAAAGAATACATGTATTAATAAAAAAAATAACTACCAATTAAACAAATCTATAAAATTTAAAATATATTAACTACCAATTAAACAATCCCATAATTAAAAAGACCAGTTTTATTTTATATCAGCAGAAGAATTGCGAATAGTGTGAGCAATGACCTTAAACAGAGAACTATAAATTCAACGGTTGCTGCGGTAGTTGACGGAGCAATTAAAACTCTCGTTGACCGTTGACCAACTGAATAATGTCCACACCACCGTTGCCGAGATCGGTTGCCGTGGCCGTGAGTGGAGGCTCCAGCAAGGGTAGCCGGCGAGCCGTGCAGTGGGCGGTGGATAATCTCGTCCCTCAAGCCGATAGGTTCATCTTAGTTCACGTTATCTCTCCAATCACTTCAATTGCCACACCAAGTACGTTCCTCGCACTCCCTCATTTTATCACATACGATTGCAAAATCGCTTTGATAACTAAAATGCGATTGTTGTTGTTTTTGGGATCCTAATTCCCAGCTGAAGAGTATATTCCTGTTTCGGAAGCAGACGCAGACGTGTTTGCAGCTTATGTGGACGATGTGAAGCAAAAATCTGAACAAATCTTTGTTCCGTTCAAGAAACTCTGCGGCTCAAACACAGTGAGTGTTTTATATCATATGCAAATGCACAATTTCTTAAGAAGTTGTGGCTTAAACAAATTTTCGTACAAGTTAAAGTGTATTAGATGATTTTATCTTACCTCATAAACCTATTTTATTTATTATTGTTATGTATGTATTTATTAAAAAGTATAGAAGAACTTATTCAATAAATAATTATATATAAGAATATCTATAGATAGTTAGATGAGTTGTTTATTATAATTTTATAAGTTTACTATTTGTTTACACTGTCACAGAAATGTTAAGGTCGCCTAAATAAGTGAATCTTGTAAATGTTAGCATTGATCACATATCAATATTTAAAACCCTATATATATTAACTTCTTTTGGAGTATCACTCCCTCATAACTTGGTTTTCTGGACTGCGCTAGTTTCAACTTGACATTAAAAAGGTGTTAAGCGAAGGCTAATGTGGAAATTTTGTAGATGGAAACAGTGCTGCTAGAAGATGACAATGTGGCAGAAGCACTTCATAGCTTTATTTCGGAGTCCGGGGTCCAAACATTAGTGCTGGGTTCTGACTCCTCAAATTTTATAACAAGGTTTGCGTTTCTAAATATGAAAAATATAGCATACACTTTTTAACACACTTATTATGACACACTCTTCAATATCAGTTGAAATTTATTAGAAATTACAAAACTCATTAAATATGAAGTGAAAATAACCAAAATTTGAGTTTTCATAAATTTTAGTTAATAGTAGAGACTGCTCTTAAAAGAGTATCTCGTTGACCTTTCTCTTCTAAATATTCGAAGTGCTAAAGCAAAATTTGTGATTTTTCTGTTTTGCTGATATTAGTCCATGTAAACTAATCTTACAATAACGTGGTGGAAACTATAAGTATTTTTTAGTTTTTTTTTTCTTCTAACAAATCAACTTGATTCTAACACCCTGAATGCACCTATTATCTAATTATGTTTTTGCACTTTAAAGTTTGGCACTTGCATGCTAAATCTGTCACGTCAACCTCAAGCTTTTGTTAGAAGTACATCGAAATTAACTCATTTTTCTTGCAAACAGTTTATCGAAGAAAGAGGATGGATCATAAAGTAATTCTTAATAATGCCATTAAATTTCAGTTTTTCTTCTTTCAGGAAGCTTAAAGGACCTGGAATACCAACTACCAGCCTAAGATGTGCTCCAGACAGCTGTGATGTGTATGTTGTAGCTAGAGACAGAATTGTTTCGAAGTTGGCCGATTTGTCATCTTCACATTCTCATGGTATGATTGAAGTTCTT
Source organism: Phaseolus vulgaris (assembly GCF_051622355.1). Taxonomy (NCBI): domain Eukaryota; kingdom Viridiplantae; phylum Streptophyta; class Magnoliopsida; order Fabales; family Fabaceae; genus Phaseolus; species Phaseolus vulgaris. Next base: position 35,230,757 of record NC_143500.1, on the reverse strand, counting down.
GCATTTTGAGATTTTGATGTCTGCACCTGTGCCCTAATTGTGTGGCCATCTTATATTGGTTCTGATAATGATTTCATAGAAGTAGGGTCCCGAATAAAATTTTTATGAAAGAAGTTGTCTAGTTCCTGATTTTTAATTTTCCCTCCAACAGAGACTAGCCCAACAAGTTACTTCATGTCTACTAAAGTAAATGAAGTAGACAATGAGGCTGGCATTGGCAGAGAAATGTCGGGAATCAGTGCATCCACAACAGAATCCAAAATCCTAAAGAATTTCAGATTTTTATCATTATCCGAGCATAGTTACATTGGTCTGCAAACATTTAGTCGCAGGAATTCTTTTGAAAATTCTACCAAAAATGATAATCCAGAAAACTGTGGAGATGATATTGAAATGATTAGCCTCCACTCTTTTGATTCCATTGCTTCTGCACAACGTGAACAGGTAACTTTCTTCTTTTTAGTCAAAAGAAACCTCTGGAGGGCGTCACCCATAAATAACTTATTTGGTGAAAATGCTATATATATTTTTATCTTCCAACATGGCTGTGGTGTTCATATGTTGTGTACTTATGCAGTTAGTCATGCAACAACAAGTGGAACGGCTGCAACTGGAGTTGCAAAATACTATCGCCATGTACAAACAGGTTTGTGTGGAGCTGATTCAAGCTCAAAACCAGGTGAGAGGTTGAAAATATTTTATTTCTCTTGTTTGTACAAGGGAATGCATATCTGGGTCACCAATTCAACTAAGCTATTTTCTTTTATCCCCCTTCCAGTCCCCCACGTTCTCAATACCTATGACAATGCCTACAAAGAAATCAACTTGAATAATTTGTTAAGAGAAAATGTACACTATTTTCCCTAAGAGGATATAATGCTGCTATCAATTATTTTTAAACATTAATTTAGGAAAAACCTGATCTAGAGCCTTGTAGTCATCAAAATTCAAATTCAATAAATAAATCAAAACCAAAAGAAAAGTTATCGGTTTCAATTATATTCAAACTCAAAGCTTATGCCCTCTTTAATTTCAATAAACTCTTTATTCAAAACTATTTTTTTGAAAGCCACGACCATGTCTGTTTCATTGTGGCACAGTTGCCAAAATTGGACTTAAATTGAATCTGTGGTTTGGAGCTTGGCATTCCATGGTACTTATTCTCCAATCAGAAATATATGCCTTTATGACTTAACCCTTTTTACTCGCAGGCCCTTTTACTTTCTTCTGAATCTCTTGAAGAAACTAAAATAGTGAATGCTTCCCTAAAAAGAGAGGAGGTTTTAAGAAAGATTGCTTCTGAAGAGAAAACTAAGTATTTAAAAGTCGTGAAGGAACTTGAGGAGGCGAAAAATAAGTTTTCCAAAGAATCATACGAAAGGCAGATGGCTGAACTTGATGTCCTTAAAGAATCAATAGAGAAACAGAGAATTGTTGATAAATTGCTCTCAAACGACAGGAGATACAGAAAGTACACCATGGATGACATCAAGATAGCGACAAAATTCTTTTCTGAGGACTTGATGATTGGTGAAGGAGGATATGGGAAAGTTTACAAGTGTAATCTTGATCACACACCAGTAGCTGTAAAGGTTCTGCATCAGGATGCAATCAACAAGAAAGAGGAGTTTCTAAAAGAGGTCTTCCTTGTGCTTGGTTTTTTCTTCCCTTTGAAATTCCTTATATTAGAGTGAAATTCTGAGACTTACTGATTTCTTTGGTGTGTCATTCTGGTGGACTTCTTCATATCGTATTTTAAATGTTAATGAATCTAGAGCAGGAATTGATTTATGAAACTTACAAGTGCATCCTCAAGTATCCAAGTCCATTTTAAATATTTAAAATTGGCCATCCCACTACTTCTACTACGGGAAAAGTTGACTATTAACAGTTACTAATCCTTGATAGATCAAGCTTCCTAAGGATTCACACTTTATTTTTTGTCTTCTTCAATTGAACTCATGTGAAATTTTCTGATTTAAATGTAGATTGAATTTTCAAATTACACTCCCTTCATCTCTTTTTTCAATGCTTCCTAATTATAGGTGCCTTTTAAATATCTTAAAAGAATTCAATATTCCAATGCTGCAATAACAAGAGAAAGCATTCCTTTCTGAATATCTGTAGTCTCCCATTTGTTTCAGGTTGAGATTCTTAGTCAACTGCATCACCCTAATATGGTTTTGTTAGTTGGAGCCTGTCCTGAGAATGGTTGCCTAGTTTATGAATACCTGGAAAATGGAAGTCTAGAAGACTATCTTCTCAACAAAAATAGAAAACCACCACTTCCTTGGTTTTTTCGATTTCGCATAGTTTTTGAAATGGCTTGTGGACTTTCGTTCTTGCATAATTCGAAGCCAGAGCCGATTGTCCATCGAGATATAAAGCCTGGCAACATTTTGTTAGACAGAAATTATGTGAGCAAAATTTCTGATGTTGGGCTAGCTAAACTCCTTGCAGAAGTCGTGCCTGACAATATTACAGACTACCGAGAATCAGTCCTTGCCGGTACTTTGCATTACATGGACCCAGAATATCAGAGAACTGGCACTGTTCGACCAAAATCAGATGTATATGCATTTGGAGTTATAACTCTCCAATTAATAACTGGTCGCCATGCACGTGGGCTCATTTTGATTGTTGAAGATGCAATTAGAAATGGCTCCTTCCGTGATTTTTTAGATTCATCAGCTGGAGATTGGCCATTGGATGAGACAGTGGAATTGGCTCAAATTGCTCTTAAATGCACAGCACTTAGATGCAGAGATAGACCAGAACTTGATACTGAAGTTCTTCCACTGCTCGAAAGATTTTCTAATGCGGCAAATGCTAGTGCAAGGATAGGAAGAAATAGTGTAAGTGCACCAAGCCAGTATTATTGTCCAATCCTTCAGGTATAAATCTGCACTTATCTGATGAAAATTTGGTTGTTCTGTTTTTTATGTCTCTGTGTGATACACATCTTTTTCGGATATATCATTATACCCTTGGTTGACTTCTGACTACTGTAGGAAATCATGGATGATCCATATATTGCTGCGGATGGGTTCACTTATGAGTACAGAGCAATCAAGGCATGGCTCAGCAAACACAATGTGTCACCCATGACAAAGCTTAAACTTCAGCATTCTGTGTTGACTCCGAACCATACTCTACGTTCTGCCATTCAGGAGTGGAAGTCAGGAATCACCTTTTGATTAGTAAGCATCAAGGAATGAATATCTTACTAGTTACTGTTTATCTCAATCCAACGCACTTTTACTTGCAGCTTAAAACTGTCAGAATTTGAATTTTCAAGAAGTTTGTAAGATAGGTGTTCAGATAGAGAGAAAAATATTGTAAAAGGTACATATGAAAAGTATACACTCTAACGTGCTGCTAAAAAGCTATTTTTTATTTATTTTTCATTTAACACTGTATATAAACTTTCTATAGCCGTTGTATTTATTCCAAAGAGAAAATGCTAGTTGCTCGTGCAGACTTCTTTGTTACGAACTTATTGGACAAGAATGAAAATTTATTGCACAAGAAATATTTACATATTCATTGAGACGTTGTTTCATTATGAAAGCATTGAAGCTTGTTGAAATCTAGTGATCATAATATAATGGAATAGCTATTTACTTTGTGCTGAAGATGTTAATTATGTCATTGGAAGTATCTTGTATTTATAGTTACATTTTAGGCTTTGTGATGTAAATATATTATTCTTGTGATATAGTCCAAATAATTTTATACTTGCGCAATTGGAACATATTGCTATCTTTTAAAGAAAATGTTTGGTGAAGATCAAAGTAGAATGACATTTTAATTTAAAGTGTGTATTAAAGAAGCATATACATGAGCAAAAACAAGAGATTTTTCTTTACAAGAAAAAGTAAGTGATAAAAAATTAAGAATGTGATATTTAGAGACCTAAATAACTCTAAACACCCATAATTTCTCTCTATCCCTCCCTAGTCAAATCATATGATAGTGATACATACGATATTACGGGCGTTGTAATTTTTTTAAAAAAATTTCAAATAGTAAAACTCTTGGCTACGAATATCTTCAAATTTGTCCTCTGTATTTTTATGTTTCCTTTTCGTGGAGCCTCTAGTGCTCTGAGTGAAAAATCACTTGCCAGTTTCCACAATCTTATCTCGTACAATTTCAACATTAATTATCAGCACTCTCACGTTCCATTTGTGCTTGCAGGCATGCAATATATATGATGAGCCAGCACTATATTGCTGCTATATTGCCACTGCATAGCAGACTACTTTACCATGGCTTATTAGTCCCTTCAGCCTTTACATACATGTATTCATTTCTACATTTATTTCTACCTTCTGGGGACTTATGGCGCCAAAGGGGTGTGGTTTGACATGTAATATCCAGAAGCATCAATCATCTATTTGTGTAAATTCTAGAGCATTTGCATCAGGATCACGTGTAAAGATTGCTGGTCTTCCAGATCGACTAAGTGTGTAGGGAATATCTACAAAGTAGAAAATAACATGAAGGCATAGAACATAATGTTGAACCACAAGTTATGTTATTTATAGAAGTTGTACCAGCTTTATCAAGGATTGCTTTCAGCTTGGAAACATCCCGGATTGCAATACATGTGTGACGATCTCGACCACCATGTTGCGGTCGTCCAGTTAAAGGGTCAGGATTTGGAAGCTCCATCAAATGAATCATCTCAGAGCCTACCCACAACCAAGCACCTCTGTATGGAAGCTTATCATTTGGCCTTGCTTCATTTATCTTGAGGCCTAAATTTCATTCATTTTAGTTATTCATATATTTGCTTCTAGGTAAACACAATGCACACAGCAAATTTAAGTTTGACAAGCTGGCATACCAAGAACGTTCTGATAAAAGTCTAGGGATCTTTCTAGACTCTCACATAAAATTCCAACATGGTGCATATTAACGACCCCATAATCTGAAAAATACCAGCAACGTCAAAATAAAAGCAACTCTGAAACACGTGAACAAAGCAGAAAATGAACAATAACCAACTATATACCACTTTCTTCATTGATAGAGACTGATTCTTTGTCAAGTACATCCCCTTCAACAGAGGCCTGAGCTTTTATAGCCATGCTAGGAATATGCCATCTCCCATTTCTGACACCAGCATGATCAAATTTGGACTGCAGGTTTGTAGTTGTGGGAGAAAGGCTAACATGATTCAACTGCAACCAAAATGGATTGGCAAAGAGAAATAAGATTGGGTGTCCAGAATGACAGTACATAATGGCATTCTATTGAAGTGTCAATTAACAAAGTTCCCCGATGAGAGATTGCTGAAATTCATTTGGAACTAAATGAAGTTACATTTTTCAAGATCCGTTCGGGAATCCTTCTTTTCCCTGATCTGATTGAGAATTACCAACAAAATATATTATGTTTCTTTTTATTAACAGATAATTGATTGTATTTAGCACCGAGATTATAGAATTGCAATTCAAATCATGAATCCTCATGCTAATTTTTGAACCACAAATCCTACAATGTATCAGTAGCAATGTTCAGAAGCACAGCAAAAATATAACTACAAATATATTATATAAATTATGTATAATTCTCAGTGGAATAATTTTAGACAAGAAAATTATCATAAGTATCATAAAATAAAACATGAGTAATAACCTAGTGGATGATGAGACCTCTATTTCAAAAAAGCACATGCAAACCTATGCAACAATAGAATATAGTACACAGAAGGAGTCGATGATGATGTGAAACCTTGTTTCAGAAGAACAAAGGCATATAATAATCAAGGTGTGTCAGTAATGCTCCTGTACCTCCCTTTTATTTAATAATTTACGCTCATCAAACTTGTCAGTTTTGTTGATAAGAAATGGTGAAAGAAAACATAAAAAACCAGCAAATTGCTAAATCTTGTCATATTGAATTACATTAAATTACCCAAGTATCATAAGATTCAAAGTCATGTGACTTTCACATGATATGAATATAGGCCAGCTAAATTGTATCAGATTGCGTGATTCAAATTGAGAAATGAGAATCAGAAGATTCCAATGACAATGTTACCTCCAATAAGGGAAAAACACCTAAGAAACTGAAACATGTCAAACAATCAGTAGTGAGGGGGAGTCGGATGCTACCATATCCTAATCAGTGATGATTTATTCCCAATCTAAAAAGGTATCAAGTGCCCAGGAAAATCCAGTTTTCTCCCTCATAACCCTTCAGTACATAACGTCCATCCATGGAGCCACAGTGAGTATGGAGATAAAGGTGGTATCAGACACAACTGATATCATAATAACTTGTTTCCTACCATTTCAAATTCCCAGTAAGCCATGGTATTATTAAAAGGACGAAACTTAGATAAAATACCTTAAGTATTTTTGTGTTATTCTCCTATCAGAATTTGAGTTTTATCTCAGTCGTAATAAGATTAGATTAAAATATTATGCCGATGATTAAAACGAAATTTCAATTCTGATTGAAAAACCATAAGAACGAAACTTAAGTTATTGCAACTAAGTTTTCTCTTCCCAACATGAGCAGAGTTAGAAATCATGGATTTTGCAATCAAACTTTACATCTTGCAAGCAAAACAGAAAAGCCCCTTTTACAGAAGAGATGAGATTCCTGAAGATGATGAATTCTGAAATCACCTTTTGGTTCAGAGGGGAGAGAAAGGAAGGTGCTTTCAGAAGGGACGCCATTGCAGAGCAACAATTCATCATCTGGGGTGTCTTCTAATTTGACATATAATTTGGGAACCTCATATGAATATACAGGGTAATGAGTGGACACGGTACCCTTCCAACCTTCAGCAGCTCCACCAATTTCAGGGTAGACACTGAACACTGACCACTAATTTGGGTTTGGAGCATTACTGTAAAATCCCAACATAATGGGGACCCTTCTGTAAATAAGATACAATATGGAGAATGTTCACAATTTGCAAAACTACTGATTTCCAGTTTTTTCTTCTTCTTCTTCTTCTACTTCTTCTTACTACACTATATACATAGTACAAATTTATTTGGTGAATAAAATGTGAGGATTTCACTATTTAAAAAACATAATTATTAGTAATAACGAAGTATTATTTTGGAAGTTTAATATTAAACAAAATTCAATCACATAATATTTAATACAGATTAGTGGGAAGGAATTTGGTATGTCATAAGTTTAAATGTTAACATAAATATAAGCGCGTGAATTAATCACGATTTAATTAATAATTTTAAATTTCGATTTATAATTACATTAAATATTTAAAAAAGATGACGAGATAAATAGTAATAATAAGTGCAAGGATCTAGTTAAATTTGTTTAAGAATTTTTTAAATTATATGAAATTTAAATATTTTGTTAATTTAATTACAAATTTATCAATAAAAAGGTTAACTATTAGAACATATTTAATGAGATTATAGGTTTCACTAATAACCACTAAAATATCATGTGTTAAGGATCCAATAGAAAATAATGAAAACATGTTCTTAGACTTTAATGAGATAGATTATATAGAATATGGTCGATATTAGTTCTAATAAGGTGGTTAGGTTATTATTGTGACAGAGAGTACCAACACAATAACCTATCATAATGTGATAGGTATGATAATTCTAACTTTCAAGTATAGATTTTTTTGTTTATAATGAAATAAATGTGAACTAATGATAATTATTTATTGATGTTTGAATAGATGTTTATGTGGTAAAATTATTATGTTTGAATAATTAGTTACCCTATATTTGTGTATGTTTAGTGTATTAGGATTGTATTAATTTATAGGTAAACATATGTTTTGACATGTAGGATAATTGAACAATACACATTTATATAATTTTATATCACAAAATAAATTTTTGTATTAATAAAGAATTCTTTTTGTAATGGATATATTTTATACTATATGCATTGTGTGTAATAGTAATAGTGATTTATATAGAATCATTACAAATTTAATTTTATAATAATAATTATTATTATTATATCAAAATATGAAATCATATCAAATAAATTACATATCTGTCTCTAAAAAAATGGCAACACACTACTTCTTCATCTTTTGTTGCAATAAATTGTTTTGTCTATTCAGTTTAATAACATTAAAAGGTACTTTTAAATACTCTAAATTGTATTTTTAATTAAATAGTGCTAAAATATATAGTATTACTTTTAATAATCATTTGTTTAGATCATAGTCCATTTATCTTTTTTTTTCTTAGACCTTTTGGATTATACGCCCGTTAAAATCATTTCACATTTTTTTTTAAATTTTACTACTACTACTAAAAAAGAGCAAACATGTATTAACAGAAGCTTTAAAACAAGTAGTTTATTTTTAAGTCACTGTTAAATGGGTCACCCATTTATTACACTATTAATTAAAAGAAACAAAAAAATTATGAGCTACGTATTATGTAATTTTATAAATACATTCTTTCCAAATTTTATGGGGATTGTAAGTCAAAAAAAAATGTGAGTACATATGTTAAGAATAATAATTTTTATATCCATTGTCTAATGTATTTGATTCTTTCTATTGTTTAGCTAGATACTTATTGGAGTTTTTTTGTCTTGTTATCCACCTTATTGGTGAAAATAATATTTTTTTCTTGATACTTTGATGCTTCAAGAGAATTAGATTAGGTTTTGTATCCCATTGTTTTGTCTATTATTATTGTTTGTTTCTTGATATTATTTTCGAAGCATTTACACAGAAAATAATTGATTATTGAGTAAGGGAGAAGAAATATGTATAGAAATTCTCAGGTTTAATGATCATTAGCAAGTCAAAAGAGAATTTCAGGATATGGAAAAACATATTGTAATAAAGTGGAACACATGATGAAATAGTATAGGATCCTTAAGAAGAAAGATAAAAGGATAGGGAAACAATAACAATAGAAGAAAGGATAAGACAAAATCATTATTGCGATTATGTACAAAAATGACTATGTTAATTTTACTTCGCAAGAGTATGAATGGATTATTGACTCTATTGTCTCATTTCACGTTACACCATGTTATTATTTCACATAATGTATTTTGAATTTTGGGTATGTGAAGATGGAAAGGGATAACACTAGTGCAGAAAAGGGTCAAATAACGATTCTTTTAGCAATAAGACAACAGTCGTGAAATCGTTGTATATAAACACACACTACAAAAAAACTTGTATGTGGTGGCGGTTATAATATGGCGGTTATTAAAAACCGCCACAATTAACTGTATAATACGACAGCTTCTTAACCGCCATAATCTTCCTTCGAAATGTGGCGTGTAGAACCGCCATAATTATCCTTTGAAATAAACGCTCTCCCATAATTCGTTCCCTCCTTCTTGACCTTCCTCTTTCCCAATATCTTTTTCGTATTTCCCTCTTCGAAAATATACAACTTTACTCTTTTTTTTCGTATTCCCCCCTCACATTTCCCTCTTCGAACCTTGTCCTCACTGAACCCCCTTCTCACCGCAACGCAACCCCTCTCACTGAAACTTCCCCTCTTTCGTATTCCCCTCTCTCAGCTAACCCTAACCGTTCTCATTCTCGTTCTATTCTCCTTCTCTTATCACCGCAACCCTTCTCTTCTCACTCTCACCGAAAACCCTTCACATTCTCACCGCAAACCCTCTTCTCATTCTCACTAAAACCCTTCTTCTTAATCTCACCGCAAACCCTCTTCTCATTCTCACTGAAACCTTTTTTCTCAATCTCACTGCTAACGTTCTCACTCTCACTGTTCTCAGTCTCACCGCAAACCATATCACCCTTCTCACTCTTCTCACAATGTTTGGCCGCCATTATCGCCGCAATCCTTGGTTCGTTGTTGCAACAGGTACGTGGAACGATCATTTTTTCTAGCAAAGTTATGTTTTTGTGTGTATTTTCTTCTGAATATAATTTTGAAGTTCCTAATTTCGAAACCCTCACCATCAATTCTTTTGTTCTTCATTTCCAAACCCTATATATTTAATCTCATCATCACAACCTTTGGCAATAAGCACCTCGCTCTTAAGGTAAGAACCCATTGGCATTTTTTTTTCTCTGAAGTTGTGTGGTTTGTATGGTAAGGATATTCCACGAAGGAAACGTTTTGATGTTTTTGGTTTCATATTTCGTTTTTGCTTCTGCCATCTCTTTATTATTTGTGGTGTTCTAATGAGAAATAGGGACATTGTAAGCATCACGATGTCACCAACAAGGACTCTGAGCATCATGATTTACACTTTTTTTGACATAGGTATATTTTTCACCCTTTTCATGTGTTCCATTGTTTTGTCCTGCATATTTATGTTGTAAGTGTTCGTTTCTTCATGAACAATGTCATTAAATCTTTTGTTAATCCCAAGGAACCCTGAGGAGATCCCATGGGAATGAGAACGAAGCTAATATCATTGTTGAGTCCACCAGAGTTGGAAGATGAGCATGATGCCTGTGATTAGCAAACTCTACTGTTTATCTTCTCAAACGGTGCTAAGGGTTAGGAGGGGGCCACATATGGTGAATGGAGGGGGTTGTTTTCAGGGTTGATGGTTGTGGAATTTATGGCACAAAGGTACAATTGATTCAAAAAGATGGGGAAGGAGATGCTTTGCTTCTTGTGCATTGAAAGGTATGTGAAAAATTAATCCTAATCTTTATCAAGTTTTTCATAGAGTGTGCATGCAACGTGTTGTGTTTCTGTGTATATATATTTTAAGTTTGTGATTAAGTTTCCATTTCTAGATTTTGGTGGTAAAAAAATATTAATCTCTTGCATTCATATATCTTGAGATATATCATATATATAATCTAAACTAAATGTGTATATGTTTGATGGTTTAATTTGCTATATATTGGGAGTTTTAGTTTTACACGTGAGATTGATTTGGTATGCAATGATAAAATTTGCACATAAGTTAACTTTGTGTGATGTTCAGGGAGGCATGGTTGAGGCCCTTAGCATTTACAAGAAGTGGAAAGGATAGCCTGAGGATATGACAGAGCCAGAGGATGTCATGATCGATCAACCATCCAATGTTTGCCCCAAGGTTATCAGACTCGAGAGTCTACTTAGACTCGTGGGAGTCCAGTAAACTCGACTCGTAAACCCGACTCGTAGACTCGTAAGAGTCTATTTCACACAAAAAATTTAACAAAAACAAAAAATTCATGATACAATTTCATGAAGCATCAGTTTCATGCTTCCATTCAATATCTATTATATTTCCTGCAGCATTCTAACTTCTAGGTGGTAGTGGAAATACTGAATTTCCAAACATCTTACAATGTACCAAAAATCTAAAAAAAAAAATCAATTAGCCAAAATTTTAAAAAAATCCAATCTGCACAAACCCAATTTGAAAAATCCCAACCCAATTTAAAAAGCCCAAACATAATTTAAACAACCCTAACCCCAATCTGTCCTAACCCTAAAAATCTACCACAGCACATGCGCAGTGAGTTGCGAAGAGCAGCGGGAGGTGCGACGACGATGCGCAGCGAGGTGCAACGAGCGGCGCGGTGCACTGCGACGGCGGCACGGTGCGCTGCGACGAGGAGGCTTGACGGCAGTGAGGAAGATGACACCATGAGCGAGAAAGAAACCCTAATCACAATGGAACACACTGTTTTGGGTCATTTTTTCGCAACTCGATGACTCGGTCTTAAACTCGCGAGTTTGACCAAGTCAACTCCGAGTTTACTCAAAAACGAGTTTACTCCCGAGTCGACTCGTCAACCCTCAGCTGACCCTTAAACTCGCAAGGGTTTACGAGTTAACCCTAGGGTTTGATAACCTTGGTTTGCCCATTGAAGTATCTTCTCTCCTAAGCTCAAATCAATGTGGTTTGCTAAATGTCTAGGCTTTTACTTTCCAAATTCTAGATAGAATACCTTATTCATTTTATGGGGTTTGGTTTGCTAAGGAGTGCCATAAAACCTTAGTACTCCTATGACACTTATTAGAAAAACCTTTATTTTATTACTTCTTCCATATCTGTTGCTTTAGAATTTTTTGGAAATGAGAATTTTTGTTGGAGATCAGTGATGGTCAATTCTTAGTTTATTTTCATTTTTTGGTTGTTTCCTTTGCTGCATGGTTTAGGTTGGAAGTGAGCTGGAGCCAAAATTATGTGGCTAAACAATTTCTTTTTTGATAATTCATTTCTAAAAAAATTATAATGTTATACTTTATGAACAATATTTTAAGTATTTTAAATGTTAGGCTTAATTAAATATCTTAAATAGGAAGGAAATGGGAGAAGATGGATAAAAATGTTGATGCGGATATTGTGATTATGGGAGCTGGTATATGTGGTCCTGCAACAGCCCTTGCCTTTCACATGTTTCCTCTTTTTAGCTTCTTTTTTAATTCTACTCTAAAACTATTAATATTGCTAATTTTATGTCATTGGTGAATATTACAATTTATTATTCATAAAGTATTTTAGGAGTTGAATCATGATTTGATACATTAATTGTTTCTTCCATGGCATACAAGATTTAGTAATTTTTGCAACCATTAGAATAACATTAATGGTTTCTTCCATGGAATACAATTAGATTGATTTTGCAACCATTAGTAATTTTTGAGTTTCCATTTTTATTACTGGATTATGAATTTTAAATGACATGGTCCAGCATCTAATGCTTCTATTTCTCTATTAAATATAATTTACACATCCAACCATAGTCATGATCTTAAGTCTCTTTATTTGATATTGGCCCTTTGTACGGTCTAGGGAAGGGAAGCATAGTGGTGTGATGTACATGGTATATATCATCCCTATTGACCTTTGATGTTCAAACTCTTTCTATTTAAATATCTATATTATTAAGATATTAATTTGGTTATTATTTTATTATTTAGACAGTTGCAGTTCTCATGAATCTAAAGGTAAATCCTAAAATTATAATTGATTTATAATTGTTGATTTTTATTAGCTGCCTTAATTCAATTTTATTGCCTTCATATAATTTCTCTCGCTCATATTATACCTTGAATTTCATAATATAATATTGCTTTCATTTATTTTTCAAAAATTATCAATTAACTCTAAGCATATTTTAATTTAGTCCAGGCACCGGATGTTGGAAGTGGTGATGTATCATCAAGTCAGAATATTATGGGATCAAGTGGAGGCAATAAGACAAATTAGGATTGAAAGTGAAAGAATTTATATTTTGACAATGTAATTTACTTGTCGTTTGGATTAGTTTGACATTATTAACTTTGTTATCAATGAATAAATGAAGTCATCTTTTGATTATTATGTTTAGCAATTTTAATTATATTATGAAATTAGTTTATGTTACAATTTAATTATATTATGAAATTTAATTATAATATGAAATTAAATAATATTATGAAATCAAATTATAAAATAGAATTAAATAAATTATTATAAATATTAAAAATAAAATTAAATATTTAATATTCGAATTATGACAGTTATAAAGTATAGTATAAATGTCATACAATACTGTATAAAGTGGCGGTTAAAACTGTCACTATTTACGTTAGAATTGGTTTACCCAGTTTTAAAATTACGACATTTATAACTGACGTCAATTACATGCTTAAAACCGCCACTTTATACAATGCATAATATGGCGTCTGCTACAACGGTTCTCAAATGACCGCCACATTAAACTTTGTGGCGGCAAGAATTCTGGCGGTACGCGATACCGCCACAAACGTATAATGCGGCGGTTAAAAACGCCAGTTTTTGCAAAAATAACCGTCGCATTATACACGTTTTTTTGTAGTGACACAGGTTCTTGAATCGTCGTGTTTATCTCATACATTAACGATGGTTATTATCATAATCTCCATTTTAGACCCTTCCTTGCATTACCAAACATTATACATGCAAGAGGTATAAAAGAGCGGTTATGGTCCTAACTGTCATTTTAACCCTTCCCCTGACTCAACAAAGATGGAGGTATAAAACAACGATTATGACCATAACCGCCGTTTTAGACCTTCCCCAAAAGGTATAAACGGCGTTATGGTCATAACCACTGTGAATTAAGAGAATTTTTTTAGTTCATTATGTTTTATGCGCTTTCCCATCTAAATTAACCTGTTCAGTTAAACCTAGCCAGCTAAATAGATAAATTCAGATAATCAAATTATATATTGATAAAAAATTATTACAAACACTAATACATATTCCTATCTATCTATATAATTCTTATACTATTGATTAGCTATCCTAAAGTTATAGAAATTAAGGAAATATGTGGTTCAAGCATGTCTCACATAATCTATGGCGGCCAAAGGCCGTGGTTGCTCATCCGTACATAACTTCATTACAAAATAAGATTTACATTAATTAGTGTTAAGATACATATACATTAAAGAATTATAAAGAATAATTTAAATATTATTACCTACTCCCAATTTGTTTTAATGTCTAGTCTTACAATGGTAACCATCCATTGCAAACGTAATAGCCACACTTATAGCATCCGGGTTGTCTATTACACTATAATTCAATAGAAATTAAAAGTTAATATTGATAAACATGAAAAGAGGAAGACAAAAATTACAAACCTTTAGGTTCAACCATGTCAGCTTTTGATAATTTGCACTGAGTCGACCTTTGAGTTTGGTATATCCACGCCATGCCCTGATTAATACAAAAAGTCGCGTTAGTAGACGTTTAAGTAGCATACGGAGTTAAGTTTCTAATGTAATTACACATCAATTATTTGCTTCAGATGTGTAAATGACTTCTTGTGCAGTGAACGAAACCACATAACAATCTTAACAACCGTGTGATGGAAGAAGTCCAAGCTCAGGACCAACCACTAGGTCAATGGAAAGAAAGATTCAAGAAGACTGGGACTCTGCTACAAATGGCAGAGACACCCTTTTATACATGTTCAAAAAGGTCATAACCTATTGTAGAATTTCTATAGTAGAATTTAATTTTTTGCTAAATTTAGAATAAGAATTTTACTTGTAAATTTTCTTATTTTGAATTAGGGTTGAATTTAGGCATCTAAAAATCAACCTAGGTTAAATTAGGATTTCTATAACACTCCTAATTAACCTAGGATGGTCATTTAGACCTAAATGAGTCACATGAAGCACTTAGTCATGTTTGCCTTGTGATCTCATTTAGGCACCTAATTCAAACTTAATTGGTTTGAATTTTCCCACTTGTAATCAAATGGTCAAACCTCTCACTATATAATGAAGTGCTTGGCTCTCATTTTTTCAAAAGATCAAATATATGAGTGAATTGTTGTCAAGTTTGCAAGTTTTCTCACTCCCTTGTCAAGACCTCTTTAGGATAGACACCTTGATCTTCTTCTTCACCTTTTCAAGTGATATGGCTCAACCAATCACTCTCCCTGCTATTCATGCATCTTCAAGGAAACCTAGTTCCATTGGAGTCATCCTTGTCCATTAGTTCCATCAAGCTTCTGCCCAAGTTCATAAAAAATTCAAGAAAGCAATTCAGCAATGAAGGCAATGTTATCACCATGGATAACACAAGTAACTGCCAATGACCCCTATATCATCCATGAAAAGAGTTAGTAGATATTTAAAACATGAAATAGTAATAATTGACGACTTATAATTGAACTTACTCATTAATATAAGGGCAAGAATAAATTTGTTTTCCCTCTAAACCCAGAGTGTTAGTGATGAATGACTGGGTTTCGACTTTCTTTGCTCTAATTGGATTAATCAAATAGGGATCCAAGAATCCATAGATACCTTGATTCCCTTCATTAATAGAAACTCCAGACAAATACCTATAAGTTATTAGTTAAAGCATAATAAATAATAATTTCACATAAAATAAATTGAAATATAGGTAAAGATACTTACATCATAAAAAATTGAATTATAGTTATATTGAGTTATTGGTTTCCAACTGCAAATTCTAACAAATCTGACATGTATATGTACAGGGGCGGCATGTCAGTGTTTCTTACAAAAAAAGGTATCATCCCATGAAACCTCGATAGGGTCTTGACCAAGATCTTTAGTCGTTGTTGTTAAAAAAGTTATAGGATCGTCAAAGAGAACCTCAAACTTCTTTTTTGGACTTGGTTTTCGACAAGGTTTCTACAAAATAAAGAACATTTGTATTAAATTAGATGTAATACATAAAAATAAATTAATATAATGAAATTATTACCGGGGGTTCTAGTTTAATTCAAACGAGGTGTCTAGGTCAGACTATGAATGTCTGAAATGTCTCGACCACAATGGTTACCTCATCTGTAGGTAGTGGAACATGAGCATCAGCTACTTGTACTTTTTTCACCGTTACCTTCACCATATCAAGGGAGAGAGAAACGTTATATAAGGTACCTCTTGAAAGACTTTTCCAATGACCACCATTTGAGAAAAGATGTCTCCCTCTATCAGTAACTCACATTGGCTTATCTGGCCAATGACATCCTTCTCCGACGTTGTAGGAGTTGCACAACTCTCCTTTGTGCTATTGGGAGCGGGACTAACAAGCGCTCAAGCGGCTCAGCACAAAGTTGTTGCCATAAAATTTCCTATCACAACAGACGATTCTTCTCCTCAAACTCTAGCCGCACGAGCTCAATCTCTTTTTTCATCTCCTCCATTAATTCTTGTCGTATCTTAGTCATCATTTCTGATTTGCTCTCTAAGGTCGGGTTGGAGGATGAATGTCGTGGTGCAGCTCCAAAATAATGTTTAATTTCAACCCCTTTTCCAACTGCATGTACATGACCAGGGTGCTCAGGTCGTCCAATAACTTCAATCAGGATATCTTGACGATCTTAAGGTACAAAATTATCTTGTGAGCTTTGCTCAACCAAAGAATCCTGCAAGAGACCAAAATCATATAAGTTTTTAATATAATTAATGCTTTAAAATAAATGCAAAAGAAGATACAAACAACTTACAATTTTTTTCTGAGACTATTCGTGATTACTCAGAATTATATGTACCCAATTTTTTAATTCGGATCATCTTCCATTTTTGGTGGCGGATAGGTGGTGACGGAGGTTCATTGACCCCTGTATCAATTTTAGAAGTTGTCCCTTGTCTCGATTGTTTTTTTTCAAGCATCAATGATCTTTCAAGCTTACGATAACCCGAACGAGACATCAGGTGCGAGGTCACATCCTTTAATGTTATGTCTTGAGCTTTCTTACGACGATCTTGTCATAAATAAAATAAACAAAGTGATAGTTGTCATTTTGCTGTCAAATTAATATGATTCTAGCCTAGACTTGTCTAACACTAGAGAGATGATAGTATATTTGTGGACAAATGTCCCCAAGTCGTCTCCCAACGAATCCAATAGTAAAATCAGTTGATCAGGGTTTAAAATCTATCTGCAAGCAATAAAAGTTAGCAATAACAATAAAGATAAAAAAGGGGTTTGAGATAGTTGTGCAGAAAATATAAAAGAGATTAAAATAGCAAATAAAAAGCGGTTAATCCCAAGTTCTTCCACCATTGAATTCTTCACAGGTTCTCTAAAGAATAATCTTTTCTCAATCCTCCAACAGAGCTAAACCAGATTGAACATGCGCCGATCTGATTCAATTGAAACTCACCAGTAAAGTATGCGTCTACTGGTTTAATCCATACCCATTTTGTTCCATGCGTATACTTCATGGGAATGCTTACCTCCTCTCTCTTGAATCATGCGCCCAAGAAATTAATTAGAACAATGCGAACTAACTAAGAAACCAAAGTTTAAGATAAGAAAGACTCTCAATCATGCGTTCAAGTACAACCTCTCACAAAAACTAGTTTTCCAAGAGATTAGACAATAAAAACAACTGCTATAGAGAATTAAAAATCGAAACTTTTATTGAACAAAACCTCATAACTCAATGGGGAATTACAAAAGAATCAACCAAAAAGGTTTAGCCTTCCATGCGGAGACAAAACAAAAGAATTACAAAGAAGAAAATAAACTAAGAAAACCCTATAAAGCTCTCCCTTTTCTCCTTGATGCTTGTGTCCTTTTATAGGGCTTTTCTGCTCCAAGGATCTTGGGAAAATATTGCAGTTTAGATTTTGTAAACCGTTTCCACTTTCCATAATTCTTTTTATTTTGCAGAAGATTTGCTTCCAATTATGTTTCTGGAATCTTGTAGCTTTTATTTTCTCTTTCTTCTCCTCATAATTTGTTTTCTGTTTTGATTCAAAGAAGCAACTTGGACTTTTGCATGTTTTGCTCATTCACAAAGGTAGATGCTTCAGATAATTTACCCTAAAAACACAAAATTACCAAAGATAATAGTTAAGGCCCAAATAAACCCAATTATATGAATATTAATTAAAACAATGGATTTATTTATTATTATAGTCCAATAATCTATGATTAAGGCTATTGTGTGTGAATAAATATATGCCCATCACAAAGTGAATCAAATAATATTAAATAAGGAATGTTATGATCCATAAATAAAATAATTAAGTAATTTCACTTACCGACTGCTCTTCAGACTCACGACTTTAAACAAAAAAGACGTCATGTCTCCTCATCAATATTGGAATACTTTAAACAATGAGTTTGGCCTTTAGAACGTCCAAAACCATAATTCGTCGTTAGCGATGACTTAATCTAACAAAATTTAATGATGATATTATATATAACATTCGATCTCAGTGGTTCCACATTAGGGATATCAAAATGCGTCTACAAAAAAAATATCATGAAATTAAAATTGTTCAATTAACATTAACAAGCAATATATGATAACAATAATAATGTATACATTACCAGCGCATCCTCCCAAAGCATGTTCTGGTTGACTTCAATCATATCATCCCATGAATTTGTCAATATGAAAACCCTCTCACGTGCATAGACTCCAAGATAGCTACTAAAAGTGTCAAAATTAGGACCAGAAGTCACTCCGATATTGACGTCAATGTCGAGTTGTGTCTTCTCACCACTAACATGTCTCAATGAGAGATGCCTCAGTCTAGTAGGTCCTCTAGTGGATCTTCCAAAAAGGGGGGTAGAAGAAATTGGAGTCTGATCGCCAGCCATATATATGTTAAAAAATTAGGTAATAAACATTGGTTAAATTACATTGAAAGAAAATCATATAAAACAAATACATAAAATTCTAAATTCGTATTATCAAAAATATTTCTAAATTTGTACATAGTGGGTTGAATGTTCATATGTAAATTCCCTCATTGTGGTCTTTATGGGTTGCATGTACATCATCATCTTTATTCATTATCATTGGTGTGAACGAACGAAGGTCACCATTTTCAATATCATCAATATCATCCCCTTGTTTTTTTCCCGTGTAAAATGACATATCAATGTTCTGACGTAGGATCTTTAATGTAGAAAACCTTAGATGCTTGTTGAACCATTATAAATGGCTCATCTCGATAACCTATCCTTCGAAAGTCCACTAAAACACCCCCAAGCCTGCACCTTTCTTCTTCCGATTTAATTCCAGCAACCTACTCATCTAAGCATTGAGTAATCTATCTGATTCTACCAACCAAGCACCAACCAGCATTTCCTTCTTCCAATCCAAATCATCCTTATCAGATCTTGCAACAGCACCAACCAAACTACCAGTGTATGTGAACTAAGACAAACATGCATTCACCGTACTAAACCTGTTGTTACCCTTCCCACCAGCATTTAGGCGACATCCTCCAAATGCCAATGGATATTCATCATTGTTTTATATTATAATACCACAAAGCACTGACTGTAAAAAGTACATAAATTCAAACAAGCAAAATCAAACATCCACATCAATTCAAACAAGCAAAATCAAACATCCACATCAATTAAAACAAGCAAAACCAAACATCCACATCAATTAAAAGAAAGAATGCAGGTGCAGAACAAACCCTAAAATATAAACTAGGTTCTGGTGTAGAATAGAACCTCAAAATAAAAAGAAAACCAGGTTCGAGCTTCCAAGCCCTTGCAAGATTCGAAGCTTTTCTCCCCTTCACTACCTCATGTCACGACCAAGCCCTTCCAAGGTTCCAAACTCTGTGCACAACAACAAATCGGTGAAAGGATAAATTCAACCTTAAATGCTAGGAGGAAACAAGAAATACAATAATAAACCAACCACGAATGAAGAAATTGAACCCACGAGCAAAAAGGAGGAACAACAACCTACGAATTTCAAAGCATATGAGCACACCAGTATAAACAAGAGCTGCCATTAAGAAAGGGAAAATACAAATGAAGCAAAATGTTACCAAATTCAAAGCATTCAAACCGCAAATCGCCTCATATTAAGCAACCTAGGGTTTTTGAAACGGATGGTTTGCGAAAATTGGGGGTGTTACGAAATTGGAGATTCAAGCTCAAATCATGTTAGCTTGAAAATTGAAAGTTAGGTTGGGGAAACTTAGCTTTCACCTTAGGAAAGCATGCATTCGGGTTCACATAAGACTGATAGCAGTGAGAACTCTCGTGCATATACAAAACCACACATACATTACCATTTTTATTTTTTTATTTTTTTTTTAAAACTTAAAACATCCGTATATTAGTTGCGTATGTAATACACATTGTTATTTACATGCGGATACACTTCTCCTTACATACGGATCCATCTTAAAAAATATCCCTTTTTTGCGCGCCACCATTACATATGTAACAGAACTTTACATACAGAATTATATCCGTATGTAAAATCCGTATGTATTTCATGTATTACATACGGATTTCTATCTGTATGTAATTATCCGCGGGTAATGAGCGAATTTCTTGTAGTGACTACTATGAATTCTGATTCATCAATTTTAACCCCACTTTTTTTGTCAACCCATTTACACTTGAAAACTAGAACAAAAAACCTAGTATAGTCAACCTCCTATATCTCTTCTATAATATCATAGTATGTCATTGATCCAACTACAAGATTTGTATCTTTTGAAGTGGAAAATTACATTGACTCAGCTTCAAGAGTAACACCATAATTTTGAATTGTACTCTTTTCATCCATATACTTCATCTAAAATATACAATTGTTCACTTCGTAACCTATACAAGAAATGACATCAAACTTAATCCAGTAGCCAACCAGGCCAAGGTCTCCAATGTCGTTGAATCCTTTAACACCTAATCTTTAAACCAAGGCATGAAAGTTTTACTATGTTCCATCAAGAGCCATTTCTCTGGTTGCATCGGGTTATTTGCCTTCACAAATCCTTTATGAGCATCTATGTAAGGTATAACCTCATCTGTTTTATTTAATATATACAAATGTGCTTGCAAGACTTCTGATCGAGATTTGCTTACCACATGTACACCACATAAACATTTACTTATAAAACATTTATGATGTCATGAATTGGCAGGAAGACCAATTAGATTTTCTTTTGACATGTACTCTGAACAAAATTCAATACTTTTTTCTGCTATGTACCTTTCAATCATTGAAGCTTTTGGACGATAATTATTTTTTACATACCTTTCAAAAAATTCATATACCACTCAATAGGATACATTTATTTTATGTACATTGGTCCACACAATCTAACATCTCTTACCATATGCACAACTAGATGAACCATGATGTCAAAAAGGATGGAGGAAAAAACATCTCCAATTTACACAAGATAAAAAAAAAATCATCTTCAAGGTCATCTAACTTCACTGGATCAATGACTTTACAACAAAAGGAAGAGAAGAATTAGCACAAACAGGTTATGGTATGGCTAACATTTTTTGGTAAGATCCCGCAAATAGTTACTGGCAGCAACTGTTGCATCAAGATGTGAAAATCATGAGACTTTAACCCAATTAGCTTCAAATCTTGCATTGATACTAGACTCTTCACATTTGAGGAATGTCCTTGTGACACTTTCACACCCTTTAGACATTGACAAAAACTTTTTTTTCATCTTTTGACATGGTGTAACGGGATGGGGACAAATATGTACGTTTACCCATTTGTATTGGTGCCAACTCGCCTTGTATGTTCATCTCAATCAAATCTAAACGAGCATTTAGACCATCCTTCGTCTTCCCGTAAATGTTAAGAAGTACCAATTAAACTATCACACATATTCTTTTCAACATGCATTACATATATACAATGTCTCACTTCTAACCTCGACCAGTACGAAAGATCAAAGAAGATTGATTTTTTCTTTCGTATGTTTGTCACAAATGACTTCTTTTTCGACTTATCGAAGGTGTAGTTTATGTTATTTACCTTTTTGTAAACCTCAACACCAGTTGATGGACTGTCAGTCTCTTGATGTCCATTAAAGGCTTTTTTCAACCTCTGGTAAGGATGATGACTTGTAAGAAACCTCTGACACCGAAGATATATTGTCTTCCTTCCATGTTTCAATTGTTGAGAAGCAGTGTCTTCTTCGCATATTGGACATGCTTTATGACCCTTAACATTATACCCTGATAAGTTATCATATGCCGAAAATTCATTAAGGGTGCAAAATAGCATGGCATGCATCTTGAAAGTTTCATTACCAAATTCGTCAAATACTTCAACACCCTAATCTCACATTACCATTAAATCTTCAATTAGGGAACTTAGATAAGCATCTATGTCATTTTCTAGTTGTCTTGGACTGAATATCATCATAGATAATAACATGTATTTTTGCTTCATGCACAATCCGGGAGGTAAGTTGTAAAAAACTAGTGAAATAGACCATGAACTGTGATTCGTACTCATATTACCAAACAAATTCATTCTGTCTGTAGCTAAACCAAGTCGAATATTTGTTGACTTTTTACCAAACTCAGGAAACTCGTCCTCAAATTTCTTTCATTGAATAAAATTAGCTGGATGTCGGTACATGCCATCATATTTCCTCTCATACGCATGTCATCTAAGATTCTTAGCATCATTTGGGTTTGCAAACAAATGCTTCATCCTTGGGATGATGGGAAGATACCACACAACCTTCATTGAGGGTCCATGCTTTTCCATATCTTCAATAACATCATCGTCTTTTTGTTTAAACTTATAATGTGATAACCCACACCTCGGAAAATTTTTCAACAATTCAATTTGTATAATATACAATCATTAGAACATTCATGTATCTTTTTATACTTCATACCCATCGGAAAAAGAATCTTTTTGGCCTCATAATTACGATTAGGTAGAGTATTTTCCTTTGGAAGCATATCTTTCAACAACTGAAGCAATTGCGTGAAGCTTTTATTAGTCCATCCATTTATTGCTTCATCAATCTTAACACCACCAACAACCGTGTGAAGTTAGTTAATATAGGATACAATGGAGTCTCTGCATCGCTTGACATACTTACATATCCATGCGCTTCTGCAAAAGACTTAGCTCCAACATCACAAATCATGTCTTTCAATCAATCATCATCTACTTCACCATGTACTGTATCATCCGTGAAGGATTGAACATATTCTTCAGATACAGAAACACTTGGTAAATTTAATAATTCACCATGTCATGTCCATGTTGTATAAGATCGTAGAAACCCGTCACATAGAAGGTGCTCCGTGATTTTGTTAACATCCAATCTCCTTCTGTTTAAAATATTAATGCACGAACACCTAAACTTTACTCCATCATGACCACTATTGATGGCGTTACCTTGCACAAATTGTATAAATTCTTCTACTCCTCTTTCGTACTCATCACTTATGAGAACGAATTTAATCCAATCTCGATCCATTATATTTTTTAATGGTCCAAAACGAGAAATTAAGGGTCTCTCATGTAGGAAACAATTGTCGAGGATCGAACACCCCCAGACTCAATACCAACGCGTGCCCAAGAATTATAAATATACATGCGATATGAAATTAACAAATTTAATCATACATACAATTATATATAATAAATAATATCAATTAAAAATAAATAAATTATTTATAATCTAATTAAAAATCATTAAATTAATTATAAATACTAAATATAATTCTATTCTAACCTAATTACAATGCAACAAAATTAATAATTCTATTATAACCTAACAATTAACATAATATAAATTAATAATAAATAGAAACTATAATAAATATTAAATATACAAATTAATAATACTAAAAAAATATTAAAAAATTAAAAACACCACCAACCTTGTGCGTGAAGGACGGAACCGTGAAGGGCAACAACGACGAAGGGCAGTGACAACGAAACAATGGTGGTAGCAGAGAAACTTTACACAAAACAAAGGAGCAAGTTCACCAATAAACAGTGGTGGCAGCGGCAAAAAACTTCACCAATGAAACCAATAAGAGAAATACAAAATAATAAGCAATGGAGAATGCATTGAGTGAATGTGAAGGAGGAAGAACTTACAATATGGAGAATGTCGCAATGGAGACGAAGAACTAGAGAGTAAGAGAGTAAGAACCAGTGCAAAGACAAAACAAAAAACGAAAGCGTAAGTGGCACGCTTCGAATTAGGGTAATAAAACAAGTCTAAAACGACGGTTCTAGGTAAAACTGTCATTTTAGAACAAAGCGATTAGGTCTAAAACGGCGATTTCACCCACAATCGCCATTTTAGACTCATTTTAATTTCGAAAATGTCATTATGTTTTGATGGACAACGTTTGACAGTAAAATACGATGTGTATTTGGTGTTGTAAATGGGTTTTTCTCCACTAGTGTAAGCAAGGTTGTTAGCATTGAAAAAATAAGTTAAAGACTAATATCGATTGTGCAAGTTATATTCGAAGAACATTAGACATATCCCTTATATACATCTCAGCTAGGTAAGCAAGGTTTTCAACATTAGAAAATTCTAGTTAGAGACTAATATCGATTTCACAGTTATATTCAAAGAACATTAGACATATTCCTTATATACGTCTTAACTTGGTCTCTATATAGGTGCTTGATGAAAATGGTTATCATAATTATTTTGGTGATGACAAATGGAAGTGCATTAAAGGAAAAATGGTGGTAGAAAAAGGAGAAAAGCAAAATACTTTTTACTAGACATCAACAAGGTTGTTTGCAACTCAAGTAAATGCATTAAAGATTTTCTAAAAAACTATGGCATAAACGGGTTGGTCACTTGAGTGAGAAGAATCTTACTACTCTTTGAAGATAAAAGGTTGTTTTCTATTAGAGGTACATATTTGAAACTTGTTTTTATTATCTTATTTGTAAGCAACATAGTGTTTCTTTTCACACTTATCTTCACATAGAAGACAACATATCTTGGATTTAGTCCACACTAATCTAACAATGATTTTCATCAAAGAATATACCTATTTTCAAATAATAAGTTTAAAAAATATAGTATGTTGTTAAAAGTTAATGAAATTTTCAAAGAGGGTATGTTTTTATTTATCTATTGAACTTTTATATCACTCTAGATCACTGGGATCTCATATCAAATAAAAGTATGATCAAGTATGTAAATAGATGCAAATTTCACATTATAAAACTAGTTTCATGAGATTAAATTAAGCTTCCATTCTAACATCTTAACACTCGCCATTATTTTTTAAATTCTTATTTTTAAAACAATAAACAAAGTGAAATTGCAGAAAATATTTGCTACTTTTTCTTACATATAAATATCTTAATTTGAAATATTCTTATTATCTTAATTATATTAATTAATATTTTTTATTTTTAATATCAAACTAATCACAATTAACCATATAAAAAACGATTATAAAATATTAGGTATTGTAAACTAACACATATTTCTACATAAACTAAAAATATGTATAAAGAATAAAAATAATATATTTAAACATGGACATAAGTAACCAAAAGTTAGTTTTGGAGCCGTTAATAGATATATGGTCAACCACCCCAATGACAAGCACACCAAAAATACGCATGTGACTCTAAGAATATCCTTAAAAATCAAATTAATTTGAACAATGGTTTGACTTATTTTTAATATATTTCAAGTGAGGAAGAATTAATAATTATTATACGTACGGTTTTTTTGTAGTATAATCATATATTATCACGTGTTACGCGTCCTGTTCAGTTGCTGGCCAAGTATTTTTTTTTTTCGTAAGTTAACTTGATTTGATTCCTAATATGATGTCAAACAAAAATAGCTTTTGAAAGTTAAACATGATTTATGAATAACCCAAAGAATGTTTTTTATTTTTGTGAAAGTCAAATGTTTTCACAACTATGTGGTGGGAAAGTGGTAATTCATGTCATATGAGTGTTTGACCATTAAAAACAATTCGAAGTTCAAACTATTTTTTAGAATAACATTCAAAGTTTAACCAGCACTTCGATTGACCTCTCTACGCGCAAATAACAAGTGTTGTGAAACTTGATTAAACCAAATAACTCACATTTATAGAAGGAGTTTTCATTTTTTTTAAATCCATTTAAATAAAAATGACATGACATGCACCACACTTTACAATCTCTTGTATGTTATTTAATCATTTTCGATTGAATATTCTTAAGACACTTTTAATATAAAAAATTTATAGATTGTTATACTATATATATATAGTTGAGATGATCTAAAACATACATATCTTCAAGTCAGTTTAAAACATTATAGTACATGGTTGAGACATTTTAGGACATACAACCGTATAGTATCTTAACGATCAAAATCGAGAACATCTCAATAACCTAAAGTGAAGATCTTTAAGCATGGATTTTGTACAGAATCCAAACTCAATGTCTATTGACTTTTTTTGGCAAGTATACTGAGTCATAAGTAATCATTTGTTTCAAAAGATGGATGTTGAACCTACAAGGAAGAGTTATTCAAAATTCTAATTATAGCATCTATTAAGTATAAAAATATGTACAATAATTTGATTTGAAATATATTGACATAAGTTTGCATACAAATTAAATGAGTAAAAGATTTCAACTCATAAATTTGGGATTGAGATTGATCCTTTAAATAAAAACATACAATATCCTAACCTAATTGATATTGATGCACATGTAAAAGTCATTCATATTAATTCCTCACATATAAAATTATTAAAGATTATCTCCTAAACATTGATTTCTCACATCTTTATAAAACATTCTTATCATTAAGAAGAGATGTTACATAGTAATTGATACATTCAAATTTATTCCTAGCATCAAAACATATCAAATATTCTCATTTAGGTCAAATTCTCATAAGTACTTTCCAGTCAAATCCTTGAATAAAAATTCAAGCTTTAAGTACAAACTAAAAAATCAATAATCCATTTCATAAATATAAAAAATCAAGCTTTAAGCACAAAATTAAAGATCCAATAATCAAATTCATGAATATAAAAATTCAAACTCTAAGCACATAATACAAGATTCAGTAATCAAGTTCATGAATTAAAAATTCAAGCTTTAAGTATAAAATGACAATACCAATATTAAAGAGGAACAAAAATTCATATATAATTACCACCAAAATACATCAGAATTTGAACAGATTACTCTCAATCCCAAGGAAATGAAATTAGTCACTCATGATGGTCATTGTATTGAAAGCAAAAGAAAAAGATCCAAAACGCCTTGACGGTTGCCTCCTTTAGAATTTCCTTCATATGGTTTCCCTTTCCCGGGTCACACCTTTCTCTTTGTCTTATGCCCTTATTTAATCTAATTGGACTTAGACTAAGTGACATCTCGCTCAAGCGATGAATAAAAATAGAAAATCCCTATTCTCTGGAGCAACCCCTAATCATTTGCTTTATCTTTCCTTAAATCCCTGAAAATAGCACAAATTTGGGATTAAATTATTTCATTAATCTCATAACTTCAAAATATATTATTATATTCAAATTTCTCAAATTAAGGTTGAATTATAATTTTATCAACAATTAAAATCCATAAGTGTCTAACTTTCTTTTTCCTAAGATCTCACTAAATTATAACACTTATCAATGTCATACTAAGACAAAAATTAAGAGGTATCCATATTAATTTGGGCCCTAGTGGAGAGCCCAACACATCTATATAAATATGTTGACAATGTCACGTCAATGTACACATTTAATAGTATTTATTACTTTCAATCATCAAATATCGAATACTAACTTGAGGGTCGTATGATCTTTTATAAATACCTATTACACTCTGATCGAAATCTGGAATTTTTAAAATCTATTTGAAACCAACACTAAAAAGACTCAGATGTACGACTAAAATGTAAACAAGACCTTCCTGATCCATATAACAACACTTATTTATATAAAATTCCATGTGAACTTATAATTATTTGATATTTTTACAATATGTACTTTCAAAACTTATTAAATAGGTTTCATTCGATTACTTTTATTATTGATAACCTTTTACAATATTTTTTAATGAATAACCAATGCAATGTATTTTTTATAATTCAATGGTTACTTTTATAAAAAAATATATTTTAAGATATCATAATTTTTTAAATATTCAATTAGACAATATACTATAATATTTAAATAAATATCGTATACAATTCGATTAAACGAAGCACTATTTACAACTTAAACTATATATTGTCTAAGGTTTAATTAGTATATGATACATAATCTAAATGAAGTTTCATGAATATAAATTATATTTAATTTTATTCCTCAAAGTTTCTTATTTAGTGTTTTTAACATTTACAATGAAAGAGTTTGTTTGCAAAAAAAAAAAGTTTGACCCAAGATCATTAAAAGTTGCATGTTAAGCAAAAAAAAAAATGTACTTTCTTTACCCTACATCAATTTGTTGTGCAAAGTTACATATAGTCTATCAATTAAATATAGACAAACACATCATTTTACCTTACTTAGTTGGTGAAATATATTAGTGTACCGGCATGGGCGAGGCCGAGGTCCACCTAGCTGCCCGAGGCCGAGTCCGTTTGACCGAGGCCAGGAGAACCTGACTGGGACTTAAGAGATTTGGTCGGGTGACGAGGTCCACCTGGCCGAGACCTTAGAAGATTTGGCCGAGACGATCGAAACTACTGGAATTTGGCCGATGGCCGACCCATGTCAAGATGACTTCGCCGATGGCCGACACCTATCACAGTTAACGCTCAAACCGAGATCAATGAAGCTAATCCATCATCAAGAATTAGGTAATGCAACCCTAAGCAGTATCCACCTCGATAAACGGGCCCAACAAGGTAGACCCATTACAATAATATAAATAACGCGCATCCCAAGAAGCAATGTATGTCATTTATTACTGTTTACCTACCTGAGAGCTGACCACCCGCTTTACTGACTTGAGCGTCGGAGTGCCTTCACAGATACCCCCACCATCCGGTGATTCGCCCGACGACCGAGCGCCGAGTACCGAAGGATAAGGAAGAAGACGAGAAGAATAACAGTTCATCACCCAGTCACCTGCCCGACCGAAGGAAGGAGAAGAAGACTTCAATAGTTCTCTAGATCCCATCTCCCTAGCAGGAACAATTAGTATATTGAAAGACAATACACAAACACTCACAAGAAAAAAACAAACAAACAATAAGAATATAATAAACAACGAGAATATAATTAATAAGCAAAATCTTGTTTTATCCTCTCTTTCAGTATTTTATCTAAAAAATATGAACTTAAATTTTATATTTATATATCTAATGTGTTTATGTTAATGACATAAAAGATTAAAACTTACAAATTCGATGTTCTCAATGATAAATGTCAATAATGAAGTTATTCATTAGTTAATTAAAGTTATTTCTATTTATCTTAGTCTCTATATTTTTTATAATGTGCCTTCTTATATTCGCTCTTTATTTTTTAATGAAATGAATATATCTTAATTAAAAAAATAATTAAGATTTTGTTGGTAAATAACTTGTAATTTGTTAGCCTACACATTTATGAGTGGTCACCTTTCTTTCTCCTTTGAATACATTTTACCATTTAATTATACTTTTACTTCTTTTATCTTAACCATATTTTCTATCACTACTGTTTTTACAAAGTCATATATGTCTTCCTCTCCTTTACATTTAGTCTTCTGTGTTTTTAGGTGTTATAATCATTCCGTCTTTCAGTTCTTCCGTTTCTACCAATGGATGAAGAGAGAAACCTGCAAAGATATTCCGATGCTCAAGTCAGTTTCAGTGCAAGAGTTAAAAAGTTACTTGCGTCTCTTGAAAGTCTTTCCTATTTATATTTTTTTGTTGGATCCTTGTTGTCATGGGTCATAGGCCCAAAAGGAGCTCAATTACAGTTTAATCATGTTTTTGCAGATAATATAACATGTTACTGACTAATAATATTTTAGGGTCTCATGATTTGGATTTAACTATACATAAAAGACTAATGGGTTGCCTCCCGACCAACGGGTAATACAACTAATATATTTTAAAAAATAATAATCATTCAAATATAATTTATAAGTTAATGTAAATATAATTATCATTTCTTACGACAATCAAATATATACATTTATCTTTATCATTACTCGACGTAAATACACTCCCAAAAACACATACATTCGAATTTTTTATTAACTTTTCAAGTTTCTCCGTTTTTTTTCTAAATATTTGTTAGAAAAAAATAAAATAAAAATACTTCACTGTTGTATGTTTTCAAGTGGACAGTGTATTGTTGTTCAAATTTAATACATTAATCTTACAAAGATTTACATACAACCACATATTCTTATATTTAGTAGTTTTGATGAATTTTTAAATATATTTTTCGTTCTTATATTATAACGTAAAATTGATTTTTATTTCTAATATAAATTTTAGACTTTTTAAGTATTTATAATAAGAAAAATATTAATGAGTCACTGTCAATTTTTTTTTAACAAACGAAATTTTAAAGTCAATTATGATTATTTTAACATTTTAGTCCACATTAAAACCTTTTAATAATATTACAACATTTTAGTCCACATTAAAAAAAAATATCACAACTGTCAAAAGTCATTTCAATAATTTTTTTACCATAAGAACCAAGTCGAAAATCAATTTCCACAATCACCAACAAACTATTTAAGATAATAGCTGTATTAAAAGTTTTAATTGTAACGTTTATGAATAATTGATATCATAATGTTTTTTCTTTTAAACATAAAAATTAAATTATTTTTTTATTCTCGAATTTAAAAATATTTTCAGTTTAAACAAAATTTGAGAATAGTTAAAATATGGAGTCCAAATATAAATGCTCTATCAATAAAATTTCTTGCTTCATCGTAAAAATAAATTTTCTCCTGTCATATTGTATTTTGTTGTTGTTTAATTTACATAAAAAAAAATTTATAATACGTGAACAATTATTATAAATTGTTCATATTTAAATTTGATGCATTAAAAACATAAAGATATAATAAGGATTTAGTAGTAATTGGTGTACGTGAAAGCTAATGGACGGTTACCAACCAAACCGTGTGAGTTCTGAGACAGTCACATTCCTATTATTGATTTTCGTTTTCTTTCTCATTTCGTCGTTTGTGTAGTTATTAACTTAAGTATTGAAACATACACTATGAACATTATCATTTAATACTATGCTAAATCACGAATACTTTGACTTATATTCAAAGAAATTAAAAAAGTATTCAATTTCTTTTAGATATTTTGTACAAGTTTTAATTCAAGCGTATTAATTAAGTTCCTTATTAAATAGTACACTAATAATTGGCTTTATTGGTGGGACCTCGAAACAAGTTACGGAAAAGGTTATAAAGCAGTGGTGATTACTATAAATTTGTGTACTTTGTTTAAAAGTTTTGTATTTTATTTAATGTATTTTTCTTAATTGGTAAGATTGAAAGGGGCAGAGAAAAACTAGCGTGAGAGTAAAAATGGGGCGAGAAAGATGTGAATTTTCCCTATTCGGTTTTCGGCTTAAACCTTGTCTAATCCCAAACAAGATTCGAGCATAGGAATGTTGAAGGAAACTTCTGGCAAATTTCCACATAATTGGAACGTTTTTCATCTGGGAGCGCGTTGAACAAAATCCTCACGTTTTCCCTTGACTTCACGAAAACAAAAAAACAATATAGTACAGCAGTGATTAGTGATGGTCAGGGTCAAAGGTAGCGCGTTCCCATTTGTGCACACGCCTACGCTTCTTTCTCTTTCCCTTCCTTCATTCCACCAACTATAAAACCCACAACTCTTCTCTCTCTTTCCCAAATTCTTCACCGTTCACACACTCTTTTCATACCTTTCTTCATTTCACATGGAAATTGGTTCCCCTTCATTCCTTACCCTCGAAGACTATTCTTCCTTCTTCCTCTCCGACACAACCAACATGGATCCCAATTCCACCCTCATTCCCAATTTCACCGCCAACCCCAGGAAGCGTTCCCAATACGACTTAAACGACACTGCATTCAACGACCTCTTCAATTCCCTCGTTCACAACAACAACAAACAACATCAACAACCCCTTATGGATTCTAAACAATTCCAATTAGACTTCGACTCGTCTCCGACTAAAAGACCTCGCCGTGGTCCAGAAGATATCGACACTGCCACCTCTTCCACGCCGCCGCAGCAGCGCCGCCTGTGGGTCAAGGACAGGTCCAAGGACTGGTGGGAGCGCTGCAACAGCCCGGACTTCCCGGAGAACGAATTCAGGCGGTGCTTCCGAATGAGCAAGGCCACCTTCGACGTCATCTGCCAGCATCTGGACTCCGCCGTCACCAAAAAGAACACCATGCTCCGCGACGCCATCCCGGTGCGGCAGCGCGTGGCGGTGTGCATCTGGCGGCTGGCCACCGGCGACCCGCTCCGCGAGGTGTCCAAGCGCTTCGGTCTGGGAATCTCCACTTGCCACAAGCTCGTCCTGGAGGTCTGCGCCGCCATCAAAACCGTCCTGATGCCGAAGTTCCTTCACTGGCCGAACGAATCCGAGATGAAAGGCGTAAAAGAAGAGTTTGAGTCTCTCTCCGGAATCCCGCACGTGGGAGGGTCAATGTACACCACTCACATTCCCATCATTGCACCCAAGTCGAACGTGAACGCTTACTTCAACAAGCGCCACACCGAGCGGAACCAGAAGACGTGTTACTCGATAACGGTTCAAGGCGTGGTTGATCCTAAAGGGGTTTTCAACGACGTGTGCATCGGGTGGCCCGGTTCTCTCTCGGACGATCAGGTCTTGGAGAAGAGCGCGTTGTACCAGAGAGCGAGTAGGGGAAGCTTGAAGGACGTGTGGGTGGTGGGAAATTCGGGGCACCCTTTGATGGAGGGTGTTTTGGTACCCTACACGCACCAGAACCTTACTTGGACTCAGCACGCGTTTAATCAGAAGGTGGGAGAGATTCAGGGAATTGCCAAGGAGGCATTTGCGAGACTGAAAGGGAGGTGGTCTTGCTTGCAGAAGAGAACCGAAGTGAAGCTGGAGGACTTGCCCGTGCTTCTTGGTGCTTGCTGTGTTCTGCATAATATCTGTGAGATGAGGAATGAGGAAATTGATCCCGACTGGAAATTTGAGATCTTTGATGATGAAATGGTGGCGGAGAACGGCATTCGCTCTAATGCTGCAGAGCAGGCCAGGGATCAGATAGCGCATT
The DNA here is from genome assembly GCF_051622355.1 of Phaseolus vulgaris. NCBI lineage: Eukaryota > Viridiplantae > Streptophyta > Magnoliopsida > Fabales > Fabaceae > Phaseolus > Phaseolus vulgaris. The sequence goes on along the minus strand of NC_143500.1, from coordinate 35,197,387 downwards.
ATTTGTTGCACCATGGCCGCGCCGGCACCAACTTTTTTTAGACATGGATCAAATCTCACCCATGGCTCTCATAATCATGTCTTATACTTGTTTTCTCATTTTGTCAAGCATTCTTTTGGCTATATTTTCCTTAATCATTATTAGCCAATAATTATAATAAGATTGTTGTATAGATAGATATCTTTTGCCCAGTTGAAAAAGGAATGAAATTTATTTTGATTTTCTTGTTCTTATTTGATGGCTTCTGGTTGAAACAACGGGCTGGGACTCGAGTTTCTTAGTAGTACAGATTTTTAAAACTCCTCAAATTAACGTCACTCTGAAACCGCGGCTTCTTTTTATTATGTTTCTAGTTCTACATTAAAAAAACTTTTTTTCTTTTCTTATTTGATTTTACTAAATGTTAACTTAGGATTTATATTCTTTATCCTTTCTTTAAACGAAATACAGTGCATTGGGAGAGCACAAAAACCCAAACTCAGAACACCTCACCACAACACCAGTCTCCCACCAATCACATACCGCACCACCACTACGGGAAACACAATAAAACCCCTTCAACTGGAAAATTACACACAGCCAACAAACAAACCCAAACCCACATAAAAAATACAAATAATAATAGATAAAGAAAGAAAAAGAGAAACTACCAATAGATCAGCAGAGAAAAGAGGTTAAGAGAAGAGATACAAATCCAGAAAATTAAAATTTAAAATAATAGAAACTTAGCACTTGTAATGGTAGATCCGTACAACGTACAACAGCTAGAAGTCTCAGTTGTGAATTCATTATACTTAAAAAGAGCTACAACTAATAAGCTAATGATCATTAATCATTATCTAAAATCTTAATCTGGTTCAATAATAAAGAGTTCATAAGTAAATTTCAAGAATAAGATACATCATTCAGTATTAATGACATTAATGTCAAACACCGAAATTTCACTTAAGCATTGGAGTGCATTTTGTAAGTATCATCGGAACTTGGAATTCAAAAAAACAAAGAAATAAGAGAATGAAAAACTAAGACCATTCCAAAAAAAATAAAATAGACCAACCAAAAAAAGGAGAGAATAATTCTCTTGATTCTAACCACACATACTAAATTTTAATAATTTGTTTAAATTACAAAATAAAACAATAATATTTTGCATCCAGCAAATTCTTATGTGCACCATACCAATTTAAACCTGACACTTTTCAAAAAATTTAAAATTATCTTTTATTTCAGATATAAAATCTGAAATTTAAAAAATATCATTCAAAAATCAAAAATTCAATTTTGAAAAAATAAATTCGAAATATAAAAAATATATTTAAAAAAATATGGAAAAGCATCTCAAAAAATATTTTTCAAAATTTAAAAATATATTTCGAAAATCTAAATCTAAAAATATATTATGGAAAAAATTCTATAAACATCATTTATTTGCATCATCTTTTATTTAAGATTCTTTTTATCATTTTATATAAATATTTTATTAAAAATAAATCAAATACAAATTCAAATTAGCATGTTCGAGGAGAATTTGCCCATAAATAATTGTGAGGTGGAAGTACGAGATACTGGGCTGTGACTCTCTGGACAGTGATGTAATTTAATTTTGTTCATCTTGTCCCACAAAGTTTGACCCTAAAATATTATCTCTGAAACCTACAAATATGATTAGTGTGCTTCTGTTTTGTCAGTTTTGACTTCTATCTACGCGGTCGTATCGTTCGTACTCGGAGAAGAGTATCGCGTTTTTTGTTCTCTATTAATCACTCTGGAAAAAAAAAACACGTGTAGGACAAAGGTCCACGTGTCTAGCTCCCAAGCTTCTAGTTACAGAATATTTTGTTTATGTTTTTTCTTCTGTAACTTTAACGCTGCTGGTGTCTCAGTGGAATTTTAACCGTCACTAACTCCTATAAAATGGTGGCAGTTGGGTAGTTAATTTGTCTGTTTAAGCCTTATAATTCTTTTCCTCTTCTCTGCTTCACGCCCCTGCAATCCAACCCACAACCACTTTCACTCTTTTCACATTGAAGACTTAAGATGTTTCCTTCACATGTTCCGGTTTTCAAATCATAAAACATTTTTTCTGTCACATGTTTGCGTCAACCCAGTCTTAGGGAAGTGGAATACCTCTCTTTTGTTTGTTGGGAGGAGAAAAAGAGAGACTTTTTGGATACGGAGAATCATAGAGAAGTTGTAGCCAAACATTGAAAAATTTTCCCCTCTGGTTTCTATGTTCTTTAATCTTTTGGATATGTCTTTTCTTTTTCCATCGGATCTACTTATTGCCGTATCAAAAGGAACAAGGTTGTTTTATTGTATGATTTTAATAATATTCATACACTTATTTTTTGTTGTCACACATTATCTCTCTTTATGCCTCTCACTTTCTTATATTTCTTATACTGATAAATAAGAAGTCAACGTATGAGAAAAAGATAAAACCTAAAGCCAACATCACTTATATATTACCTAACAATTCATTATCCATTAATATATCTATTGTATTATTTAACTACTACATTAATATAAGACATAAATATGATTACATCATTTAATATAAAAATAAGGATAATAAAACATTTGAAACATAAGTACTGACATCAATTCATTTTCTTATGAAAGTCAAACCTATAAGTGGACCTCTATTAAATTTGTGTTCTTTTTTATTACTATTGAAGTCATTTTTCATTTTTTTTTTCTATAACTTATTCACATTAAGTTAGTAACAGATTCTACCTCATTAATAGCTCTACTAAAAATATTTGAAATTTTGGTAAAAAGAGAATTTTTATTGGCATAATTTATTTATACTATACAGCATCTTTCTGTGCTTTTTGTCTCCCTTAATTATCCAAAACTAGGCATAATAGTTATAGAATTATGTCACTGAACTCACAGGAAGCTTAGTCAATATCTTTTTTCCTAATCAATTACTAATTACTAAATCTTCTCATCATCACATGCTGTCGATCTGCAAAACTAACACACGTTATAACCTGTTTTTTAAGTGTTAAACTTAAATATAAAATCATTCATGAGCTTTTTCTCCATTTTTTTAAATTAAAATCCACATTTCAGAATAATGTAATGTGGACCTGGGTGAATATAAAATTAGTCATCACGAACTTTCACTTTGACAATTTATGATTATTACAATTTATTATGTTTATTATAATTTTTCAATATGAAAATAACTTTTATTATCATCTAAGAAATAAAGATTAATTTCACTAACTTCCTATAATTGACAACCATTAAAATCCAAAACTTTTAGAAAACAAACAATTATATATATATATATATATGTGTGTGGAAGTTTTTATGATAAATGTTTGTAAAGTTGTTTATGATCAAGTAATCATTACCGTACATTTAGTGATCAAGTGAGCAAAGAAAAATGTCATCACACATGAACATGGCAAATCTTACACTCATCTTTTACTTTGGATTGGAAAAAAAATAGAAAGTTAAGCCTTTTTTTAGAAAAAAAGTTAGTAAAAAAATATTAAAAAAAGTGAAAATTTTATAGTATATATAATTAATAAATAAATTAAGAAAAAATAGTATAAATTAGTTTTAAAAAATAATTAATCATGAAATAATTAATGTATGAAATGAAAAAATGGAAAATAAAATATTTTTTAAAATTCAAATATAGATATAAATAATATTTTTAAAATGAAGTTGAAATGTTTTTTGGCTTCGAAATTTATAAAGGTAAGAGTTTATTACAAAATTTGTAATAATTGAAATTAGATTTAAAGAAAAAAATTAACATCTTTTAATAAAACCATAATATGCAGAGCTTGTAGAATTTTGTGATTAGATTTAAATAATGTTAAAAATAGATTTATAAACACAATTTTTTATCTTTATTTTTCAATAACTCACGTGAAAGGGATTGGTGTTTTAATATAAATACTAATAACAAATTATAAAATGACATATAGGCATATTCAATTATATGTTATTAGGTGAAACAATATTTCCTCACACAATCTCAAGCCATTTAGAAGATAAGTAATTAATTTACTAATTAAATTATATACTGAAAATATTTTTATTTTTATTTGTATTATACATTTTTCTTTATATCCATTTTCTCCCTTACACAAAACTTCCATGAAAATGAAATATTAAAACCTTTCTTAATATCATTTACAGTGATTGAACATAGGGAGTTGTTAGTGATAACAAAATGTCAACGACATGCAACATGTGTGGTTTGACTCATTGTGACTGCTTTGGTTTCACTTTTCTAAATTTAGGATTGTGTCCTAGATTCTATTGCCTAAGTGCATAACCAATGAGTGAGTTCATTTTGCTAAAATATTTCTCAAATAAAAACTACAGGATTTTAAAAAATAAATTATTAGTCATAGTATCTTAAAATGTATTTTATCAAATAAATTATAGTAAATTCAAATATTAATTAATATTTTCATTATTTTATATTAAACAGATAAAATAAATAAACCAAGTTAGTAATTTTCAACTTCTAATTATTAGGTTTCAATTAACTTTTTAATTTTCAGCTACTTTTCTCAATAATACTAAATGATTCTGAGATACTTTTTATCAGTGGAAAAAAATAAAAATAAACTACATTGGAAGAAGTTGCAGAGTACAGGAGGACAAAATGTTGTAGGAGTTTATTGTCCTTGTAATTTGTATATATTTTATAAAGATATTACTGAAAATGGTAAATTAAATTAAATTAAAAATGTAAAAAAAAATTGAAATTGACATTGACATGATAATTCTGATTATTTTTAACTCTTATATCAACTGATTACGCAGATAAATATATTAAATGAAGAAAGGTGAAAAAAACAAAACAAAAATATAAATGCAGAAAACGAAATTGTTTTGAATGAAAAAAAATTCTTGTTGTAAAAGGTGATTTGCAATTTGCATCAGTTTTCACATAATTCATTAAGTTTGTTATTTCTGTATTCATGTATTATATTTTCATCATTTGTTTATATTATAATAAATAAATCATTAAATTAATTCAATATTTTATTAATTCATATTTTTTACTTAAAAAAATAACAATTAAAATAATAAATAAATTAAAATAAGATCATTTTTTTTCTTTTATTAATATATATTAACATAAAATAATATAATAATTAATTAAAATAATAAAGAATTAATTTATACTTATATTTTATAAATTAATTTATTTTAATATATTTATATTTTAAAATATAAATTTTCTATTTACTAACATTTGATAATTGTTTTTTATTTTAATTTAAAATTTATATTCACTCTAATTTATATTTTAAATTTTATTCTTTTATCAAATTATTTTTTAAAATTATTTCACAAACTAATTTTTAAACATATACAGAAAAATTATTATATTATATCATTCACATCTATCAACTTTTTACCTTTTCTTTCTTTTAATCCCAACAATTTCACATCTTACCTACTTTCTCTTTATTTATTTTCTTTACAACTATCTCTTTTAATATAAAAAAAACATAAATTTTAGTAAATTGAAATAATGATAAGATATTTTAAAATAGAGTCGTAATAAATCAATTATTAACTATTGACATTAAAAGCTTTTTCAATTTTTCTTGTAAAACAGTAATTAGTGGAGTTTTATATATATATATATATATATATATACACACACGCACATAGAAAGTGAGTGATAGGATAGATTTTTTATTAATTTAAAAAACTTTACAATTTTATGAAGAGAAAAAACAGGTAACTGGTTTGAACAGGTAACTTAAAAAAAAATCTTAAAAATTAAAATTTATTCTAATTTTTTAAAACAAAAAAAAAATCATATTATTGTATGTAAATATTTTGAATGTAAATGTGTTATTGACATTGTTGTCTTTTATTAAATTAAACTAATTATTACGCTATATTTAATTTTAATTTTTATATTTATTAAATTAAATTAATTATTATGCTATGTCTAATTAGAAATAAAACCAAAAATAATTACAAAGTGCATAATATTCATCGCAAGCTACGAGACTTGAACACTTTTTCTAAATGGCGTATCCGTGTCAGACACATGTATCGGAGACAACACTCGAAAAACACTTGTAAGACATGTATCGGTAAAATGTCAAACTCAACAAATATTTGTTGAATTTCTGACAATTCTAACATGATTCTAATATAATTTTAAAAAGTAGAAACACATTAATTTTCTAAAAACTCAAACTTATTGTATGAAATTTTAGTATGATTACAAAAATAAGGAACAAATCTTTTTGAACAGTGATGACAAATATTTCTCTGCTTTAAAAAAAAAGTGAAACATACTTGTACACATAAATCTTTATTGTCAATTTATATAATTCATAACTATTTAATATATAGATTCGTGTCTTCGTGTCCTACATTTTATATATTATACATATTTTTGTGTCCGTGTCCGTGTCGTATCAATGTCCGTGTAAGTTTAGGTCGTAACCAAATAATAATGGCATAGAAAAAACCATTTAAATAAAGTAGAAGACTAATCTAGTTCATTAAGAAAATTAAAAAAAAAACTAAAATATGTCGTTGAAATTAAATTTTTGTTTAATTATAAGAAATGCATTAGGTAAAAAAAATTAGGGTCATATAATTTTTGAGGTATAAATCATTTTACTGGTTTTCTAAATATTTTTATTTTATTTTCAAAAGATTGGATTTTGGTATATGTTTAATATCAATCATAACCACACACGATATAATATTTTTTAGTGAAGTGAATATGAAACTCAATATAGGAATTGATAAATTGATAAAATTAATACATAAAAATATCAAATACTAAATTTCTTTATAAAATATCAAACAAAATAAATCACCAGGTATTTTATTTGTATATAGATTTACAATTTTAATGATCAGTCTTATATATATATATATAGTAAAAATGATTTAATTATTATTTAAAAGTATCTGAAATTATTATTTTATAAAATTTAACAGTTTAATTATTATTTTTAAAATAATTTCAAATTATTATTTTATAAAAATTTAACATTTTAATTATCAATTTTTAAACTCATCAGAAATAATCATTATATATATATATTAAATTTTGTTTAATTATTATATTATACATTTAAAAAATTATTATTACAAAATAAAAGTTCCATGTGATGTTTAACCATGAACTAAACAAATATTTAATATCTATAGATCTGAAAAGTTTAAATTTTAATTATCAAACAAGTTTTAAACTTAGGACAATATTTAAAAAACACATATTTTAATTATAAATAAAAATAATTATATATATATATATATATATATATATATATATATAAACTCTATTGTTAAAGAAAGACACCTGGCATGTTATCTAGGACAACGTATGCTAAGAACTAAATTAATAAATATCATACAAAACACAAAATAGGAACAAAAATGGATGCATCATTCCAAATATAAAATGGACAAACAAGAAAATTAAATAAAAATGAAAGAAAAAAATAATTATAGAGAAAACTCAAAATAAAAATTTAAAGTTCATTACATAAAGCTTTAACTAGATTTAGTTTTCTCTTGAATTAATACTTTTAAGTTAATACTTAAATGTTTTATCAAGTAAAAATTTGATTATTACTTTCTCAATTTTCCTCATAGATTAAGAAATCCAATTTTATCATCTATTAACTACAAAACAAGGGATACTGTTCTAAGAAAGTTAAATCTCTATGAAAGAATATAAAATAACTTCATAAAAAAATCACTTCACTAAATAAAGAATATAAATGTTTCTCACACTCTCACTAAGAATTATCCAAATGTTTAACAATTAGCCCTAGCATAAGACACCTATCAATGACCTCCTTTAAGCAAATGATATTGGTATGACAAAACAATTATGTCAAATGACTCCTAACTAACAATGAGACATTTGAATGGGAGAATATAAGTCCAATACCCATTACTAATAAAATACTACCATTGGATGATCAACATTGCAATTAAAAGAATGCTTAAACCGATCTCTTAACTAAACTTGCCAGCACCAATAAAAAGGGACAAAATTGAACATTAATCCAAAAAACACTACCATCTCTCGCACTTAAAATATAAGAAGGTTCAATAATAAACAATGAACCTAGTTTCGCAAACCTTATCATGTGTGCATCTCATGAGACACCCTTATTGATGGCTTAAAAGTTGAGAAAGTCTTTAAGAAGAAAATTCCATGTGTTTGTTTTTGTTGAGAATAAACTCTAAAAATGATGTATTTGGTACCGTTACCTAAGTGCATAATTCCTTAACAATTTGAATATATTTTGGAATTTTACACGAGGAGATAAGAAATCTACATTCTGGATGACCAATAATGACTTCTCAAGTGCTCAAAGACAAATATTGTTTGCTAACTTTGCAAAAAAAGATTACGCCAATTTTGTCAATAAGTGTTTAAATTGTTAAAAAAAACTAATATCGTGCATTTGACACTCAAAAAGTTGCATTGTATCAACATAAACCTTCGTAATGTGGAGGGTCAATATCATTGAACCATTTCTACTAGCTAAAAAGTAAAGTCATTTTTTTCTCAATAGTAAAGTCAATTTTTTCTCAATGTGGTATTACTTTACAAAATTGTTTGAAGCTAAACCCCTTATCAAAATAATTACTCAAAAGCTCGTATGGATAAACATCATTTATTAGTATGAACTTCCTTATTCAATTATAATAAATAATGACAATTTTTTATTGAAAATAAACTTTCTATATTTTACCAAGGTCTCGACATTTGACATGTTACCGACTCGATAGACTCTCATACAATAATTAAATCGAAACAATAAAGAAAGTCATATTTTAAAACTAGAGAAAAGATTGATAACTGTTAAAAGACAATTAGTTTAAAGAATTATCTGAAGTATTCTAAACATATAAATGTATTATATAATAAAAAAACTCAAAAAAACACCAATATAAATTAACTTATGGAGTGAATACAATTATTTTAGTAGAATTTAAAAAACCCTCGTCATGTCAAAATTGTTCAATGTATATAAACAAAATTGACCTTGTATTTAACCTGTGAGATAAAATTATGATACAAAGTAATTTTTTTTAAAGAAGTGTGCAAAAGAAGACCAACCCAACAATACAATTTAAAGATTAAACTAAGAAACTTTAAGAAAGGAGATTGATAATGACTTTATTAAATTGTAAAACTCAGCGAAAGATACAAAAATGCAATAATAGTAATTAATTATGAAATATGCAGTTCAAAATTATTGTAAGATTAAATACATATTTAGCAAAATATAAAACTAATCATTATTACAATCGTCCACTATCATTGCCCTCTGTTTTTTTAGTGTCCCCTTCTAGAAGAGTTAAATCCTTGATGTGACGGAAATTTACGTATGATGTTTTTATTCTACTTTAATTTCTTTTAATTTCTTCCTCAAAAATGATCTACAATTACATATTCAGGACTAACATTTTAAATCATTACTAAAATTTAAACAATATCACACAAATAGACTTATTTTATTAATAAAAAAATATACGATCACTTTATTTGAGTGTTTATCTTATCACATTAGTCTAATATATAATCCTATATTGCGAAATTAGTTAGATTAAGAAATAACATGTATATACTTATCCCTTCTTAAATATAAGACACTTAATTGAATCACACTTCTTAAAAAACGACTACTTAATTAGTAACATTAAATTTGTTTGTAATTATAATTTTTGTTCAAATTATCTTTAGTTAGTTAATAAATGGAGAGAAAATAGCAGTAGAAAAGTTTTAATTTTTAAAATTAAACTCTTCAATGTACTTTTAAAGGTATAAAAAGACCATGCATAATATTCATCATTCATGAAAAAAACAGTCAACTATCTTTTGGTCTGCAAATAATCAATACAAATTACAAAATTTAAAAAAGTATTTCAATAAATAACAAGAAAATCTCGAAACAATATAATATAATCAGATATGAAGACATTACTATATATATATACTCATATTTCTTATTATAAAACATTTAATAATAATTATATATTTGATTTATTACTTCTATACTTGTAATAATTTAGAAAAAAAATACATAAAAACAAAGAATATATAAAAAGATAATTTTGAAGAGTATTAGGCAATGTATTATCATATCCACTTTTAATATTTTAATTTATTATTATTGTGGGCAGAAAAAGAGGTGATTTTGTTTTGGAATAAAAAAGAGGTGAATCTTAACTAATTGTAATATGGCTTGGCTGATTACAATAATTTACATGATGCCATAATAATCATGGCACATGTATTGTAACACATTGCCAGTTATACGGTGTTAAAGAGTGGTATTCCAAAAATGCCCTTAATTTAACGAAGATCCTAGTTTGGGAAAAGGAGAAAAGATGGGGAAAAGGGTAATTTGATGTCGGTCCAATTGTTGGCGATCATGATCAAAACACCGGACTCCATGGCTTCGCCTCGTACGAATTTGGAGCTCCAACTCAGCGTCGGGCAACTCAAATCCTCCTAATTCCAACCTCTCTTCGATTCCTTCAATCGCCAATTCCACTCTCTCCTCGTTGCCACATTCAAGGTCTTCAAATTTGAATTTCGCTCTATTTTTTTTCTTCTTCTTTTCAATTCTCCTGATTCAACTTCTAGGGTTTTCCTTTTGTGCAATTCGTAATGCTTTTACTGCAAAACCAAGGTAGTTCGTTATTCTCCTTTTGTCGTTTTCCGTTAATTCAACCCTAGGGTTTCGTCATCTTGCTTGAAAAGATAATTGAAATTAAAATCGTGCTCTCGACCAAATTTAGATGGAGGCAACACGGGAAAACTACAGAAGGGGTATCTGCTTGAATGGACTTGCTCCAGCATAGGCAACGCGAGTTATCTTGTTGATTCATGCATATTTTTTTTGTCTGTTGTTTTCTATTTTGAAACAGTATACCACTGGGGATATTAATTGGCCAAAATTGCCTTTTTTATTGCATTGTGTTTTTGTCATATATTCAAAAGTAACATGGTAAATTTTAATGCGCCGCCATTGCTTATAGATAGGTAGTGCATTGAACTGGGGAAGTATACTTAAGAGCGAGAGAAGATGGGCAAGAGTATAGGAAGGAAAATTGTAAACTAAAGTGTTTGTCTCATCTTTGCTTCTGCTTGGCACATTCGGAGGGTGGGACTTGAAACTGTTTTATTCGGAAACTATGTCGATTATTTGTAAAGATTGACATTCTGTCTTGTCTTGTGAGTAGGATAAAAACAGTCTAATTAATTGCTTAGATTGGTGTTTGAAGTCTAGTCAGCATAAATTGTTGTGGCTAGTGGTTTACGCGTGTAGGGTATTGTTAACAAATCTTCATAGCATTTATTGTAACATTATAGATTCACCATGATGCCAATTAAACATTTATTTCTATAAAGTTAAATATTTTTTAATATGATCATGATGCTCGGTAAAGTACGTGCAGTCTGACTAGCATATTTAGAGCTTGGTAGTATGTTCTATGGTCAGAATCAATGTTGACTGTTGTGGAGTTGGAAAAATTCTTACACTTGCACATATGGATAATTTTACCCCATTATTGAATGGGAGTGTGTCAGGGTTTGTTTGGAAATCCGCTACAACTAAGTTGAACGGAAATAGTTTCCCACTTTCTGATACGTAAACTGAGAATGAGGTAGTGTGTTGGATCCATGTTCAGGTCAACTGAACCGAAAGACAAACATACACTTCATAGTAAGATTTCTTTGTTCAATAATTTGCAGCATCAGAAGACACCTGACTGTACAAACCTTTTTTTACTCAATTTTTTAACCTGTAGTCTTGCTCCTACTGTAACTTTGAGAGTTAAATTTATTTAGAAGATTCAAGCACTGCTAGAACATGTTGTTGTGGTGTATGTATATTATTAAAATAAAGGGAGATTTTATTTTTGAGATTTATGATGTGTTTGTTTATGCCTAAATAAAGTGATTCTATACCATAGTTTTTTAAGTGTTTTTTTCCCTGAAGTAATTATTTCTCCTAAAGAAATCACTAAAACGACTTATTTTTTTTCTTTTCAAAAGCATAGAAATATTATATTTTTTTAAATATTTTTCTTTAATGAATCCACCAATAAACATGCTTTCTAATTTGTTTTTATTTGTTGAAATAGCATGCTGTATGGAGAAATGATTAATTAGTGATATAAGGATGAGGACCCAGTCTTATAAAGAGTAGATTCTGTCAAATATACGATGCAATTTAATCCTCTTTCTATGAGATTTGTCTAGTAGATTGGTAGCAATGATTTTTTTAGAGTATCCATTTAAAGTAGCTTTTCATTAGAGTGCTGGCACTGGTAGTTTTTTTATGTATATCAATTTTTGACATTTGTGTTGATTTTCTTTTGGTCATACGTGTTTGTGTTGTTCTTGAGTATGAGTGCTTATTTGCTATTCCAAATACCTCTGATGAATTGGGGTGTACATAAATGTCACATATCTCCACCAAAGAAGAATTTAACTTTTCTGTGATTATTTTGACCTTTCAGGTGCTTTGGCCAATTGTTCTCTTGTTATTTAGATTTGCCCTTTATGTGCCATTGTGCTGCATCTTTGTCATGCACCACTCTCTGTTCTGTATTTTTGACTCAAAGGATGTATGGGAACTAGGGCAATGGCAACATCTAGCAAGTTTGATCCATCTTCCAGTAGCCCAGATAGACCATTGTACCCTGGGCAACGTGGATCCCACATAGCTGCTTCATTAGATAGATCAGGTAGCTTTCGGGAAAGCATGGAAAATCCAATTCTGTCTTCTCTTCCTAACATGTTAAGAAGTAGTTCTCCAGCAACACATGGGGATGTGGAGAACTTCTTCAATTATGTGCATTTTGATCCAAAGTTGTTAACACTAGAACATAAGTCTAATCGTCAAGTGGAATATAAGCGACATGTTAATGCTGCTCTTGGAATTTCACCCGATGAATCTCCATCCAGTTCTTCAAAAGGCAAGCTACTGCCATCACCAGTACCAGAAGACATGAAACGGCTCAAGGATGTTTTGGGTGCAAATGCAATGAGGGCAAGGTAGTTCTTTGTAGGTTTTGTTGCTTGCATTGAAGTTAGATGTGTGTAATTAAGCTTATAACATTGCATTATATGCATTATTCAACAGGGAACGTGTGAAAATGTTTAGCGAGGCTTTATCAGTATTTCATGAAGTTTTCCCGACTATAACTTTAAAGAAAAGATCTCGCGCTGAAAGTTTCTCTAATGACCGTTCTAATGCCATGTCAAGTGATCGGCCTGTCTTGGGGTCAGGTATGGGTAAGGGTGGTGTTCAAGGTCATTCTGTGACAGGTGGATTTGAACTTGAGCAGCAAAAGTCAGAAGAACGAACCAAAAATGTTGTTCCAAACAAGCGCACTCGAACTTCTATGGTTGATGTAAGGGTATGTGTCTTCGGTGATTTTCCCATGCTAGTTTGCAAATGTTAACATGCTCAATTTCACTCTTCTTTTAATTCTTCCTATATTCGCATAATCATTTTCTTACTGTTTGGAAATTTAAAATAAATAATGCAGTCACAAATAATGTTATACATGTCCCAGATTGTATATTTTTTATTTTGTTGCATTTTTTCTTAACTGTGATTTACTTTGAAACCGCTTTTGTTTAAATATGCCTGCCAGAACATTTCTCCAGTGACATTTTTGTGGATATCACTTTATGTCTAGAATTATGTTGTTTTAAATAAAATATATACAGATTTACTGTGTACATTTTGTGTTCTGCCTGAAGTTTGTAACTAGGTTTCCGACAGCTTATGTTTGCTTATGCCTTCTCATTTTTTTTTCTTTAAAATGAGTGAAATATAGAATATTTTACTTTTTCAGTTTTTAGGTTATTGTGAGACAAAACTGTTGTACGCTCAGATTTGAAATTTTGTTCTTTCTTTTATATAGAGTAACCTTTCAGATTAGTATGGCACTAAAAAAAACCTTTTGAGCAAGACTGACTTGTTTTGATAAATTTCAGATGGATGTGCGGACTAATTCTCTTGTCAGGCCATCGGGCACAGTTGACAGAGACAAGGAAAAGTCACGGATTACCAACAATGGTGTAGTTCAGAGTGAAGAACGAACCTTACCTATTGTTGGTGATGGTTGGGAAAAGTCAAAAATGAAGAAGAAGCGTTCCTGCATCAAACTAGATGGTTCTCCAAGTACAACATTGACTAAACCTGTTAACACCTTCCAAGAAACTAAACAGGGAATGCAACAAAGACTTGTTACTGATTCTCGGTCGAAATTGAGTAATGATTCTCATTCTTTCAGGTATGAATTTGTTGTGTTATCATATTTAATTTTAATTATAATATATCATAATATTAAAAAGATGTTTTAATGGAAAAAAGGTAAAGTTGGCACAGGATGTGGGAGGATTGAGGATAATGAAAACCTCCTTTAAAAAGGAGGAAAAGAGAGTGAAAATATAAAAAAATGTTATATCCAAATAGAGAATCTATATAAACAACGATGTTGAGACGTTCTTAGAAAATTTAATGATTCTATTTCCTCTTTAACCAACTACATGATAATGGTATAAATTGCCCAGTTCCATGAATTGCAGCCTCCTGTTTGCTGCTATATGCTTTAAATGGAGAATGAAAATAAATTATAGACAATAACTGTTTTGGAGTTCTCTCCTCAGAATATTAATGGTGAAATGATTTTTGTCTAAGAAAGAGAATACAGTTGTGAAGGATTTTATTGATTTAAGGATCGTGGCTTTAAAATCTCTGATGGAAGATAACATATAGCAATTTATGTTTATAATTAATTTATTTCTCTAGCCAATTCCAACTGATTATAGTGCTTAAACCTAGTCTATAAATATAATAATTTCACTATTTCTTACAGGCCAGGAGTTTCTAATGGAACTGTTGGGGCTGGAAAGTCAGATGGTATCTCTCAACAAACTGGGTTGGGCATACGAGCCTCTACCCCCAGAAACAACCAAGATAACAATTCCCCTGTCAATGATAGGCGAGGTCGCCCTGTTGGTTCGGACAAGGAAAGAGTGAATTTCAGAGCTGTAAACAAGTAAACACAAGCCGTGGATCCCATACTTCTTTATATGCTTTTTTGCTTTTAGGAAAAAGAATTGGACAATTTTAGTGCATGTTGCTTTCTCATTGTCTACTTATTTCTTTTGGTTTGGTGTGGTTGTTGAACTCATCATAGTTCAAATGTCTCTTCGTCTGTGTGATATTTTTTATGTAATTGATGATTGATACAGTATTATGTTATATGGATGCCCAGGGCAACTGCACGTGATGAGTTTAATTCAGCCAGTCCTACTACTAGTGCAAAAATGAACACTGCTGTTCGGGCTCCACGGTCTGGTTCTGGAGTTGCCCCCAAGTTGTCACCAGTTGTTCATAGAGCAGCTGTTCCTAACGATTGGGAACTCTCTCACTGTGCTACAAAGCCACCTGCTGCTGGTAACAATCGTAAGCGTGTGGCTTCAGCACGATCATCTTCCCCACCTGTTGTACCCTGGCAGAGGCCTCAAAAGAGCTCTCGCACTGCTAGAAGAACAAATTTCATGTCTATTGTTTCAAATAATGATGAAGCTCCAGCTTTGGATACTGCATCTGATGTGGCTGGTAATGATCTGGGGTTAGGATTTTCCAGACGCTTGGCTGGCAGTTCTTCCCAGCAAATTAAATTAAAAGCTGATCCTTCAACTTCAGCTGCCTTATCTGAAAGTGAAGAGTCAGGGGTGGCTGACACTAAACCAAAAGAAAAGGGTAGGAAGCCGGAAGAGATAGATCAGAAATCTGGACAAAACGTTCAAAAGGTGTCTAACTTGGTATTACCAACAAGAAAGAATAAGCTTGTTTCCGAAGAACATGGAGATGGTGTTAGGAGGCAAGGGAGGACCGGACGCAGTCTTACTGCCACAAGGTCACTGATGCCAATGACATCTGAGAAGCTTGGGAATATTGGAACTGCAAAACAACTTAGAAGTGCAAGACTGGGATCTGATAAGAATGAAAGGTTCACATCCTTCTATCTAAGCACTTTGTTTAAGTTGTTTGACAATTTGTTTGGGCAGATGGATTAAAGTCTGACTTGATGAAATCCTTGCAGCAAGGCAGGTCGGCCACCATCCAGGAAACTTTCTGATCGCAAGGCCTATGCACGTCAAAAGCCTGCTATTAATGCAGCCGCAGATTTTTTTGGTACTAGTTCATTCTTCTAGAAAAGATTAATGAACTAAATTTTTAACTGCAGTACAAGTATATTGTTATTCACTTTTTGTTTATTTTGTTTAGTTGGGTCAGAAGATGGACATGAAGAGCTCCTGGCTGCTGTAAAGGGTCTTATCAACTCTGGTATGAATCTTACTGAATACTATCTATATATTTGCAGCCTAAAAATTTCTCCCTGATGGAGTTTTTTTATATTTTCTTATTACTGCAGCTCATACTTTTTCCAGCCCCTTCTGGAGGCAGATGGAACCTTTCTTCAGTTTGATAACCGAGGAGGATGTTGCTTACTGGAAGCAAAAGGTAATGTTTACCTTCTCAACGATTACAATGAGTTTTTTTGTGTGAAATTAAGTAGTTGGTTCCTAGTGACACCTTTTTTGTTTAACTCCCACATGAAAAAACTCTATATTTCTGTCCTTACATGAAATCATTGCATGTGTATCAGTTCTTATTTTTCATTGATGCTACAACGGTGTTAGAGTTGGTCCCTATATTTCTCAGCTGACAATGTTTTCTGTTTTAGTTCATACACGAGACATTTTACTCTTCATTAGTTCATTTTGTCTTTAAATGAAATGAAAGAAAGCTATATTTTCCCCTTACACTAGACACACATTTAATGGACATTATTAACAGTGATCAACATTCAAAATTTTGTAGACATCACTATTGTTGATAAATCGGTGTTAGATTTGGTTCCTATGCTTGTCAGTTGACAATGTTTCTGGTTTAGTTAGAACATGAAATTTTAAAATTCCTTAGTTCATTTTGGTCTTAACATATAAAAAATAACTATATTTTGGTCCTTACATTAGACACATTTTGGGAAATTTTTAATGTAGTGATCAATATGTGAAGATTATTCATGTAGGGATGAAAACAAAAAATGATTCAGATTGTAGGGACCAAGTTTTTTAATTTAAACCTTTTCTTCTGTGTTGGATTTGTGGTAATGCTAACTCTTTTAGCTTAAAATTTCAGAAAAGAGTACATTTTCAGCAATAGTACTTATTAATCACGAGACCATACCTGTGTGCTATTGGTGAAGACTTGCAGGTTTATTTTATTTTGTTAGATCTTTTTATTAGTTCTATTGTAGGCAATGATGCCTATAGAATTCATCAGTATTATTACTGAGAAATATCAAATGTTGACACTGATCAGTTCCGTATGCATCTGAGGTCATTTCATAACTGTCATATTTCATCTTAAAACCAATTGACAATAAGTGAAGTTATCCAATAAATATATAAGTCGCACTTCAAGAATTAAGGCAGACGATGTGGAACTTCCCAATACTCCCCTTCACAGGTGCCTGCAGGAACATGCGATCCTATTAGAATAAGCAATTTACCAAGATTAGCTATAGACCTTGATACCATGCCAAATTTTATTTTAAAACCAATTGACACTAAAGCCAAGTTGTCCAACAGATATATAAGCCACACTCTAAGAATTGAGGCAGGCGATTTCAGACTTTCCAATAATAACTATATTCGCTAGCTGCAATTACTGTTTTGTTGTTTAGGTTAAGCCAAGCCAGAATCTGAAAATGCTTACTGTAATTTGCTGATTCGGCTCATAGTTGAGTACCATGGGAGGATTGTTTTTAATTTTTCCACATCTATAAATGTTATTTGAATAAATATTTCCATTACCACTTGTCAAAAAAAAGAAGGTAAAAAGCATCGAGCTTTTCCATAAGCTAAATATCAACTTATACGTCTTAGCTCTTGGATAAGATAAGAGTTTCTATAAGTGTGCAGGTTGATTTTAGCTTTTGAAGGAAACTCATTTTGTATTACCTTGTCTTTGTGGAGATGTTTATCCAAAGACCAATGAATACAACTTTTTTTTACTATGGTAACTTCTAGCATAGTTACCAGAATCTTATAAATTGGCTACTTGCCAATTTGTATCGTAAGAATAATATTAAATAAATGACTTTATCTTACAATGCATGAATGAATATGTGCAATTTCAGATCTTCAATATGAATAACATGATACAATGGTTTGCAATTTTTTCTTTTATTTTTACTTTTCTTTTACCAATTCTCATGAATATATGAAAAGTCATCCTAGTTTAAATTGTCAAGTGAAAAGAAGTTGACGGATATCTCCTAGTTATTTAATAGCTTAGGTGTATCTAATGATTTTGTTTTGTATATCTCGTAGTTAAGTTGTTTTATATACTTCTAGTTTAAATTTTTTTCGTAAATACTATATATCTTCTATATGATATATTTAAAGTTAGATTGGAGATTCATGATTCAAATATTTATCTGATAACCATGATTTCAAGCAACAGGTTTCTTTCAGCTTTAGAACTTTTGTTTTAAACTACAAATGCTAATTATGTTTGGTTGTGTTATGATTGTTTTGTGTATCAATTCAGTTTTATTTTGATGTATATAGATTTTTTAAATTGCAATATTGTTTTATAAACTATATTTTTTATTGATGGTTAAAGAAAAAAGAAATTGTTTTGAAAATTTGACATACCTGGAATAGGAATAGATTATTTAAACATTTATTGATAATTTACTTGCCTTCAGGTAAATCTGGAATCAAGCGTGCTGATGCCAACTCCCATTCGTTTAGATGGTTGTGAAACCATTGTTAATGGATATGGGTTGACAGCCTGTGAAAGAGATTCTGGATCTGATGCTCAATGGAATGCTGGAATTATTACAGAACAGTTGCAACTATCTAAGGGAGATCATAATATGATTCCTCTGTGTCATAGGCTTATAGCTGCTTTAATCTCGGAGGAGGAGTGTAGTGGTGGAAGTGAACAATTCAAGTTTGATGCATTTGATCCTGAATTTGACCCTGATGGGCAATCAGAATTGAGTGATTTGGATTACCAGTCAGGAACAAATTTTCAGTTTGCTTGTCATTCTGCTTCTAATGGTTATAGGATTATAGACAAGCCAGAACATGATGTAACTGAAAGTGATATAGTCAGTATTCCTCCAACTGGGTTGAATTCAAGATTTGGTAAATCTGTAAATGGTTTTATCCACGATAAAGCATCAATGTCTAGCTTCACCTGTTCAGAAATGCAATATGATAGTTTGGATATAAATGATAAGATTCTCTTGGAGCTTAAAAGCATTGGAATTGCCCCGGTACCTGTGGTGAGTCTAAATGTCCAATCCAGAAGATTGAAACTATATTGTTCTTTGTTATTTTTGCAACCAATAGATACTTTGGCCTTTGTTGTTGAATCTATGTTACTCTGGTACTGATTTTAAATTTGTTTTTCAAGCCTGATATGTTGCAATCAGACAATGAAGGAATATTGGAAGATATTACTAGGTTGGAGGAGCTTTACCAAGGACAGGTACTGATTGATGCTACAGTCAAGTTATACTTCATTATTTATTGAAATCCTTTTACCCCGTAACTATTATTTGTTATGTTGTGATATTTTACAATGTTTGATTTTATATATTATATAAGTATATGGATCAGTCAAAGAGATGGAAACCTTCAATTTATAGATTATATTCAAGGTTTGACGCCCTTCATTTTTTAATCGATGTAATTCATTTTTATTTCTATTTTCTTGTATTTCACAGATTTCAAAGAAGAAAAGCTTGCTAGATGGATTGTTCAGAGCTGCCTCAGCGGATAAAGAACTTCAAGAAAAGTAGTTGCATCGTCACTGATAGCCTAATTATTTGCTTATACTAACTTATTTTGCCTTCATTCTTCTGACCGGAAATATAAACTTCTGTTTAACAGGGATTTTGAGCAACGTGCTCTAGATAAACTTGTTGTGATGGCTTATGAGAAGTACATGGTAATCTTCTTAACATTCAATACTATTTGTGTATATAATATGCTTTCATTTTTTGAATGAAATTTCTGCATGCTATTTTAGTTATGCACCTGTTGAAAAGTGTATTCTCAAGAAATCTTTGGCCTATTATTTTAACTCTGACGTGGTATATTTTACATATTTTTGGTCTTTAGCAGTAAAACCAAAATTCACACTTTGTCTAAATGCCTCATTATCTTGTTTTAGAAGAAAATATCAAGCCTTTCATTTACTTGTAGAGTCAGATGTGAATAAAAGGTTGGCCCATGCACTGGGCTTCCAAATGTCAGTTATGGCGGTTAAGGAGGATAGGATATTCGTGTAATTACTTGCAAGAAAAGAGACTCTGCAACTAAAACCCTTACCCTTACTGTTTTGTAAAACTCGCCACAAAATGCTTTGCTTTTACTATTGTATAACTAGGTCAGATGGGTGAGTAAGCTGACAAACAGTTGATTGACAGGCTAGTTGGGGTCCTAGTCCCTCTGGTGGGAAAAATACAAGCAACAAAATGGCCAAGCAAGCTGCATTGGGATTTGTCAAACGAACATTGGAGCGATGCCATCAATTTGAAGAAACTGGCAAGAGCTGCTTCAGTGATCCTTTATTCAAGGATATGTTCCTTGCTGAATCTTTAAAACCTCATGTTTCTTCCCTTTCCGTGGAAGCAAGAACAGGTAGGTGTCTTTTTCGTTACTTTCTTGGAATAAATGCTTTGATCTACTCTTCTTTCTTCTAACACAACTGTGTTCAGCATCACTATTTTAGCTTACATTCTAGTAACTTTGAGACTCTATTTACCATCTATATCTAAGATGCTATGTCAACTTATCTTGTTTATCTTCTAGCCCATCTCGACAAACTCTGAATTTTTATGTTTTAATTTATTTGTTTTACTTTCTGCAGCTTCCATGGGTTCACAACAGAGTCCATCTCAGTTTAGTCAGAATATGGATAATCATGACCTCCATTCATCAGATATGCTTCCTGCTTTAAATCATTCATCTGAGCTAACTAGTGGGAAGGAAGACCTCTGGTCAAACAGAGTGAAGAAGAGGGAATTGTCCCTTGATGATGTTGGTGGTACTCCTGGTATTTCTAGTGCTCCAGGCATTGGAAGTTCTGTGACAAGCAGTGCCAAAGGAAAGAGGAGCGAGAGAGATAGAGATGGAAAGGGGCACAGCAGGGAGGTACTATCCAGAAATGGAACTACAAAAGTTGGCAGGCCAGCATCATCCAGTGCTAAGGGTGATAGAAAATCCAAAACAAAGCCTAAGCAGAAAGCAACTCAGAATTCAGTTTCTGTGAATGGCCTCCTTGGGAAGTTATCAGAGCAACCAAAACCAGCATTATCTTCTGCTCCAAAGTCTAATGAAATGCCTGCAACTAGCAATACAAAGGAAAAGGATGAGTTCGGCTTGGGTGGATTGGATGATCACGAGCCTATTGATTTGTCCAATCTGCAGCTACCTGGAATGGATGTACTCGGTGTTGGTGATGACCAAGGTCAGGATCTTGGTTCATGGTTGAATATTGATGATGATGGATTACAAGATCATGATGACTTTATGGGTGGCCTTGAAATTCCAATGGACGATCTCTCGGACTTGAATATGATAGTTTGAAGCTGCCTTTTTTGTATAGTCCTGTTCAGTATACCAATAACAAAAGCAAACAGTACGTTCAAGAAATGACTAGTTACATAGGATGGTCTTATGGCTAATCCCGTCCACAATTAGGTTATATAGATTCTTTGGTAGACTATCCCCTCCAAGTTGTTTTTGAGTGACCTTTCCAGCTGTTTCGGATTTTGCTCGTGTTAAAGTTCATGACTTCCACTGTAAAGATCTTTTTGTTCTAAGGTACAACAAGTTAGCATTCCTGGTAATTATATCTTAGCCAACACTTCCTGGTTGTAGCTCTTACAAATCAGAGAACAAGACCTCTTGTACATACATTTAATATTTCTAATAAAATCAGCTTTTCATTTGCTGAAGTTACACCTGGCTGGCCACTGTCACGGTCTCTCTTCCCTCTCCCCCTTGCTTTGGTTTTCTTTTGGCATTTTGCTTTTTGCAGATACATATTCAATGTGATGTACGAGCAGTTTGCAGCCCTAGCTTCATCCAGGTATTATCCACATTATTGTACTAGATTTTCTTGGAAAAACTGATACTGAAGCTAATGTGATAAACTGATTGTTGTCTACGTTGCACCAGATAATCCAGTTCCTGTGTTACTTTGGGTATATGGGGCAGATTCTAGGAATATCATCGCTCATTCTCTCGTCTCCAGTTGAGTGTGGAAGTAAAGTAGGGACTAAACGTTTTGCCTGATATTACAGTAAGCCATTCTAGTTGATTTTGACTTCTGAGATTCTGTAGATGGATGAATTCCAACCTTTGAAGATTGAAGGGGGATCTTCTGGAGTATTTCTAATATTCTTGATAGGATTCACCTTTGTGACAAATTAACCAACATGCAAGGGAATTTTCTTCACTGATGAAATTGAGCTGCAGTTCCTTGTATGCTGAGAGGTAACCTCTGAATCCTTTCCGACCTTCCTAACCTCCAGCTTTCTATTTAAATTTTGTTGAGTATATTGTTGAAGAGACTATGCTATTGTTATTGTAGTAAAATTGCAGTGTGACATCAAACGCGCTAGTAGTAATTTGGTTACTATCCATTGATTAGTAGCATGTGGCACTCATGGAATATCTTCCTCCTTAAGCCTGACGTCCTCTATATATTATATGTTGCTGAAGCCAGGGTTTTCCTTTATATTGGGACTCGGTGTCCATTTTTATCTATGTCTTGAATGCACAGTTTTAACCCCATAAACAAGTCAACGATTTAGTTTTTAATTATTACATGCCTTACATGGCTATCTGCTTCAAAATTAAGAATAGTGCTACAAAACAAAGACACATAATTGGATTTAATATAAGACTACATTCAACGGAAAAACTTTGTGAGAGTAAAATTCTGTTGAACAAGCTCGTAAATCGGGATTAATCTAGAACAGACATGCACATAACATTATAGTTGTGAAGTTCGTTTCAATCCTCTACGGATGCCTGCTGATATCTGTATATTAGTTTTCAAACTATTCTGCTCAACAGTTTACATACATGAATCGTATTGGTCTTCATGGATGTAATAAAGTGGCTTGAAGTTACGTATGCTGAATTCACTCCTATAGTTTGACTTTCACAAAAAAATCATTATAGATTAGATAATTAAAAGATAACATTATTGTTCAATATATATAAATTATATAAAGAAATAGAGTAGGTGGAAGAAAACAAATTAAACATCTTTTGTTATAAAATCACGGGAAATAAATTGTGTATTTATCTATCTACATGAATATGATACTGGTAGTATTAACACGAAGAAATGAATTTCGCGGACTTTTTATATAATAGTATTGAAATAGTTCTAATAAATATGATTAAAAGAATATTTAGACTGTCAATTTATGAAAATATTTTCTTATCCGTTGAAGTAATTTATGATAATCAATGCTTCACTTTTTTTTGTTCTATTAAATAGTGCCGTATCAGAATAATTTGCTATTTGTTTTTTAAATCTAAAATTAATCCTTTTAGTTTTGAATTTTTTTATGAATTTGGCTAATAAATAATATTTTGGTAACTTTATTTTCCTTTTTAGGCTTGGAAGAAGACAGGCATAGCTTGAGAGAGAGAGAAGGAAATGAAAATGATATGGTCGGTTGGTCAGCAGCGAAGATGGAGAACACGTGGAGACAAAGGGAAGGTGTTGTGTTGTCTCTCTGTCATGCCTTTCTTTCTTTCCAATTCCAATACAATTTAATAATACAAAGAGAAACACACACACCCTTTACTATTTTTTTCTTCTCTCACCTCTTTCCACTTCATCTCATCTCATCTCAATCAAATTATTTTATTCACATCATTCTTCTACTTTTATCATATTTTTTAATTAGAACAATTTTATTATAAGATTTGAAAATAAAAATACTTTTATTCTTCATAATAACCTTATTTAATTGGAATATAATTAAAGAAAACATGGCCTATTTTATGTAGGATTAAAAAAATAAATACTTTTTACATGAAATAATCAAGTAATATTATTTAAAGATTCTAAAAGGGATATATTAGTCATGTTCTTGACATGATCAACATGGTGTATCTTATTGACATGAATGTTGTTTAATTGGTCATTAAAAATTTACCAATGATATTTGAGTTGTTATACTTCACTTATGTTAACGACTGTCTTTAATGTTCACCTCTTTGGTTAAGAAATGAACAATAAAAACCTTAAATATTATCCAACATTAAAAGATGTAGATGAAAATATGATTGTAAACAAAAATTAAAGAAAAAGTACATTGGTGTTTAATACTAAAGATTGGTCTCATAAAATCCAACTAAATGACACGAAAACATGATTGATGTCCACATCCAATTTTAAAGAAGAAAAAGGAAGTTAGAGAGGTAATTGCACATGTGCTGCATTAAGTTGCTACACATCTCTATTCACATGTTGAAATTGTGGATGATTTAGTTTAAGTTACCAAATTGACACAAACCTCCTAAACATTTGAGGGATGTACCTTAATTTAAGTTTATCTTCAATGCATTTGATACCAACTTCCGCACGAAACCAAATGTTACAAGTGCAACCATGATTTTCTCTTTTAGAATATATATAGAACTTGTTATCTTATTTTACTTTATTTTGATTGTAAATTCAGTATGATTGTATTTCCAAAGTTTATTTTAATTGTAATTTGAACTATGATGACATATTTTGGAAAAAAAATAAGTTACCATTTGTTCTTATTTTTAGTACATTTTCTAATTATTTTTGTAATTAATATTTTTAAGAAATTGTACGTGAGATTATATAATGGGTGATCCGATAACAACAAATTCTTGCTAAGATAGGCTCTAAATAACTTTGATACCATATAAGAAGTAGACTTTAAACTTAATTCAACCTTATAAAATCGATTTATAAGGTGAGGTTATATATTATGAAATGCTCTAATCTTTAGTCGATGAGGGATCTCCAACATCACATCGCGTCAAGGCTACCAACTCGTGTGTGATACTATATATTTTTGAGTGGTCCGATAACAACCCGATAGCAGGTGATCTAATAAATCCAACAAACTTTCGTTAGGAGAGACTTTAAAAGATTATGATGATACCATATTAAAGAGTAAACTTATAAACGAATAACAAATGTACTAATAGAAACAAATTATAGGAATTCGCTTATAAGTTTTATTTTTTTACAACAAAAACAATAATTTCACTTATTTTATTTTGTAACTTTTCAACTTAAATGAAGTAAAAGAATAAGGATGTAAACATATATCATAATTATTAGAAAAAAAATGAGAATAGAAATAACTTCAAATACTATTAAAACGTAAAAAATATGTTCACTCCACTTAAAAGAATCTAACTTATATTTGATTATAGATACAATCTTTTAAAAGAATCGACAAATAATGTGAGAAAATTTTCAAAACTGTATTTTAATTAGATCTGATACTTGTTCTGCCAAAATAAAACCGGTCGAAATTTGGATGGATTTCAAGTTGTCTCCCTTCAAGTTTCAGTGATTTAGCCTCCACGGAATGAGGGAGACTCCACCTGCAGAAAATATTCTGATGTTCAAGTCAGTAAAAGCGTCAAATTCTGTGTATATAGTGAATATAGTGCTAAAATTCGAGTTGAGATACTCCCTCTGAGTGGTCATATCTTCGACACTATTTCTCCATGTTTGTATTTATTATAACCTCATAAACTTTCAAGATTGTACTAAAATGAATCACTTCACCATTACCATTGTTTAAGTATATACTTTATTGAATTATTTATTTTATATTAAAAAATGATTTTCATTGATATAAAATAAAAATTAAACATTCTTCATTGATAATTGCAGCTCTCATTTTTTTTTTCAAAATCAATAGTTAAAATTGTGATAAAAAATATATCTTATTAAAAGTAAAATTAATATTAAAATAATGTATTCTAAGTGAGTGATGGTAGTAGGAACCGTTGGTGTCAAATGTTCTCGTCAAAACAAGATCGGTCGGAATCTGGATGGGGTCCGAGTGGTCTCCCTTTGATCTCCCTTCAAGCTCCAATGATTTAGCCTCCAATGAATGAGGGAAACTCCACTTGTAGAAAATACTACAACGCTCAAGTCAAAAAGAGCATCAAATTTTGTTTTGTGTATATATTAAATATAGTGCTAAAATTCGAGTTGAGATAATATCTGTGAGTGGTCATCTATTTATAAGTGTTAACGGGCTTGTATCTTTGACACTATTTCTCCTGATTTTAATGTGGCATATTAATGTGACACTATTACATAAGTAAATCAAAACATTTATTCAATATAACCAGGGACATTGTGCAGGTAAATCAGAGCATTCAAAATATTGTGCATTAAAATCACGTTAAGTGTACTTTAATAAGATTAATTCCCATAATATATTTATCTAAATTAATATTATTACACTACCATAATGTGGGAGTTTATAATTATAGTCTAAAAAATCATGGTTAATTTTATTTCGTCATGGACTTTCTCATGTTTTAGGCCGAAATGGAATAAGTCCAACTTGGGCTTTGATCGGTATATGTCTAATCAAATCCAGG
The DNA here is from genome assembly GCF_051622355.1 of Phaseolus vulgaris. Classification (NCBI taxonomy): domain Eukaryota; kingdom Viridiplantae; phylum Streptophyta; class Magnoliopsida; order Fabales; family Fabaceae; genus Phaseolus; species Phaseolus vulgaris. The sequence goes on along the minus strand of NC_143500.1, from coordinate 35,170,635 downwards.
ACGCTACACAACCCCCCTAGCCTTGAGTCGAGTGAGAGACGTGAAAAGGTTTGTAAAAAATATTTGTAACTAAGTCCAACCGTTCGATACATTTATCTTAAAGAGTAGTATGAGTTTTTAAGTAAAAAAGGTCAAGTTAAAATCAAACCAAAACTTTGATGAACACATGTGTGCGAACATTCATCAAAGCCGAAATGAAATATATCCGACTTGTCTTTAATAGGTATATGTCTGATCAAATCTAGAACGGTACAATATTCTTTTAGATTTTTTCTTATTTAAAAAAACTGCATACATTTATAAAAATGGAAATATTTATTTATTTAAAGGTGATTATGTTAAAAAATGAATAGTGGCAAATCAAAATAGATTTTTTCAAGTAACATAAACAAAAAGAAAAAACAGACAGCCAAAAAATAGTAAAATAGCTCGATAAAGTAAAAATAATAACAAAAAATGCTTTATTACAGTCTATTTTGGTATTATTATGTTAGAAGTTGTTTCGTACATGTAATCTACCTAGGAACTTAGGTTCTCGATTGAGACGCCGACGTGGCTTCCTCGTACTGGCCCTCTAGTTTCCGTGCGTGGTTTTTCCAATTAAAATGGAAAAAATAATGTTGTGGTTGATTCAAGGTTTGATGAAGAATGAATAAGAGTATAAAAAGACAGCAGATTTGGAAAAGATAGTAAAGTCCATAATGGATGAGAGAGACTGAGATTGGAATGACTTCCACGTCTTAATCTTGTATTGGTGGATTCAACAACAAAAATATAAAAAAGGTTCCTTTCCTTGGGAAACGATGTAACAAAACTCAACCCTTTTTTTATATTATTTTTCACAAAAACAAAGGGCTACGTGTCGACCCTCAGAGGAAGAAATCCAAAGCCTGCTCATAATTCATTTACTTTTTGTTTCTGCATTTTCTTTTTGTTTCCAAAGAAAATTATAAAATTAAATAAAAAAATAAAACATAGTCATCTGTTGCGTAATAATTTATTTTTCAAAAGCTGAAACTCTTCTCTCTCTCTTTCTCTCTCTCTATTTTATTTGTCTGAAATGAAAACTGATGAATGAATTACTGTGTTCCTACTGCATATAGTTTGTTAAGGTTTCTGTTCCTCCTTCCCTTCTCTCACTTTTCATCACTGTTTGTGAAGGTAAATAACTCAGGACTCGTGTTGCTCAATTAATGTTATGTCCCTTTTCTTATTTGTAGATGTTAATTAAACTGAGTACACTTTAGAGATGGAATCTAGGCATAGTTTGAGCATAGATGGTGAAGGCACAGAGTGGGTATGAGTTGACGTGACCGAAATTATTTGCCTTTGGTTTGATATGATTATTCATTTGGAGGGTGGGTGGTGGTGAAGGCTTGCATGAAAGGTACAGAAGAGGTGAAACCAGGGAAAGGAAATTTCAGTGGCTGGGGTGACTTGCCTCAGATCTAGGAAACCTCTATTATTTCTTAGCTATTTTTTCGCTTCCAGTGACCCCATTTCCCTTGTCTCCCTTTGCTAGAGAGAGACAAGGCATTGACGTTGTCAAATATTTGCTGCTGCTGGTTTCTTATACAATTTGTTGTCTGGTTTTCCAGGGTTCTCGTACAGAGGAAGGAATAAAAGGTTTTGGGTCATCAATTGTGTGCTCTTGGCTTATAAAATCTAAAACAGGTGATTTCAGAAAGGATCTTGTGGATCGTTTATTTTGTTCTAGTCTTTGATGCCCTAAGCGAATAATAGAACCTTAGGATTGAGTTTTATTGCACTGTATTATTTGACTGATTTCTTAGGGGGTTGGTTTTCAACCTCTTAAATTTCTTGCGGTAGGAGCCTTGTTGGTGTTTTGATGCCGATTGGAATTATACAATAGAAAGGAGGCTTGAGGGAAAAGGGTGGAAAAAGTGGTTAAAGGGATAGCAACTTATTGGATACTGAAGGATAAGAAGACTATTGCTACAAGGCAAAGTAAATGGAGGAAATATCTTCGAGTGTTGCAGTACCTTTTACACTTGGTGTTGGAAATTTGATTCAAAAAGAGTCTGCTGTGACAACTCACATGGAGATAACAGGGCTGAAGCTTATGGCAAATACTGCAGCGGCTGCTTTGATGTTAAATCCTGCAGTGGAGTGTTGTCAGTCATATTCTGTTGGAAGTGAAAGCCATGCAGATGTTAGTCTGCAGCACCAGATTACGGTATCTGCGGAGGTAAAGGAGAATCAAGTTGGAGATGCCCTTCTCTCAGAAATGATTATTGAATGTGAGAGTAATTGGGTTTTGAATGAAACCCATCACAAGGCTAGAAAGGAAGATGAAGTAATGGTAGCTGTGGATTTTCACTGTCTACATAATTCAAGCTCTGTGGCTAATGGCCAAAGTGATTCTTGTAGGGAGGAAGCTGTGCCTTTGAAGGCTAGTTATTCTGAAACAGAATCACCAATCACCATGAATGTTAATGATGATGTTCATGGCATGTCTGGAGCAAACGAGCCGTGTCCATCAATGAAGCCAGTGGAAAACACAGTTTCTGTTGCAATGGACATTACTAGTGAGGATCAAAGTGGATCTGATGAGTCTGATCCTAAATTATCTGCTGTGCTTCTTGACCAGTTGCGTGGGGAGAATAAAACATGGACAACAAGCAACAAAAATGCTTTGGAATCGAATAGTGGCCCTCTGTGGGGTTATTCATCAATTTGCGGAATGAGACAGGAGATGGAAGATGTTATTTCTGTTAAGCCTCAACTTTTTCAAGTTCCTTCACAGATGCTGATGAATGACCACGTAAATGAGAACGAAAAACAGTCACTAGCCCACTTTTTCGCCGTCTACGATGGACATGGGGGCCTTCAGGTATGCCTTAGAAATACTGCCAAATCATACAAATTGTATTGTTGAAATTAATGTTTCACTGATGGGGTGCTGTTGTGATAGGTTGCTAACTACTGCCAGGAACGTCTTCATTCAGTATTGATTGAGGAGATAGAGGCTGCACAATCAAGTTTGGCTGAAACAAATGGGAGGGATGATTGGCAGGACCATTGGAAGAAAGCATTCATGAATTGTTTTCAGAGAGTAGATGATGAGGTTGGAGGAACTGGTGCAAGTAATAATGGAAACAACAGTGGTGGATCTGAGTCTCATATTGAACCCGTTGCTGCTGAGACTGCTGGTTCCACTGCAGTGGTCGCTATTTTAAGTGAAACCCTCATAATAGTTGCAAATTGTGGAGATTCAAGAACTGTCTTATACCGTGGAAAAGAAGCCATGCCACTGTCTTCTGACCACAAAGTAAGGCATTTCATTCTAGTTTCATAGTATTTTGATGAATTTATATTAGAAGCTGAAGTTGGCGGATAGAGGTAACTTAACTTCCTGTTTTGCAGCCAAATAGAGAGGACGAGCGGGCAAGGATAGAAGCTGCAGGAGGAAGAGTCATACATTGGAAAGGATATCGAGTTCTTGGTGTCTTGGCAATGTCAAGGTCCATAGGTATGAATCTGTTGCATCATCTCTAGAACATCATTGGTTTTCTTGCAACTTTATATCATGCAGTTGAATGCAAACACTGTTTTATTCATGTCATTGATGTGTTTTGTTTTAACTTTTGGAAGTTTCACGGTAACTTGTTTTTGCAACAAGTGTTTTTTTTTATTGGTAGTCTATTGTTTCTTCTTAGTTGTCAGTTTTTGATAAAAAAAAGTTGTTTATTTTTATTTATTATTTTAAAGTAATATTTTTTTTTCAATTATACTCTTAATTAATCAATATGAAGAGAAAAAGATTAGTTATGATAACATAGAGAGAAAATGCATATAAAAAAGAGAAAACTAAAACGAATATAATAGGTAATGCACTTAAAAATGCATTAAAAATAGAAAATCATTTCCTTGATTTTGGTGAATAAACTTTAAAGGGTTATTACATTGTTGTTAGTTTCTTTTATTCAATGTGGAAGGGAGAAATTATCTGAAACAATCATTGTCCATTATCACAATAAATTCTTACATCCAAGTAACTCGGATTTTCAATTACGTTATGAGTTACAACTCAAATAAAATTATCTGGAAACACGATAAATTGTACCATGTAACAATATTTCATGTCCAAAGACATTAAAAAGTTAATCTTTGGAACAGAAAGTGGCTTTAGTACGTTTCCTTCATCATCATTTCGGTGTGCACCTTTTTTGCTACATAAATATAATCTCTTTAGACTAAATTTTCTTCTTATTCAACTACAGGTGATAGATACCTCAAGCCATGGATAATTCCAGAACCTGAAGTCAATATTGTGCGTAGAGAGAAAAATGATCAGTGTCTCATTCTAGCAAGTGATGGTTTATGGGATGTAATGACAAATGAAGAAGCCTGCGAGGTTGCTAGGAAGAGAATCCTTGTTTGGCACAAAAAGTTTGGTGAAAACGGAGCAACAGGACTTGGCGAAGGAGCTGATCCGGCAGCACAGTCTGCTGCAGAGTATCTAACAAAGCTTGCCATTCACAGGGGAAGCCAAGATAACATCTCTGTAATTGTGATAGACTTAAAGGCTCAAAGAAAAATTAAGAGAAAGCCTTAAAGTGATGTGTTTCACTTCTGGAACATCTTCATTTTAAGCTATTTATTTATTGTATTTTAGAGCCATTGGCACATTTTAGCCCCTCAGTTTTTCACCAGGGCTAAGTTATATATGCTAAGATTCGCACTGTACAAGGGTACATTCAGCTTGGATGAGATTTCACCGAGTCTCTGTGGGAGCTTTCCAAGCATAACATTTTTTTTTTTATTTTGAAAAATTTATGAGCCAACATTGTGTTAGTTAATCAATTGTTCAGAAAATAGTTTATTACATACGCACCTTGGAGCCACTCGTAAATTTGACTGTTAGTAATTTTCACGCAATAAAAACTCCAACATCAATCAGGCAATTTGACAAGACTTAACCAAATACAAAGTCTCAAATATAGCTTGAGAAACTGTCAGCTAGCGTGACTCAAATTTAACGTTCATTTGGGACTGCCCGACAAAACCTTTATCTCATAAAGGTTTGTACATCAGATCATATTATCAGCAACTCAGGCAAATCCCATTGATACATTCTGTTGCAATCATAAAACTTTAAACATTTTGCTGTAATTTCTTGACCCTTGCAACTCTAAGTTTCTCAACAAATCCTTGAACTCAATCACTCAACAACTAAGTACAGAATAATCTTTGACGTAACTCTAGGAGCTGGTTCTTCAACCCATCTGCAAACGCTCCTCATATTTGCAAGCAGTGTTCTACAACAGAAAAAGAAAAACTGGTTACAAACAACATCCACTGTTTAGAAATACTAAATATCCAGAAATACTAGTGTCTGAAACTGGATGGTTGCATTAAAGTACATCCTACCATTGTGATTTAGGAAACAATATCTGAATTTCAAGAATCATAACCAAATAGGACAAGCTTTCATAACAAAGGATCTCGTCAACTTAAAAAAAAATGAGCTCCAAAACAAACAAATTCCTCAATACAGAAGAAAAACTACTTTTGCCTATGATCTACATTATACTCATATAGGGATCTCCATTTAAGAAAACCTGATAGATTCTTAAATAAACAACAAAAGAATAACATTCTACTTCAATTTATAAATTATAGTAGAGTCCAAGATTGGAATACAAACCTTTACAAGGTAGCAAGAGGAGATCCAGCATTGGAGAAGTAAGATGAAAGATTCACCTCCGAGTCATCATACAAGTTGACAAAAGGATGTTCCTGAAATTTCAATCAGATATTTAGCATGAGAAAGACAATATTCTCCGTGGTATGTGTACATAAGCAAGATTTACATATACCATTAATTCCTGAGCTGACAGTCGATTCTTTGGGTCTTTCTGTAGACTAAACAACACGAAGATTGAATAAGGAAGATCAGCAGACACATAGTAAAACGGAGTTTCTGGCATAAAAGCCATCAGAATAACGGAAATGCTAACGTCTATATGCTCAAACACATGTTTGTTCAAAGAAATTAAGAAAGACACCTTAAAAATATAATTCTAAATAAAATAATGGTTCGTAGGTATGGCAAGTGCATTACATTTCTGCAAAATAAAACTCCTCAAACATTCACACTAATGTCAGGATGATCTTGAAGAAACTGCTAAAGTTACGTTAGTGTTCTTTATGTGTGTGGTTGTGTTTCATTTTCTTTTAATGGATAAAGATTCTTGTCTGCACACAACTAGTATCATACCTAACACTTACCATGCTGAGATAAATGAGCAAAATTCTGTAGAAAATTGTTCAGATGGAGGAATAGGAGGAGGTTTATCAACAATGGTTTCAATAAGCTCGAAAATGCTTTCCCAACTTTCACTTTGATCTTCTGGTGTATATGGAAATCGCCCCAAAGCACACTCAAGCAATATCAGCCCCAAACTCCATATATCACTTTTGTAGTTGTAGCCTCGCAGGTTTCCATTGATTCTCTCTGGCTGTAAAATTGGCAGTGAATGTTATATTCTAGGCAACACTGGTATATTCTGGAGGTAAATTGATAAATATAGTTGCACCTATTACTCACAGACATATAGTTGTAAGTTCCAATGAAGGTATTTGCTTGACCAGATGTACTTTCCATAATTGCACTCACACCAAAGTCAGTAATCTTTACTTCTCCTATATGATTTATTAACAAATTAGAGGGTTTTAAGTCTCTGTGGATAATATGCTTTTCATGGTGAAGGTAAACTAAACCCTTCAGCACCTACATCATTAAAAGAGAAAGAGATCAGATCTTGTTTGGGATTCAGTGAAAAGTATTGCGGGTACAAGACTGAACGTAAATTCCTTTCTTCTTACCTGCTTACAGATGGCAGCAAGAAAAGGCTCTGGAATTGTTTTAACTTTCCTCAGTAGATCAGCTAAGGAACCCCCATCCATGTACTCTAAGATGATTGATATGACACCGTTTTCATAAAATGATTGATAGCAGACAACAACATAAGGACACTGTGCCTGTTGATTAATTTTCAGCTCTTGTGCAATCTGCTTTCGCATAGACTCTTCAATATTCATTTGAATGACCTGAATTGTGAAGAATGCAGATATAAGTGACAAATATTAAGGTTTTTATATAAACAAAAAGAAATTTATTAGTTTGTTGGTATCAAAATAAAATAGAAAAACAGAGTAAAAATGTTGTATAACTATCCGATTGCAAAAGAAAAGACTGAGACATTAAAGAAAAGCCAACTCTAGAGAAGGACCAGCTCCCTCCCACAGTTACCTATTTCGTTATAACTGATTCAGCATCTCCTTAAGATGATTGATTAATATATACAAGTTCCTAGGGATGAGAACCCCCTTAAATCAGAGGAAAGGAGAAGGGGAGTTTAGATGTTAAACACAGTCCTGAGGTGCAAAGTTCGGATCTAGAATATTAATCGGTTAGTTAGTCAGAGAGACTAATTAGATACAAATAGGGAAGGAGGTACGATAGCTGGATTCAGGAATAAGTTGTCACTTGTAAATAGAACACTGGCTCTTTGTGAACGGGAAAACCTTGGAGGAAAGACCCTTGGAGGAGAGATGTAACTCCTATCCCTGGTTCTCTTCACCTATTAAATAAAACATTTCTTTTCTTTCCCATTCCTATTATTGGTTTGTATCGTGTTCTGACATAACAAGGAAAGCACCAGCAACAAATTTGCAGTGAACTAAATTTCTATTTGAATGAAATAAACTACTGCAAATGAAATTAAATCATTAAGCACTAATTCAAAGCTCAAAGAAATGGATGTAATGGTGAGGGGAATGGCATCATCAGAAAGTATGTAAAAGGGTAGGGAATGCCAATACAAGGATAAATGAACTAGAAATAAGAGAACAGACTATGCAAATTCAAAGCACCGTATGCAACATGCAGCAAGTGTACCTTCAATGCAAAAAACTGACTAGTCCATTTGTGTTGTACCAATTGGACAACCCCTCCATTTCCCTTTCCAACAACTTTGATGACATCTACATCTGCCAAAGTTAACTGGTCGTCTGTAGGCTTGATTGGAGGTGCCTGAAAACATATCACGAATTTTAAAACCATATACAATAAATTGTCAGAAATTCAACCAGCACATGTATTGCATATTTTGACGGGGTAAAAAATGCAGAAAGTCCAACATTCAAGCCTCCCAAGTGCTGCTCTTTTTATACCATAAATCACTGTTGGAATGCACAGCTATAGATATGTGAAGTTTAGCAGGAATAAATTTAAACTTGGTCACTGATAAAAACATGGGTATCTACTACTAACTCATTTTGTTTTCTACAATGTATTGACCATATAAGAGTAAGGGTACGAAGTTTTCCATTATAATTAGTCAGATTGATGTTTTTTTATCATGATTAACAGTTAATACGTCAGAAATTGCTGAAAGTGTTGATTATAAAGGAAGAAGAGGACAATGCAAACAATTTTGTGCAACAAACTTTGTTTTACAGGGAAATGAATTTAAAGACTCGATTTGTTTAGTGGCTCGTGAATTGGATGACTTGTGCTGAGCTCAGTTTCACTTGATAAACGTGCAACTTGTTCTCCATTTGATTAAAGACACTACACCAATAAGATATAAAATGTAGAACATCGTTAACAAATTTGCTTCACTTTGAAAAACAGTAGCAAAGGATAGCCCCATCACCGCCACTACAACCGCCACTACAACCGCCACCAACCCACCAACATATACAAGAAAATAAGGGCCAGGGAAAACAGCAAATAATCCACCTCGCAATTTTTTTATTCATTTCAAAACATACAATACTCCACTTGGGTTTGAAACCTGATAACAATGAATGTACAGAAAAATCAGGAATCCCTTATTACAATGCATTTCATCAGATCCAAAAGATCAAATTCAAGAAAAGAAACAATTGAGCAATCGGAGTGGATATATATTGAAACAAACAAATAAACAATCTGCAAAGGCAAGAATACACAAAAAAGATATGTTCTTTACAAAAAGAAACAACTGACCAATAGGATGGACATTTACTGAAACAAACAAATATACAATCTGCAAAGGCAAGAATGCACAAAAAGATATATTCTTTAAGAAAATAATCAATTCATCAATCGGATTGGCCATTTACTGAGACAAAGAAATAAACAATCTGCAGACGCAAGAATGCACAAAAAGATATATTCTTTAGGAAAAGAAAAAGGTGAGAGAAATATGTTACAGCTTCGACATCACTCTGAGAAACAATTCGAACTCCATCCCTGTTGACAAGCAGATCCCCATCCTTAAAAGTCCCACTTTCAGTCCTACAACACCCCCACATACCAACAATTCCATTTGGTCAAAACCCAACCATAATTAACCAATCACATTCACAATCACGCACAACGCAGAGAGGGATAGAAAGAGAGACTCACAGGAACTTGGCAAAATTAGATTGATCAGAAACAGGAACTGAGAGTTTGAGACCAAGCCCCAAGTTTCCTTTCTTCATGATTCTGGGACTCTGATGGGGTTCACTTCACAAAGTCTGACACAGAGTCTCACTAGGTTTTCAAAGAAAAGAAAAATTTTCTAGTTAGACTCTCTCTCTCTCTCTTTCTATTTTTCTGTCTCTCTGTGTGTATATATAAATGAAGACATAGTACAACAGTATTTATATACTATTAGTGGCAATAAAAGTTAAAAATACACTGAAAATTCTAAATTTTGTGATTGGCTGATAAAGAGAGCAGTCACCATTGACGAACTGAGAAATTGAAGAAAGAAGCGGTTTTGAAGATGAACTGTTGTTGACTTTTCCCACTTTGTCCCTTATTTATCCGGGTCCCACACTCTTCTTTCCCCAAAACAATACCAATATTTGTTTTATGGCCTTTTCTTACACAAATTTAAATTGAAATATATATTTGTCAATAAAAATTATTAATTTTTTGTTTAGTGGTTTTAGTACCTGCTGACATTTTTCTCTTTTATGAAGTTAACCATGTTCAGTTAAAGACTAAACTTATTTTAGTAAAAGTTTGATGGAATTTTTTAGAGCTCCTTTATTAATAATACAAAAATATTAACAGTAAAGTTCTCTCTTTTAATAATTTTACGTCCAAACATATCCACTTCCAGATACAGAATTTCATTTCAATTTAATTCATTCAAAAATATTGGGTGAGTTGTGTGTATGTGAATTTTTCTTTTCAATTTTATTTGTGACATATAGGAATATATGAGAGATGGTTTGTTGCATAAAAATAGAAAAACAGATACTCGTTATTCAAATTATTAGTTGATATTTGTGAAGTTTGTGGAATTGTATGTCAAAGAGCAAATGCGTCTATAAAATTCTGGAACATTCAACATTCTTGAGATGATGCGAACTTGTTTTATATAAGCGGTCTGTTTTTTTTTAAATTTAAAATAATTATATAATTGGGAAAGTCGTGTTAAGTATACTTCAATTTAAATGATAAATATTTTGTATATCTCATTCGAAGTCGTGTGTACCTATGTAGCACAGATATGGATACGGACACTGACACGACACGACACGGATATCGATACGGAGATGCGTATAATCTCTAAAATGTAGGATACGGGGGACACCGATCTATATATTATATAATTTTGAATTATATAAATTGAAAATAAATATTTATGTGCAAAAGTATGTTCCAGATTTTTTGGGAGCGTAGGAAGATATTTTTCATAACTGGTTCAAAAGAATTTGTTCTTATTTTTATAATCATAATAAAAATTTATACTATAAATTTGAGTTTTTAGAAAATTATTGTATTTATACCTTTTAAAATTGTGTTAAAACCGTGCTAAAATTTTTAAAAATTCAACAAATATTTTTTTGAATTAAACACTTCACTTATAAGTATCTGATCCTGCCTGTTGACCAAAACGCTGGAGCTTTGCCTCGTCAAACTTGGATCGACGTATGCGCCGTGTTTGCCTCCGTCCTTCGCCGCGATCCACCTCAAGAACCTGCAAAAGACGAAACGGCGCCGCTGCGGCCGATCGCACTCCAACGCCCAAGTCAGTGACTGAACCACCAATTACTAAGAGTAACACTCAAGAACTCTCAAGGAACCGTGCAATGTTCTCTCTCACAGTGTACTCAAGAACTCGCAAGCGTAAAGAAGACAATCTGAACGTGCGTACCTCAGAAGTTCGTTGAGAAACTCTTATATACCTGGACACTTTCTCTCTCCTGGCAGTTACACATCTGGACACGTGGCTCGCATCCAGCTGTACACGTGCCATCATCTGGAGCCTCCTTGACTTGGGCGCTACTTCTGACTCTCCTTTGGCTAAGTTACCTATGCATGATACTACTCAGTGCATAGTTGTCTTGGAGCGCGATCTCTTCTGGATGGCGAGTTAGGGGTGCCTTCGTACACACCTTCCCTGTGGTCTCGCCGGCCGCCTTCATGATCTGCAACACCTGTTTCACCGTGTATGCTCAAGCAAGCTGTCCCCCGACCTCGTCCTCTGGCCAGCTGGGAAATGTCTATCTGCCTTCATCTCCGGCGATGTCCTTGTTTCGGCGATCTCTAATCACTTGGTCGCCTGGGTTTACATCTGGCGACTTCATCTTTAACCCGGTGACCGCTGGTTCTGGTGTGCTGGAGATCGGAGCACGCCAACTTAATAACTGGCGACTACACGAGCCCCCCGACTTCCTTCTCTTCTGCTAGCCAGGCGTCCCATCAACACGCCTATACAATAGCTTGATGTCACGTCATCACTTCCGACTACCAGGGCGGTACACAAGCCCCCCAGTCTTAAGCGAAGACTTGTCCAGCGAAAAGACTAAAGGAGTCACGTCAATACCGATCTACGTGGCGCTGGCGCAGAATTCCAAGCGGTTGTACTTTCTGCTTTCCTGACGCTCCACCAAACACTCCTCCCATCGCTCAACACGTGGCTTCATCAACGGTTACCTTTAATTGTCGTTTGCGCTTCCCAAACCCATTCGAAAAACCCTTAAACCCATTCCGCTCCACTGTTCCATCACTTTCTTGCTTTCTCAAACGCTTCAAGCTTCTTCTGCAAAAGCTCACGACACTCTTCACCCTCCTGAATCCTCAACTTCCTTCATTGCTCTTCCGATCATAAAAAGGTACTCCCTTTACTTCTTCTGCTGATTTTTCCTGCATTTTAACCGATTCGCATCATCCATTAACTGTCTGGTGCATACGTTGTGGGCTGTTTCTTCCGTTTCTCCTTTCTCGTAACTTAGGGCTTCGTCTTCGTTACAACGAACCTTCGTTCGTTCGTTTTTCACCCTTCTTTCACGATCGAGTCAGCCTCTGCAAACCCTGATCACCTTTTCTTTTTCCTCTGCAGTTTCCGCAATGGCTCGCTCAAAGATCACCCCAAATCCTCCTCCCTCGTCACGAAACCCTTCATCTCAAGCACACAACCCACCGCGAGAACTTGGTGCTTCTTCTTCTCAGGCTGAGAGGCCTGCAACCTCCCGCCCTAACCTGGCTCAGGCTACTCCATCTGTCGCCGGAGGAGCCTCCGTTCCTTCCCCAGACTTCAAAAAATTATACCCATGGGCCACTCCGACCTTGCTGAAGGAAACCTCCTCAGTAAACTCTGCTGGGGCAGTTCTTCGATTGAAGAAAGGGGACGAGCCTCATCTGTCGTTCCACAAGGAGCATGACGACAAGATGATGGTGCTACCTTGCCCTCCCGACATGCCAGTGTGCGCCGACGACAAAGGGAACAACGACGGGTTGTTCTGCTTCGTATACACCACTCTGTTCAAGAAGGTGAAACTTAGGTTTCTCTTCACTCGTTTTGAAAGGGAGCTACTTACCGAGCTCGACATCGCCGCCGCCCAGCTCCATCCCAATAGCTGGGCATTCGTGCGGGCGTTCCAGATCATGTGCGACCATCAGGGGCTGCCAGCGTCAGTGGACGTCTTTCTCTTCCTCTTTGAAGCTAAGCACCCAGGAGATCGCCTGTGGGTGAGTCTTAACGGGATTGCTAGGAGGTCAATCCTCTCTATCTTCCAGCAATCCTACAAGGATTGGAAAGGCAAGTTTGTCCAGGTGCGCCTAAACGACAAGGACGCCTCACTGCTCGACGGCTTCCCCTTGTAATGTGTAAACAAGGGGAATAAAGAGTCCAAGGGAAGCTTCAGGAGGCCAAGAAGTCCTGACAGCATGGGTGCTTTGGACAAGGATCTGTGCTTCTTTTGGAAAAGCGTGGCAGACGCCAATATTACTTTTCTCACCACTACGCTCATCTCCTTCGAGTTCTTCGAAGATCAACTCGAAGTCCGCATAGGTTAGAACTCACCTCGACGTCTAAGTCATTACCTTGACATTACCTCTGCAACCTGTTTCTGGGCGTCTTGTCTGTTGTGCACAAGACTTTGGTTTTATTTTCTACACCACTTATCTGCTTTTGCTGCATACTGAGTTATGCATTTATCTTTCTCTCTGAGCTAACCCATGTATCTTTGCATTATGCAGATTGTATGTTGGGCCAGGGAAAACTAGCTGAACTGAGGGCGCTCGCCCGAGCCCACGGGTTGGCGTCGGGATCCCAAACTGTGCCAAACTCAGTGGTGGAGATCGCCGCTGTACAGGGCAGATCGCCACCCAAAGGCCCAACTCCTTCCGAGGCCCAGCCCGCCAATCAGCGCAAAAAGCTTATCCTCAGGAAACCAAAGAGGAAAACCCCTCAAGTGATTCATGAGGAAGAAGAAGAAGAAGACGATGAGGCGACTGAAGATGGCCTCATCACCAAGAGGAAGAGAGTGGCGCCTTCTTCACCATCTGCTCCACCTCCTCCTCCAACATCCACACCACCTTCCACACCAGCTCCACCTCCAACATTGCTTCCTCCACCAGCTCCCACCTCGCCAGTCCAAGCGGTTCCTTTGGCTTCCGCACTTCCTGTGGTTGAGGCCGCCGAGCCCAACTTCATGGAGAACCCCCCGAGCGCCTCCATGCCCTATGTATCAGCTGGAGGGGGTCCTCCTTCAAACGCCTCAATCGCAAATGTTGCACCAGTCGGGGATGAAGGTGCTCACAATTCACCTATCATTATCACTGAATCCCCGACGTCGCCACCACGCCAAGAAGCGCTCATTCCACAACCAACTCAAGAAGGTGGCGGCGAGAACCAACAACAAGCCCCTCCGGTGCCTCCACAAGCAAACCTCTCTCTTGAGGTCAAAAGGGTGTGGGAGCCCTTCTCAGCAAAACTGAAGATGGTGGCGAAGGACTTCCCCTCCATCATATCTAAAGTTGTGGAGAGTTCCACCAAGAAGCTCCAGGATGACATCTTCACACTCCGAGCTGAGAATCGCTCCATAAGGATTGAGGCGGAGAGGTTATCTTGCAATCTAACGCTCGCCGAGATCGAACACTCCCGAGTGGAAGATGCTATGAGCACAGAGCTCCGGGTGGCACGCAAGGAGGCCACCGATCTACGCCATAAGGTGCAGCTCTTGGTTCAAGAGAAGATTGAGCTGGAGAGCAAGCTGGTACCCTATCGCGTCAAAGTGGCTGACCTGGAGGCGTTGATCAAAGCAGACACCACCAAGGTAAAGAAGCTCGAAAAAAGGTCAGCCGATCGGGAGGTCTTCTTGGGGAAGGTGGAAAAGGAGAGAGACGACACCATGGCCAAGCTTGCCGAAGCCAACGAAGGAAACAGGAAGATCGCCGCAGAACTGGCCCAGGTGCAGGCGGAATCCAAGAAGGTTACTGAAGACCTTCTTCAAGCTTGGGAAACAATTGAAGAACTCAAGAAACAAGCTGAAGAGCTGAAGCAGCAGAACGAGGGGCTAAAGAAACAGATCGAAGAACTTGAGCTGAGCTCTGCCCAGATTCTTGCTGCTGGATTCGAGGCCGCCCGGGAACAGTTCGCCTGCCTGTACCCCGACTTGGATCTTACCATGGTGTCTCTCAACAATGAGGTGGTGGACGGGAAGGTTGTTCCTTCTGAAGATTGATTGCTTCCCTCCATCCACGACTCTTATGCTTTCTCCTTACACATAATTGTAATAGACTTTCCCTTTTTCTGTATATGTACCTTGAACTGATCGCACCTTATTACAAAGCCTTTGTACTTCTTCTTATAACTTCTCTGTCTGCTTTATCTCCCCTGGTATAATTTTACTTCACAGAAATTAACTTAGTAATTTCGTAAGCGCAAATGTATACTTAACTGCTTCGAACCGCCGACTTTCGAACAATAACACTCTAACAACTTATAACCTCAAGGTAACGAACCTTAGCGTAAAATCGCTCTTCAAATAACGAACTTCAACTCAACTAATGGTTTAAGACACAGCTCACCCGATCTGCTTCATCAAAACGAGTCTTTGACTTTCTCGCCATTGCTTGAATTTCTCCTGGTCGCCAAAGACTCTTGGCGATATCAGCTTCCTCCTGGCTTCACAACTTGGCCATTGTTCCTTTATCTGGGGGTAGAGGCGCCTTTCGGATCCTTCTCTACCTCCCTGAGCTTCAGAACAAGAGACCGGGTGGCTAGGCGTTCTCTTCGAACCTACCTTATCCACCCTCCAAACTTCTTCCGCCCTTCACACCATACCTGAACTCGTTCAAGACGAGAAGGATTTTTTTCTCTTGCCTGAACTTGCTCATCGGCGAGAAGGTCTTTAACTCGCCTGAACTCGCTCATCGGCGAGAAGGTCTTTAACTCGTGCCTCTACATTACCCCAGGGGTTACATCTTCTCTCCCCCAGAAACACTGAGGACTTTTTGCTGGTGCCTCTACATTGCCCCAGGGGTTACATCTCCTCTCCCCCAGAAACACTGAGGACTTTTTGCTGGTGTCTCTACATTGCCCAAGGGGTTACATCTTTTCTCCCCCAGAAACACTGAGGACTTTTTACTCTTCCTCGCCTGCACTCGCTCGACGGCGAGGAGGTCTTTATCTCGCCTCAGGACGCGCGAGGGCGTTGAGGTCTTTAACTGGTGCCTCCGATCGCCGAAAGACGATGAGGACTTTAACTTTAACTGATGCCGCCAATCGCCGAAAGACGATGGGGACTTAGAAACTTTTTAGAAAGCATGCAATATATCTTTAACTTGCCTTAAATCACATATAAGTGACAAGGTCTTTCTTCAAAACTTTCGGAAAACAACAAGCATGCAATCTAAAACAACTTTAAACTTCGAAAACTCTTCTTTATTGGGTGGCCTCATTAAAAACCCTCCTTAGGGAAAAAAGAGTGCCCCCTTCAAACTGTTTTAACAGAAACATTGTAATATAACCTCGTGTTTGTCTTTACTTACAAAGTTTTTAACTGTAATATAACTTGAGGTGCGTGGCGTTCCAAGTGCGAGGAATCGCCCCTCCTTCCAATGTTTCTAAGCGGTAGGCGCCGTTCCCGAGCGCCTCGGTTATTCTGAACGGTCCCGTCCACTTAGGCGACAGCTTATTCTCCATCTCGTACTGATGGGCTTTCCTCATCACCAGGTCGCCCTCTCTGAACTGTCTTGGCATCACCTTCGAGTTATATCTTCGTTCAATCCTTCTCTTCACCGCCTCAGCTTTCAATCTCGCCTCTTCCCTGACCTCATCCAGTAGGTCCAGGTTCAACCTTCTCTCCTCATTCGAGTCTTCCTCCACGAAGTTCTGGAATCTCGGCGAGCTCTCCTGGATCTCCACTGGAATCATTGCATCGCACCCATAGACCAAGATGAACGGGGTCTCATGGGTTCCTGACTGCTCGGTGGTGTGATACGCTCAGACTATACGGGGTACCTCCTCAGTCCAACCTCCTTTGGCTTTCTCTAGCCTTCTCTTCAAACCTCTTAGCAACACCCGATTGGCTGACTCTACTTGGCCATTCGTCTGAGGGTGCTCGGCGGATGCAAATACTTGTTGAATTCCCACCCCTTCGCACAGCTTCTTCAACAGGTGACTTGCAAACTGAGTCCCATTGTCCGACACCAGGCGCTTGGGCACACCAAACCGGCACACAATGTTCTTCCGCACGAAACCCTCGATCTTGTGTGCGGTGATCTGGGCCACTGGTTCTGCTTCGATCCACTTGGTGAAATATTCAATCGCCACCACCAAGTACTTCATCTGCCTGATCGCTAGGGGAAACGGTCCCAGGATGTCGATTCCCCATGTATGAAACGGCCAAGGGCTGTAAATCGACTTCAACTCCTCGGGAGGCGCCTTGTGCCAATCGGCGTGCTGCTGGCATTGCTTGCAGCACTGCGCATACCTCTTGCAATCTTCTCTCATTGTTGGCCAGTAGTAACCTGCACGGAGAGTCCTTGCGGCCAGAGCTCGACCCCCGACATGACTTCCGCATATCCTTTCATGGAGCTCTGCCATAATTCTCGTACATTTCTCGCCATGCACACATTCCAGGAGTGGGTGAGTGAACCCAAACCTGTACAGCTCGCCATCAATCATTGTGAACTTGCTAGAGTTCTTCTTTATCTTTCTGGCCTCTATCGGATCCAGCGGGAGAAGGCCATCCAACAGACACCGCTTGTACTGTGTTATCCAGGTGTCTGGCTCATGTGCAGCGCAGACCTGCGTCATGTTCACCCTTTCTCCCCGACATGCTCTTATTCTCGGCGATCTCAAGGTCTCTTGGGTCAAAGACCTGTGACTCCTCGCCGCTTTCTTCGTCGACTTGCTTATCTGAAGAACCAGGTGATCTGCCACAAATGCTCTAGGCGCCTTCAGAGTTTCTTGAATGCACACAATTATATTAGGACAAGACATTCAAAAAAACTTGAAATGTCTTACAATCACATCATCAATCATTTAATTTAACTGTGTAGGACATTGGTCATCGACCAAGTTAAGAACTCGCTGTGTCATGAACATCAAACTCTGCATTTTGCTAATTATAGAGTTGGACATGACATGGTCGATCTTTATTCATTTATCCTGAGTAAGGTTGTGATATCTTGTGGGTATTCATGTCCTGCTCGTAACATGTACCTTGTCTTCATCGCTCTCTCAATAAGCCATGAATCTATTATTTCAAATGTTGCTTTAACAAAAACTGAAATTGGTAACTATCGTGTTCTCTTTAAAATAGAGTTCATGCATTCAGTCATGTTGGTTGTCATATGTTCATACCTCTTGCATCAATCAAATGCTTAAGTCCTCTTCTCTAGTGATATTTGACATATCCATGGAATTGTCTGATGAAACTTTGTCCTCGTAGGTGATAACTTAGATTGAACAGTGAATTGTTTCCTTTCATAACTTGGAACAATATAGTCAAGTAAATTATGTAAATTTTTGCCATAAATTAAGAAGTAATAATACCCATGTTAGTTAAGAAATTTTAATAGCCATGTTAATCAATTGTCTCTTCAACTTTGAAATTTTGAATTTCTTGTTGAAGATGGATGCAATATGTCGTATGCAATACACTGAGTGTAGGTCTTGCTCCTCCCATTCGACTTCTTCATATTATAAAGCTGACAAGATAATTGATCCTCTATCTATTATCATGCATAAGTTCGATTGTGGTGTGATGTATATGCGCAATAAATGGAAAAACCAAATCAAAGTTTCCTTTGTTTACCTTCAACAAATGCAAATTCTAGAAGAAATATCACTACAAAAAAAATCATGAAATAAAAATTAATTTTAGAGACAAAAAATAATTAGTTGTTATAGTGACTAGATTAGAGACCATGTTAGAAAGTAAAAAAACTTTTGGTTTCTAAATTAGTTTCTATTATTGTTAAATGGTTTCTAAATTGGTATCTAATTAGCTACCAAGGTTTTTACTACCAAATTTAGAATCTAAATAATTGGTAGTTAAAACCTTGGTAACTAATTAGATACCAATTTAGAAACTATTTAACAATAATAAAAACTAATTTAGAAACCAAAATTTTTTTTTAGTATCTAAAATGGTCTCTAATTTAGTCACTATAGCAACTAATTATTTTTTGTCTCTAAACTTGGTTTCTATTTCATGATTTTCTTATAGTGTGTGTTTTTATTATCATCCTGAGCGATTACAATAAATAAAGTAGCACGATATTTGATGACTCTTTTTTACGGCAAGTGTATCGAGTCAAAAGTAATAATTTGTTCTTAATGACAAATATCAAATTCATAAGGAACAGTTATTTAAAATTCTAATAGTAGCATTCACTAAGTATAAGAATGTGTACAATAACTTGATTTCATTTGATATTCACAATACTTGGCATGAAAATTAAATAAAAGCAAAGTAAATGAGTAAAATAATTCAATTAAGAAAATTGATAATGAGATTAATCCTTCTCACTCATATGTAGTTTTAAACATATAACATTTCATCTTGATTAATATTGATGTACATATAAAAATCATTCATATTGATTCCTCGCATACAAAATTATTAAGAGAGTATCCTAAATATCGATTCCTCGCATATTTATAAAAACTCCTTATCATTACGAACATATGTTATAAAGCAATTAATATTTCAAATATATTTCTAACACTCAAATATGTTAAACATTATCATTTAGGTCAGATTCTTAAGAGTACTTTCCAGTCAAATCTAAAGATCAAAATCATAAATAGTTTCAAACTTTGAGAATAAAATGATAATACCAATCATCAATCAAGAATTGAATATTATAGATAAATATCACCTCAATACATAAGAGTTTGAACAAATTACTCAATCCCAAACGAAAATTTTTTGCACTCGTGGTGGCTATTACGAGCATGCACAACAAGAAAAGAAGAAACAAAGCGTTTCTCTTTGATGACTGTCTCCTTTAGGGTTTCCTTCATTTCATTTGGTTCCCTCAATGATGTCTAGGGTTATGCCTCACCCTTCTATTTAACCTAATTGGGCTTGGCCTAAGTGACATCTTGCTTAAGTGAGATATTACTTGCTTAAACGAATTTTACGAGAAAAAGTTCAATTTCACTGGAGTGAACTCGCTTAAGTGAGCCTTGTATGAGTCTTGGGCGAGTTCCTCTGGAACAATCTTGCTTGAGCAAGTTTGGGCGAGTTTTCAATGTTACAATTTTGTCTTTTCATTTTGTCTTTTACTTGTCCATTCTCCTTTAACCCTTTTACCTCCATATCCCTCTAGATTCTTGAAATTAGCACAAATTTAAGAATAAATCTTTCATATTCATCTTATAATCCAAAAATATATAAAAATGTTAAAATTCCTAAATTAGAGATTGAATTATAACTATTTTATCAATTAAAGTCCATAAGTGTCTATCTTTTTGTATGAATTATTACTGAATTGTTATTGAATTATGACACTTATCAATATTTTTCAGTCCCGTCCACCTAAACAGCTAGCTGGTTTGGAATAAATAAATCTTTCAATGCATGGTTTGAACACCCAAAACATGCATTCCATGATAAAAATAAAGTGTCTTGTACACCGTCGACAATATAAGGAGAACACATTATGTATTGTACAATTGTTCCATGAAGACTTTATTGTACAACTTGTAGCCATCCTTCCAATCACCGAATTCCATGGTCGAAGCTTTTTGTTTTACAGATCATGATTTTCTATATATCACTCAATAACCATGTTGACTTTTGATCTTATGCTATTAAATTTTTAATAGGAATTAAAGGACCTATTTTTATTGAAATGAGCACAATTGTAGCAATTTTGGGCAGAATCTAGATTTTAGTGATATTAGGAGATAACGATTGACAAACATGTATGAGGTACTTCAGTTTTTTTTAATCCTCTAATGATGTCAGACTTTATTGAAAGTAACTTTAATTCTCCATTGACACCATTATCGTAATTAGTGCACCTTACTATCTCCCAATGAAATTTTTTCATGTATAAATAACAAAATAGCCATAAATTTCATCTATTACAAGCAATATTTCATTATTTAAAGTTAGATTATAAATTAAAAATTCAATATCAATACATTTGTACAACATAAAAGTGGAAAAAAAATATATCAACATATATTTTTTGCAGTATGGCTTATCTTGTAATTAAAAAACTAAAAGCAATATTATACACAAAAGGCTATGCACATGCAACACTTGAGACGAGAGTGTGATGATGCAATAGTTGATATAAATTTGATTGAAGACTTCAAGAGAGTATATGTTAACATTTCTAAGTTTTAAATAACTTCTTCATAAGTGTAATATGATTTGATGTATAACAATTACTTATAAGACTTTATAAAATTAGTTTGGCACGTATATAAGATTCTAAAGTCATATTTGTTTGTTTGTTTTTTCAGCTATGGAAAAACTATAGTTATTCCTAGGCAAAAATACTGCCTTACAATCCCTAATGGCAAAAATCATTTTCATAAAGACGTTCTTATCCATAAGAAAGTCATGTTTAAAAAAAACCACTTTTAATGAGAACCAAAAGTCCTGCTTATAAAAATGATTTTTTTTTATATGTATATGTGTAATGTTTAACAATGAAATATGTTGCTTATATATAGATTAAACGAATAAACATAATAAATTTTCATTGTTAATATCAATTAATTTACAATAGTAATCAATTAAATATATATGTTTAATATAATTTTTTAAATAACCGTAATCAAAATTAATATGTAGCATAGAGATAATAATACTATACGAATACGAACATAGATATACATTATCTCTAAGATGTAGAACACGATAACACAAATCTATATATTATATAATTATGAATTATATAAATTAATAATAAAAAATTTGTGTGCACAGATATGTATCAGTGTTTTTAGCAAAAACATATTTCTCATGACTTGTTTAAAAGAATTTGTTCCTTATTTTTATAATTATATTAAAAATTTATACAATAAATTTAAATTTTTAAAAAATTAATGTATTTCTCATTTTTAAAATTGTGTTAGAATCGTACTATAATTATCATAAATCCAATAATTATTTTTTAAGTTAGACACTTCACTAATACGTATCCCGACCATCTTTGATGTTATAATTAACAAATTGTTTGAACTATAATGATAATTTTATTAATGACAAAATACAATTTTGTTTAAACGTGTATTTATGGTCAGTAACTGATAATATTAGAAATATTAAATTTATTATTTTAATTGGTTAGAAAAGATAAATATCTGTTTTATATTTTTGATAATGTTTTGAAATTGATTTGGAATAGAAAGAGTTGCTCACCATGTTTGAATACGTCATTCTTCAAGAATGGGTGACGTATATCGTGTTGGTGTTTTCTTTTCTAACTAAACTATCATTTAATATAACAATAAAGTTGTCTATTCAACATGCTAATTTAAGATTGAATCACCCTACCAACGTTCAACTTTTATTTATTTATTTTATTTATTTCTGCATTAACAAATTCCAACCACACCCTGCCTTCATTCTTCTTCTTAACCTTCAATTAATGACATAATTAAATGCACGAGAAAAAGTTAATGCCATCATTAGAAAACCATGAATTCTCCACCCAACTGAACCAACTATTATTTACCTGTATTCTCATTTATAAAAATAAACTCAAATTAACCGTATTATTTTTTTAATATTCTAATATTATTCGTAAAATATTTTTATCATAAAACAAAAAATGCTGCAACCATTGTTCTTATAAAATATAGAAAGAAAAAAACTGCGATTTTTGGCTATTTATAAATAAGAATGGGTATAATAAATTATAATAAGAAGACAGAATAAAAAAAGATGTTTGAAACCTGTTGTTGAGTCAATAATATTGAACAAATGGGATTTTTTTGTCAAATTTTGTGACTACCTAGTGACCCAATAATAAAAAAAGAGAAGAGAGGAAAGGAACAATAATTGACGTTCAAAAGAGAATATAGAAAGAAAGAAAGAAAAACCTTGCAACGAAGGAACTTAGAAAAACTTAGTTGGAATTTTTTTTTTTTTGAAAAGGTGATGAATAATATTATATAATGTGTTGAAAGACTTTTTGCTCAATTGTGATAATCATAATTGCTCTTCAATCATTATTCATTCATCTCTACCTGGATCTATAATGCTCCTGCTGCATTCAATTCATTATAATCTTTATAATTAATTCATTTATATTTGACTTAATTCACAAAACTAAAATCAAGTTTACATTTTATTTTATATTATATTTATTAATTAAATTATTTAATTTCAATAAGATTGTTTAAGATAATATATGTGTGCTACTGCATCACCCAGAGGTCCCCTCCACTCACTACTACTATCCAACCTTTCTTGCTGGCTTAGCTATCAACTTTCTCACTGCATATATTTTTATTTTAATATTTTTAAATATATTAAAAATATATAATATATCAAAATTAATGTATTTTAAAAATACAGTAGAGAGAAAAAACACCACAAATTCAATTAAGAATCTAAACTCAAATAGAATCAGAATGTTTCAACCACCAACTAATTGCATAATAATTGGTTAATGAATATCAAGTTGAGGTATGGTTGATGTGGTGACTATAGAAACACATGGGTTATTGGTATATATTGGAGAGAACAATCTATTTTTTATGAATTGATTTTGTAAAATTATTTAGTTTTAAAATGTATTTCTTAATAATTATTATTTTTATTTTATTCTTTAGTTTTAGTTTTTTTATTAATATTTTTCCAACACAATTAATATAATATGATTATTAAATTAAATTTACAATATTAATCAACGTGACAAAATATTATTACACAATAGAAAATAAAACACGAATTAGAGATAGATGATATTGAAAGATATTTAAGTAATGCACTGGTAAGTAATTAATGGTTAAAAATTAGCGTCCATCAACTTCATTTAATAAGATTAACAAACATGTTGGTCCAACAATAAATATAGACATAGAGTAAACTTTGAAGACCAATAATATATAATATATTTCTATACATAAGAGATATATGTTGTTCTTTTAATTTTATGGAAATTTAATATTTTATCTGTTTTTATTGAATATAACATTTTTTTAAAATATTTTATTACCTTTCATTTTCATAATTCAAGACAATATTAATTATTATTATTAACTTGTATCCTTACCCTTCATGGATCTTTTTAATTAATTTATATATATATATATATAAGGTAAATAAACTATACATAAATCTCTAAAGTTATTAAAGTTTAAATTCAACTCATTTAAATATTGAGTTTAATAGAAAAAATGAATTTATTTATTTAACTTCACGAACTTCAAACAGTAATTAACAACCCAGTATGAATAATTCATGAAAAGTTTAAATTTAAATTAATTTCTATTTTTATTTTCTTCTCCTGGAACATTGAGAATTTAATTTGATGCTCTTTATGGTCGTTCCAGTGCAATACTCATGGGCTTGAGCCTTGTCAACCTAGTTATGTCTGAATATTTCAATGGTTAGCTTTTTGTTTTTTGCACCCTCATAATATCTAACTACATTCCGTACTAAGAGAAAAGGTCTAAAATATCCTCCCTCGTGTACCATCTCACCGCCACCATCTACACCTCCCTTCTTCATCACGTATTTTACTCTTAGAGAGAAAAAAAAGAGTTATTCTGGAAATTATCAGTTATGTTCTAAAAATTATTAATTACGTTTTGAAAAGCTTAGTTCATAAATTTTATTTTGAAAAACTCGTTATAGAATGCATTTCATGTGTTTCAAAAAATTTATTATGAAAATTTTATTCTAAAAAGTATTATATATGTTTTTTTTTTAAAAAAACTCATTCATCGTTTCGAAATGTATTTCATGTTGAAAACTTATTCCAAAAATCCATTATGAAATTTTTAAACCATATTTCAAAAATTTGAAAAGTTTGTTTAAGAATATGCATTTTATAAAAGGTAAAATATCATTTTAAAAAATATAAAATGTGCTTAGAAATTATAGGGTGCAAGAAGAAAAAGCCCGGTGGTTATTGGACTTGTTAGTTTCTGTTTGTTATAAAAATAATAACATATTAAGCAAATTTATAATTTTGTGTGTTTGCCTAATCTATTTTTTATGATTATTTATTTCAAAAACACTTGTTTTATATTTATATAAATTGATCCATTAAAAGAATATTATCGTTTTAAAAGTACATGCAAGTTTTTTAAATATAAATACATAGTAATGACAGTGATATAAACAATGAAGTTTTAGTATGTGGAAGGAAATAGGAAGATAGAGTGAGTAATGGATACAAGTATATTGAGTAAGTTCATAATGGAGACGTGGACATTTTCATAATTTTGATAAAATGTATTTGAGATACACAGATTATTAAAAGCACTTTACTCTTCTATTTAAATATTTTTCTATATATACAATGAAGAACCTAATTTGTTGGGATTTTTGTTTAGCCAGTTGTGTAAAACTTTGTCGTGACAGAGACAGACAACCTAATTTCAAACATTGTTTTGTATTCTGTGAAAGATTAAAACGTGGGGAAAAGTAATTTAACAATAGAGATTACATTTAATTAAAACTATTTTTCCGAAAATTTTATTTATCTATTTGAAAGTATACTAAATTGCAATCCCATTTTAGTTGTTAAATAAATGTTTATTTTTTATATTTTCATAAATACCCTTTTATATTTTTAATAAAATGTCATTTGCTCTTTTACTTTATTTAAAAAGCAATTCATTCATTAAAATTTAACATTTTAAATATAAAAGTTAGAAAAAATTTAATGATTTATTTTTATGGTTTGATTCTGTTTTTTGATGTGACGTGGAGTATTGTAATAAGAGTGTTCTCTACAGAGATTAGTGAGAAAATATGGCATAACACAAAAAAACAAAATGACGCCGCAGTTCATTTTAAAAAGACATTCATTTGTTTTGTATTTAAAATAGCAATAGCTTATTTTATTTATATTTATACTTATATTAAAATTACATTCGAATATAATAATAAAGTAATGGATCTAATCAAATATTTTACAATTATTTATTATGTTTATATTTAAATAATATTTTTTAAAATATAATTGTTTATATTGTATAAAAGATTTTTTAATTTAGTGATTATAACTATTATGAAATTTATATAGAAAAATAATTTTAATCATTGACGTGTCCATAATATTTAATATTCTATTATAATAAAATTAATTGGTTTTACATTATAGAAACAGTTTGCTATTTTGATTATACTTCAATTTGAACTGTTTAACCATGGAATTAAATTGACTGTGTACCATTGTGTAAAATTTTATTAAAGAACATCTTTGATGATTGTCATACCAAAGGTAAACTCGTATACAAGAGATTACCTTCTTTTTTTTTTATCGGCATACAAGAGCTTAAATAATCCAAAATAATAAGAAATTAGCCAACATCAATCACATGTTGAAAAACTCTACCCTCCAAACCCCAAAAATGTTGAGAAGATTTGGAAGAAGCAATAATAGACACAAAATGATCAAGCATGTTCGTAGTTAAGTCAACAATCAATTAAAATATAAAAAAAGCCACCTTTAAAAAAAAATACACAAGATTAACACTTTGTTTATTTATAGGAGGGCAAGTAGGTGGAGCTCGTGTTTGGCTCGGTGTTTTTTATGTTGCCCAAACGGATGGGGGAGCGGGTGAAAGCGTTACTTGACTCTTCACACAAATGAAGAGATTTATGTTGATTTCACATAGGCACAATGCATTTTACTTTGATACCTTTGCATGCATTCTGAATATATTAAAACAGTAAATGCATTGGTGGGTCGTTATGTATGCATTCAGAACACGATGGTGCCAGTTTTGAATGAGGTTCATTGGCAACAATGGTTACAATGCTTGGTTGCAGTGGCAAAAGAGAATCTTGACCAATTTTTTTTCAAAAGTTCCAGACCTGTGAACTAATAAGTGTTGGGTATGAAGTCAGGACCAATTGGGTTGGGCTGAGTAGACACCATGTTTTAGTGAGTGGGCTTAATCATTGTGTCCCTTTATTATCTCTATTTATCTCTATTTAAAGAGATCATTGTACTTGTAATTGGTGTACAACAGGATATAATGTAAACCTAATAGTTGTCCGTGTGGATGTAGGTTGCAGTTGGCGACCGAACCACGTTAAATCTTGTGTTGTTTATTTTTCTGCACTTGATTCGTGATTGTGTGTATTGCTTCCGCGTGCATTTTTCCCATCAAGTGGTATCAAGAGCTTTGGTTCGTTTACACACTAGAGATCCGATCAGCAGAAATTAATCGACGAGACGTTAAAATTGCGTTTGAAGTAGCGTCCCAAAGTTAGGGTTTTGCAGAGGCAGCAACAGTGTTCCAAAGCTAGGGTTTCGCAGAGGCGGCAGCAGCATCCCAAAGCCAGGGTTTCGCAGGGGCTGCAGCAGCGTCCCGAAGCTTAGGGTTTCACAGCGGTGCAAGGAGAGGCTCCCAGATCTGCTTCACAACAGTGGTGACCAGCAACGGTGGTGGTGCGGAGCGCCAGTGCAGTGGGGACTGCGACCAGGTCTGTTGGTGAGTGATTTTTGGTGGTGCAATTTTTGTGGTCTTGATTTAAAAAAAAAAAGGATTGCCAAGATCTGAAATTAGTTGTACCGAGTATCTCATCTAGTCATTTGAGATGGCAGAAGAAGGGAAGTTCCGAATTAAAAATTCGATGGTACAAATTTCAGTTAGTGGAAAATGCAAATTGAGGATTTGCGAGTTCAGTTACAGAGCACATCAATATTCGATCTTAGTCAGACTTATGTCAGTGGGCATTAAGTTCGATGATGAAGTTCAAGCTTTACTACTGTTATTGTCTTTGCTTGACAATTGGTCCGAAACGGTTACAACAGTTACCAGTTCAGCGGGATCCGATGGATTCACTTTTGAGAAAATTCGTGATCTCATTCTTGGCGAGGATGTCCGAAGAAGGAGTTCTGGGGAATTATCTAGTGAATCGCTATATGTCATTAGATGTAAGAAAAATATCAGAGATAGTGGGAGCAAGAACAAAAGAAGGAGTCAGTCAAAGACTCGGGATTGCTCAAGTGTAACATGTTGGAACTGTAAGGACGTGGGGCATTTCAGGAATCAATGTCCAAATGATAAATAAGTCAACATTGCAGAAGACTTCGCGAACGAGGACATTTTAGTCTGTTGCGCGGATAGTAGTGTGGATTCTTGGGTCATGGATTCTGAAGCATTGCAGAATCTAGTTATTGGAGACTTTGGAAAGGTAAAACTAGCAGATAACAGAGCTCTTGATGTTACGGGCATGGGTGACATAGTGTTGAAGACACCAGTTGATTTTTGGACTTTGAAGGATGTCAGAGTTGTTCCAAGCTTGACGAAAAGTTTGATTGTTGTTAGGCAGTTGGACAAACAGGGACATGAAGTGAAGTTCGAAAATCAATAGTGGAAGGTCGTCAAGGGAAATCTTGTCATGGTCTGCGGAAGAAAGAGAGGTTCGTTGTATATAGTCAGATTACCGTGTCTGAGGGAGTAACCATCCCAGTTCAGAAGATAAACAAAGTCCGGTTCACAGAATCTCGTGGGCAGAAGAGGGTTGTCTTTACAAGAGAAAAACCTAGAGCCACAGGTCAGATTCAGGATGAACGAGAATGGAAAGGTTCAGGTAGACCAGTCAGAGGTACTTGTGGTAGTGGGAGCACGGGTTGTGCTTCAGCTGAGGTTCCTAGACAACAGTGGGTTAGGAGAACCAGTATTCCAGCGGTTGAAACTTCTCCAGAAAATTTCTTGTTGAATATGGAGAGTGTTTGTTCTCAGGTTATTCCAGGATCCGATAGTTCCTGTAAGTGGGAGTCGGTAGGAACAGAGAACGGGTATATGGAGAGTGTTTGTTCTCAGGTTGTTTCAGGATCCGACAGTTCCTGTAAGTGGGAGTCGATAGGAACAGAGAACGGGTCAGTGACTGACGTGTTGAAACTCATGGGAGTTTTAACGAAGTCTTCAAAATGATTAAGAAGGCTGGTGGCAACTAGTGGTGGAACATTGAGTTTCGTCGACAGATTACAAAAGTACATGTACACAGTTGAAGCGCAGGTGAACATTGTTCCGTGACTTCAAGTGGGAAATTGTTGGGTATGAAGTCAAGATCAATTGGGTTGGGCTGACAAGACACCATGTACACAGTTGAAGCGCAGGTGAACATTGTTCTGTGACTTCAAGTGGGAGATTGTTGGGTATGAAGCCAGGACCAATTGGGTTGGGCTGAGTAGACACCATGTTTTAGTGAGTGGGCTTAATCATTGTGTCCCTTTATTATCTCTATTTATCTCTATTTAAAGAGATCATTGTACTTGTAATTGGTGTGCAATAGGATATAATGTAAACCTAATAGTTGTCCGTGTGGATGTAGGTTGCTGTTGGCGACCGAACTACGTTAAATCTTGTGTTGTTTATTTTTCTGCAGTTGATTCGTGATTGTGTGTATTGCTTCCGCGTGCATTTTTCCCATCAATAAGAACCTTGTTAGTGTATAAATATAATTAGATTTTGCAAGAGTTATGCTTGTTGTGCTAAGAGAGAGTGAACCTTGTATTGTGAGAATTGGTTTGTTGTTAGGGTTAGGGTGAGAGAGTTGTTTAGTTTTCTCTGCATGAGGAATAGCAACAAAGAAAAAAAATGGTAAAATCACTTGATGCAATAAGTCTCTATTATTTTTTTTATTAGAATCAATTTCGTTGTACATTATGGGAAGGGGAAATCATTTTAAAAATTTCACGTAAACAACAAAATCAATTTTGATGCTTGTTTTAAACAAGGAGAATCGATTCCAATTATTCCAAATGTTGCAGGTTGGTTTTGTAGAATCGATTCTATAGTTTTTAAAACTAGAACGAGAATCCATTCTCGTCGTGTGGCAAAGATGCTGTAATTGATTTTGGTTTTCCTATAAGTACAACCGGAATCGATTTTGTGACCTTATAATAATTTTTGTTGTGTTTTTTTTTTCATATTGGATCTTAGGTGTTCCGGTGGTTGGATAATCTTTTGTCGTATTCAACTGTGATTTTGTGGTTGTGTTGATCATACTGTGATCTTCTTCTTTTTCTTTTTCTTTTTCAGTGCTCTTCAAGTAAGTTCACTCTTTTTTATTTATAAAAATGTATTTACAATTTTTTTTATATGTTTACTTTTTTATTTTTAATAAATGTATTTTCATTTTTTTATGTGTTTCCTGTTTAGTTTTTTTTATGTGTTTAGTGTTTTTAATTTTTATAAATGTATTTACATTTTTTTATTATTATGTGTTTATTGTTTTTACATCTTTTATTATTATGTGTTATTGTTTATTTTTTTTTATATTTTATGTGTTTACTGTTTTTACATTTTTTTAATATTGTGTGTTTATTATTTTTTTTATGTGATTAATGTTTATAATTTTAATAATTCTATTTACATGTTTTTAGGTGTTTATTGTTTTGTTTATTTTTATGTGTTTACTATTGTGCTTATTGTGTTTTTAATTTTTAAAAATGTATTTACACTTTTTTTATGTGTTTACTGTTTTTAATTTTATATTTATATTTTGATTTTTCATGATGGTATGCTATTAACTCCTGGTACCATCACTGAGGACATACATTTTGATCGTTAATAGACCCTATTAATCATGTGTAGGTCCTCGGGGAGCAACTTCTTGCAGCTGGTTCATGAAGATGTTTTCATATTATGATGCCTTAAAAGTAATGAAATGATTAATTGACCTCATTATACCATGCAACACATGATAAAATGTCGTGACAATGATAAGCCTCTTTTGTATGACTGTTTAATCACACACCTTATGTTGTTGTATGACATGAACTTAATGGAAGAGTCATCAATCACATTAGGGTGAAATAACTTCTTGGAAAAAAAAAACATAAAGAAAATGAATATCTTTAAGGTCAATGGTGTGTGATAATTTGGAAGGCCTGACCACGAACATGAACAACAATACAAAGACATGCCATTACCACAAAAACATGTTGCAGGCAATCATCTTCAACCCGAAATCCTTCATGATTCGACGATGTTAACACAAAATTGGGAGGAATTCAAAATATATAGGAAAGTATGTCAAGCATGAGGTTGGATATCAGCACTATCAACACACATTTTGACCGAATCGAAGATAAACTTGATCAGCTTTAAGGTAATGAAGAACGTTGATTGTATTTTAACGCCATTTGGGATTCTAACGTAATGACTTCATCTATTGTGTATTGTAGTCACAAACTACTCCATATTCATCCGATGTTTATTAATGATAAGTGAATGTTGTTATTTTATTTTATTTGTTTTATTGGATACAAATTGAAATAAAAATAATATATCTAAAATAAAATAAAATACAAATTTTTCGTGTTGTTAGTTAAAATACAAATTTTATCGTATCACTGTATTTAAATTGTACATTGTAACATCCCTAATTTTTACCCATATATAATAAAATAAAAGTAAAACAAACAGTATGTAATTAACATATGAATATGTACAACTATCTCAAAAAGATATCCCTTTTCATAGGGATTTTAATATATACACCAAAAGTTTTCAAAACAAAACAAAACATTCAAATGAAGGTTATCTCATCCTCCAGTTGTTCACTAAGGAACTCTATTACCCGCAACCTCATCTGCTCCCGTGTAAAATAGGATCATCACAGATAAAGAAACAAACACAAACAAAGAACAGGGTAAGCTAGCTATATAAATATTTCTATATAATTTCAATTTCAAATTAATAAACACAATTCATCAAGTCTCATATAATTTCTCAAACCATCAAGTGTCTATTAAAATTCATAAATTCATCTTTCAAATGTCAGATTTCTACTGACTCACAACACATAAACACTTGACTCTACTTCCGGAAGACTCGTGTGTTGACTTAGACTCAAAAATCTGCACCTGTCATACTATCTCACTGTGAAATTCACACAGTTATGCACATAAATAATCTCAATATCATCTCTCTTAGTATGACAGGGTTAACTCATATAACAGGTCAAATTAGTTATCTTTCAAACAACTTACTCATTAATATGAACCTCCTTCGACTCTCACCACCTGAATAACTTCATCTATATGATTTCATTATCTTAGAAGAGTCGTGATATCTCCTTCTAGACGAATTCGTAGTCAATGCACATCCTAAACAATCTTAACATAATATTTTCTTTCCTGAAAATACTATGTCTTGATTAAAATTCATATTCCACATCTCACAATATCCAAAATCACACAATTAAATCATACCAAAACTTAGAATTTCATTTAGCTCATAATTTTATAAAACTACACATTACATTGACAGTTCCTGTTCAGCATTATACAAGCACTTTCATTGAGTCAATTAGCTATTATGTTAATCTATACATATATATGATTTCTAAACCAAAATCATTTAAAATCAAACAACCAATTCTCATCAAACATTTCATTTAAATTAATTCAACAAACTATTCAAATACATTCAATAGTGCATTCAATTCCAAAACTCATATATACTCTACGACATCTATTATATCCACTTTCACATTTCAATCTCAAACAAATCTCAATCTACCCATAAACAAGAAATCCTGCAAGAAAATTTGAGATTGGTGACCACGTCAGCCCCACATCCATATCTTCTAGTCTAGGGTTCTATTGGCAATTTAAACTAACTTCCTTTACATGAACTTGAGTAAATGCTCCCTAAGAGCTTCAAACTACCAAAAGTTCAAGGGTAGCCTAAGCTGCACCACAAAGTCTTGATAAAAAAATCTAACTATACCACTAGGACCCTGAGCTAACAGAGACTACTTCTAAAGATAAAAGCATCAAATGCAAGCTTACACTAAAGACAAACCTAACCAGATCAAAACTAACTCAAAGAAAAAGGAGCCAAGAATGAACTTACTTTATCTGAGATTTTGATCAGGCAATCTTGTAGAGTTCACTGCCAAGAGTCCAATGGTAGATTCTGATCATGAAACTAAAATCTTAGAGGGAAGGGAGAGGAAAGGAAAAAAGAACAAAAATGAACTTACTCTGTCAGATATTCTGATCGGGACAGTCTTGTAGTCTTCACTACCAAGTGTTTAATGGTGTACTCTATTAAACTAATGAGCGGGGAGGTCAGAATCTTAGAGAGAAGACGTAGGAAAATAAAATGGAGTTTGTAGAGAGATGATGGTTTTTTCAAAATGAAACCGGAATAACTGAATTTCTATTTATATGCTCTTTTAAATTTAACTATACAACTTCTACTCTAAAGTTATTTTTCTCAATCCTTACATACATTATTTTTAAAATATATAAATTATTCAACTATTAATAATATTAATTATTTTATTACTGTTATAATTATTAATATAATTATATATATACAATATACACAATTAAATATTAGATAAATTTATTTAACAATTTCAAAAATATTTAATTATACTATTAATAATAACATATAATTACAAAAAATAAAAATAATAAAATAAAAATATAATATCAACAAAAATATATATAGTTATATAAAATAATAAATGTATATAATAATAAATATTATTTTCATAAATTTTAATATATTTAATGTATTTATTTTAATTTAACACAAATTTATTTTTTATTAAAAATATAAGTAATTATGGATACTATATATTAAAAAAATTTAATTAACTCAAATCTTAAAAAAAATCATAATTCATTATTTAAATATTTTTAATAACAAAGGTAAAATTATAAACTTCTTTTACACCTTTAAAATAATTTTTAAATTTTCTCCCAGCTATCATATCACTCCCAAATTTCAATAAATCATCCTCACAAATTCACTCCATCATTCGTAAATCTAAACAACCTCACACATTCTTCTCTCTTCACTTCATTCCTTCACATAATCTCTCTCCTCAATTTAAACATAACATAAGTGATACGGACAAAAATAGAAATAGAAAAAAAAATAACAAACCCTAAACCCTAAACAAAGATAACAAATTGTTAATAACAAATTATTGTTGTCTTTCATGTATAACCATCTAATCTGATAGATTTTCTTTTTATAGTAATTATAGAAGATACATTCATTGTTTATTATAAGAGTTAGTATATCAATTTTTTTAATTACAATGAATAATGCTAAGTGGTCACTAATAGAAAATGAATTTTTTAAATTAGTTCTTTTGGACCTTCTGTACTGATTAATAGTAACTGATATAATTAAAATGTATTAATTACTTTGTTTTTTTACACTTCTTTTAATAAAAAAAAAAACAAGATAACAATATCAAATAAGTAGGTATCATATCAAATACTATAGCATTATTATATCTAGGATCGAGACCTCTCCATAATAATTAAACATCAATTAAATATAAGATTAAGAAAAATATTAGATTAAATAATGCTGACTTCGCAGTTTATTTTCGAAAACAAACTTTTTCATTTTGAAATTCTCTTATTTATTTCGGCCATTTTGTCCAAATGCAGTAATTGTAATGGACCATTTATATTATTTTTTCCTCCAAAGAATATATTTTATTTATAAATTTAAATCTGTAGAAAAGTATGAGACGTAAGTCCACATTTATGATGTCACAACCACTAAAATATACCAAAACAACAAAAATAAAAAGACAGTATTCATTATACACAAAAACCGACTTAAGTCAATGCCTTATTGGTCAATCTTATCTGTTCAATTGTTTTATATAAAAAAATAATAATAAAAGTTAAACTTTATTTTTTAAACATTTTTTAATATAAATATTAATATATAAGACAAAACAAATAAACATTTTATACCATATTATTAATACAAATCAGTTATCTTAATATTTTTTTAAAACAATCTGAATTATCTTTAATGAAACTTCTCCTAACCTCAGTTACAATATAGTTTAAGTTCATTTAAAAATAAAAGCATTATTAAATACTATAAAAACAAGACAGTGTAGGGGCAAGAGTAAAACACGCGAAAGCCGCCAAGGAATCTGGAAAAATAACTGAAACCTCGTCATTTTCTTGTAATTTTTAATTATAAATATGTTTAAATCTTTCTTTTCTGATAATTTTTTTTTGTTAAAATAAGTTCAATTATTTTATGTAAAAAGTTTGTTGTTGTTCATATAAATATAGGTTTTTTAAAGATAAAAAAAATTATATAAATCACTTTCTTTAAATTTGAAGAATTTATGTTTATTAAATTTATACTACAACAATAGTTTTATGAATAAAGAAGTCGATGTAGGATGATTATAAAGACATCTTTCTCTCTCTTTCCATCTATAAAATTTATTGTGGTTTTATTCATATTAAGTTGAAGGCCATAGAAACACTAGTACGCAGCATAGTCAATCTTATTAAGCTTTGAATGGTTGAATGTGGAAGGAAGGTGTTGAGCCAAGAAGGCATGAATTAGGAAAGAAGCAGCAGCAACTTTTCTTGTTCAACACCTGTCAAATGCAAGCACACTCTCTTTCTTAATTATTTTCTGTTCCTTTCTTCCTTCTCACCACTACCATTCCTTGCCTCTCTTCAAAGGCCAGTATCACTTTAATTTTCTCCTTTTTCTTTAATTCTCTCTTTCATTTTTTAAAGGGTGTTCCAGTTTTCCCTCTGATGCAGAAAAAAAGTTTTTTTTTTTTTGGGTTTTTGTCCTTGATCCAATTTTATTCTTTCTCGATGGTTTGGTAGATTCAGGGATTTTCCTTTCTTTTGGTCGCTGCCCATTATCTTTGTTGGCATGTTCTTTACATGTGTTTCTTGTATGAATTAAAAATTCAATATTTTATGTTATGCAAGCTGCAACTCTGAATTGCGGTGGATTTCAATTGCGGTGTATTGTTTTTTAATTAAGAAGTTTGTGGTTTTAGACGAACAGTTTTGTTGATTCGAATATTGCTTAGGTCTCATACATGGTTCTACTCGGAACCAAGAACAAAGGTTGTTTTCGTGACATAAGTATAATTTCCCAGTTTCTCCGAATTACTGGAAAAAAAGCTGAAGATTATGTATGGATTTTGTGAAAAACATCAGATATTTCTCAGAATATGGGAGACCTCGCTTCCCTATTCTGATTTGTGAGTGGCAGGTTTGTTGAAATATTCTGAAGACTTCCTGAGCTTCAAAGTTGTCAAACCAATATGCTCTTATTGTGAAAGATTTACTTTTTTTTTAGTGAAAACATGCTGGTTTCACAACTCACTTCTTTTTATCTAACATGCTACATTTTACCGAACAGGGATTTTGAGTGTTATCTGAATTTCTGGAGGCCTGAGAGTGCAAATTATCTCCACAACCGATGGATAAAGGTACCTAATGTTTTTGCCGTTATCAACCAACTAACATCAATGGTATAAGTAGAATTGAAAATGTTTTAAAGTGAATTATTTATCTCTTCCTTTCAATATGCCCAAGCAGTACATCTTACCTTGACTTGTCTATTCTGACATACACACTGATCCTTGTTATCACATACATACATTGCCACGAGAACTTGTGCAAACAACTTTTACTGAACAATACTTGTGTTAGCTCCGGTGTGAATGGCAGGATTACAATTTTTAATATCTGCTCAGCTTGATTTACGGCCTCGCCACATAGTTTATCATTGTTTTGATAATTGAACTATTAGGTTTTTGGATTCTAAATGTCAGAGTTAGAATTACATTATCATTATGTTTGACATCTAGCTATGAAAAAACTACCAAAAGCATGGAAGAGTTTCATTATATATTTTGTTTCTTATGGCCAGATTGTGAGAATGAATTTCCATCTAATAATTTTCATGGAAAGGCAACATGCATTCTGTCATCATGCACCAACATAGGTTTTTAAGGTAGATCGTAGTCACTCAGTTTTCATTCGTTTGGGTTTCATTCATAACAGTCTTCCTTTTAGGTTCTAGCTCCTATGAGTTCACTTATTTGGGTTTTTAGTTATTGCAATTAACATCTTGGTTCCTATATTTTAAACTCATTTGGATTTTAGACCCTTTAGTTATGTATTAATACAAGTAAATACCAACAAAATGGAAAAATACTAGTTTCTTAGATAGGAATTAACAATAATCATCTTCTAATCCAAGTCTTCATCATTATTATTACATCTATAAATTTCACATTTGCTGCACTAAACTGTTCTGCTACAACAACCCTGTGAAAGGACTTCATACTGCTATAGCGCTATTTAAAACCCTAATTATGGTACCGGCCTCTAAGGTACCAAAACCTTTGTGGTTGAATATAAAGACAATATCCCCATAAAGAATATATTGTTATGGTAATGCTTATAGAACGTTATCAAGATCGTCTGATGCAATGCCAGCGATCTTGTACTGCAAGAAATATCATCTAACACCAGACCGATTGTCTAGCGTGAATGATTGCCTATGATGGAGCGTTTACCATGAATCGTCTAGCACGAGCGACAACTATGGTTCGTCTAACATGAAACTGAGCTTCTACCGTGATGAAACAATGGCGAAAGAAGAAATATAGGCACATAGCACGAAGATACAAAAAAAGGAAGCCTGAACAGTAGGACTTCAGCAAGATTGAGATTAAGAGAGGAATACAAGAATGTTAAAAAGTATATGTTCTGTTCTACCCAAACAGAGGAATCAACCTTGCTTTATATAGCAAGTTGATTCATAACCCCTAACCATACAGCCTAGTCAATTATATACAAGGACTAAGAGCTAAATGAATGAAAACTATAGGGTTCAAAATCTCGTTTAAACCTAAATCAAATTATCAAGGAAAGCATGGTTTTCCATAGGAACAAACTTTGCTACCTCCACTTTGCATGTTAATATGTTTGTAGAATATAACTGCATTTATGATGTAAATAGGGTAATTTGAAACTCAGGAAGAGTCAATGCACTTGCTTGCCATGAAACGAGATTTTTGTTGTTGTTGCAGATGCTAGGGCGGAAGAGACTGTTGATTTGCGAACCAATGTGGAGTTAGTGAGATCAGTCTCTGATAATAAGCACCATGATCTTTTAAGGCCATCTGCTCGGAACTATTCAAGAGGTAAAATTATTAATCATGTCTATATATTGGAAGGCAAAAAACATATAATTCTTCTACTTGTTTCCAATTTTTCTATTATAATTTTATTTTTCATAATTTTATTTTATAAAAACTAATTATCAAATAGGATCTGCTAGAACACATGGATTAGTATATGATGATGGCACCAATGCCTTCTATAATTTTCCATTTATTTTTTAATTGGGATGGGATACGGCTAGGGATATATGTTGCTGAATAACATATCTTACTCTAGCACATCTATTGTTCTAAATGTAACCAATTTGGGAAAAATAAATTGTTTGTCTTTTCCCTTTTCCCTTTTCCCTTGCAACAGTTACATATCAGCTCCTCTTTACATAATTGATGAATGAAACTGTCCGTTTTTTCTGCATTCTGTTTCCAGTGACTTTTGATTTTTATTTCTATTAGATCTATATAGAATTATTATAATTTCCTTCTGAACCTTACCCTTTACTAGAGTTTAGAGAACTATGTATAAATTTTGGCCAAGCATCTAATCTTCTTTAAGAAAGAAGGTCAATAACAGTGATATGATTCATGTGGAAGAGACCCAAGGAGGCACGGATTCAATCCATGAAGAAGATGAACAGTACCATAACAAACAAGGTTATGAGAAGCCTAATAGAAAGAAGAAAAAGCCCATTTTATCCTTACGCTTATCCTCATTAATAACATAATCTTCCATCCAATTGGGCTTCTCATGACCTTGTTTGCTATGGTACTGTTCATCTTCTTCATGGATTGAATCTGTGCCTTCTTGGGTCTCCTCCACATGAATCATATCAAACCGGTTCAGGGATGACAAGTTCAGTGATAATGTTCTGTATTAGCTAAATAAAGACAACTGCACAAATCGAAGTTTCTTTTTCATAGTTGTCTCTTGATCTCATACGCAATTTTCTTCTCCTGAAATATTAACAAATTTTATGGGCATGGCAGGACAAGCAACTGATGCAGGTGGCCATGGAAAGGGAAAGTATGCCTTAATTAGAGACCCAGAGGACTTTCAAACTGGAATTTATGATAAGCCCCTTCCATTTTATGGATGTGGAATCGGATGGTTCTCGTAAGTAATTTTAATCAACTTTCTTTCCCAATTTCCTTGGCTTGTCTCATGGCTTTGCTTGTTAAAAAATGGCAGATTTCTTTTTGGGTTTCTATGCCCTCCTATGTGGTTCTACGCTACAATTCTCTATTTTGGAAATCACTACAGAAAGGATCCCAGGGAACGAGCAGGGCTGGGAGCCTCCGCAATTGCTGTAATATTCTCCCTTCCTCTCTACTATTGGTGTATATTTGTCTCTTGTTCATGCATAAAGTTGCTTATGTTAATCACAATGTTGTGCACTGGAATAAAGTCACTCTGTCATAAAGGATTGGTTTGGGAATGGTAGTTACATACCTGACTCAACTTGGATCAAGCTGAAATAAAAGAAACCTCTAGAAACTCCAGTTTACTTGGATAAAACACTTTTCTTGAAATTGAATTATAGAAGTAAACAAACCGAGTAACATGGATTAAGTTCATTCAATCGTTTGAAGATATCTTTCAATGCTACCGGCATCTAGTAACAGCTCAAAATATTTCATTTCATTGAATGTTTTTTCAATACGTGCCACAACCAATAATTGTAACTTGTGATATATGCCATCGTAATGGAAATGTAAACCAATCAAACTATAACTTGATCGTGCATAATGAGCTGTACCAGTTATAAAATTGAGGATTGCTCTTCAATATGATTGTAGTTGTTCTTTTGCCATGTAAGTTCGTTTTCTGCATTGCAGATATTATGTATTATTGCTTTTACTATGCTTGATTGTTGTCTAATTGGCGTGGTGATCAACTTGCAGGCATTGGTGTGCTCTGTACTGTTGCTGATAATTTTTGGAGTAATTCTTGTGTTTAAATTACGGTTCCTGTATTTATAATTCACATGCGAAGGTGAGAAATAGAGAAGCAAAAGCATTTGGAAGCAATTCTGGCGTGATATTAGAAACAATTGGACATATGATGTATATATAAGAACTTCAAAAGATGCAAAAAAGCCTGCTTGTTGTTTGTGAAGTAATTCACAGCAACAAATCTGTCAGTTATACCATAAGTTGAGAAAAGAGGATGTGTCATCCCTTATTTCATTATTTTTCGAATTGATTTATACTTCAAAAGAAATATTTTGACGAGTGTTTATGAATATTCCAAAATCCTTATTAATTTTAATTTATTTTTTAACCTTTGGGATGCAGAAGTGTTGTATATGTTCTAGATAAGAAAAGTGCAAGGCTGCCACAGGTAGAAAACTAACTCAAGATCGCTGATACATTTTTAGGCTTTACTGTCATGTTGAACAGTAAAACATGGAAACTTTTGGGTCTATAACTTCTGTTAACGAAATATATATTTTCTTTGCTCAGCATCTCAAAAGAATTAAAAATATATATTTCTTTTAAATTAAGCAAAAATAAACATGGAAATACATCCTCCCGTTTAAAAATTAAACATATCTTTT
The DNA here is from genome assembly GCF_051622355.1 of Phaseolus vulgaris. Taxonomy (NCBI): domain Eukaryota; kingdom Viridiplantae; phylum Streptophyta; class Magnoliopsida; order Fabales; family Fabaceae; genus Phaseolus; species Phaseolus vulgaris. The sequence continues at coordinate 35,130,205 of NC_143500.1, read as the reverse complement.
CATGTAAAAAAATTGTATTCATTTTTTATAGATATTAAATAGGTTAAAATTAGTGACTGTTTGTTAGGAAAATAAAAGAAGAATCTCCAGTTAACAAGATCAAGTGCAATTTTGACAATAAAGAGTGGTAGCTAGCTTCAAAACCACTAGCAAGAAATCAGCATACCATTTCATTCAGTGGGAAGGTGGAGAAGTTGCCACTCTTAAAAACTAATTACGAATTATTTGTACATCAAACAAGATCTTAATAGATGCTGGCAAAAGAGCAGTACTAAATATAATTATTCTACTACATTTAGATTCTACTTATTTTAAATATGGCAGTTTCTTCCTGCACCCCTACATTTTTCTTCCTGCACCCCCACAATGTAATGCAAAGACAATAATATCCCTTCTATTTTTTAAAAACCCCAAAATACACATAAAATCCACACTGCTCTTTCTTCTTCCGGACAATGCAATTCGGTAATTTTACAGAATGAGAAATCCGCATTTATTTTTTTGCATTCCAGATTGGAAAATCCATAAATATTTTGGATTGATGAATCCGGTAATCTTCCGGATCCATCAATCCGTAACAAAAATTAGACTTCCAGATTCAGCAATCCGAAAATCAATAAGTTGCTTTCGAAACAAGGTGAAGGTCAGTTTTGGGATTTACAAAATTGTGGGGGTGCAGGAAGAAAAACGTGGGGGTGCAGGAAGAAGAAGCCTTTAAATATAAGACAACCTCTTACGACAACTCTTGCTACCTTATTTACAAGAATGTTATGGGAATTTGTTCTTAAACATAAGAAAAAACACGTACAAATTCTAAAAATTCAAAAATAAAGTATGTTCAATCGTAACAATATATAAGATAGAGTGTAAATAAAATTCTCAAACCAAGGAAGATCTAGGTACTGAATATTCGCAGTCTACAAGTATAAACACACTTAATCTAAATGAAACTTGCTTCCTTCAATTAAAGAGTACATATTGAAAAGTAAAACTTGATTATTAAACTCGTCTTGAAAAGAATTCTTATAGGATAATATATAATTACGTTTTCCAGATTCTACAACTAATTGCTTGTAATTCAACAAACCAAAAAAAATCTCAGCCTTGATATTTTCTTTGGATTTTCTACAAGCTAATAATTGAATATTTGCATAAAGCAACAACAATGTACTTGTTCACAAAATTTTTCTATATGGAGATCTTCATGAATGAATGTCTACCAAGCAGCAAGAGAATTACGAAAAATTGCAGGACTCCTAGTCATAAGAAGAACCCTAACTAGAGTGGTCAATCTTTGGCCATCAATCGCACATACTTGTTCTCGACCGCAAATCTGGAGCTGGAATTGATCTGTCCACAATTTTTTTCATGAGAAAACCAATATTTATTATTTTTAAAGGATTAGTTAACCAAAACATAACCATTTTATCGGCTTACCTTCTTCTCAAGCTCCTCACTCAATTCAGTTTCATCCACTGCAATGCCAGATTCCTGGAGTGCTTTGAGGACAACTTTTCTAAGTTTCTTCATCTTCAAAATTCCATCAGGATGCTGCCACAAACATAAAAATAAGCACATTTAAGTACACTAAGGAAATTAGACGTATAGACCAATATTCAAAAATACAAATTTTGAGTAAAATCATTATAGATGGCAATGCCATAGCAGCTCTAATTAAATCCGTCTAAAACTCTCATCTATTTTATCCATCTTATGCTCACAGTGTACAAAAATATAACCTCACATAAATCAAAGCACAATACAAGAAAGGATGCCATTCTGAAATTCAAAATACGTACAGATTTCAAGGCTGATTTAATAAATTTCTTCCACTTTATTTTATTCTTGACAGCACTTGTACAGTGAGGTTTTAACATCCCTTCTTTCTTCAAATTGCTCTCTCCTGTTGCTTTTTCACCCTGAATTACTTCTCCATTTCCCATATCAACTAAAGTGTTATTTTTGCTTTTTTTAACAAGGTCATCCTCCAATGCTTCAAGTTTCCTCTTTTTCTTTGCTGAAGAAATTTCATTCCCTGGTCTTGAATCATTTTCTGTAGAAGACTTCTGCAATTTTGGCAGCTCGACATTTTTGTCATCTCTCGCCTCATCATTAGGACCAGTCTCCACAACAGCCTTAGCATCATCAGTGGCATATTTATCTTCCTGGATTGGTTGCTGCTTTGAAGCATGGAATGCTCTCGCCTTTGCCCTGTGCTTCTTTCCATCAGCATGGAGAAGAAGTGCTTGCTTACTTGTAGCTTTTGTATTGCAAAGACTGCAGAGTATAAGAAAAAAAAATTCTTGAAGATTCTCGATACAACAGCCAGGCACAACTCATTACTATAATATAGTTTTATAAAGAATGTCTCAGACTCTCAGATAATAAGCCATTTTTGGCAGTTGACTATTTTTTTATGTTCACAATCTACACTATTGAGAATGGAGAAACCGAGAAAGCATATGAAGAACTTCAGGTTTACTTAGACCACAGCCAAGCTAACATGGTTACAAAATATTCAGTTACCCTATTTTAAGCTGATAACATAAAATATAGAATCAATATAATTGATCCTAATATCAGCAATTACTATATCAATACGATTCTATCATATGTACCAGATTCTAACATATACGTTTAAAAGAAGGGAAGGGGGAGTGAACAATGTACAGGCAGTGCAGCATATTCACATCAAGTAGACAACACCAACCAAAAGAACAAAGATGTTCTGAACTTTACTAGCATACATTTTCACAAGATTTATATCAACACAGACTTGCCTTGCAGGCTAAAAGTCAATCAACACTAACATCAGTATTCCTGAAGATATCTTAATAGATAGGATTATAATCCTACGTTAAACTTATACACTGAACTCTCCCTCTTGCATAAGGATGACAAATTCAGACTCAATAGGTATCCACAAGCATTACCCACAATATATATGTTATGGATAAACCCATAAAACTGTCTGCATGTATTTTAAAATTCAATCCTGCCCAAACCAACATAATATATCTGCAATGCAATATCTTGTAAGTAGGATATGAAGGTATTACACTTTTTAACAAATAACTTCATTTTAAATGTTTTATTATTAAGAGTTAGATCATCTTTGAGTTGATCCGTGTACTTAACTCTTGGTTAATACTCTTTCATATTGACTTCTCATCATTAATGTTAGTACTATGATAGATATGTTTGATTAGTTTGTCAAAATAAAAACATTAAAGGATTCGAGTTAACCAAATATATGTATTGGAATTTGGATTGGAACGGTATATAAAACCCCAATAGAAAATGGTACGTTATTGAAGTTGCTACCTGCACAAGTAGGGACTTGGGTATTGTAGTACCCTACTCATTGTCATTCTTACCCTTGTATACTTCAGTAATAAAAGGCATATCATGCACATTGAACTCAGTGCCATTTTACAGACATTATTTACACTACAAAAAGATAAACCACAACCTTTATGATCTAGGAAACCCGTAAGACATGATACAGAAACTAGACGGCAAGGAGTAAGAACATAGAAGTCTGAATCTCATAACTTTATAAAATGTGTAAGCAGAATCTTGATTGACACTGACTCTGTAATGTAAACACACAGACTACTACCATGGTACTAGGAACCCATTAGATTACATACCTACAAAACCAAGGAGGCCGCTCAGATAACCCCACATTAATATCAACTTCAGGCCTTTGTTTGTTATCCTTGTTAGGCGTGGCAGTTGCAGCACTCAAAGTTTTTCCTTGGCCTTTTGGACCATACTTTTCCTGGAAATCAAAGTAAAAGTAGAAGGTGTATAGAAAATAAGATATATATTTTCAAGACAAATGAAAATCCATATGCTACCAAAATATCTAAACAACATGAATACAAATTTGACTCCTCTGAAGGAAAGTGCATAAAAGCCCCCCCTCCCTTTAGATTAAAATTCTGATTCCAAGACCATCACAACAATGATAGAAATGTTTGAAAATCATCAGTGAGAGGAAACTTTCAAGAAGCTTCTCTAGCCAGATTAAACAACAACAAAAATCCATTTACTGATTGAAAAAAAAAAAAAAAAAGTACGCACGTGACTCATGCATCATGTTCACAAATCATATTGAACAAAAACGAGACAGGGGGACGATCCATTAAGAAGAAAGTGAAAACAAATGAGAGACTCACAGCTTCTGTAATGCACTGTGTGTGATCCTGAACGGTGTCACGCCCAAATATTTCCCCACAGTCAATGCACGACAACTGCATAACACACAAAAATTCAACAGAAAAAGAATGAGCATTACAAATCGCAACACATTGTGAAGGGAAATTCATGAAAAGTGGGATTGAATGAGAACTTTGTAAGCAGAGCAAGTCCGAAAGTGACCCGACAACTTGGGTTTTTTGAGGTTGTCTCCACAATCTTCGCATTGAAACCAAACCATATCTGAGATTTAACTTTAAGGGTTGCGATGCTTTGGTACCAAGAACAGGCGAGGATGTTGGTTCTGTTCTGCAATTTCTGGGGTTTAAGAACAGGCTAGGGTTCTCCCTGTGGCTCCAATTATAAATGTACCCTTTTTCTGTGCCCTACTTCCAAATAGTTTATGTTTATTATTTTATTTACCACCTTCAAAATGAGAAATTGAAAAAACAAATTGTGTACTTCGAAAAAAAAAATCTTAACCATGATTTTCTTTATAGGCTTCTTAACCATGGTTATCTCGTATTTATAAGATTTTCTTTCAATTAAACCCTTTTAAAAAAAAAGTCAAAATAAATTAAAGCCAACTTTATTTACCAAACTTGTCTAGTGTCAACTATCAGGGTTGAAAGATCAATTCGAATTTAGTTTTTCAAAAACTAAATTCCTAGTAATTATCTTTTTTCTAAAAATTAAAAATAAGAGTTTAAAATTATTAATAAAAATAAAATAATTAACAGTAAAATTATGCTTATGTTTAGTTTTATGACTTTTAAATAATGAATTAAATAAAAATAATAATTTAAATAGTAAAATAAAAACAATTCCATAAAAAAAATATTGATTGATTTTGTTTAATTTAGATATTATTATAAATAAGTGATATTAAAATTTAATAAAACAAATAAAAATGTAAAAATTATATTTATGATTATTTATCATGTAAATTTAAAATTAATATTTTTATTTTATTTTTAAATGAAATAGAGAGTAGAAAAACCTTACAAAATTAAAGAGTAGCTTAAAATTAAAATTCATATTTATATTTTGTTTTCGGTTGTTTAATATTGAATTATATTTAAAATAGTTCGAATAAGAAAAAAAAATATAATGAATAAAAAATTATATTAGAAGAGTAATTAAAAATAATATTTATTAACTAAATTATTTAACGATAAAATTTTAATTAATAGATTTATATGAATTGAAATAATTTAGTAATATTAAAACAAAAATAATTTTAATAAATTTTATATAAAATATTTAAATGATATAGTAACAGTTTAAATTAATAAAATTTTAAGAAAGTGTGGGATTAGGAAAAAAAGTTAAACATTATGCACATTAGTAGTAACAACTAAAATTAAGTTTAAAAATAAAATATAAAATATCATATAAATTAATATAACATATTTTAAATTATAGTTATGATGCAAACTAGTATTTAAATAATTATTTACATAAAAATTTGTATAAAATAAATTGATATGGTGATAATTAGTATTAAGTTGAAATATTTTTTGTAATGATTATTAATAAAAAAATATTTTATTAATTGAAAGTGCGTATTTTTAATTACTTTTGTATAACTTAATTCAATGATGTAAAAATACGTGTTGATTTATATGACAGTTAAGTGATTTGAAAGTATAAGTGAAAAACAAAAATTTTGAAGAAGTGAAGGGATTTATAAGTAAATGAATTGTTGACTTTATTGTTGATTGTGTAACTGGAATATATTGCATTAATTAAAGTAATGTTGTAATATCGTATGTAAACAAAATAGACAATAAATAAGTTAGTTTTGGAGAGGGTATGTTATTTCACATGGAGACGATTGAAATACACTAGTTTATAATGGTGATATAACGAATACAATTTTAAAATTATTTCATTTCATTTTAACAAGAAGTTGTTTCTCCTCCCAATTATAATTTGGTGCATGATTGTATAGTATTATCACTCATTCCACAAAACCTACAATAAATTGATGTTTGTTACAAAACTTAATATGTAAGTTAAAAAAATAGAAATTAAAGCTATTCTTTAACTTTTATGTTACTCCATTCACACACTAGGGATACGAAAATTTGGGATTGGGAATAGAAATAGGTGTCATGTGTGACATTTGATACCTGCCCACAGTTATAATAGTGATGCACAATCACATTGTTGTTTTTGCTTTGACATTTATTTTTCTTCACAATTCCTTGTACAATGTAGTTAACAAGTAGAAAAAATTCCAGTTGCAGTGCATGCTTATGCGATGTTAGTCAAAATGGGTAAGTACACATGATAAATTTTTATGTTTGTTTTACAAGCATCAATACTCCTTTAATCAAATATGGGATGTACATCCCACAATGGGTTTGTAATCATTCTTTCACTAGTTCGTCACCAAGTGACAACATATTTTCCCTAAGTCATTTTAATTTTTTCTTAAGTCATTTTAATTTAAATTGCGAATCTATGGATAAATACATTTTTAATTGTTGCGACACTGAAATATTGTCACACGTTTCTTCTCAATCAAATATTATATGATCAATGATTGGTAATTATTCAACTTTGAGTAATTCACATGTATGAGTCTTTTATCTTTTTACTCATTTGAATCTTAATTAAAGTCTTTCATTATCTAAACTTTTCGAATGACTTGTCGTTATTCTTAACAATGTAAACTCACAACTTTTTGAAAATTTATTAACTTTTATGGTTCATAAAATAATTTGAATGTAATCAATAATACTTTTTATATGATGAAGAGTAGTGAGAAATAATAAAATTATAAAATTATAATGTTGTTCTTTTCCAACAACTTCTACTCTACAATTGTCTTAAACTCCTTTTTATTGATACAAGAAATTCATGACAAAGACTTTGAGATTCAAACACTTTAGAAACTACAATTTTTTACATAGAGTAATTCCTTGAAGTAAAAACAAACTATATATCATTTTTTCCTTCATCATTACTATTAAGCCCTTGTTGACATTTAAAACTCCACTTTTAGTCATATACTCATAGCCTTGTGCATCAAACATGCTAAGATAAATTGAATTTATCTTAACTTCAAGTGTATGTCTTACTTCTTACAACGTCTTAATTTCTTCCATGTGCAAGTTTTAACTTCATGACACCTATTCCAATCACTCTACATGTTTTGTTAGCTCTTAATAGCATATGCCCTCCATGGTTTTCAATGTAAGAGATAAACTATTTTTAATTAAGGCACGCTTGGAATAAACATTTAAAGTAAAAACTCATTTTAAATTGGTCTTTTCTTCTTATCACACACAACTTCAACACTTTCGTATCCTTTTGAAATTGAACCTACATCACCTTTTTTATTCCCTTGTTCTTATTATTTATTTTCTTTTGTATTCAAAACCTCATTTCTTGAAATGTTCTTCACTCCCACAAACAAAACACTTATTTTCTTGTATTTCTTAAATTATGATCTCAATCTCTTGTTGTTCTTGAATTTTATCTTTTCTTATATATGGTACAGCCTGTCACTTGTTTAATCTCCTCAAACCTTTTCTTCAATTTCCAAAAAAAACCAACACATCCAATGACTATGAATCTTTGCAATAGATGAGTGTGTCTCCAAAGTTATCAAATTCACTCGGTAATGACTTTATCAACAATAATGTTTGACCTTCACCAACATCCTTATTCAATATTCTTTGATGAATTTTGTTGAAATCATCTAACTATACTTTAATGCTTTTCATTATCTTTTACAATCACAATTTTTTTTTCAAATATAATTGACCAATGATTTTATCATATATAGGAACTGTCTAATTTGAATCTAATAGTAACATCAATTTTCTCCCTTTTAGACTTTCATCGAAACCTTGTTACCAAGAGACCAAAACAAAGCACCATAAGCTTTGTGAAGAACATTATTCTTTCTCTTCTTTAGTCAATATAGTAGATTTTCTTTTTCTATAAAAACCTTCTTTAACCTTGTTAAATCAAATAATCTTCTTTTTTTTCAAAAACTCAAATTATTATTGTCTATACAACCTTCTTAGTATCATACTTTATATAATCCATATTTGATTCACAAATGAAATACTAACTCTAATTTGAATTAGGGATGCCTAAACTTTATTAAGACAAATTATTAATTTTTTTTATAAAAGAGTTAAAACAAAATGAAAAAGAGGTTATAGTAAGAAGGGGAGAATTTGTTTTTTTCATAAATAAGATCCAACATATGGTATTATCATCATGCAGAGAGTGTGGAATATTAAACAATTAGCTTTCATAGGCAATTAACTTTTACCTAATTGCCAAAGTGATATACTTTCAAGCCACAAATAACATATATTTAGATTGTTCCTACCGAAAATGAACTTGGGAAGTGTAACTCAACGAGGACAGGGTGTTCCTCAAGTAACAAACTTTCCGTTGGTCACCGATAAGAGGGAAGATCCACCTGAAAAATACTCTCCGATGCTAAGTCACTAGGAGCACAAAAATGATAAGTTCTTAACAATAAGGCAGTTGAGAGTATGAGATAAGATATATCATAGTTTCTGAATAATAGATATTTATGATATCTTAGGTGGTTACCTTTAGGTTAACCATATGATTGTCATTCATTGCTCAATAAATAGTTATTCGATATTAAATACCGATTGAATAGACCGTTTTGTTAATAATAATAGTTGAAAACAATGAAGCCTTAATTAAGAAATGCATATAATCACCAATTAAGGTTAATTTTTTTTTGCCAAAAACAAAATTGATTGTAATGCAAAAGATACCGGAAAAATGGTTAAGATAACGAGAATAATAGTGACCACAGAGTATCGACCCTGTTTTTCTAACATTTTTTTGTGCGATTAAGTTAAATTTATTCAAAATAATTCATTTTGTTGGATCTTATTTCTAAAATTAATTATTTTAATGAATAAAAAAAGTGGTGAACCGAAAGTGTGAGTAGCAATGAGCATCACGAATGCAAAAAGAATCAACAAAAAGAGGCAGTAAGCAATAAAGGTTATGAAATTGGGCCCATGACTAACAAGAGAAGGCCCATGAGAGTCAAGCAGAGTTGAAGTAAAGTCCACAGCAGATGTGAAGTGAGAAAAGAGAAAAGCATAAGCGTAACAGAGAATAGCAGAGCAGAGAGTAGAATTGAGTTCAGTTGAGTTTAGCAGAAAATTAGGATGAAGCTGGGTGGAATCAAATCGGTGGAGAACGCGCACGATGATTCCGTCTGGGCGGTCACATGGGTACCCGCAACCGCCAACCGCCCACCGCTCCTCCTAACCGGTTCCCTCGATGAGACCGTCAGGCTCTGGCGATCCGATGACCTCCTTTTGGACCGCACCAACACCGGCCACTGCCTCGGCGTCGCCTCCGTCGCCGCCCACCCCCTAGGCTCCCTCGCCGCCTCCTCTTCCCTCGACAGCTTCGTCCGCGTCTTCGATGTCGATTCCAACGCCACCGTCGCCACCCTCGAGGCCCCTCCCTCCGAAGTCTGGCAAATGCGCTTCGATCCCAAGGTATAGTATTTTCTTTCTCTTGACCTTATGCAATTATCTCAAACTAGCCCGTGCCTTATTCGTTACGCCTGACCTCTCGTTATTGTTTAAACCTAAAACACTGAACAACGGAAAATTCATCAACTGAGAAGAGAACCTGTTGTGTGTGAAAATGCTATACTGGTTTGTCTTTCATGAAGACTCTTGATTAGTTCTGATGTTGAAATATCATAGAGAACTGGGATTTGTGATTAATTATTGTTTTAATTCTGATGGCACGTGCTTTATGAACCCTAAGTAAAACAAATCTGTATGTTAGGTCTGGGCTCGAATTATATTTACATTCGAAATGATTCTCGTATTGACTTATACATGTTTGTTACTGATGATTGTTGAAACTTATGATCAAGATGTGGTGGAATGTTCTTAATCAACATTTTGCATTCTTAAAAGTTTTCTGGAGCCGGGGTTTTATTTCCTACCCAGCCACTTTTTTAAGATATTTTGTTGGAATGGGCTTATTAAATCTATAAAAAAAAAGAGTAGAAACTGCCCGTGTTATATTAATTTTCCTTACATAAGAGCTATTTAGTGCAAAATTTACACTAAAAGCGATAAAACTGTTTATTTGGAGAGAAGGTCTTGCATACTACCCTTCCACTTTTTAAGATATTCGATGAGAATGGGATCATACAAAAAATTTAGTTCAAAGAAATTTATACAAAAAAATGTCAAAACAGGCTTTTTGGAGAGAAGGTTTTTATCCTACCCAGTCTCTTTTTAAAGATATTTCGTGGGAATGGCCCAAAACAAGTAGAAACTTCCCCTTTTACATGATTATATTAGAATAAAGTTGCTGGCTGAAGTAGAAAAATTTCACTTCCAATGAAAACTCTTCATGTTTTATTTAATAATGGCTTTTGGCTCTATTGTGTTTTCTCCTTTTCTTGCGATATCGTATAATATGATGCGATTCTCTATCCCGTGACATGAATCGCTGCAACAACTTTTTTCGCTCCTGAATAGATCCTGTATTGTTCTAGTCACAATCAGAATCTCATGAATCAATCTACTGGATTTCTTTGCGTCAATCTGAGCAGAGAGGCAAAATGGTCATTCTTTTTCCTCCGGGCATGTCCGCTTATTATTTTACCTTCTCTTCACCCCACTCATCCATAATCTCTCTTCTCCACTGGTCACTCACTTATCTCTGTCTTTTCCTCATGTCTACTTAATAAACTATAAATGTTGATGGTCCCTTAAATTATGCAGTAGCAGCAACAACACTTGTTTTTTTGAGGACTATAATGCAAAATTTGTTTAGTAGCATATCCATTGTTATAGGAATTTTATGTAGCAACCACAGTGTTTTTTTGGTGGTTGTGTTTGCTGAAATTATGCACAGCATAAATGCACGTACAGCCACTCTTTTTTATTATGTAGCTGTCATTAATTGCATCTTTGCATGTTTATATGTCTTATATTAAAGTATATGTTATGTTTCTTATTGTTAACAATTTACTAATTGAAAAAATAGCCTCTCCGATACTTTATCTGGATTCAACTACCATGATAGCTAGGTTTCCCAATTGTTGCATGCGTGTTAAAATGGACTCTTGTATTATTTTAGTCAGTACTAGTGCATTGGCAATTTTTGCATACTTAATTTCTACTTGACATGATTTTATTCATCAACTTATAATTGTACTAACTGCATGTTATATAATTATATTTTCATTTCTCTTGGTTTTTTATTTCTGTGTAAGACTACTATCATGTTCAATGTTACGAAGTTTGTCACATGGACGATCTTGATTATTTTGAAGTTTGCACATGTTTGATTCTGCAGTCATGGTAAATGTTTTTCAACGTATACTGTCTCCCTAGGGTCATTTGTTAGTTGTTAAAGTTAAAATGAGGTGAGAAACTCTAGGATCAGTTTTATGTGGAACATTTATGAGAAAAATAATCCACCTAATTTTGGTCAGCATTCTTGAAGGATGTATGAAATTATTATAAGCATGAAATCTCAATCCCCAAATAGTCCAGTATTACATAAAGGGACTAGTTCAACTCCCCAATTTATACTACTAAGATTATCTGTGGTTTGTGCTGTTTATTCTCTGTAGCATGTTCCCTTCCCCTTCTATGGAAATTGTAACCATTCCACTATGAATTTGGATTTGCAATAAAGCAGAAATCATTCATTGCCTAGTGATAACGAAAATGGGCATTTCATCCCAAGTCTAAAAAATTATCCTTTTTACCAAACAATAATTGTTTAATCATCCATAGTTTCCTACCTTCAGGGTGCCATTCTAGCGGTTGCCGGTGGGGGTAGTGCATCAGTCAAGCTTTGGGACACTTCTACATGGGAACTTGTTGCCACCTTATCAATTCCCCGTCCAGAAGGACCCAAGCCCACAGACAAGAGTGGCAGCAAGAAATTTGTGCTGTCAGTTGCATGGAGTCCTGATGGGAAACGACTTGCCTGTGGTTCAATGGATGGCACAATTTCTGTTTTTGATGTTCCACGTGCCAAATTTTTACATCACCTTGAAGGTCACTTCATGGCTGTGCGGTCTCTGGTTTATTCTCCTTATGATCCAAGGGTACTGTTTACAGCTTCGGACGATGGTAACATCCACATGTATGATGCAGAGGGTAAAGCTTTAGTTGGGACCATGTCAGGTCACTCTAGTTGGGTATTGTGTGTGGATGTGAGCCCAGATGGGGCGGCCATTGCCACAGGTTCAAGTGATAGATCTGTAAGGCTGTGGGATCTTAGCATGAGGGCATCTGTGCAGACGATGAGCAACCATACAGACCAGGTATGGGGTGTGGCTTTTAGACCACCTGGAGGGAGTGATGCGCGAGGTGGTCGTCTTGCTAGTGTATCTGATGACAAGAGCATTTCCCTGTATGATTATTCCTGATTTAGATATTGCACGCTGTATTTGTACTCTCTGTGGAAGCTTGTTATCTCATTATTGCTTTGTCATTAAATTGATTTTCAATTGTAGGAAATGCATGGTTGTACATGCTGTATCCTTTTTTTCATCTTTTGTTTCCCGTCTTAATTTTTATTGCTTGTTCCATAACAAGCAAAAATAGATGTTCCGACCTAGTTCATCTCGAAACAAAACCAGTCTGCTCAGTCCGAAAGGTTGTATAATATGGAGCAAGATATTTTTATTTATTTTTAGTTAAACTTGGATATTCCTAGGTTGTTTCTGAAGTTAGAGATTAATTTATGGTGATACTAAAATAAAATTATTTTTTATCCAGACAAAAACAAATCTTGCATCTTGAATGCTTGACTTGGGAGATTATGCTTTCACGTCACCCCATATGTTTTGTTTGAATTATACTATGAAATTATTTGGAACTAAGAAAGTTAAAAGAAATTTATTCTCACAAGTCACGGGGATTTCCTTTTCTTTTTCACCAATTTTTTTAAGCTGAAAGACAGCAAGATTATTTAAATGCAGTACTTAATTTTTGGTATAAGTATGTTGATGGAACAATACTTATAAAGCCGTATGGGATCATATCTTCTGCTGATTGTCAGGATGAGAAGTTGTTTGCGTGATCATTACAAAATTGGTCACACGGAGGATAACCACTAACTTGTATAAAAATAAGCTAAGTCGAAAACTAGTCTACATTCAAGAATTTAAATCAATAGTTGGTATCCAGAAAAAACCCAAACATGAAATCTTCCGCGACCTTTTATTTTCGTTTTTTAGTCAAATATATTATTAAGGACGTAATCGTGTTTGACTAAAATAATCAAGCTTTTTTGCAAATAAAAAGATACCAATATTAGCAGTGCAGCGTCGTGGTGTGTGGGCTAAAGAGGAAAAGGAACTAGGCTTTTCAGGGGATATTGTTTCTGGCAAAATACAAAAAAAAAAACAACAACAAAACTATCCATACATATAAAGGCAAAATCCATTGTACAAAATCTAAAACTCAACAGCTAAGCTACTATCAATAGCTTAAATTCAAGATCCATTTGATGTGATTACAGTTGCAACAAACATCTAAAGTCTCTAGTAAAAGTAACAAGCAACTGCTACTATACACAGGGGAGAGTACTATTTTTCCTATTCTTCACTTGCCCTGGTCTTCACTGTGCATGCAAATATGCAATGTGTGAGACAGGAACTCAGAAGCATATTGATGAAATGAAAGCCCTGGAATATACTTGAACGAAATCTTAATCTTAGAAATTCAACAAGGATCAAAAGAGAAGAACAGAAAGATGGTAAAACAGCGTAAGCAGAGAAAGCCGAACCAAGCTTCACTTACTTGGCAGCAGGAGTGGGTTAAGAGTTGTTATAGTTGGGGGATTTGGCATGCAAGAAATCCTTGAGCACATCCATGACAGACCCAAAATCCGCCTTAACAGAAACGGGAGGGTTGGCAAAACGCCCCATCCCAGGAATGGCCCCAGAGTGATAATCAATCTTACTCTGCGCAAACTTCAAGCCATGCGCAGTGCTGACCACCACAACCCTCTCCCCAGCTCCGATAATGCCCGCATTCCTGAGCTTGATGAGAGCCGTGAGAGCGACCCCAGTGTGCGGACATATAAACATGCCAGTAGAATCAGCCTGCGCCATGGCATCCATAAGCTCCTCCTCCGTGGCCTCCTCCACAATCCCCTCCGAATTCCTCAGAGCATACACCGCCCTGTCGATGGAGACAGGGTCACCGATCTGAATCGCAGAAGCAAACGTAGTGTTGGCCTTGACAGCCTTAAAGTCATTCCACCCATTCTTGTAGTACAAATACAAAGGGTTCGCATTCGCAGCCTGAGCGCACACAAGCCTCGGAACCTTCTCCACAAGCCCCAAATCCTTGCACATCTTGAATCCCTTGTAGAACGCATAAATGTTTCCCAGATTGCCACCGGGAACAATCACCCAATCCGGAACCTCCCAGTTGAACTGCTGCAGAATCTCAATCGCCGCGGTTTTCTGCCCCTCCAGCCGCAAACTGTTCAACGAATTCGCCAAATAAATCGGCAATTCCGCGGTTATCTCGCGAATCAGCTTCATGCACCCGTCGAAATCGCTGTCAATGCTCAGCACCAGAGCGCCGTTCGAAACCGGCTGGATTAGCTGCGCGGTCGAGATCTTGTTCGCCGGTAGGAACACGATGGAGGGGATTCCCGCCGACGCGCAGTACGCCGAGAGCGCGGCCGAGGTGTCGCCGGTGGAGGCGCATCCCACGCCGATCACCGGTCGGTTCATCTTGCGTAGACGGTTGACCTGGCTGACGAGCACCGTCATGCCGAGATCCTTGAAGCTTCCGGTGTGGCTGATTCCGCAGTGCTTCACCCACAAATCGTTCATTCCGACGAACTGTTTCCCGAACCGCTCCGCCCAGAAGAGGTTCGAGTTGCCTTCGAAGGCACTCACGATGTCGTCGGGGTCGATTTCCGGTAGAACCCACTCCTTCTTGCTCCACACACCGGACCCGTACGGCCACGTCGTCTTCCCCACGCGCGAGTCAAAGAGCGTCCGCCAGTACGCGCCGTCGAACCTCTTCAGCGCCTCCATGTCGTGGTGCACGTCCAGGAGTCCCCCGGAGCGGCTACGATACACGATTTCGTCGAGCGAGTAGGACTCCGTGGAGTCGAAGCCCGCGTTGAAGGGAACATACTTCGCCGTGAAGTCGTGCGCGTCGGCGGCGCGGTGGCGGCGCGCCTCGTCCTTGATGTTCGGCGGCGGAGGCGAAGGAGGGGAGTGGTTGTTGGTGGTGAGGTGGGAGGAGGAGGGATCGAATGTGGAGGAGGTGCATGACACTAGCGTGGAGGCGCAGCGGTTTTTATTGTTAGGGATTGAAACGGAATGGTTTGGGAGAGTGGAGAAGGAAGGTTTGAACAGAGACGACATCATTTTCCTTATTATCCTTCTTTTTCTGAGATCAGAAACGGAAGCACTTAAGTGAATTCAGTGATGAAATATGAATGGTTCTTATGTTTCTCTTTTTTTTTCTATTTTCTCAAAGAAAAAGAAAAGGGTTTGAAGGAGAATGTTATTCCACCACCCACCTTCATCTGCACGTGTAATTTATGCTCTCTATCGTCATAATTGTGTCTTAGTGACTCATAATAGTCAATAGTAATAATAAAACAATATCATTTGGATTCTTTCTCTGCTGATTCTGTAGTTAGACAGAATCTTCATCAAACAATTGCTTTGGCATCGCTTTTTAAGGAATTTTTTTCCACTGCTTTCGTTCTGAGAACAAACACGTATTCATCAACTTGGGATCAAGAAATTGGGATCAAGAAAAAGGAATCACATCATATCACTAAACTCTTGTTTCGGATTCTTCCTAATCCAACATGTTCATCGTTACAGATCTTATCATAGCGGGTGATATAAATAATTACTTCTAATTAAATTTTATATTTTTAATTAAGTATATCTTATTTTACATTTTTGTTAGGTGTTAAGAAATATTAAATTTTGTGGTTAATAAAAAAATATGTTAAGATTAATATAAATAACATAATTTTTTATTTTGTGGTCAATTATTTCCATGTCATCAATCATATCGTCATCGTCATCGTGACATAGGTAATAGTAAGAATTTTTTGTTATCTAATAATTTTTTTTTTATTGTGACATAGGTGATAGTAAGATTTCTTGTTATCTAATAGTTTTTTTTTATGACGATATTAGATAACAATCACATAACCTAATAAAAAAATTACAGAAATTCAATTGAAAAGACAAAAAAAAAATCAATAGAAATTGAATAATTTATCACAGAAATAAAACTTAATTAAACCTCTAAATAATTATAATGATCAAAATTGGAGTATAGTTGATGATAATGGTAAGAATCAAGATACCCGGATGGGTTACTGGTCAAGTTGATGTATTGTTTCTTAAATCAGTATTTTTTTATTTTTAATTACTAATATAATTTAAATAGTTTATATTTTAAGATTAAATTTTTTATGTACTTTAAGTGAGATGTTCATTTGATATTCATTTGAGTGAGATGTTCTCTTTCAACACTTGTTTAAATTATATTACTTATGTTTAATAATACTTAATGTAGTTTAATTTATTTAAATTTTAAAATTACTTCTTTATCATTACAAATTACTTTAAATTTTATATTTTAAAGTAAATTTTATAACATAAGTTTGTAATTCAAATTTGATAATATTATAATGATAAACTGTTTATTATTTAAAAATTATATAATTATTTATTCGTCCTATAAAGATAGAGATAAGATGTTCTCACTTTTATATGTTATTAGATGATGACGTTGTATATTTATCTAAAATGTTCTCTTTCAAATTAAATCAAGATGTTTTCCTTCAACATTTATTTGAAGGTGAGTATGTTTCTGAAAAGACACTTTAAGTTAGTTGATATATTTTTTACATGTGTAATTAATAAACATCTGCATTATATGTATTGTATTTATAGTATCTTAATGATTTTTTTTAAATGAATCTTTATTAAGTGTCTTAATAACCTTATTGGGTGATTAATGCCTTACACATGAAAGCATCCGCTAGTTATAATCATTTTAGTGGGTCGAAATGTTAATCATTGTTAGGTTATAATGATATTGGTCTTTATTTGTACACTGACCTCCTAGATTTGGTAAACTCTTGTCTCATAAAGTTAAATGTCTAGGTAATGATATGTTAAAACAAGAATAATATCAATTCGATATTCGAACAATTCCTCTTCAAAAGACATTTTTAAAAGAATCACTTTTGTATGTATAACCAAAATCATTTAGGTGACTATTTCTGTATCCATTGTCCCGTGCCTCATGTCGAGGTGACATATTGGTGAAAACATGAGCAAGAATCAATTTATGTCTTTTGGTGGCAATATAATTATTATAAGACAAACATGATTGTGTTGGGGTGTGAACATCTCTATTTCAAACCATCATATTTGAAAGATCTGACAAATGGAATATGTTGTGGATGTTGGGTTGTCTTCCCATCGACTGTTATAAGTATGTAATGGAATACTTGTGCGGGAGACTACTTGCACTCATATTCAAACATTTAGGTGAGTAATGTTTTTGTCAAAGTGGTTTAAGAAGATACCACATGGAGGTGATTTTCAAAGAGATGGATTTGCCATCATGATTTTGTTCTAAGGGTGACTATGGTGCTAAGTCATTGTTAACCATCAACAATAACTTAGCAGAGTGGATCCTAGGGTTATGACCAAGAGTGAATTCTTAAAATAGGTCAAGAATGATCTCTTGTTATGTGTGAACCGTAAGTGAGGTGGATTCGATGTTAATGGAGTATTTCTCTAAGTATATGTGATCATTTCTTATTCGCTTTTTTCGCAAAAAGTGTCTGCATGTTAGAGAGCTCAACTGAGGATGACATCTTATTAGTTGTTTGTTATTATGCTATTCACAATGTGTGACATGGTTAAGAGGGATCTTAGTTAACTTCTTTTACATGTATGTTTGTTTGATTATGGATATACATGTATGCTTCTCATTTGATGAGATTACAGTGTGTGTACTGAGAGTTGTGAACATGACACCCACCTACTTTTCTAAATATTTAAGTTTTCTTCAAACATTTGTAATTTGCAAGGCCCTTTCTTATATATTTCCCTATCAAAGGACCTAGTAAGGTGGCTTTCCTTGCAACTTATGACATTTCTTTTTGCCCCTTATATTGGGAATGTTGAAAAAAATCTCATAAGCTTCACCCAAAGTATCATTGGTGTGTATATGTCTCTTTATCGTCATGGAGATAGACAATATGCATTTTTTCCTTATTTTTACTTTATCTTCTAAATATTAACTTTGTTGAATGTTTATTCTTTCTTTAAGATATTGTGAACATCTCCAACGAGAATTTGTTAAAGCAATTGAGGTGAAGGGCTTGATTATGACTAAGAAAGACAAGGCGTTTGAAGAGAAACCCAATGCAACGAAAGCAAAGTCAAATCTTCGAGGCACCAAGCAGAGAGATCATTGTCCAGACGTTCTCCAACAAAACATCCTTTCTTGGTTGAGACTTTCACATAGGGTCCAATTTAAACATATCATGGAATGATTTGTTATGTTCCTTTTGGCTGCAAAATGAGATTCAAGTTGGTGTGGGATGGGACCTTGGGCAAATTGGAAATTTTGAAGCAAAAATGTCAACTATTGAAGTTCATTGAAAGAAGCTTTAGAGATAAACTCCATTGTGAAAAATAAAATAAAAGGCCTTCAAACTAAGAATGTTATGGGTGAATTTAATTAAGTATTTATTAAATTTTTTTACTCGATTGAATCTTTTAAGTTTTTATATTTTTAATTAAGTATATCTTATATTAAATTTTTGTTAGGTGTTAAGAAATATTAAATTTTGTGGTTAATAAAAAAATATGTCAAGATTAATATAAATAACATAATTTTTTTAATTTTTGTGGTCAATTATTTCCATGTCATCAATCATATCATCTGTCATCGTGACATAGGTAATAGTAAGAATTTCTTGTTATCTAATAATTTTTTTTTATTGTGACATAGGTGATAGTAAGAATTTATTGTTATCTAATAATTTTTTTTATGACGATAGAAGATAACAATCACATAACCTAATAAAAAAATAAATTACAAAAATTCAATTGAAAAGACAAAAAAAAAATCAATAGAAATTTAGTAAATGATACTTAAATTTATCACAGAAATAAAACTTAATTAAACCTATAAATAATTATAATCATCAAAATTGTAGTATAGTTGATGATAATGATAAGAATCAAGATACCGGGTGGGTTACTGGTCAAGTTGATGCATTGTTTCTTAAATCAGTATTCGTTTATTTTTAATTACTAATATAATTTAAATAGTTTATATTTTAAGATTAAATTTTTTATGTACTTTAAATGAGATGTTCATTTGATATTCTTTGAGTGAGATGTTTTCTTTCAACACTTGTTTAAATTATATTACTTATGTTTGATGATACTTTTTTATTTTTTTATCGGCGTTTAATAATACTTAATGTAGATTAATTTATTTATATTTTAGAATTATTTTTTTTATCATTACAAATTACTTTAAATTTTTTATTTTAAAGTAAATTTTATAACATAAGTTTGCAATTCAAATTTGACAATATTATAGTGATAAACTCTTTATTATTTAAAAATTATATAATTATTTATTCGTTTTATAAAGGTAGAAATAACATCTTCTCGTTTTTATTTGTTATTAGATGATGGCATTGTGTATTTATCTAAAATATTCCTTTTCAAATTAGATCAAGATGTTTTCCTTCAACACTTATTTGAAGGTGTGTATGTTTGTGAAAAGACACTTTAAGTTAGTTGATATTTTTGTGTACATGTGCAATTAATAAACATCTACATTATATTTATTGTATTTATAGTATCTTAATGTTTTTTTTTTTTTTTAAAATGAATCTTGATTAAGTTGGGTGCTTAATGCCTTACACATGAAAGTACCCGCTAATAATAATCATTTTAGTGGGTCAAGATGTTAATCCTTTTTAGGTTAGAATGATATTAGCCTTTATTGGTACAATGACCTCTTAGATTCGGTAAACTCTTGTCTTGTAAAGTTAAATATCTAGGTAATAGTGTGTTAAAACAAGAATAATATCAATTTGACATTTGAACAATTCATGTTCAAAAGACATTTTAAAAAGAATCACTTTTGTATGTATAACAAAAATCATTAGGTGACTATTTGTGTACCCATTGTCCTGTGCCTCAAGTCGAGGTGACATGTTGGTGAAAACATGAGCAAGAATCAATTTATGTCTTTTAGTGGCAACACATTGATTACAAGACAAACATGATTGTGTCAGGGGTGTGAACATCTCTACTCAAACCATCATATTTGAAAGATTTGACAAATGGAATATGTTGTGGATGTTGGGTTGTCCTCCCATTGACTGTTATAAGTATGTAATGGAACACTTGTGTGGGAGACTACTTGCACTCATATTCAAGCATTTAGGTGAGTAATGTTTTTATCAACGTGGTTCAGGAAGATACCATGTGGAGGTGATTTTCAAAGAGATGGATTTGCTATCATGATTTGGTTTTAAGGGTGACTATGGTGCTAGATCATTGTTAACCATTAATGATAACTTAGTTGAGTGGATCCTAGGGTTAT
The DNA here is from genome assembly GCF_051622355.1 of Phaseolus vulgaris. Lineage (NCBI taxonomy): Eukaryota > Viridiplantae > Streptophyta > Magnoliopsida > Fabales > Fabaceae > Phaseolus > Phaseolus vulgaris. The sequence goes on along the minus strand of NC_143500.1, from coordinate 35,109,335 downwards.
GACCAAGAGTGAATTCCTAAAATAGGTCAAGAATGATCTTCTGTTATGTGTGAACTATAAGTGAGGTGGATTCGATGTTGATGGAGTATTTTTCTAAGTATATGTGATCATTTCTCATTCGCTCTTTCGCAAAAAAGTGTCTCCATGTTAGAGACCCCAACTGAGAATGACATCTTATTAGTTGTTTGTTATTATGCTATTCACAACGTGTGTCATGGTCGAGAGGGATCTTAGTTAACTTCTTTTACATGTATGTTTGTTTGATTAGGGATATACATGTATGTTTCTCATTTGATGAGTTCACAGTGTGTGTGTGTGAGTTCTGAACATGACATCCACCTACTTTTCTAAGTATTTGAGTTTTCTTCAAACATTTTAAGTAATTTGCAAGGCCCTTTCTTATATCTTTTCCATCAAGTTTTCATTCACTTATATAGTACCCTATCAAAACCTAGTAAGGTGGTTTTCCTTGCAACTTATGACATTTCTTTTTGCCCCTTATATTTGGGAATGTTGAAAAAAAAAATCTCATAAGCTTTCACCCAAAGTATCATTGGTGTGTATATGTCTCTTTATCGTCATGGAGATAGACAATATGCATTGTTTTCCTTGTTTTTACTTTATCTTCTAAATGTTAACTTTGTTCAATGTTTATTCTTCCTTTAAGATATTGTGAACATCTCCAATGAGAACTTATTGAAGCAATTGAGGTGGAGGGCTTGATTATGACTAAGAAAGACAAGACGTTTGAAGAGAAACCCAATGCAACAAAGACAAAGTCAAATCTTAGAGGCACCAAGCAGAGAGATCATTGTCCAGTCGTTCTCCAACAAAGCATCCTTTCTTGGTTGAGACTTTCACATAGGGTTCGATTTAAACATATCATGAAATTATTTCATGAAGGGTGTGATGCTGAATGATTTGTTAAGTTCCTTCATGGAACTATAAACTCTATCTTTGGTGTTTGGCTTCCAAATGAGATTCAAGTTGGTGTGGGGTGGGACCTTAGGCGAATTGGAAATTTTGAAGTAAAAATGGTCAACTATTGAAGTTCATTGAAAGAAGCATTGGAGATAAACTCCTTTATGAAAAATAAAATAAAAGGCTTTCAAGCTAAGAATGGCAAAGTTATGAGTCACTATATCCTTATGGAAGATCCAATATCTACAATAAAAAAAATAAGATAAAAAACATAAAGTTGAGTTAGGTGTTTTTGGAAAAAAATCGACCAATGTGACTTTAACTCCTAAAACAATATGGTAGTTTGAGAGAAGGCCAAGAAGTCTTTACGAGTTTAAGAGCATCCTTCTTATGCAACATGAGAAAGACTTCGACGAGACTTTTCAACAAAAAAAAATTTTATATGAGATTTTTGTATAAAAGTGAATTTGATTTAAAAAGTATTGTGTTATAGACGTTTTAATTCTAGTTGAAAATAAAGTAGGTAAGAAGGAAGGGACCCCAAAAATTTGTCTATATTTATTTGCTTACTAAAAATTGAATTAGTGGTCATATGAATCCATAATGCGATAGATTTATTTATTTTTAATTATATAACTAATATGGTTTATTAATTTATACTTTAAAATTAAACTCTTTATCCTTACAAATTATTTTAAAGTTTATATTTTAAATAACAAATAAAACTCATAACATAAGTCTATTTCTATTAATTTTATTAACATTATCTTGATAAACTACCTATTATTTATATAATTCATATTTAAATTTAAATTGTTTTTATTATGAGGTGGTTGGTATTTTAAATAATGAATAAACAATTAACCATTCACGTTTATAATTAAACTATTCTCGTTTGGAATGGGACCTAGAGAATTATTGAGAGGACTTGTTTTCTTCCTCCTTGCCGGTCGGTTACGCTGCACTTCCACCTCCTTCCTTGCTCATTCCTCGCCTTTCCTTCTTAGTCTCGACTCTCGTTCGTCTCGTGAGCACCGACTGAGGGGGGACCTGCAAAAGGCACTCCGACGCTCACGTCAACAAAGGGGTTCGACACTCGGTAGCTAGAACATTGTAAATAATGATGTACTTGGTTCTTGGATTTTGTGTCTGTGTATATTACCTTAATGAGTTTTTCTTATTGGGCTGGATTAAGAAGTTGGACCGCGATTAGTGTTGCATTACCTAACTCCTAATCATTGGGTTAGTCTTGCTGATCTTGCTTGAACATAATTGGATTCATGGTGTTGGTCGACCTTATAGATGCAGGCCATAGGGACTCAGTCGATTCAGCGACACGTTATCGATCGTACGGACCATACCAGTACATAAACAATTAAAGTTCTAGGATTACAAATATGTAAATAATAAATAACGTTGTTTTTAGCACAAATATAAAGACAAACAATAATAATTATATAAAGTATTTTGTAAATAATACTTCAGAAAATTGATGTTGAAGCATTAAATATCGTGAGAAATCAAATTAGTAATTGAGATATTTTAAAGATAAATATGAAAATGTTGTAAGCGGCATACGATTAAATGACATAATAATGCTAATATATTAATAAAAATAATTTAATTTTTATATACAATTTTAATTACATACCAAATTTACCATTTTTAATTAAATATTATAATTCATACATTCGAACAATGAGGTTGAATTATTTCACATATGGTGTATGATTTAGGGTTTAAGTAATACTTTAAAGTTTTTCTGAAATAAATTCCCCCTCCTTATATAAATATTATATATATATATATATATATATATATATATATTAGCCTTCTCTTTAACCTTTTTAGGACTTTTTTTTTCAATATCACCTACCTTTCTAATAACACACTATCATAGAAAAAAAAAATACATACACAAAACATTTAACCTTTTTACTTAAGACTCTTTTTTTTTTCAATATCACCTACCTTTCTAATAACACACTATCATAGAAAAAAAAAATACATACACAAAACATGGTAGGTGTAGGTGTGTTTTAAAATTTGAGACATATGTGTATATTAAATTCACATACTTATATTTTCATAATTTATATAACTCATTCAAAACTTATTCATTTATTATTAATATACACATTTTATAAATTCATTAAGTGTACCGATAAGTTCTCGGGTGTCGTTGACCGCTAGTGATGTTGCGACCACGTAAGCGGGGTCCCACGAGCAGCGTGGGTCAGTGTCTCGCGAGGCACGTGCGCTAAGCAACCAAAGAGTGGTCAGATATCGGTCACTAGGATGTACCGACGTACCACATAGTAGTGTGGAGGGGTCAGGCATTGGGACTCAAACAGCAGAGCTGGGCCTCGAGAGGTGGATCCCAAGCTACGTACCAATTATTAGTAATGGAGAAGCCTAGGTCACGAGAGTCCATGCGTGTGGAGTGGATGACGTGTTCAGGCGTAACACAAGTATAAAGCCATTGGAAAGATACGACCAGTGAGGGTCACATTTTAGGGGTCGAGTTGCATGCATGGCGCGCGGACAGCTAGGGCGTTCCCAGGACGGGCGACCCAAGAGATCAGGTGCACGAGGAGGCATCCAGGTGATCGTCCCGTCAGAGGTTGCACTCCAGTAAGGGAATAAGAGTGGGTAACAGTAGTGTTGGGCCCACCCCCTCAGAAAGCCCATTTTGGGTAAAGTGGAAACCCTAGTTTCAACCTATATAAAGGGAAGTAACAAACTTAGTAAGGTACGCTATTCATTCGCGTCGCTTACGTTAAACAATTTTGGTGTTTCCTAGCCCTAAGATTGACTTGAGCGCGGAGTGCAAACGACCTCTAGGGCACCCTTTGTCTTTTGTGTTTTCAGGCATTCAAACGGAAGGGAAAGCACGTGCAAACGTAAGGATACTTGGGCGTGAGAGTGACGAAGACGCACAAAGACGTTTTTGGTCAACCGACAGGAACATTAAGTATGTATGAAAATGAAATGTCTAACTCTTAGTCCAATTGACTACCTCTTATATTATCATCAATAAATTAATCAACATAAACATTAAAGACACTTCACTCTACTTTAGGAAGAATGAATATATGTGTTTAAAACTAGACTTAGAGGCATACACTTGTCACACTACCTTAATTAAATTGTCTCACAGACAAGTGACAGAGTAAATTCTTATAACCTATCAATTATAATTCTTTTTCATACCTTAGATTGGATCATTCGATTCTTACATTCGATCCTCATCACTTAATACATATATAACCTTTTTATTTATTTATAAATATTTTAAAACCAAAGAAGTTCTTTTTTCTCTTGGGGTGAAAATTTTCTAAAACCAACTCAATTTTTCCATTTTAAATTTCTCTTGAACAACAAAATTTCACTAGAGTAGAAAACTCCTGCTTGAACAAAAAAATGGCATGGAAAACAACTTCACAAATTTTAAAAATGTTTGATTGAGTTAAAAATATTTATCTTGAGCAATAAATATAAATACTTGACATCTAGGACATTGAAGTTTTGGGATGAAATTCAAATCCCTCCTAAAAGTTCTCACCTTCTAAGAGGATTTTCATCAAAAAGTTCTTTCATCCCCAAATATTCTTTCCCAACATGGCTTGTATCTAAAACTTCCCCTTTTGAACACCCCACGCTTCAGGAACATCAGTTTACTTCACATACCACAATTTGCAATATCTTATATGTGAACAAACTGACTATGTTATTTGCAAAAGTTCTAAATTCGAAGTCGAATTCTCTCCAACTTGGGGGCAAGATACAATCCAAGAAGACAAACAGATGATCAAGGACTCAAGAGACAATTTACACGGTGAGGAGTCATCTCAACAATCAAGTTAAGGCCCCACCAAATATCCGACAGACCTTACCAGAAAAGGAACGGGGCATACACCAGAACATCAACTTTTCTTTATTCTGGTATTCTTAAAAATAAAAACATGTTGTAAATAATTTGGGCTCACTTTGGGGTTCCAAATAGTAGAATAGACTGTAGTAGGTTCATTTAGCATAATAGGGGGTGTATTTATCATTTTAGCTTGTGCATAGTCCATTAGGGTTAGAATGTAGCCCTAACTTCTAGAAGCTATGCCTAAGGGATGGTTTTGACCATGTTCAACACCCTAGGCAACCCCTCTCCCTTTTCTTTTCTACCCCTCACTCATCTTGCCCTCCAAGTCACTCCTTCCTATATAAAGGGTGTCTTCCTCCATGTATTGACACATTGAAATTTTAAGTAAAGAAACTTTGCTTGAGTGAATTAAGAGTTTGAGTACTACTTTTTATCTAGGTCTTATCTTGGGTGGGTAGTATCCTAAGTGGTGACTCTGGGTCTTATCTTGAGTGAGTGACATCTCAAGTAGCGACTTTTGCATCACTCGTCTTGGAGTCCCTCTGCTCCAAATGGCGTGAATTCCCTTTATAATCCATAAGTTATTTTCATCTCTTAATCTTTTTCCTTCTTTATCTGCACCATTATCCATTTCCATTTCATGTTCTTTAATGTTCTTTCCATTCGATCATTCTTTATCATTTTAGTCTTGTTTTGTTTCCTCTTTTATGTTCTCTTCAATTTCGCACCTTTGCATCATTGTCACCATATTATTGTGTTTTTCTCTTTTGTCTTATGAAGTGAACCTTCACACTTATTTAACCACTTGGTTAAGTTCGTGTCTAGTGGGGATCTTCTTAGGGTTCTCACCTTTAAATTGTTAAAATCCAAAATCTAAACAAAAGCAAAACCTTTAAAATATGCAATCTAAAATCAACTCACATCATGTTGCCTCTGGTGGAGTTCACTTATAATAATAGTTATCATGCTAGTATTGGAATGACACCTTATGAAGCTTTGTATGAAATGAAATGCAAAACTCCTTTATGTTGGTATCATGATGGTGAAATAATTTTAGTTGGGTCAGAGTTAATTCAACAGACCACTGAGAAGGTGAAGAAGATACAAGACAAAATGAAAGCTTCTCAAAGTAGGCAGAAATCCTATGCAAATGAGAGGAGGTCAAGTGGCAAAGGCGACGAGACCGTATATGTAAAACATGGGGCCTGTGCAGATGAAGTTTTCGTTGTCTTCGACGTGGAAGAGACCGAGGATGATTTGGACCAGGATATGAGGTTATGGTGGGAGGAAAGCACACCCTTGCTGGGTCCCATGGTGCCGGAGGAGTAGAGTAGTGTGGTTGTGTCGTCCTGCATACTAGGGTTTAACATCAAGAAATTGAAAGTTATGTATATTAGTGGAAAAATGCGAAATCAAATGGAACCCGATGATCGAATTAGTGTGCTTTCCACAAGGAATAGAGGACCCAGAAAAACCCTAAATCAGTCCAACATTTGACAATACAATTTTCTATGTTGTGCGCGTCTGTAAGAACCCTAAAACAACGAAACAAGAGTTTAGGAGTGTGAAAAGCATAATACGAAGAAAGAATCATGGAGCGTGTTGGTGGAGTGAGAAATTGAATCACACCTGTCGACTTCGAGAAGGATGACGAGATCTTGAATCACACGTAGTCGGTGGATGCGGAGGAGAAAATGGTGATACACAAAGGGGATTCAAAGAGAAATTGGAATAGAGAAGCGAGGGTTCAAAGAGAAATTCAAAGAAAGAAATGAGAAATTCAAAGGTTTCAGAGATTTTGTTTGGAAAATAAAATTTAGGTTTTCACTTTCAGAATTTACGAAAAAAGAACTTATGGAGGCAATCAAAACATGGGCAGGAGAAAAAAATAATCTATTTATAAAATGGTAGTCGTAACTATTTTTGCTTTTTTAAAATCCGTACGTAACATATGAATATAATCTATATATAAATATTTTAGTTTTTTTAATTAAATATGTAATATCTTATTTACGGATAAAATCCATATGTAACTATTTCTATTTTTTAATTAAATATGTAATACGTTATATACAAATAAAATTCGTATGTAACAACTTATTTTTTTTAATTAAAAATGTAATGTTGTATATACGGATGTGATCTGTATGTAATTATTCTTACTTTATGATACCAAAATTACATACGGATTATGTCCGTATGTAATTGTTTTTAGTTTACATATGAAAAAATTCGTATATAATGTGTATTTACATATTAAATTAAATTCGTATGTAAATATTCACATATAATATTCAATTTACATACAAATTCATATGGATATGTAATAATTAGTATGTAAATAATTAATTTATTGTAGTGGTAACATTTTTAAATTTTTTTTTTACAGTGCATGTTCAAATTAATATAATGTAGGGAGAATTTGACCCAACATAGGGGTGCAATTATAAAATCTCATCCTGGCCCAAGATAACACCAAATACACATTCAAAAAAATTTCACACTTGAATAATAATCTTGAAAGCTCCGTTCATGTGTCCATAAAACACATTACAGAAAGTTCATTCCAAAAAGAATTTAATTTGTTTTAGAAAGTTTATTGTGAACATCTTATTTGAGAAATGAAATTTTGCCAAAAATTCTGTTATGAAAAAATTATTATAAAAAATTATAAGATAATAAATTTAAAAAATATTTTTTTTAAAAAGTAAGATGATATTTTAAAATTTACGAGGGCAGGAATAAAAAACCTAATCATATGTCTAACTTTTTTTTATGAGAACAATATCATCAATCTGATATATGTTTATTCTAGTTGTACATTTTTTGAATTTTGTGAATTGATTATGTATAGCATTAAAATTATTATATTTTTGTTCCTAAAAAAATAGTTATAAAGAAGATAGGTGAAGAAAGCTTAATGCAGAGTTGGAAAGTTTAAGGCAATTAATCAAACACATGGGGCATATGGGGAAAAGAGAAAAAGAAAGGTGTTACCTTGAAGGAGACCCAACCATGTGATGTAATTTGGAGTGTTACCACTTTGCACTTTGCCATTGCTTTCTTTCATAGTTATGAATGGTTGCAAAATTCTGGTTCTAATCCAAAACTCTAAATACAACTTCTCCTTTTTTTTTCACTTTATTCTCGACTTTAAAAAATATTTGTAATTTTGGTTATACAATTTGTGTGTTTCTTTTTAAAAAAATTTAACCCGTAAATTTTTTAGACAATATTGTTCCTTAATTATTATCCATGATTTTGTTACTTTTCAATTTAATTGTCTATTTTTTTCAATCTCCATCAGATTAGTTTTTCATTAGATATTAATATATATATATATATATAACTTCTCACATTAATCAATAAACATTTTATTTTATTAAATCATATTTAGACCAAAGTCCAAAATCTATTTCATACGAGTCACATTATTAATTTACATAATTTTCTAACATTCTCGCACTTGACTCATATGATTTAATAATTACATAAATTATAATGCACATTGAAAGGCTTTGCATAAAATGGTTCTATCATCCATCAAAATTAAGGATACATAAATAATAAGAGTCATGACGATTACATGTCATTTAATCAACATGTTTCATTCCCTATACTACTATATCATCCTTTTTTCTCCCTAATATGATTTTATAATGAGAAGTCCATAATTGGTTCAAACATAATGTCATTTTCATCATCAGGAACATACTTGTTTTCCACACCATAATTTGCATGCATATACATAAAGTAGAAAACATAGATTCAGAAACTTTTATATATCAATGAGCTCAAAGTGTCAAATAAAACATTAATAACAACATTCATCATTATCTAGTAGACATAATGCTCATATTCTCAACATGAGTCGTAAATGGACCATAACCCTTTTGTTAGAGGGGCAATAAGAATAAGATCAGTGTTAATATGTTCTATTGACACTCTATGTTTCTGAACTCTCTCTTTAACGACAAAATATTTCAATTTTCAATTTCATATGTTTAGCATCTTTCGAATACTTGTCGTTTTTAGAAAAGAAGACAACTGCGAAAATATCACAATAAATTCTCAGTAGCTTGACAATACTGTTAACAATTTTTAAAACCTGAAATAAAATTCCGCAACCAATTAGTCTGTGGCCTCAAAGCATGCCACAAATTCAGCCTCCATGGTGGATGTAGTGATGATTGATTGCTTCACATTTTTTCATTGACTGTCTTGGTTTGTGTTGCGTTTACTGTTAGGACTAATGTTCCGTGGATGCTTCGTAATCGATGAAATACTTGAATCATTTCATTGGTATAATAGGCTTCCATTTAGTCTATTATTATAATTTTTTATGAATATGTATAGTCTACCTATGTATCGTTTTTGTTAATATATGAGTTTTGGTTTAATCCCCCATATTTTTGTATTTTTTAATAATACTTTTTTCATGTGATGACAAATGATTGTTGTTACTTGAGGTGTCAACATAACTAAGATGTCAAGTTGCATAATGATGCCTAACATGAACTTTTATAAATAAATAAAAAGTTCAAATAAAAGTATACAAATTCTATGCATTTTAATAATTTTTTCATGAGAAGGATATCAATAAATAAAAAAACACACAAAAAATAATTTAAAAAACAATTCATTACTTAAATTTTGTATGATTGTAGATATTGGATAATTTTTTAATCTTTTCAAATTTCAAGTCATTACCACTTTATTTTATTATTAGTTCTTTAAAGAAATTATGACAACTTTGATTAGATATCATAAAAAACAGTGTTTAGAAACCTTGATTTGATATCATAATATTTTTTTATAACAAATCATTTGAAATCTCATTTGGCTACATCTATAATTTTTATCTCCCTAAAAATGCAAGTACATATTTAACTTGTTTATAAAATAAACTTAAAACGTACTATAACGTTTATTTAGATAAACTTCTATAAATGTTTTTTAGAAGAAAAAAAATCTTCTTAACCCAAAAAATAAAATATATTAATATAAATATTAGATAAAAGTGAAAGTTGGTTAATTTGAATGTTAGACTCCAAAGAAACCCTAAGTACTTGAGGTTGAACATTTTTGGTTTGAACGTGATCTCCATACGAAGTTATATAGGCCAACCATAATGTCTCTATTAAAAGCTTCTCTTCTTCTCCAAAGTGCCATTTTCTTAATAAATTATTTTGGTGCCAGCGAACAATAGTCCAACATTTCATTGGTTTGTCCCAAAATAATTCTCTGTCTCACCAAAATTTTAAATAAAAAATGCCTGTAATTGTAAATGTCTTTCTTGTTACAAAATTAATCAATTTCTACATTTCTAACCCTCAAATTCCTTTATTTTATTTAATTAAAAGATATAAAAAATTTAAATATTCAATTAAAAAATATAAATTTTTAATTAAAAATACTAAAGATTTTATAAGCTACTAAACCCAAAAGTTATTATAGAAAAATACTCGAGTCTATGACGGCTACAACTTTACATGACCAAAAGACCAAAAGATTGCATGATTACGATTTACTCTATTTAAATGATTTGGTAAAGCTTTTATGAGACGTATTAAAGCGAATTAGTATATTATAATTAGGATTGTGACTGTTTTATTATTAATATTATTAAAATTTGAAAACTAAAAATGAAAACGATAAGAATTATCTTGCTTCACCCATACACAGGAAAAACAAGTTGTACTTATTCATGGCACACGTTACATTTATGCAACTGAATATCTGTAAATACACATGAAATGGTTTACTGCAACAGTGCCATAAATTTAAGAATTAATAAAACTGAAATGAATGTTTTAAGGGACCAATTTGTTTAAAACACAGTAAAAGTTTAATTGTGTTTTCCCTTTTGAAAAAAAAACTCCATTCATATTTCAAAAGTGAATATTGAAAAAAAATATTAAACATGTAAAATGAATAAATTTTATTTGATCATGTGACAGGGTGTATGATTTCATAACTGTGACGGTAATGATAAAAAATACGTATCTATGTATTTGATTAAGAATCTTTTCAGATAATAATTTATGATTATTATTTTTTAAAATAACCATTGTATTATTAATTATTTTATACAATTTGAAAAATTATGGTAACTATTTTTCAACAATTACCATGAAATTATATATGTGCACATAGATACTCCATTCATTGATTTTTAAAAAAAAAAATATATAAATTGCTTCAATTCATACCAACTACAATTTGAATAAAATTGTGGTGCACACCATTATGAGATTGGTGGTAGAGATTTTGAGAAACCTCAAGTAACAACTTAAAAGATTATTTGTATTAATTTCTATATAAAAGATTATAAAGTAAAATACAATGATATATATTACTTAAATCATCTAATATCAAACAATAACTTTAACCTTAAATAATTTTTTACATCTCTCTTATATTCTATACTTGTTAAGGACCACATAATCGATATAACATTTCAGATCTCAACGGTGTACCGATCGAATGTAGTATAGGCACACGTTTGTCGGGCCGCCTGATAGTTCAAGTTTAATTACGCTCAATCAAGGTCAGCAGAGCTAATATGTGTTTAGGAACTAGATAATTCGGCCCTAAACACGCTCCAACCCTTTAAACTTGATCCAATAAGAAAAGCCCATTACAGGTAATATAAATAGCGCATATTCCAAGAAATAGGTATGTTAAACAAACAAGTGCCAAACCATTTTGTTGACTTGAGCGTTGAAATGTCTTCTGCAGATACCCTCATTCAAAAATCACTAGAGGACCAAGAACCGATACTAGGAAGGATAGGTAGGAACAAACAAGGGAGTACAATCAACCAAGAAGAAAAAATGAGACGAATTCTCTCAATAGTTATCCGAATCTTCAATTCTTACATGAGAACACGTTATATCATAGATTTAAAATTCTTATAATAAAGAATCTAACACTGAAAAAAGACCTGATTATAAAAAAAATTAAGTTCAAAATTTTAAACAAAATTTAATGTTTGAATTTTTTAAATAAAAAATATATTAAAGAAAAGAACTTACACTAAAATGCTCTACTGGATTTAGTGCAGGTTCACTATAAACGAGTTGATGAGTATTTTAATGTTGTAACACAATTAGAAACATAAATATTTATTTTATTACCTTATATTTGAAGAGCTGATATTATTTTCCCAAATCAATAAAAACCAATTATTTATATATTAACATCATATAATAAATTAATCATTATTTTTATTTGAAAATAACCGCTGTTTTTGTTTTAAATTTTATTATGAATGATGTTTTCAGATTTTGATGAAATATTCTTCTTCTTCTTCTTATTTATTTTCAAATAATTTAAATTAATATTAATATATTCACAACGTGAAAAGAAGGTACTTATTTAATAAGTAAGATTATTTTAATAATTTACTTGAATAAGTAATATCTTTACTGTCATTCTTAATTTATAAGAAAAAACCTTATATTGCATTTTATTGGACGGAAGAAGTGAAATTTAATTCTCATAGTGTTTGAAATTTTATTATTGTAAAAAAAAATTGACGTTATTTATTATTGAAATTTCAATTTAAAAATTAAAAAAAATCTTAATATAATAGTATAAATTTACAATGTCCATTAGAAAACATATTGGTATTCTTAGAATTTCGTAGAAACACTAATTAAAAAGAAATGATTTGTTACATTTTATTTCCAATTCCTCACCAAGGACCTAGAAATGGCATAGTGCAGGCCACGAAAATGTCCAGCTTCACTGGTCCCACATCGCTCTTTCGCCCAACAAGAAACCTCAATATTTTAAATTTGTTTGAATATTAAAATAAATATAAATAAAAGACAGAGAGAGACGCAGCAACTCTGTGAAGGAAAGAGAAGCTAAAACTTGTTTTCTGTATAATTAAATATTATGAATAAATATATAATGAATAATTGTGTACAGTGGCTGTCCTCTTATTACAGCATTTCTTGAAAAGTCTTTGAGAAGAGAGAGAAAGCTCGAGAAGAGAGAGAAAGCAGAGTGAAGTTGCTCCATATACCTTTGTTTTGTTCTTCTTTATCGTTTTCTCCAGCTTCTAATTTTAGCCTCTTCTCTCTCACAATTGTCGTTCAAACTTCAAAGCTAACGTTCTCTGCTGTCCGATCTGACTCACTGAGTTCCTTTCTCTGCTCCACTCGGATGAGTTGACAGGGAGATCGCGCCGCACTAATCGCCATGGTAAATTCCGATTAATCTCTCTATATTCTCTCTCGCCATCGTCTCCTTGCTTTTCCTTTGACTCCTTCAGCTGCTTCGTTGAATCTGCGCGACTTTGATTTTTTATTTTTTTTTTAAATTCTTGCGTGTGACTATGATTTGTTTGGCGGATTTTATTGTTTATAGTCTATTTTTTTTTTTCGGCGTTTGGATGATTCGGATAAATATTTTTATTTATTGTGGTGAGAGATATGTTAGTCGATCCACGCATTACTACTAGAAGATCTTGTGAAATGGAGTTCGGGGAATATGAAGGGTTGATGAATAAGATTGGGGAAATTGTGGGCAGGCAGTGTTTGTACGTTATTTGATGGTTAATTGCTTGGAAATAATTTGATCAGAGTCTTACGAATGTTAGATTGGTTGTTGGAGGGAAGTTGAATAATAAGAAAAATGAAGGGACTCTTTATTCAGCATATTTCCCTATGAATACTTGGACGGAAATTAAAATAAATGAGGTGAAGGTCGTAAGATTTACATGTTTGTTTAAAAAGAGAATTACCTGGTATTGATTCAATACTGATTATCATGGCCGTTTTGAGGGAGAAGAAGGGTGGTATGAGATTATGGTATCTCCAAAGCTTGTAAAAAGTGCCTTGAGCTATGTTATAAGTGAGATTTCTTTTCCTGCAAGTGCCATCGAATATATATAGATAAATAGCTAGCTTAGCTACGATGATTTGGTATCAAGGAAAAAACAATAGAAATAAACCCATCCTACTCAAGTAAAACACTTTTGATATACTGTCTTTTTAACTTGAAATTGTTGAATATATTTGCAAGAATTTGATCATTCATTTGTGGCACTTCAAGAAATTGAAAATATATTGACTAAACATTGAGTCATCTCTGAAGGCATCACTTTGGCTCTTGACTATTGCTTGACTATCAACGATTCTTATAGTTCACAGCTGCATGGTGGTCTATGATTTAAGTATGGCAACAACTTAGGTGAATGCCAACATTTTTGCTTTTCTTTTCACACAGTACTTGTTGACTGAAAAGAAAATATCAAATACCAAATAATTTTTATATACATTTTTAAATAAATACCAAATTTACCACTTTTAATTAAATTATAGTCCATACATTCAGACAACGATATAGAATTATTTCACATTATTTATGTATTTAAATTAAATTCTAAATTTTACTACATATTTAAATATCACACTTATTAATTTACTTTGAACTTTATACATGATAAATTTACATACAAGTTTATCATTAACTACTTGTCTAACATCCCATTAACCATTACATTAATACTAATCATCATAAGATAGATAAACATCTAAGTAATATTTACATAATACTTTAAAGTTTTTCAAAGAAAATTGTATCAAATGATAACCACCCGAGCCCCTCCTTCCCTATCATATCGCCTCACTGCCCGTAAGAGTCAATGTCTTGGCTGCAGCTACATTTTATGATGCTCTACACTGGCTTTATGGTCAGCCCCCTCCATAGATAAGTCTTTTCTGAGATACTTGAAACAAATTCTGATGCCAATTTATTAGAAACCTTCCTTAAAAGCTAGCTGTCAAAGGGGGAGAAGCAATCCACTCAACTCAACTGCACATTTTGATATTACTCAATGTGGAACTAGGTCTATTAATTTTTAAACTCATACTTAGAGCACCTGAAGCAGAAACGTTCTTCTTGTTTTAGGTTCTGGAATGTTGGACATGTTTCAGGCACTGAAACCTATAACTAAACCCTCTTTATTCGGCTTCCACTTGAAAAAATGGGGATGGATATTCAAGGGCATGACATGAGTATAACATTTATTAGAAACAAATTCTGATAGCAATTTATTAGAAACCTTCCTTAAAAGCTAGCTGTCAAAGGGGGAGAAGCAATCCACTCAAGCACTCAACTGCACATTTCGATATTACTCAATGTGGAACTTAGGTCTATTAATTTTTAAACACATACTTAGGGCACCTGAAGCAGAAACGTTCTTCTTGTTTTAGGTTCTGGAATGTTGGACATGTTTCAGACAATGAAACCTATAACTAAACCCTATACGAAACCCTAAACTCTCTTTATTCGGCTTCTACTTGAAAAAATGGCGATGGATATTCAAGGACATGAGTATAACAATAATATATTTATATGTAATTTTTAAATTTTTTTAAAACATGTCAGTTAAAAATTTGTATAAGATATTAAAAACAATGTTTGTTTGTATGTTTTTTGTGAGGGTCATTATCACAGCAAGCTGCTTATACCACAATCAAAATATACAAATCTTGATTATTATTTTAAATCTTTTGTTATGTTGCTTTATATATGTATATATATATATGTATGTATGTATGTATGTATGTATGTATGTATATATATATAGAGAGATAGAAAGAGCCATTTTTATATGATAGTGAGAGGAATAAATATTGACCATTACATTTTGTTGTAAATGGTCACGATTAATACACATAATAAGTTATGCGACCTTTTTAAGGATCGCATGACTTTTTAAAACTTTTAATCTTTGTCATTCATGTATAGCTGTATGACCTAGATTTACTATTTTCACTCTCATAAGGAATCTTCTTCTCACTATATATATGTGTGTGTGCGTGTGTGTATGTATATATGTATATCAAACATATCAAATGAGAACTTTTCTTGTTGTGAGAAATGAAAACAATTAAAAAAAGACCATTAGATCATATTTGATTGGTATATATGAAAAGAAAAATGTACATGACATTTTTAATTGGCTATGTGACTACTAATTAACTTTTACTCTTCACTATTGAGGTATTGTTGTATGACCCAATTTTTTAGTTATCATTTACCGTGACAACAAGAATTGTGTGTGTATGCATGTATGTAAGCTGTGTGTAGTGTGTATGCATGTATGTAAGCTGTGCGTAGTGTGTATCTATCTATGTTGCGTCCACTTTTCATGTTGAAGTCCCTGGTTCACAGCTTACAACTCTATCTATGATGTTAGCATTTTGATCCATAATTTGCACATAATCTTCCTGAAATTATGAAATTGCTTGCAATGATCATTTCCCAATATTTATTTATTTATGTATCTAACATTTTGTTACGATATTTTTTTATTTTGGTCATTATATTTCCATTGTTAATTATTATTCTTGTTGTTGAAATAAAATGAACTAATGGAGTTAACTGTGGTATGCATGTTTCTGTAAACTCAATCCAGAGGGTTGGCAATGCCATTTATGACCAGAGCACATTTGCTTTCATTCCTTTTCTCTTCAACAACTTGGTTACATATTAGCTACTTACTTCAACAACTTGGTTACTTTGGATAACTATCTTTAATTTTTGTGCATGCCTTGTGGGAATATTTGCTTCAATGAGAAATTATATAACTTTTAGCAAATAACACACACACACATATATGTGTGTATATATATATATATTTTGCTGTGGATGTTTAATACATTTGTCTTTGCAGTCTGCACCAGTGAATATTATTGTAGGTTCTCATGTCTGGATTGAAGATCCAGCACATGCATGGGTTGATGGAGAAGTTTCTAAAATCAATGGTGAAGAAGTCCATGTTCGCACCACAGCTGGGAAAATTGTGAGTCAAACTGTCTGTACTGTGTATTTGTGAGATTGTTTGCAATTGTTTTTGTAGTACTCCTGTGTCATTTTTACTGTGTTAAATCACTTTCAGATATTAAATATTTATTTTTCATTTACTATATATTAATTTACAGAATTATCTATGTCCTATATGTTTGACCTGTAATAAAACGAGTTATACTAGGCCTTACTATCATGATTGGTTAAGTCTGGAAATCTGGTTGCAGGTTGTAAAAAATATCTCAAAGGTTCTTCCCAAGGATAATGAGGCCCCTCCTGGAGGTGTAGATGACATGACAAAATTGTCTTACTTGCATGAACCAGGTGTTCTGCACAATTTGGCAGCTAGATATGAACTCAATGAAATCTATGTAAGATTGTAAAATATCTATTATTTCATTTGTTACTGAGATTGTTTATGTTACATAAGTATTGAAACATATGAATGGTACAATCATGCTACTCCTCCATCATCATTGCAGACATATACTGGAAATATCCTGATTGCTATAAATCCTTTTCAAAGGTTACCACATCTATATGATACTCACATGATGGAACAATACAAAGGAGCTGCTTTTGGAGAATTGAGTCCCCATGTTTTTGCAGTTGCAGATGTTGCGTACAGGTGACTGATAGATGCCTTTCATTTTCTGTTTTATTGTTTTTGTATGGTTTATTAATGTCCATTGTTTGTATTCATCAGGGCAATGATTAACGAGGGGAAAAGCAACTCAATTCTGGTTAGTGGTGAGAGTGGGGCTGGAAAGACAGAGACAACAAAGATGCTTATGCGGTATCTTGCGTATCTTGGGGGTCGATCTGGAGTAGAAGGGCGTACAGTAGAACAACAAGTTCTAGAAGTATATATAGTTGCATTTTTCTTGTTTTGTCCTCCTCATATTTTTTTAGCCTTACACTTACTTTTAGCTCCTTTATATTATTTCATTTTGTTCTAGATAGATTTGTTAGGTATGTAGGGTGTTAAAAAGGTGTGGAAATGGTTTCCTCATACTTGCTTCTGTATTAATTACTTTGCAGTCTAATCCAGTTCTTGAAGCATTTGGCAATGCCAAAACTGTTAGAAACAACAACTCAAGGTGAGTGTTGACAGCCACATGGTATATAAAGTAAAATGAAATTGATCATACATTGGTTAGGCAAAGTGATTGTGATTATGTTACTTCATATATAGAGTGAGGGAGAAGAAAGTGTGATAGATCAGTTTGATTTGTCATTCGCTAAATTCTATTTACTCTTAGAATTGTGTGTTTGTCTGCTATATGTTGAACTGAGTAGTAAAAGAAGACATATTACATATTTTTTTCTTGTTCAAGACATATTACATCATGATATCCCCCCCTGATTGAGATGCAGTCGTTTTGGTAAATTTGTCGAGATACAATTTGACAACAAGGGAAGAATCTCCGGGGCAGCTATACGGACATATTTGCTTGAAAGGTCCCGTGTCTGTCAACTTTCAGATCCTGAAAGAAATTACCATTGCTTTTACCTTCTATGTGCAGCACCAGCTGAGGTAAAATGTTCTTCTTTGATGTTGTAATGTTTCCTTATCTCTATCACAAAGATTCGCTCCTATATTAAATTGTTATTATATTCATATTTAATCATTGCGACATTATTTTATAGGAAAAAGAGAAATATAAACTGGGAAGTCCTAGCTCCTTTCATTACTTAAATCAATCCAACTGCTATTCGCTGGATGGAGTGGATGATGCTGAGGAATATCTTGCAACTCGAAGGGCAATGGATGTTGTTGGAATAAGTGAGGAGGAGCAGGTTAGTCTTTCTGAATCCTAGTTCTTAATAAAGTGAGATTTTTTATGATTGCTTTAATGATATGGCCCTGTATTGCAGGAGGCTATTTTTAGAGTTATTGCAGCAGTTTTGCATCTTGGAAACATTGAATTTGCAAAAGGAGAGGAGATTGACTCTTCTGTCATTAAGGATGAGAAGTCTAGGTTCCATCTTAATGTTACCGCTGAACTTCTAAAGTATGGCCAACATCATCCTTTTATGCATTACTGCATTATCATTTTATCAATGTAGTATACATTTTAACATAGCATTATTGTAGGTGTGATTGTAAGAGCTTGGAAGATGCACTTATCAAGCGTGTGATGGTAACGCCCGAGGAGATTATTACAAGAACCCTTGATCCTGTTGCAGCTCTTGGTAGCAGGGATGCATTAGCTAAAACCGTTTATTCTCGTTTGTTTGATTGGTAATGAACCTTTATCACTGCTGTAATTTACAAAATAGATCCTCTCTTTCATTGATATGTTGGAGGAAAGAAATTATTGAAAAGGTCTAAAACTAAAATCTATTATGTAAAAGAACCTAAACAATTTTATTCTTACCAAAGGACTGTTTATTTACCTTTATGTTTGACACATTTAATTTGAATATCAATTGGGAATTTTAGTTGCCTGTTTTAAATTACTTTAGAATTATGGTAATCACATTTATAGTTGAAATAACCATGCATTAACATTCTGGAATAATTTGTCGTTGACGACA
This sequence comes from Phaseolus vulgaris, assembly GCF_051622355.1. Taxonomy (NCBI): domain Eukaryota; kingdom Viridiplantae; phylum Streptophyta; class Magnoliopsida; order Fabales; family Fabaceae; genus Phaseolus; species Phaseolus vulgaris. The sequence goes on along the minus strand of NC_143500.1, from coordinate 35,090,167 downwards.
TGTGTGATTAGACCAAATTTGTTCTAGATTTCTTTTTTATGGTGTCATACTCTGTCATAATTGCTTCCAGGCTTGTGGAGAAGATTAACAATTCGATTGGACAAGATCCAAATTCAAAATCTATTATCGGAGTTCTTGATATCTATGGGTTTGAAAGCTTTAAATTCAATAGGTAAGCTAATGATTTCGTCTAGCACTTACGGTTTTGTATTTAGCCTTGTATCTAACAAATTTCTTTTACTTAGTTTTGAGCAGTTCTGTATTAATTTTACAAACGAGAAGCTGCAACAACATTTTAATCAGGTTTGGTTATTTCTGGTTCAAATTTGTGGTATATATTCTCTAATTTTTTCCCTTTGGAGACTGAGTGTTTTTTAATCCCAAATGGTTGCAGCATGTCTTTAAAATGGAACAAGAAGAATACACCAAGGAAGAGATTAATTGGAGTTACATAGAATTTGTTGACAACCAAGATGTTTTGGATTTAATAGAGAAGGTATTTTACTGTTGCTGCCTTGTGACCAATTTATACTCTTTATTTTCCCACTCAATAAATTCAGGTAGTGATGATTTTAATATTCAATCTTTTGCAGAAACCTGGAGGAATAATTGCCCTTCTTGATGAAGCCTGGTATGCAGCTGGGAATGACTTCATTGTTAATCTAATATTGTTTTTCAGATAAATAGAAGCTACATGCATTACCTTTTCTGAAGTTACCTTCTCTTACTTTCTCATTTTCATACCTGTATGCTATTTCCAATCTGTTTAGAGTAGGAAATAATATATAATAATATTTAATATCAGACATTGCATAAACTCTCTAATTTGCTTGGACTCACTACCTCCCTGTAATACAGTATGTTTCCAAAGTCTACACATGAAACATTTGCTCAGAAATTGTATCAGACATTCAAAAACAACAAGCGGTTCATCAAACCTAAACTTTCTCGGACTAGTTTTACCATATCCCATTATGCAGGGGAGGTAAATATATTTGGTATTTTTTTCATTACATGTTCCCTTTTATTACTTTCTAATATTTTTTGTTGCTTGAATGTATTTCTTCCTTCTTTTTGACGTTTTTTCCTTTGTCCAGGTGACGTATCTAGCTGATATGTTTCTTGACAAAAACAAGGATTATGTAGTGGCAGAACATCAGGATTTGCTCATAGCCTCAAAATGCTCATTTGTGGCTGGTCTATTCCCCCCTTCTCCAGAAGAGTCTTCAAAATCATCAAAGTTCTCTTCAATAGGATCTCGCTTCAAAGTATTATTATTTTTTACTACTCTTCCTTAATTCTCTTATACTTTGTTATCAGTCTTTGACATCCTGTATCAGATATATGGAATTTTGTTTTCTTGTTATGCATGTAGTAAATGACACATTTCTGGAACATGCAGCTGCAACTTCAATCTTTGATGGAGACCCTGAATTCAACAGAACCTCACTATATCAGATGTGTGAAGCCAAATAATGTTCTCAAGCCTGCTATTTTTGAAAATCTCAACATTATCCAACAATTGCGTTGCGGTGTGAGTATATCACTGTTTCTTTCTCATTGTTGCCTTTATATAATTGACAATAGAAGGGATAATATCTGTCACCTGTTTGCACTTGGTGATTGTTTGACTGATGGTCATTTTTCTTCAGGGTGTTCTTGAGGCAATTAGAATCAGCTGTGCTGGATATCCTACCAGACGAACCTTCTATGAATTTCTAAACCGATTTGGTGTTCTTGCCCCTGAAGCTCTGGACGGAAAGTAATCTATCTCATTTCTGGGCTGTTTTAATCTTTGAATTGGAAAAGGGCTCTGTATTTGAATCCCCTTTTGCTTTTTGTCTCTACTTATGTGTTCATTGTTTTTACTTGTTCCTTCTCAGCTATGATGTCAAGGTTGCATGCCAAATGATCCTGGATAAAATGGGTATGAAAGGCTATCAGGTGATACTCCTTTGTCTTTACAACTTTATCTGTTGACAAAGGTGTTTGGGAGGGTCGGTTTTAGGAAAGACGATCAGTGAGCCATGCTCTACTATTTTTCTAAATAAATGTCACCTGCATATGTGATTTGTTTTTTTAGCATGGACATGTTGAAGTATTAAAATACCCAACTCTCTGAAGACTCAAGAGGCTTATGGAGCTTCTGAAACAACTTCATGCTAATTCTCTGTAGACTATTCCAGGGATTTTTTTTACTTAAAGACAAAATAGAAGTAAAAGCTTAATGGCATATCTGCTTGTTCGATCCAGTTTCTAACTTCTTCATAGTTTCTTATAACCTCAAGTGACTTATGATCTTCTTAGTTGGAAAATTGCTTTATTTTTTATTTCATGACCTTTCAACTTTAAACTAAATGGAAGTCCTTTTGTATGAATGAATTTTATATACTATGTAATCATGAGATTTATGATGGTTTACCAGATAGGAAAGACAAAGGTTTTCCTAAGAGCTGGCCAGATGGCTGAATTGGATGCAAGAAGGGCAGAGGTTCTTGGAAATGCTGCTAGAGTCATCCAGAGGCAAATACGTACCCATATTGCACGCAAGGAATTCATTGAATTGCGCCGAGCTGCAATGTGTCTGCAATCTAATTTGCGAGGTATCCTTATTCCTTAGTTCTATCGAATATGTTTGCTTTGTTTTTTATTGCTTCTTTATTTGGTAGTTCATTACCTTAACCGTATGTTTGGGATGAACTAAATTTCTAGAACAAAAATATTTTTTTTCCCTCAAAAGTTCTCTTGGCGACATTTTAATAGTAATCTGTCTTGCATGCAAGATGAACTGATTCAAACATACTTCGAGACAATCTCTTGTATGAACAAGCTATTGGTATTGGTATGTGTTTATAAATAGTAGTGGTGATGTCTTAGGTCTGTCTGCCAATGCCAAATCCACCAAATATGAGAACTGTCCATCTTATCTCTAAAAATAGTTAGGATTGGGAAAGAGCTAAAGGGAAACGTGGACATTCTAACAATTGGGCTTGCTATCAACATTTAAGTCTTGCTTCTTTATTCATTAAGCATATGTTCCATAAATCCCCTGTTTGTATACTGTGTTATTCATGGCATTCTAAAATTCACGCAACCTTAAATCATTGGGATTTCTCCTAATGTAGGTTTCTTTTTCATGGTTTGGTACTGTATAACTTACTCTCAAATTCTCAATCTGATTCTAATTCTTATGGTGCTTTTCAATAACAAATAGGAATATTGTCCCGGAAACTATATGAGCAGTTGCGGCGTGAAGCAGCAGCTGTAAAAATGCAGAAGAACTTCAAAGGATACATTGCCAGGAAATCATACTTAAAAGCACGATCATCTGCAATTGTATTACAGACAGGTCTAAGGGCTATGAAAGCTCGTGATGAATTTAGATTTAGAAAGCAAACAAAAGCTGCAATTTACGTGCAGGTGCCCTTGTTGATCTTATTCATAGTTAGACTATTAAGAAAAATGAAGTCATGCAACCTTTTTATGTGCCTTACCATAATGATTATTTCTGTTAATCTCTGCAGGCTCATTTGCGTCGGCTAATTGCATATTCATATTATAAACAATTGCAAAAGGCTGCAGTTGTTACTCAATGTGGATGGAGGGGAAGGGTTGCTAGAAGGGAACTTAGAATGCTTAAAATGGTATGGATAATACTTTCTCTGTTATGGTGTACTGAGTCTTTTAAAAAGGTGCCTTAGGAGGAATATTGTGTAATTGTATTCAGGCTGCAAGAGAAACTGGGGCTCTCAAAGAAGCTAAGGACAAACTAGAAAAGCGGGTTGAAGAACTTACTTGGCGTTTGCAAATTGAGAAGCGTTTGAGAGTAACTTCATTATCATATATTTACATATATTTTTATTTCCATGTTAATTATTGATATTAATGTTGCAATTTTTAATACCATAAACTTGTTTCATTTAAACTTATTAGACTGATTTGGAAGAAGAAAAGGCACAAGAAATTTCCAAGTTACAGGATGCTTTGCATGCAATGCAAATACAAGTCCAAGAAGCAAATGCCAGGGTCATCAAAGAGCGTGAGGCGGCAAGAAAGGCCATCGAAGAAGCACCTCCAGTTATTAAGGAGACTCCTGTTTTAATTCAAGATACTGAAAAGATTACTTCTCTATTGGCTGAAGTCAGTAGTTTGAGGGTAGGCAAATGATCTTCATTTTGACAAATGACAATACATCAGTAACTTCTTAAGTCATAATATTTTCTGATCTGATATGAATTATTTATAAATATGTTGTAACAATTTTTTAAGAGCCCAATGGATTTTGTTGCAAATGCCTCCACTTTTTTTATCCTTTAACTATGTTTCTGCTTGGTTCTCTTAAATTAATTTCCATAGAGTCCTTGGCCTTCAATCATCTTTCAAATTAATGAAATGTGAACGTAGTAATTACATATTATATGCTGAATTTCTCCCTGCTCATCCTACAATCTGAGTTCTACTTAAATTGGAGTCCTTTTACATAATAGTTGTGGGGCACTATACATATTTACAATGAATAATTGAAAATGTATTGAGTACCCTTATTTAATCTCTGACACAGGAATCACTGCTATTGGAAAAAGGGGCCAAAGAAGAGGCAAGCAAAGCTCAGGTTGAGGCTGAAGCTAGAAATAAAGAGATGGTTAAAAAGGTTGAAGATTCTGACCGCAAAGCGGATCAACTTCAAGAATTGGTTCAAAGGTTAGTACAGTTTGAGGAGAAAAAAAAGATCTATATAGTCATGTATGAACACTTGTTCCATAGTTTAAAATTATTTCAAAAGAATGGATGAATTGTTTTCAGTTTCTGATGACATTCCAAGTGTATCACATTTAAGAAGTAACAACTATGTGTTAGATATAAAGCCATTCATGTTCTTTCTCTGCCCTCATTCTTCTAAATTTAAAAAGGAAAAAAAAAAATGAAAAATCAAGGACCCTATAGGCAAGGTTGTGCATTATCTACACATCGAGTCTAAGGAGATTTTGAGGAGGCTTGTTAGCTACATCCTCGTTTCTTCACAAGCAACTTCAGCTTTTGAATAGTTGGTTTATGATATGAAGTCTAAATATTGTGAATATCATAGTTAACTATCTCCCAACCCTGCAATGCACCTACAAAATACTCCTATCCTCATATTTCATCTTCAACTGTTTATCGTCCATTCTCTTGCATCATGTCTATAACGTTTTTTTTTTTTTCCATTGGATGCATTATACAGTTATATTTGCCCATTAATAACCATCTATACTACCTTGATTTCTATTATGTAGATTGGAGGAAAAAATTTCCAATGCAGAGTCAGAAAATCAAGTTCTTCGCCAACAAGCACTGGCTGTATCACCAACTGGAAAAGCTCTTTCTGCAAGACCAAGGACAGTTATTGTTCAGGTAAGAGAATAAAATACATTGTCATTACTTGACATTATAGCATATAAAGAGATTCACAATGATATTTCATGCACAATATGCAGCGGACACCTGAAAATGGAAGTGCTTTAAATGGTGATTCGAAAATTGAATCGGTAAGAACACTGCTATTTTATACAAGTATATATCAACCATTAACTTTGGTGTGAGGATTTTTTTTAATTTGTTGAATTCTAAACTTCTACGTGTTTCAGAATATGGCTCTTGCTGTATCTAATGTGCGTGAGCCTGAATCTGAGGGAAAACCACAGAAATCTCTCAATGAGAAGCAGCAAGTGAGTGGCTACATATATTCATTGAGTAATCTGAATCTGTTACAAATATTTAATGTCAACTTTTAAATTTAAATCCTCCCCCCTCATTCAAGTTAACTTGTTTTAAAAACTTTACTTTCTTGTTCAGGAAAACCAAGACTTATTGATCAAGTGCATATCTCAAGATTTGGGATTTTCTGGGGGCAAACCTGTGGCTGCATGTGTCATATATAAATGCCTTCTTCACTGGAGGTCGTTTGAAGTTGAAAGGACAAGTGTATTTGACCGGATCATTCAAACAATAGCTTCAGCTGTTGAGGTAACTTAATATTTGGGATTACTTGTATGTTATTCACGACACATTGCTTTTGCATTTAAAAGTACCTGGGTCAATTTCTGAAATACCAAAAATATGTTACTAACAGTGAATTCTGCACCATTGAAGGCCCAGGATAATACAGATGTATTGGCTTATTGGTTGTCGAATACATCTACATTGTTATTGCTACTACAACGCACTCTTAAAGCTACTGGAGCTGCTAGCTTAACACCCCAACGGCGGAGAACAGCATCGTCTTCTCTGTTTGGAAGAATGTCTCAAGTATGAGGCAACTGCATATCATTTCTGTAGAAAACATTATCAGTTTATGTGGATTTCATTTATCTTAAAATTTTGGTTGCCTTCTGTAATTGCAGGGGCTAAGGGCATCTCCCCAAAGTGCTGGATTGTCATTCCTAAATGGTCGAGGTCTTAATAGACTGGATGATTTACGGCAAGTAGAAGCAAAATATCCAGCTCTGCTGTTTAAGCAGCAGCTTACTGCCTTCCTCGAAAAAATATATGGAATGATAAGAGACAACCTAAAGAAGGAGATATCTCCATTACTTGGACTGTGTATACAGGTGATATATCATTTTTTTGGTAGGGTGGAAATAAAAATTGTAAAAGTCTAATTGGTCTAGGGGCTTAAGCAATTAACAAATCATTTGGGTTTACATTTTATTTTTTAAGTGAAGAATAACAATTAATATCTATTTGAATTAACAAAAAGTATTTTTTTATACTAGACATGCAGACACCGAGCTTATGGTAAATGCTCAAGATTGATTACTAAAGAAAACGTTTTCCTCTCTATATGATTAATCAGACGGAAATCCATGGAAAGGAACAATTTTCTTTGTTAATTGCAAATGAAATAAATTGTTCACTGGCATGAATCACTTGTTTACTTTTGTGCACTCCTTTGGTCGATCTACTGGGTAATTAACAAGGTTAACACTCTGGGTGTTTTTATTTGTTTATTTATCTTGTCTGATAAAAACAATTGCAGGCTCCAAGAACCTCACGGCAGAGTTTAGTTAAAGGACGCTCACAAGCAAATGCAGTTGCTCAGCAAGCTTTAATTGCTCACTGGCAAAGTATTGTGAAAAGCTTAAATAATTGTCTGAAGATAATGAAAGCAAACTATGTGAGTCTCACTTTCAAATTCTGTATTTCCACTGTCTGAGCATCGATATGCCATCTTAACCATTTCAATACTGGTTTAACAGGCTCCTCCTTTCTTGGTCCGAAAAGTGTTCACTCAAATATTCTCATTCATCAATGTTCAATTATTCAATAGGTAATCCCACTTTCTCCTTGCATTGCATGTCATATTGTGGAACCCAGACTCTTTCATCATGTACTTAATCAGACTCTTTCGTGGACTTAATATTTATCACCACTGCAGTCTTCTGTTGCGTCGGGAGTGTTGTTCGTTCAGCAATGGGGAGTATGTAAAAACAGGTCTTGCTGAATTAGAACTGTGGTGCGTTGAGGCAACAGAGGAGGTGTGAAACAGTCAACTATATCAGATCTTTCTGTACTTTTTCCTTTTTTAAATCTTAGCCTGAATCTTTTTGTACAGTACACTGGCTCTGCTTGGGATGAACTGAAACATATCAGGCAGGCTGTTGGATTCCTGGTAAGAGTTACTCCTATACAAATTCAAATTCAATCCATTATTGATTGATACTGATACATCTGACTCATTTTTCATTCTCAGGTGATACATCAAAAACCCAAAAAGTCCCTGAATGAAATTACAAAGGAGCTTTGCCCTGTGGGTGCCTTCTTCCTTTCTGTCAACTATTTTAGAGCTCACTTGATATTGATTCTCTTACTAAGTCTAATATTCTTTTGATACAGGTTCTCAGTATACAACAGTTATACAGGATAAGTACAATGTACTGGGATGACAAATATGGCACTCACAGTGTGTCTTCAGACGTAAGTTTTCATTGCTTAGTGGTTGAGTATGTACATCATGTTTACAATTCCCAAGGTGGAATACCTGCAGTGTGATAAATCACAAACTATCTCTCTGATTCTATACAGGTTATAACAAACATGAGAACTATGATGTCCGAAGACTCTAATAATGCTCACAGCACTTCTTTCCTGTTAGATGATGACTCGAGGTATGCTATCAACTTCAGCAAATAGTTTATAGTTTCGTTACTCAGCTTAGTCTTTACTGTGACATTTCTACTTAAATCTTGAATATGGATGCAGCATTCCATTTTCGGTGGATGACATTTCCAAATCAATGCAACAAGTAGAAGTAGCAGACGTGGATCCTCCTCCAATTATACGTGAGAACTCAGGATTTGGGTTCTTACTAGCAAGGTCAGAATGATGCAAATAGCTGGTGATTATTGCCTCTGATGCTCCGTCTCGTGGCTATTTCCGGGGTATTGCACCAAGGTGTAGGTGCCAAGCTGTGCATAAAATTTCGTTGTGGTTACATGTATAGTATATTTTAGCCAACTCAGGCTTCTAATATTGGTTTGTTGCCTGGGTTAATTCATTTTTATCCCTCAAGTTTTATCGACACGAGGGATTTTCTTAAGAAGCCATTGTCACTATTGATGCGAGTCATGTGACAAAAGGCGGTCATAGCTAAAGGCTGGTGGCCAGGCTTTCTGTCACACCTGCCAAGGTTCTTTTCTCATATGGTTGGTTTTCAAGTGTTATAGGTGGATGCAATTAGTGACTCCCGTGTATTTTATAGGTGGTGGGCGAATTTGTTTCACGAGATTGTTTTTTGTATTTACTTGTGCAATATTCTTTCTTTCTTTTTTCAAATATTTAAACTTTTAAGGTAGTTTTCTTTAGCCACTGAGTTATGATGGAAGATGACTCAGTGCACTTGTACAGACTTGAGATCATTTATTTGAGTTTCATTTTTTTAAAGAGTTAACTGTATCGTAAATATGTTGAAAGCTACTTGTAGGACTACTGTTGTGTTGAATATCAAAGATTTCACCTTGAAATGAAATGAAATTTATATCTAGAAGAGCGTAATCACTTTCTGCATTCTTCTCCATGAAAATGTTTATACAAGGTTCATGTAAGTAACTGATAGTATTGGCTGGTACTTGAAGCACATTTTATATGGGAAGCATGAAGACGTGAAAGAAGCAATGAACAATTAAGTGAATAAGCATTGTCCAGTAGTTATTATGACGGAAACCCCTGTATATGGGAAGGTGATGTGTTGCTAAACCATAGTTATAGTACACTCACTCTCCTGTTAAACACTATTTTTTCTCTCCTTTCTCATATTATTAGGCACTTAGTTTCCTTTCTGTAATAAACACTATTTTTTTTCTCCTTTCTCATATTATTAGGCACTTGGTTTCCTTTCTGTTATTACAGTGTAATTGCTATATATATTTCTCTGTATTTCAAATATACATTGAATACAATTACACACATATTCAGTTTCCCTTTTCTCCTAACATGATATCAGAGCTATCTCTTTTCCATGACCTCTTCTTTACACCATTTTTCTATTCCTATTACTCTCAAACTTACAGATGAAAATTTTCTGATATGGAAACAGCAAATTCTTGCTACTTTTGTGGGCTTGATCTTCTTCATTTTCTTGATGGCACTGATGTTCCATCTAAGTTTTTCTCTCTTTTGCAAAACAGGATCAAGAACCCACCGTCAACCCCCTTTTTCTTCCTTATCATAAGCAAGACCAGCTTCTCGTCGCATGGTTGTTGGCTTCCATGTCCTCCTCCATCTTAATCAAAATGGTTGGTTTGGACTCCTCTGCTACTATCTGGACACGACTATCCACATATTACGCCTCCCATACAAGGGCCACCATCAAGAAACTTTGTCTTCTTCGCACACCCAAGAATGACCGCACGGTTACAAACTACCTTCTTGATATCAAAAAGACTGTCGACTCTCTATCTGTCATTGATGCTTCCATTTCAAATGCCGAACACATAGATGCCATTCTTGATGGTCTATCGGAGGAATACGACGGTTTCATCACTGTCGTTCTCTCGCTACTGATCCCTGCACGACTGACGAACTGGAATCTTTACTCCTGGCTCAAGAAGAAATGTTTGAGAAACATAAACTCACTCAAAATTCCATCATTCAAGCCAATCAGGTTTCCACGCAATGGTTTTCATCTCGTCCCACCAAGCACCCTAATTTTCACACCAAACCTTACCGCGGTGGTCATAATCAGAGTCGTCCATCGTATCCACCCTCTGTGCCTTTCTTTTCTGGACCGCGACCTATCTCTCGTTCTACTTTCCGTCATCCTACACCTTGGAACTCCAGTAAACCTCAATGTTAGATTTGCCACAAACAAGGGCACAATGCTGATACCTGTTGGTGTAGGTATGATCCTCCTACCACTTCTTCTTTTACGGCTAACATCTCTCAATCTTCCATCTCAGCCGAAGATGATTCTGCTCCATCAATTCTGGGTGCTCCGTCAACTATAGAAGATTCTCTTTGGTACCCCGATAGTGGCACTACCCATCAAGTCACTAACGATCCTTCTGTTTTCCACAACAAATCCATCTATCATGGTTCTGAATCTTTAAAGGTTGGCAACGAGCAAGGTATGAATATTATACATACTGGATCTGCTTTCTATGTTGCACCACATACACACAAAAAATTTCTTCTACGTCATTTGCTGCATGTACCTCATATTACCAAAAATTTGATTAGTGTTGCTCAATTTACTAAAGACAATAATGTGTATTTTGAATTCCATCCTCACTCTTGTTTTGTTAAACATCAGGACACTCATCATATTCTCATTCAAGGAATAGTTAGAGATGGTTTATGTTTTTCTTGCTTCTCCTGCTTGTCTCTCTTACACTGCCAATCATGTTGTATACAAATCGAATATTAATCTCTTACAGCTCTGGCATAACATGCATGGGCATAACAACTTTCCCGTTGTTCAACGTGTTTTAAACTCTTGTAATATACAATATAACTCTCAGACACAATTCTGTAATGCATGTGTGCTTGGTAAGGCACATCAACTTCCTTTTCATGCTTCTGTTAACAGTTACACTGCACCTTTATAATTGGTTTTCATTGATATTTGGGGACCTTCATCTGTGTGTGCATCCAATGGTTATGCTATTATATTTCTTTTCTTGATGCCTATAGTCGTTATACCCTTGCTTTTACTCGTTTTAAGATATTTGCTGAAAATCAAACTGGATATAAACTAAAAGCTATTCAAACCGCCAAAAGAGTTTTTATGCTTTAAACAATTTACTACAACTTTTGGCATTCATCATCGTCTTATATGTCCACACACTCATGAGCAAAATGGATCCATCGAAAGAAAGCATAGACATATCACCGACATGGGGCTTACTCTTCTTTCTGTTGCCTCCCTTCCTCTCAAGTTCTAGGCTGAGGCTTTCATGACTGTTGTTCACATCATAAACCTCTTACCCTCTCTTGTTATTGGTAACAAATCTCCTCATGCTCTTCTTTTCCCTCATGCACCTGACTACACAACCTTAAGAACTTTTGGATGTGTTTGTCATCCTCTTCTTCAACCATATAACAAACACAAACTTGATTTTCACTCGTCTTGTTGCATATTTCTTGGCTATAGCATTCACAATCGTGGTTACATCTGCCTTTCTTCATCTGGTAAGGTTTACATATCTCGCCATGTTCTTTTTCAAGAAGATCTTTTTCCATATAATATACCACAATACAATTTTATTCCACATTCTTCTCTAGAAATCCTTCCTTCTAACCCTGTTCCCATTCCCTTGATTATTTCACAACCTCCATCTTCTCCTCCTTCTACTACTTTGCCTATTTCCCCTGTTTTCTCTCATACTTCTGATCTTCCCTCCTCTGACACCATCCAACCCTCTTCTTCTGATCTCTCTCTTTCCCATTCTCATACTCCTACGAATCTCAATAATCATTCCATGATAACACGATCAAAAGCAAGTATCTTCAAATCCAAAACTTTTCTTTCTAACACTAATTTGCAGTCTTCCATACCTGCTACTGTCACAGAAGCTCTTCACTCTCCACAATGATTTCAAGCTATGACAGATGAATATGATGCCCTTATAAACAACAATACCTGGATTCTCACCTCTCTTCCAGTGACTGCAAAGTTGTTGGTTGCAGGTGGGTCTTAAAACACAAGTACAATGTTGATGGCTCGTTTCAAAGACACAAGCCTCGTCTCGTGGCCAAAGGCTTTAGTTAAACCGCAAGCACTAAGTACAGTGAAACCTATAGTCCTGTTGTCAAGCCAGCAACCATTCGTGTTGTTCTTTCCCATGCTATTTCTGCTGCATGGCATATACACCAAGTTGATGTCAACAATGCTTTTCTGAATGGTGATCTTCAAGAGGATGTTTACATGCAGCGGCCCCCTGGTTTTCCATCATCCTCTCCTCATCTTGTATGCAAGCTTCAGAAAGCCATCTATGACCTCAAGCAAGTGTCGCGTTTCTGGTTTGAAAAGTTACGTTCTACCTTGGAATCCATTGGTTTTCATTCTACTACTAATGATACCTCTTTATTTATTAAGTTCCATTCATCTTATACCAATTTTATTCTAATCTATGTGGATGACATTATAATTACAAGGTCCTCACCTTCTCACATTCAAGATCTGATAAGCACCCTTAGCTCCTTCTTTGCTCTAAAAGACTTGGGATGTCTACATTATTTCCTTGGCATTGAAGTTCAGCATCTCAAAGATGGAAGCATTCTTCTCTCTCATACCAAATACATCAATGATCTTCTTCACCAAACTCACATGCACCAAGCTCATTCGCTTCCCACTCCCATGCAAACTGCTCTTTGTCTGTCATAAGATGTTTCTCCGGTTGTTCAAGATCCCACCTTATATCGCTCTATAGTTGGTTCTTTACAATATATTTTAGTCACCCGCCCTGAGCTTTCCTATGCTGTTAATAAGGTTTGCCAGTTCATGCAAAATCCCCAGGAATACCACTGGAAAACAGTCAAACGTATTCTCCGATACCTTGTCAGAACTACTACGCACGATTTACTTATTAGACGCAGCCCATCCACTGACATACTTGCCTTTAGTGATGCAGACTGGGGCAGTGATGTAGACGATCACAAATCCACAACTGGTTACTGTGTTTATCTTGGATTCAACATCATCACTTGGTCCTCTCATAAGCAAAAGGTTGTTTCAAGAAGTAAGCAGAGTATCGAAGCATAGCTGTTGTCCTCACTGAAGTTATTTGACTTCATTCTCTTCTCCATGAGCTTCGCATATCCATTGGACAACCTCAACTCTTCTCTGATAACCTAGGTGTTGTCTTACTTAGAGCAAATCCAATTATGCACTCTCGCACAAAACACTTTGTACTTGACCTTCAGTTTGTCAAGCTGATCCACCTTCCAGCTCGTTTTCAAGTCACGGATGCTTTCACAAAACCTGTATCTCAGCACTCCAAGTATACATTCAGTACAATTACACATATATTCAGTTTTCCTTTTCTCCTAACACATATTTAGCTATACGTTTTATCATATCATTCTTGAAATTTGTAAAGAAAAATAAAATCTTTACGATCATATCAAATTACTTTTCCTTTATCTTTATTTGTATATTTAATTTTTTTAATCACCTAATCCATCAAATTCATTCTTTTAATTTGTTGAAAATTGTAATAATTAAAAACTTCATATCTCAATTTTAAAGTGTTGATTGTAAATCCACATTAGTTAGTTTTCGTATTCAAAGATTTTACTTGTTATAAATTTTGATTACTTGAGAATGAATAAATAAATTTTATAATATATGGATTATAATACTGAATAGTATTACTTGTAGTTGTATTAAGGTATTGACCACAATGAACTAGTAATTGTGATTAGCAACTACTTGCCTCAAATAAACAAGATTGTGCAAAAATAAATAAAACAAAGCTACTCTCAACTTTTTCAGAAAATGGATTTATTTTTAAAAGTCTAAAAATTAACATATATTTTTATAAGTAAATAAAAGATATTTTAATGTTATTTGGACAGGAAGAAAAATATAACAAAAGGATAAACCTTTTTTTCTGGACGAATAGATAATTTAGGTGAGAAATGGTAGAGTACAAATTTAAGAAATACCATACAAAATTATATAATACAAACATCTTTATCTTTAATGAAACGCTAACTTTTCATATTTTATATCTCTATTACTTTATAAATTATATAAATTTTAAAACAACTTGTAATATAAAAAAAGTTATGTTACTAATATTTTAACTATAAGCAAAGATAATGCCCACAAGTTGGAAGGGCAATTCTCCATGCACCTACATGTTCTCTTTCTTAAGAAGAGATAAAATGACAACTTCACCTTTTTCTATCAATTTTTTCACTAACACTCATTCCCTCTTTTATATTCTAAAATTTTGAATATAATTTTGTATTTCAAAATTTAAAAGTTATTTTCTAGATTCAAAATAGAATTAAAAAAATATACAGATTAAATAATTAAAAAATTAATTTTTTTTACAAACTTTGTCCAATAGTATTGAAATCGAAAGATTTATGAAGATGTAAGAAAAAATAGGAAGTGGAGGAAGAAATGCCGAAGTTGGGATGGCCAGAGTTTAGAGTTTGGAATAGGGAAAACATATCAATCACCTACTTTGGAATATTAGGTGAGTTATAAAATTGAAATTGTTGAAAGAGTAAAAATATGAATAAGTTTCATTTGGTAAAAAAGGAATTTTAGTAATATATATGCACTGTCTTCCACTTTAGGTCGAGGGTCCTTTTTTTAGCTAACATATCACTTCTTTTTCAAAAACTATTTAGTGTGGTCGTTATATATGTTTTTAAAAGGTTACAAAATTCTTATAATCAGAAGCCGTTTCAAATAACATCAAACACGAATTAACAAACTTTTCCACAAATACTTTAAAATAAATAAATAATAAAAATTTATAAACTAAAATTAACTTGTTATAAAGTAAAATAAAAATTTTAAAATTAGTAAGACTACTAAAAGTTATAAAATTTCAGTGTATGTAAAAATAATTTTACTGTTTTCTTTGTAGTTTTTCTAGACATACTTACAGAAAATCTCAATAAAAAAATTCATGTCTGTTGTATATACCCCTAACCCGAAATAGAAATGAACAAATACAGTTAAAAGTTTAAAAAAAAATATAGGTGGATTGAAGAGTGGTGTAAGGAGTAAGGTGTGAGAAGTGAGAACAATATTCAGTGTTTTAAGTTGATAAAATTTTACATCACTATTGGTGATTGGATTGAGCTTCAACAGGTTGCATCTCTGATTTCTTTTTCTCCTTAAGAATTGCCTGTCTTGGCATTACTTCTAACAGAAAACTTCCCCCATTCCATATTGAGGCTGAAACCTTCAGTATTTCGAAAACTACATGCAACTCATATGACAAGAATATGGGCACAGCCAGTGCCATGGTTGCCACTGTAAATATGCCTTGAAGAAAAATATACATAAGCATGCGATTTTGATCCCCTAACAACCCACTTAAGCGCCACCATATGTTGTTTGCTTTTTGAGCCTTTTTTGAGAGTTCCCTATGAACAATACAACTCAATAATGAGAGAGGTAAAGAGAAGCTCTTTTCACTACCAATTCATATGACATAAAAGCATCTTAAACTTGGAACACTTTTCTTCTGAAGTTCAATAGGGAAGTACATTTATATTCACTGGTTACCTGTAGGAAGTCATCACTTCCGGATCTCTTAAAAACCTTTGCCTACGCAAGACATTGACGATGAGGAAATATAGAATCTGCCACAAGGTGTAAGCTACCAAGGGTACCAGAAACAGCCATGTCCAGAGAAACGATTTATCTTCAATGTAAGGCCATGTAGGTCTTCTAGCTGTTCCCTCTGGATGCATGGCTTCAAAGGTTGCAGGGTTCCACCATCGAATAGTAAAGAAAACCAATCCTGGAATGTACTACTGTGTGTTAAAGGCAAATAAAAGTACAATGGAACAAAAAGACACATGAAGTTGGCATTTCTATCACAATTCTGTTCTACTAGTTGCATTGCATGTCTCTAACAATTGGATAAGTGTTGTTCAACAGAACTACTTTGTTGAAGGCATCACTGTACTAAAATGGATGCAATAAGGACCCGTTTGGATACAAGGTAGAAATGTTTCTGACTGAGAGTTTCTCTACTAGAAATATAGAGTTTTAGTCAGTAGAAAAGTTTTCAAAAGTTCTTCTACCTTTGTAAATTGTATCCAAACACGCTTTAAGAAATATATATATTTAGCAAATCTACAGCAAGTTCAAATCCCACTGCTTGTTTATATTTAACAATACGATACCAATCAAGAAAATGGGATGAGGTGCACTATCAATTATGTTATGGTGGACATTAACCTAAATATCTCAATGTCAAAAGTGGGAAAAAGGAGAAAAACAATTTGAAATGGATGTTGATATGATGTGAAGGATGGGATGTGATATGACATTTTCATGTTATCTTCCTTGAGATAAAGCTTATTGGTTTTAAGTTTGTTACAAATGAAAAGTATAATTTGGGTAAAAAAAATGGCTAGAGAGGCAACTCAAGGATGCAGGAGAAATGAGATAGACAAGCCTGTTAGAAATATAGCATAGCAAGGCAGGTGGAATGGTTATTAAAGGAAATATCTTAGCTAACAGCATTAAACAACAAGACTTGAAACTTTCCTAAAAATTTGTCAAAAGCAGCGTTTGAAAGCTTCACAGCAGAAAAACTAACGAGACTCAAAAAATTGGAAATAAATTTGAGAAGGAGATGGGGTGAGATTGCAACACAGACTGAAAGGGTCAACTGGCCTAAGATTCGAGAGTGGAGACTGTGCCTGAACATCAAGGAAGAGAAGACAAACATTTACATTTGGGATGGAGACACAATCTAGGACTGGAGACAGCTGGGCCTAACTGCATAGAATAGAACCACTCTAATAATATCATGTTAAAATTACTGAGTTTTGGTAGTGAAGAAAAGAAAGAATATAGATTTAATAGCATGAAATTAACATAGATTTGGCGTGAATGATGCCATATGATATGGGTTCATGTTTCTCATATATTCTCACAACATTCGTACAACATAACACTAAACATTCCTTTCCAGATAAAAAGAAGATAAATCTTACACCCAATATTTGACTATTGAAGGTAGAAGTCAACAATTATTGTAGCAGAAGCCTACAATTTCCCAGAATTTCTTTTTCTTGCTGAAAAAAAAATAGAGAAACCATAAGAAGGTGGTATAATTTACCAGGTAAAAGATGGATAAGAACACTGACAATTTTGTCAACAGAACTGAAAACCAAGCTGCAGCGCCAAACAATCAAAGCCCATGCTAAGGGCCCCTGCAAAAGCTCTTGAATAAGACACAGATTTGACAGATGAATCATTCTTTAAGTAAGGAATCAAATTACCATCAACAACGTTCTTACCTCGGAAAAAGAAAAGCAAACCATGAAAAGCTTCTCATTTTTTGAGTAAAAAAGAAGATCGACCAAGAATATTGTATTGGCATAATAGCAAAAATCCTGAAACACAAACAATCATGTAACTCAATAACAATATTAGTACTCTATCAACATAAAAGTGAGTTAGTAATTAATGGGAATCGAGAAACTATTGCAACGAGTTTAATTATTAACATAAGGAAACACAATTTAAATTGTCAAAGCCCTTGTCTTTCATTACTAATAGAGTTTCCTTGTTGAAAATATCAGACAAATAAGATTAATCTTTCAAAAATCCATCTTTTCTAAATGCTCTATCACACATCACAACCATGTTGGTTGTTGGTAATTCGCAATTAAACATTCTTCTTGCTAACTGGCCTATACCACATAAGAAAGAAAAATAACATGATAAGCAAATATTTATAATCCAACTATTCTTTCATCTTAGTTATTTGGTAATAACTGTAACACATTCATAACTAAGGATGTCCCTCCGGTCTAAGACAACATATTCAATCAGATAATTGCCTAATACCTCAACCTGGACCCTTATGTTTTTTTGGTGTCGATGGCTATTGTACTCTTATGGCCTCATTCAACTTTAAAAGCGTACTCCACAATATTGCCGTTGGCAGTTTTGCATCTCTAAGTTTTGACAATAACAGATTATTGATCACAGTCACTTATCACAAATGCTCGTGGACACTACAAATACAATTATACAACAAAACTCAAATTCATCCTCAAAGCAAACATAAGCTTCCAAAATCAAATAGTGCTCTTCTACATCACAAGGTACAGCGCACTTCAGAAAAAAAATTAGATACGTTGGCTTACCAGCAGATAGTAATGCCATTTCTTGAACCTATAGTATATCCAACGAAGAGGGACAAAGATGACGTAGAACAGACAATATACATAAGGAATGTCTTGGGGTCCTGGCAAGAAAAACAAAATGGTAAAAAACTAAGAATGTGTACAAAGAAAAAAATTCCAAAACAAAGCAAATGCACTAATTAGAGTTATCAACTTACTCGCCCCTAAAAGGAAACAAAACCCCCCAAAACCGAGGACCCCCACGAGATGCGTCACCTGAACATAAATGTAAGAATGATAAACAATTAAAGCAGGTTATTCAATATTTGACCATGCAAAGGGTCAACCTCCCCACAAGAAACCCATTGATTTGTTCAACACCCAGAAAACAACTTCAGTAAAAGAAAACATTTTGAAACGAAAAGTGAAATGGGAAAACGCAAAAACACCTTGTTGATGAACCTTTCATGTTCCTCGGCTTGTTTGGCAATCTTCACTGCCTGTTTGGAAAGCATTTGCTTGGTGTGCACAGCTTGTTTGGACAGCATCTCCTTCGCAGAGACAACAAAAAAAATGAAACCCACATCGTAAAAAGCAAAAACCAACTCGTGCGGCATAAAAAATGAAACAAAAAAAATGGGTTGGTATTTTACCTTAGATCTGTCCCTGAACCTCTGTGGCCGCTTTGGAGGAGATTGGCCATTGGAACAGTCTGATGCATCTGCATGGTCTTCGGTATCAGACATTTCAATTTTCAGTAGACAGTGGCGAAGGCAGAGAGACAGAGAAAAGGTAGTGTCGTGTTGTGATTGGAGACGACAAGCAATTCAACCTCGCATCAAAGCTTTTAACTGAAAAATGGAACTTTCTGGTTAATCATTTACACCAAAACTTTTTTTCTTATGATTTTTTATTCCTTGCAACAGACGTAGCCTTCTCAGCGTGACGTGTAACACAATACGTTTTTAATTAATCATTCACTATTTTATCTTAGCTTTACAATAAATCTTTGAAAATATGTATATACGTACAAAATTAGTCTGCGAGATAAGAACGTGTGTAGAATATTTTTAAATCGTAGATTCTCTGTTCGAATTATGTGAGAAAACAATTGTTGAACAATGTAATTCATATATTTATTATGTGTAAAAGAACATTTTCTTTTTATTCAAATCTTCATGCATGTAATAATTATTAAGAACTTCCTATTTCATCTAAAGGTGAAAATAATAAAAGTGATCTGAACTAAACAAAGTGTAAATTTATAATTTTTATATAACTATGATTAGAGTTTAGGAGAGTGAGGTGCTTTTATACATATTTTTTGATTCTCGATTTTGAAAACAGAAGAAAGGGGAAGGAGAAGAGAAGAGTAAAAACATTTTCCTACAAATTTTGACTCCTTTCCAAAATTAAAAAATATGAAACTTAACATAAGTAAAATAGAATTTAAATATTTTTCTTATATATCTTAAAATAAATTATTTATTCTCTATCTCTTTTTATTTTTTAACGAAACAATATTTTTTTTGTATATTAAAACCTTTCCTCTCCTTTTTTTTTTAACCAAATGAAAAAATAAGGAAAATTTCATTTCACAAACTTAAAATAAATTATTGAAATGGTCTATGAAAAATTTCAGTACATCACATTATACCTTTAACATGATATAATGTTTTATTTTAGAAATGCTTGAAACATATTTTTTTTTTATCATTGAGTGAAATATATTAAAATTTAAGAATCATGTCACTCTATTTCTTTAATAAATTTTATAAATAATTATGTAAATTTTTTTAAAAAAAACTTTTATTTGATAGTAATAAAATGTTGGAAAAAAAGTAGGTTCCAACTTTTGTTGCCAACTTTGGTATTTGTTTTTAAGGAAATGTTGTCCGTTAATATTCGTTTGAAAGTAGCGGCAAACGTTGGATTGGAGAAACGAAGGAACAAACGACAACATAACATTACAACAAACGCCTATGATATGGTTTTTTCTTCCCGTGCCCATCTTTAAATATCTGTTTTTTTGGAATCAAAATTGGATCTTATTTTATTTCTTTCGTTGCAGATTTTGAATTTTTCTTCCACCTTCTTCTTGTGATGTTTTCGATCCTTTTCAACTCCACCCGGTAATCCACTCATCATGTCCCTGTTCCATTTTCATATATGAAATTCATTAGTCTGTTCTGTTTCATTCTATTTTCTTTTTCATGTTTCATGAATACGTTTTTTTTAATTAAATTCTGGATCATGTTATCTGTCATTTGAATGAACTTCTTTTGTTTATCTTTCTGTTGGTATGTGGACAAAAGATAATGTCTAGAGTTGAAGGTGGTAAGAGGAGTGGCGAAGAGGAGAAGAATTTGCTATTAAAAGGTGTTGAAAGCGTAGACAAAGCTCTGTGCATAGAGAAAAGCTCTTCCACGAATTCAAAATCTTCCAAATCCCTGTTACTTGATCCCAAATCAAAGGCTAAAGATAGCAAAGAAGATAACTTACGCAAGGATAAGAAGTTCGTATGGAATTGGAAACCATTGAAGGCCCTTTCCCTCTCTCGCAGTAAGAAGTTCAATTGTAGTTTTTCTGTCCAAGTCCATGTGATTGAAGGGTTGCCTTTGAGTTTCAATGGTTCTTGCCTTTGTGTGTATTGGAAGAGGCGGGATACGCTTTTGGTGACCCCTCCAGCCAAGGTGATTCAAGGTGTGGCTGAGTTTCAAGACATTTTGACATACACTTGCTGTATCAATGGAAGTAGGAGTGGACCCCAAAACTCTGCCAAATATGAAGCCAAGCATTTTCTGCTCTATGCTTCTGAGGCAGGTGCCCCAGAAGTTGATTTGGGGAAGCACCGAGTGGACCTCACAAGTTTGTTTCCTCTCACTTTGGAAGAGCTTGAAGAGGAGAAAAGGTCAGGGGTATGGACTACAAGTTTTAGATTATCAGGAACCGCAAAGGGTGCAGTGATGAATGTCAGTTTTGGGTATGTCATTGTTGGTGACAATACTAGTGCTACCGGAGACAACCATTGTGATACTCCTAATCTATTCACCCCCAAGAAAAAGGGTATGCCTTTGATGGAACCAGATATAAAACCTAGTCAGGTTGACAGGAGGCTTAGATGTACTTCAGATTTGTCAAACTTTGCCAGTAATTATTATTCATCTCAAAATGTAGATGAGGTGAAAGATCTTCATGAGGTGTTGCCAACATCAAAATCAGCTCGACCCTGCCCAGTATACATGTCATGTAAGGAATTTGTTGAAGAAAGAAGTTGTAGTCCTCTGCACGGCAAACCTAAACTTGAGGGAATTAAAGAAAATATTGATCCAACCAATCCAGTTGTTTGTTCTTCATTTGGCGATGAAAAGGACAAGGCAGAAGAGAATCTAGGTAATGAGGGGAAAACAAGCAGTCTAGTGCATGACAAACCTGAAGTTTTTGTGTTTCAAGAAAACCTGGACACAGTTAAGCTAAATGATTATCCTTTACCTGATTCTGGAGTAGAAAATCTCGAAGACTGTGAAGGTAATGAATTTTCTGTTGTTGATAAGGGCATCGAATTTTCATCAGATGAACATGTTAAACTAGAGGGATGTATTGGAAAAGCTTTTATTGATGTCTACACAGTTGACAGTACTCGGACCCTTGATAATGCTGGTATTCAAGTATCTTTTCAAGACCATGATAATCAGGATTCCCTTGCTGAACTAAGTGATAATTGTAAGAAAAGTGTTGTGGTACATGACTTTTCTAACCTAAAGGATGACTTGCCGACGAAAGAACTTCTACTGCAAGAACTAGAATCAGCTTTAAATAGTGTCTCAGAGTTGGAGACAGCGGCAATGGATTCTCCTATAACCATGGAAGCCAAATCTGAATATAAGTTGAGAAAGACACAAAGCTTGGATGATGTTACAGAATCAGTTGCCAGTGAGTTTTTAAGTAAGCTTGGCATAGACCATAGTCCAAGGGGTTTGAGTTTTGAAGGTGAGACTGAGTCTCCAAGAGAGCTCCTTTTAAGACAATTTGAGAATGAAGTTCGTTCAGAGGGCTTCTCTTTGTTTGATTTTGACATGGGCAGTGATAATGAAGCAGATTGTGGTAATGGTTTTTCTTTTGGATCTGAGCATTGGAAGTTCTCCACGGCTATTAAGCCAGCATCCTCAATGCCAGATGTACATAAAGGGCATCTAATTGAGTTTGAGAATGTGAGGAACAAACAAAAGGTCAAGATGCTAGAAGACTTGGAAACAGAAGCCTTAATGCGTGAATGGGGCTTGAGTGAGAAGGCTTTTCAGCATTCTCCTAAAAAAGATTATAATAATGGCTTAGGAAGTCCAATATATTTTCTACCTGAAGAGACTCTACCATTACCTCCTCTAGCAGAGGGGTTAGGTCCTTTTCTTCAGACCGAAGATGGGGGCTTTCTACGGTCAATGAACCCCACACTCTTCAGGAATAGTAGAACTGGTGGAGCATTAATCATGCAGGTTTCCCACCCAATTGTGGTGCCCGCTGAAATGGGTTCTGGGATAATGGAGATTTTGCAGTATTTGGCTTCGGTGGGAATTGAAAAACTTTCCAAGCAGGCAAATAAGTTAATGCCTCTAGAAGATATCACAGGGAAGACAATGCAACAATTATCAAGGGAAGTCTTGGGGGGAACACACAGGTTTGTCTATCCCTTTTTTTCAGCTCGTGTGTTGGAAGTAAACTTTTAAATATTTCATTCCTTCAAATGGTTGAATGGTTGAACTTTGCTCTGCTGTATGCAGGCAATTACATTTGCAGCATAATTTGGTAACAGGACAGGATTCTACTTGTGCGCAAAGAGGCTTGACGGGAACACTATATGGTGGACTAATGTCTAATAAGTTCAGTTCAGATTCATATGGCAACCAGAGAGGCTCAGAGTTTGTTTCATTGGATGATCTTGCTCTATTAGCTATGGAAAAAATTGAAGCACTTTCACTAGAGGGTTTGAGAATACAATCTGGGATGTCAAATGAGGATGCACCATCAAATATCATTGCACAATCCTATGGGGATATTTCAGCTCTGCAAGGCAAGGGGGTTAGTATTAGGGGCTCCCTTGGCCTAGATGGAGCTGCTGCCATGCAATTGTTGGATATGAAAAACAGCAGCAGTGATGAATATGATGGTGTTGACGGCATAATGGCCCTATCATTAACTCTAGAAGAATGGATGAGGCTGGATTCTGGTGAGATTGATGAGGATATAGACAATATCAGTGAGCATACTTCCAAACTTCTTGCTGCCCATCATGCTAATTCTTTTGACTTGATTCGTGGGAAGAGTTCAAAGGGAGAGAGGAAAAGAGGCAGGAAATGTGGTTTGTTGGGAAACAAATTCATAGTAGCACTAATGGAGCAGCTTCGTGATCCTCTGAGAAACTATGAGCCTGTTGGGACACCAATGCTTGCTCTTATACAAGTCGAGAGAGTGTTCATCCCACCAAAGCAAGAGATTTATAAGCACTTGGGTGAGGCAGGGAACAACAATGACGATGAGTGTGAAATAGTAGCCAAGGTGGAGTTGAAGGCCATCAAAGAAGAGAAAAGTTCTGAAGATGAGGGTATTCCTCAATTCAAAATTACAGAAGTACATGTTGCAGGTCTGCAAAAAAGGAAGTTTTGGAGCACTTCGAGACGACGACAACAACAAGAACAATCTGGTTCCCGCTGGTTGATTGCTAATGGAATGGGGAAGAGCTTTAAGAATCCGGCACTGAAGTCAAATGTTGTAACAAAATCTAGTGCTCCAATAACTACCACAAACGTGCAACCGGGTGACTCATTGTGGAGCATATCATCTCGTATTTATGGTACACTAACAAGATGGAATTGGTAGAACATATAAGAAATCCGAATATCATTCACTCATTTGCTATGAGAGGCTTTATCCTTGCGAGAGGCAATAATTAAATTAGAGTGTCTTTGCTACAATGGAAGAGAACGGGAATGGACAACGGCATATATCAATTAATTAACTAATTTTATTATTAAGTTATATGTATATTCATATGACTGTATTTGATTCCCTCCTCGAGTAAAATTCACTCATGGAGTAAAATGTTAATAATAAAATATACCAATTAATTGTACACGTCTCTCTTCTACTACTTTAAATATAATACTTATCATAAATTTATCAAAAATAATTCATTTTGATAGATTTTACATTTACTTGATAAATATACAGTACTTTTATACCATTAAGAAAGAGATTGTTTATGTTTTGTAACTCCCTTCTTGTGTACAGTTTTTATTTATTTTTAACTCTCAACTTTATAATTCTAAAACAAACTATTTGAATTATATATTTTTACTTTTTATATCGTAAAAAAATGAACAAGTATAAACGTAAACATATCTTATTCCATTAATTTCTCTTTATTATTTCTATCACTCCTATTTCGAAAATTTATCAAAACAATATTATTTTTAAACTCGCTTTATCTTTTATTTGAATTAAAATATACAGAAAAATGAAACAAAAAAAAGAGAATAAAAATACATTATAAAGAAAAATAAAATAAGGATATAAATTATTTTTTCAGTAATGTGGATGAGGAAGATAAAAAAACACATTGCAAAATTAAAATGATCAAACATTCATTTTATAAAAAAAAGTGCTGATATTTTGACACTTCAAAAAAAATACATCTACCTAACAACTTAATAAATTAATATTTTAATTATAATTATTTTATTTTTTAATTTAAATATTAATATATACTATTATATTATTGTAATGGGTTTTCAAATGAATGTTTTTACTTTCAAGTGTCAGTATTTTTTTTTATAAAAACATGAAAAAAAAGAGTATTTTCTTTAAATAATAAAGATGTAATACTTCTATTTCACACCAATTTAAGGGAGAAGAGTCCAAGTCTCAAAAATCTTCATTTGAATTTTCTTAAAATAATAAAGATGTAATACTTCTATTTTGTCTTTCTTTTTCCACTGATTTCCCCATGGGTACATATGACTTACAATAATATGACTTACCCTTACCAGGAGTGTAAACGAGACAACCTTCAAAGAGTTCGGAACACTAATTCCTCTTCACACTTCCTTCCTAGGGTCTCATGCATCAAAAGCGCAATGCATATTATCCAGTAATCATCAAACTAATCTATTAAAATTCTATGGCTGACTAAATATCATCTCTACCATGTAACCCTTATCCGCGGGCCATAAGAAATGGTGGAATACTTCAGATTTTAAACATGCATGAAAACTCTTACACGAATAATCATCATCCTAACTCAAACATGTCAGGCACCTGGTATAGCTCAAATCATCGTCAAAATAATCACGCGTTAAATAGGATATTTAAATTTCTACAAGAAGAATCAATAAAAGATAACACTAAATAAAATAGGAATAAACAGCCAGATTTCCCCCAATCACGGTCTCAGCGTACATTAGTGTGAAAAACATGAACCCATTCACCAAGAAATAGGTAAAGTATATAGTACATACACTACATGTATATATAATATGCTTACGTAAATAATTATTATTCTACATGTCATTTGTCAAATTCGATCAGGCACCCAAAATGTAGATGCCGTAACAGTATAGGAAAAGGGTAGCACAAATTGTCTGCGCATCTTCCAAGATCTGGAAACCAAAACCCAATCAAAATTGTTCAATGATATATACCTTGACGTGGGGCAGCATGTCCTGGTAGGAAGCGTCTTCTCACAGGGAGCTCTCACGGGCAGCAACTTCAAAGGACAGAAACTGTGTGAATCCTTAGTTAGCCAATTAGTATCATTGAAATAATTTAATGCCAGCCAATCATCTCGCCCCAATATCTGGCAGCAGTATTAAAACAAGTAAGCAAGAGCAAAAAAAAAGATTGCCAGCAGTGTGCTAATAGGGGGACAAAAAACGATCGCAACAAAGGATATATCAAGTAAGACAAAATCACATGGACGGATCGCAAATGCAGAGCCTAAGAAAAAGGAAAAGACAAAAAGAACAAGAAAACATCCACATCTGAAATACAAAATTGTAAATTTTTCATGCAGTGTTTGTGAAAACGTTGGGTCGAACGTAGCCCACGTCTTCCCCAATTCACCAATATACTTCCTTCTCCATTTTTGGCTTTGGAAAGTGTGAAAGGACGTTTGGTGCCTTGTAAACGGCAAACCAAACACACACTAAGTAAAAGTTATACCACGCTGTTAACCCATCCATGCTACTGGCCTAGCTTTAAAACACAGCATGAAGAAAAAAAAAATTACCATTTGAATTTTGCGTGTCTTCCTTTTGCACTGGGGCATGCTGTTCAAGAAATTGCTGAATTGTTCTCCAGTAGTGATCACCACCTGCCATCCAAGTATCCATATGCATGCCAGTAGGAAACTCCACAAAGAGGCACTGATTATTACGAGCAGCTGCCTTAGCATAAAGCATTTGCATATGTGATGGCGGGACCATCTCATCTTGCAATCCAGAGAGAAATAGGATAGGTTGTTTGATCTGCAACGAATAGGTGATGCATAAACGCATGAATCCAGCCAAACACATAGAAGAATGGGTAACAACCATAAAATACAATCTGCATTTCCACACATATTGACACACACAAGCACCACCATTAGACAGAGAGATCTTAGAAGTTTAAAATTAACTTCCATCTAATTGTGATAAAACAAAGTCATTATGCCCAAGTGGCCTAATTCTAAAGGAAAAACTTATATTTCCAGCATCCCTCACCTGGCCAACAACATCAATAGTACTCCATGGGGAACGTACAAGAAAATTGAGCACTTTAGGACCTTTTGCAGAGCTTCCTCCAATAAACCACTTCAAAAAAGGTAACAAAACTCCAGCCATATCCAATATAGACGTGAATGTATTTTCAAGTATTAGTGCAGCAACCTAAAAACACAGAAAGAAGGTCAACGAAGAATATAAATTAAGGGTGAACAAACAAATTTTGCTTGAGATGCCTGGCTAAATTTCAGAATAAAAGACTAGCAGATTACGCCAGTATTTCTTTAGACCAGTAATTTAAAAAAACATTCTACATAAAAGAAATGTCTGAAGAAGAAGCATTCAACATGTTGCAGGGTAAAGCCTCTGGTTGAAATTAAATTAATTAGTAAATACAGACCAAAGCAATAAAAGTGAAATTCTTCATACATGGATAAAAAAATCCAAGTAATATTTTGAAAGGAAAAAACAGTTCAATGACCATTTTCACAGCTCTTCAAATTCACTTAACTATTTGAGGACATAAAGAAAATTCAAGTTAAATTTTTATTAAAAAAAAGATATCTCGCCAAACTCAATGTCAACAACTGGCACCCTGAAGCCAATTGTAAGAATCTTATTGTGATTGAGGACCAATAGTGCTGGTAAGTAAAATGTAAATCATGATAAATATTCCAAAAAATACTGAAGGATGGGATTTATAAATTATTTCACAACAAATAACAATAAGCAGAAGCTTACTATATGTAAACTAAAAAGTTAAACTTATATAAACCTATTCAAGGAAATGACTTTTAGGAGCAGCTGAAAAGCAATAATATAATCTTAAACTTTCAATCCTATTAGTAACATGCAATTTTTCCTTCTCTGTGTACCACGTGGAAGAGTATTAAAACTGACTTAATCATCTAAAACAAGATAGAGTCAACAAGTTCAATATTATTTTCTCTCAATGTTGATAATCATGAAATGTCCAATTAAGCTATTCATGACAAAAGAAACTTCGGCAAACTATTTGTGGCTGTGTTATATACCTTATATATCAAACAAGCTGTAATACATAGTAATAAATATAGTATTAACACTCTAAAGAAACATTTATCTGCTGAAAACTGAAACATAGTAAGATATAATTCACCTACGGGACAACTGAATTAAAAACTCTTAAAAATTTACCAAGAAAAATATGAGCATTAAAATATGCACTTTCAGAGGCCGGGTACCTTGTCAGGGTTATTTTTTGTTAGTACAGATCCAACTGCACCCCCAAGTGATCGTCCAAACACAACTATTCTAGATGTGTCAATATCAGACCTTTGGGAAAGGTGGTCCAGTGCAGCCTGGACACAAGAACGTAATAAAATTGACTAAAAGATAGCAAATAATTTGACAACCAAAATACGGGAATTAATATTAATCAAGAAGCATACTTGAGCATCCTTTATGATTCCATGCTGAGAAGGATAACCATCACTAGCTCCATAACTATACAATTGAATCATACATTAGTGCCAATGCAATCAGTTGACATGTGCATTTTGAAGGATGAATATGCAAATATAGGGTAACAAGGAAAAATCATGATTATGGAGTTATGGCCAATGCATACCCTCGGTAAGAGAGCATGAAAACATTGCAATGTAACTGCTGCAACATTATTCGAACCATCTCAAGACGATGAGCAATATCTAAAAAGGTCAGGAGTAAAGGCCTTCAAAAGCACATTGAACCTGATCAAGTAAAACTAGTGAAAATTATCACAAATTATCTATCTACAATAAGGATACTTCCGGCATTTTCTTGAAAAAACAAAATGGTCGGACCTGTAAATGGAACATAAGAAAGAAGAACTGCATCAGAACAACATCAGAGTACAGAAAAACACTGAATACAAAAAGGAGCATATGTCAGAGTGCAAGTTTATTCATAGAAACCTTGATGAAGATATTGTACTCTAAATCCTCAATAACGACCTTTCATTATTTGGCTCTTTAAATTGAGGGTTGCATTTTAAAAATAATGTGCAGTTACATACTCAAATTAGAAAATCAGCAACAAATTTGCAACAACTTTACTTAAGAGTTCTATGCAAGTAGTGATGTACTTCTATTTTATCAGGGATAAATCTCAGATGTAGTTCCCTGTGTTCTTCTTTTTTTGTTCTTCACCAAGGAGTATCACCCCCTCGAACATGGGAACTTATCACCCTCAGAGGTTTGACTAAATAGGTGAGCATCCCGTCTCAGTTTAAGTTTTCTACTAAATAGTTCCTTGGGCACATTTGGTATTATGCTCCAATCACGATTAGTGTTCCGCCTAAGCAAACCGTGAAATTAAGGTTCGCATCAAAGGTCAACATAGATTACAAAGATAAAACTAATTTTGATTAATTCCACCAAAAATTCTATACAACTGTATCTATGTTTCCCCGTTTGTTAAAATCCAATCCGATGCTTTTTTAATCAATAGACGTATCACTCAATCCTCTAAAGTGTACCCAATCTCTTAAAAAGAGCGAAATCCTAGTGTTTAAACCACTATATTCCGCTTAACATCCTAACAATTTTTCCTCCCTTTAACTAAAACAACGCAGGTAGGTAGGGCACGAGAAGACAAGAACTTCACAAAGCTAAACAACAGTTATTGCTCCAACCACAACGCGACACGAGATAAACAAAATCTAGAAGAAGCACAGACAATTGGATCAACATTCAGCATTAAGACAATTCAGCTCCATCCAATCGAAAGCAAACAATTCCCATATTTCCTTTACGATCTACGTTTTTCCCATTCCACGCCACACACTAATGAATCAATTAAACTTGTAACAAACCATTAAGTGACAGTAACAGCAAAGTAGTTGGTAGAAGATGAAAATAAAATGAAATCGGTGAGAAGAGAATTGCGAGGACCTCGGCAATCGGGGAAGAGCTTGATGAACCAGGCGTGGAGGCGAACGCCGTCGGAGGAGCGGAGCCAGATGTCCTCGTAGGTAAGTCTGAGGCGAGAGGGATTGATGGCGTAGGACTTGGTGAGACCAGGGAGCACCGGAACATAGACGAGCTTCTCCTGAAACGCCACCAGCAATGCCATCCCCGCTACCACCAACCCTCCCACGCCGTACAGCAAGATGTTCACATAAGAAACCATTCTCTCTCACTCTCTCTGATCTTCGCTTTGCCTCAATTCTTGACACGAACTCGCATCACAGAAGAAGAAGAAGAAGAAGAAGAGAATTGAAGTGAGTGAGGGTGAGAGTGATTGGGATTTGAGTTTCAAAATTGGGGGCACCTTTCTCTTTTCTCTTTTCTCTGTCTCTGAGCCGAGCCAATTCTAAAGAATGCCTATGACTTGTTTTAACATCGCATGCCCATTGATTTCTTATTTATACCATACCATCACCATACATATATACCATGTCATTAGTGTCACTTTTACCCATTTCATACCATGTCATCTATGTGTATGTTATGGGAATGGATCCTCTCACTCTCTTTGACCTTTTCCTTCTGCATAATAATATAATTACTTGTTTTTTCTTCTTTTTTAACACTTAAAAATCATACTTCATTTTGTTTTTCACCTTAAATTTTGGGTTCAATTGTACCTCTATTTTTTAAATTTGAAATATACTTTCAGCCTTTAATATTTTTTTTTTAACTTTAGTCTATTTAATATAAAAGAATCATAATTGTAATCAGGTTTTCCTTTTCTGTTGTCTTATATTTTAAGTACTTAAATGGCTTTTAAATAACATATTAATATATATTTATATATATATATATGTTTTTAAGATTTGGCAGTATTTTATTAATGAATTTTAGGATAAATTAGGTATGATGTTTACAAATAGACATTAGTAGTTCATTTATTAGTTCATATAAAAAAACACTTTTAGAAAAATTTCTTTCTCTTTGCATTTTCTCTAATGTTTTTTTTCATAGGTTTTTGAAAAAAATAAGGAAATTAGAGTTGCTTTAATCAATTCATTCTTAATTTTGCTAAATAGTTTTTGGATGAGTTAGTTAAGAATAGATGTTTTTAGTGGTAGGGTTGAGATTTTGAAGCTTATGCAGATTGTTGGGGTGATTTTGAAGGGTTTGTTGAATAAAACAAGCTTCAATTTAGAAAAAAAAAATGAGGATTAATATGATTGTTTCTGCAATATGATCGTTGTTGTTATATGAAATGCAGTGAATTGAATAGTATATGCAATATATGAATTTTTGAATGGATATGTGGAGTAATATTGATATATTCTCCGTTGGAAGTTTTAGAACAATTTAATTTATCAATATGGAAAAGGAAAAGTCTTTGAATCAATTGATAAGTTGAAAAAATGTTGTTTTTTGGTAGTTTAGGTTGCTCTCAGGTCAAGTATTACTTGTGTAATATAACGTTCCTTAAACGAAACTCAAACAATGTGCATTAGTTACAGTAACTGTCTTATGTCATGTTGGTTGCTTAAGCGATGGTTTGGAGCTCAAGTGAGAGAGATGTTAAGGTAATTGTCTCTCACCCGAAAGCATATAATATTGGACACGACACTCAACCGATATGGTTGATGACTCAAACATGGTTTATAAAAGTTTGAGTGAGAGGTGAGATGGTGTACACATGTCACTATGTGTGGCGATATGTGACACATGTTATAAACACTCGAGCGCTTGTTAGATGTTCAAACGCCTTATGATGATTGAAGAGTTTCTAGAACTTGTTGGATTTCTTTAAATAAGTGGTTGTCGCTGAAGCGTTGGTAGTAATGCTCAAGTGATTTACATTGAAGAAACAAGGTGGTAGTTAAAGCGTGGAGTGCCTTGTAAATGTGTTGTTCTCAAGTGACAAAAACATCACTCGACTGAAATGGTTTATACCTTGTGTATAATGATGAGGTCGCTTAAGTAAAAATAGTTCAATTAAGTGACGATATGTTAGAATGGTGTCATGTCATGTTTGATATTTATATATATATATATGATGTATATTTTTATACATGTTTTACATATAATACCTTGTGTATAATGATGAGGTCGCTTAAGTAAAAATAGTTCAATTAAGTGACGATATGTTAAAATGGTGTTATGTCATGTTTGATATTTATATATATATAATGTATATTTTTATACATGTTTTACATATAATATGATCCATAAAATATCTGATTAATTATATATGTTATGGATATATATATATATATATATAATTGATTTTGAAATGCATGTTTTGCTTCAATGATCCTACATGGATCACTTATACACATGTATATAGAGTAATATGTGTGTACTACAAATGATTTTGTAGTATGCTACCATCAAATCTTAACTTTTGGTAAAATTTTGGTATGTATGGAGTGTTAATTTTTGGTAAAATTTATTTATCATAATTTATCAAATGATATTCCGTATGTAGTTATGGTGTGCGTGACTAAAAATATTTATATTCATGTACCATAATTTTAATATATGCATGATGAATGAAACATGATAGTAGAATTTGATGATGACAACATATCAATACTCAAATTGTAATTAAAACTGTTGAATAAAATAAAGTGCAATTGATTAGAAAAAATGATAAAATTTAAAAGATCCTAAAATATATTTAAAAAGGTAAATTTAAAAATAGAAAAAATAATATCTTTTCATAATACAAATATATTTTTGCTTAATTTGATGAAACTTTAAAAATATTAAATGAAATGCTGCAATTTATTTTATCTGGATTATATTTAAGAGAAAAATATATAATAAAATAATATCTATAATTTAAAATATTTTTTATTTACAATAAATATAATTTATTAATAAGAATAAAAAAAATTATACTATGTAACTCTCTCTCTCTCTCTTACCTTTCTGTTTTTCTCTCTCCCACAACATCAATTCTCTGCATGTATGTCAATTCTCCTCCCTGGTTCTCCTCATCTCCACCCAATTCATATAAGCAGAAAAAAAAAAGAGAAAGCAGGGAGAGAATAAAAGATAGAGTAGCAGAGCATCAAGAGAAGCATCTTTATAAGCATTTTTTACTGCCAGTTATGTTTATTTTATTCATTATAATAGCCATATTTAAATCAATTATTCTCTTAAGCTTTTGCATGATGCTTTAAATCTTCATTAGTTATTGTACAATTCCTTTTACATTGATGTTATCTTCAATAGTTTACCATTTTCTTTAGGATAATGATACTTGAAACTGTACACCCAATTTTATTTTTTTTAACACCTAAAAAAATTATTTTATTATAATATAATATTTTATTCAAAAAATAGTTATAGAATAGTTGTTTTTTTACCATGTGTTAAATAAATTTTGTTTTTGTTTATCATGCATGGATTGCATTAAATAGGATGGCAAGTCTAGTTCCTTCCCTATTTTGTTTCGTGTTTAAGTTTTATAGTTATTTTGATTGTGTTTATTAATTAAAAATGTAAAAATACATGTATATTCAAATAGTATGTAGTTTCCTTTAATATTTTACACTGCCTATCAATACTTAAATAATTGTTACGACATCCCTTATCACTATGCAAAAAAATTGAATTAGCTGAAGAAAAAAAAGCGAGAGTGATATGTCAACTCTAAATTTAGTGAACTAATTCTTCGATATTTAAAAAAAATGGGAAAGCGTGTGTTATATTCTCTTAAACTTTAAAAAATGAGGAAACGATTACTACTAAAAATATAAATAAAAATAAAAATTTAATAATTTGAAGACTAAATTTACGTTATCTATTTTAAAATTAAATTTAAATAAATAAGAAATTTGTGAAGGTTAAGCCTACGCAAACAATTAGTTTTTATTTATTTGAAAACTGTTGTGAAGAAAAGAGTAAATTTTTTGAAGCTTTTAACAGAGTCGTTGAGACATTCGCATGAAAACTTATTTTGAGTGCGAGCTGTGAGAAAAGTGTGTGAGAACGCCAGAACGCGTGCAACTGTGAGAATGCCAGAATGCGTGCGACAGTGAAAACGACAGAACGCGACTGGAACCATAAAAAATAACCCTAAGTTTTGCCCTGATTTCTTTTTTTTTATTTTATTTTTGAAGGTGTAGCTCTAATGATTTCAGAATAATTCTCTAATATTGTGTTTGGTTGAGGAAGCTTGAGAAGTTCTATTGTGAAAACTGAGGTTAAGACAATTTCGTGGAGTTCCACTTGAGATAAATATTTTTTAGCTTTTACCATGTTAGAAACAACTTAATCCTTGGTAGAAGAAAGTGCTTTTTGGCGATAAGAAAATCTCTTGAGGTATTTTTTAGCTTTCACTATGCTTCAGTTTTTCTCACTTTGAGCTACTCCTGGAGTAATGTGAACATTAAATATCAATGTAAAATTTGTAAAATATAAAGTCATAGTTTAAGTGTGAAAAACGAAGTAGCACGAGAACCTCGATTTTGAAAAATTGATTTGGATGGAGTTGTACTTTGAAAGAAAGCTTTCAAATTTCAAATTTGAGTTGAGAATTGAGATTCTTACTGTAAATAGGCATAGAATTGGTACTAATGACGAATTTGCCGGATGTGGGAAGGATCCGCAGTGAGATTGCTAAAGGATTGGGATTGAAGTTTGATGAGCTTTGATAAGCAACCTACAATGTTCAAATCTTTTTGGAGACATAATATAGAACACTAATTTTACTTGTGAACTTTATTGGTTATAATATTTATGCCATGATTTATATACTAATATTCCTAAATCTTTTATTTTATGTATACTAATATTTCTAAATCTTTTATTTTATGTAATTTTTTATTTTATGTAATGACAATAATCAACTATATACATAAGAAAGAAGCACACATTTCATAAAAGAACGAATCACATTAAAATTGATTGTAATTTCATTCCAACTAAACTTCAAATCTCATTCATTTAATTTAATTTCCATATAACTGATTTTAATTTAATTTCCATATAACTGATTAACAATTGTTTTCTTTTTTCAATTTTCTATTCCTTTCTCTAAGATATATAAAACTAATATATAAAACTAACATACTTTGTGGCTATGTTTTTCAGTTGACAATTGTTTTTAATGGCCCCTAAATTATACAACTTTCGTTTTCATTCTTTTTAATTCAAAAGCTAGTTTAAACTTTTATCAAATCCCTCTCAACTTTTATACATTCATTCTTTCAGGTGTAGTTTTCTTGTAATGCACTTGAATATAGACTATTCAAACCACCTTAATTTCTTATATATATATATACACACACACCTCCGTTAGTCATTTACTAATCATTATCTTACGACAAATGTTTTTCAATCATTATTTCAAATAATCCAATTTAAACATAATTTCTTGAATATAATGACCCAAATGATATCAATGATCCAAATTTCTCGTACTCAATTCTTAATTCATCTATGATTTATTTGAATAATTCCAAAGACGCATTTTTTAAAACAATTAAATGATCTTTCCTATGTCAGTAAGAAATGTGCACATTTTAATTTTCTTCTCCACATTGTCATTTGATTTTGGGGAATAAACGGAGACAGATAAAAAGTTATATTTTAAAGCAGAAACTTTGAGGCCCAGTTCAACAACAGAAGCAAAGAGAAGCAGTAGTAACTTTAAATACATGGCAAATGCAGTAGCAAAGGTCTGAATGCTAATGCAGAGTGTTCCAGAAGCACATGAAACTCGGAAAGTAAAGTAAATAAGCCAAGGATGATTTGCCAGACCAGTGAACTTCATTTTTTTTATTAGTTCCATCTCTCACCGGCCAACAGAAGCACATTGCCGAGTTCCACCACCAAAACTGAGTCCCCCACTGCACTGTGATGATCCACCCTTGTTGGAGGAGTTCCCCAAGAAGTTGTGTTCGGGCTGCCTGAAATTGAGACTGTTACTGGACATGCTTGTCAAGCCAGAGATGGCTGTAAATGTGATACATGCATTTTCTACTGTCCTTGAGGGATGACTTTCCACCTCTGATGCATCTTTCTTTTGATAAACCTTGACAGGGCCCGGGCCTGAATGGGTATTCTCAACATGTTCAGAGTTAGATTCTTGCAACTGTTTGGCACTGAGAAAGCGTCCACCAGAGCCCCTAACCCTCTTCAATGCGTGACGGTGCCTAGACTCGTGAAGATATGGCTGCAATCCATTGGCAAAGGAGGGAAATCAGTGGAGTAACTCCATTTCTTTTAGTCCAAAAGAGATTCAAGAAAGTTTTACAGCTTTGCCATATGACTTGACTTTCTCCATAAAGGAATAATAACACTTTACAGAATAACGCAACATGCAATTGCAATTTTAATGATTCACGGTTCATTCTATGTTCCATATTCAGATTGATTATGTAATTCTCATCTTTATAGGTTATTCTAATTTCGTATCCAAACGAATACTCCATAATGTCTCCACAGTCTACATCTATATACAGAATGAAAACCTTTGTTTTTATTTCTACAACCAAAACATATGGAAGCTATGATGTACTGACGTGTATCATGATGCATTAGAGTATGCAAGTAAACAGGTAAAAAATCCAATGTTCAATTAAAAACTCTTCCTCCAGAGCCACATTCTTTTCAAAGGAAACTCCAAAAACCACAAAAAGATATGGCAATATACACAAAGAGGTGGAACTACTTATGCAGCATACCTTACGACTTTTGATGAGTTTGTTTTGAGCCTCAAGCTTTGCTCGAGACTGTCGCCTTCTCAGTATACCATGGTATTGTTTAGCATTGACATAAATGGGGCCATCTTCTGCAAGCTCAACTGGTAATGCAATTCTGGTGGATGCTAATCCCAGCATCTGGGGTATCATTTGGGGTTGATTCTAATGAATACAAAAGACAGTTACATCATATCAAATTATTATGCTATGAAACAAAAGTTCACTAAAATCTAATCTAAATGACGATCATTAATTATAAAATGCACTTTGAGAAAACTTACAATAGCCTGTGGTGCATAAGCAACTAATGAACTGGCAAAATAAGGATCAGCACAAGGATAAGGAGTATGGGCCTAAAAATTGGAGAGCGATAGCTTGTTAGTAACTGAAACTTCAAGCAGCAAATCTTAAACAGTAGTTTCACATACCATTGAATGACTGAAATCAACTTGTGAACAATTGTACATGGTATCAGGACGATTCGACAAGAGGAATGGTTTCATTTAACCTTCTACGTTCCCATATCTTGACCTGACAGAGGAATGGTTTCAAGTTAGGGTGGTTTACAGGTTAAGGCAAGGAATATCAAATTCTATAAAAGAATGTGCAAGTATAATGCATGATGCACATTAGAGGAACAAAAGCATGGGAAACAACATATTTACACTTCTAAAGCAAGATATCAACACAGCACTTGGTCGCAAATTAAAAAAGAATATATTTTAATCTCAAATCAGCCAGTTTCCCCAAAAAAAGAACAGAAAAAGAGTAACTTGCCATATGTTTATGATTTATAAATCCCAGTTATCAGAGTACAAATGAAATGAACCTTATATTACATGCCATAGAACTTGATGTTTCCATATTCAATTATCAGGTAGAACTTCTACTCATTTGAATGGAAAACTCACTACTTCAACCAAAGTAAGACAAACTATAATAAAATTTTAGGAGATCTTTTATTTGCCAAAGTATTTTCTAGAACTTATTATGCTAATAAATCTAAGGTACCCATTTTATCTATTTGAAAAACAATTTCCAGAAGGATTGATTGATTCCCAAGACAAATGCGAGTTGGGACTCCCATCTCTACCATGGATTATTCACATTTCAAGGTAATTTTTACAAATCCCCAAGTCTCTAACAAAATATCAATTGCACCCATATTTTCTTACCATCACTGCACTACAGACACCTCTAAGCACAGTGACCGACTCCCTAATAAATTATCACATTATACCATTACCATAACTACATTATTCCTACATTTACATAAATAAAATTTATTAATAATACTGTAACGGTTATGGTAGGTGATTTACAATGTATATCAGACAATTTAAAAATGGATAATTCTAAACAAAAAGTAGTCTAGTATGAAATATAGCTTACCATTTCTTGAGAAAAATGTATACAGTATTGCAGCCTTAGTTCTCAAAACCTTCAATCATATCCTACAAAATGAGTATATATCTTATTAAGCAAAGAATTAGAAGTCTCAAAAAACATTCTTATTTACAGAGGCATATAGAATATAATGACTCGGATATATAAGTATTAAGTAGTATAGCATAAGCAATTTCAAAAACTTTCAATCTCCACATCCTAGTCTTGATATTGTACAAAGAGGAAACGAAATACAACAATTAGAGGTTTACTCCCACACAATGTACATTATACGAAATATACCCTTCTGAAACTTAAAAAGTATGAGTGCTCAAGGTAATCTCTGTACACCCAAACCGACCGGGTCCAAACAAAATGGTTTGGGTGTGAGAGTTGTGAAGGGTCAAATCCAACCCGATCCATTAAAACTCAATGCCTTTCTTGTTCGGGTAACAGGTTTTATTTTTAACCCGTCAACCCAATGAATGACCATCATTGACCAAACTAGTTGATCTAATTTTCATTATTATATATATTGGCCTTTATTTATTATTTTAAATCCAAAACAATATTTAAGTTTGGGTACACACACATATATATATATATATAATAGACCGATTCAACACAACCCAATATCCACATAGTTGAGTCCATTGGGGTTTGACAGAAAAGAAATGAACAATCCCAACCCACCCAAACCAGGTATTTTTGATCAGTTTGGGTAATGAAATTAGCCAAACTGGACCCAACCTGACCCGTTTAGGACCCTACCCTACAGAAAAGAGAGGCAAATGATATATATAGACTCTGGGCAAGGGGCATTTTTGCTATGTACGGAATACCACATCAGAACCTAAATCATGCAAATGCATTAATAAAAAAACAGACTATTTTTCTATCACAGTAGCACACAGACAGTCCAAAATCGCTGGATCACAGTATAATCCAGACAACAGAGAGACCAATACTAAAACAAAAAAACAAAAACCGCATCACAGCTCATCTCTTTTGAGTCAGTTGACTCTTTCAGTAAACACAACGCTAAAAAAGAAGTAAAAACAGCATAAACTGTGGCCAAGATCAAGTTCACAAAAACTAGTGACCACTGAGCAGTGACCATAACAACAAACTCCACATGCAAAAGTAAAACAGCAAATTTGAAACACCCCACAGAAAAAAAAAAGTAAATTCCATAACAGGAATGTTAGAAGGAAACAAGCAATGAAAAAGGTGGCTGGTGGAGACAGGACAAGGCAGAATAAATAAGAGAAAGAAACAGTTGCAGAGAGAGAGAGAGAGAGAGAACCTTTGGGATCTGGTAAGGTGAAGCAAAGAGAAATAGAACTGTCGGTTGAAATCGGGCATGTCTCCTCTCTGGAAACCCTTCCACAGTTGAGGCCTTCTTCCTCTCTCTCTCTCTCTCTTACTCCTCCAATTCTCTCTTCTTTCTTGGTTTTGTTGTTTGTTGAAGAAGAATAGAGAACACAGACTCCATAAATACACACTCTCATGTTTCCTTCCTCAGTGGGCCCACCCACACTCTTCCTCAACCCTTGGGCCTTGGGCCTTCTTCTTCGGCACTCACCTCTCAGCCGCCCTTCACTGTTCCTCACACCTTTCCTCACGCGCTCCTGTTCCACCTCCTCCTTCACGCGCTCCACGTGTCCTACTCCAACGAACAACTAAGTCCACGCTCTACTCCGCGCGTTCTTCCAGGACAAACCTCCAAAAAGTATATCCCAAGTTTCTTACTAATCTTTGACACTAATTTAACTACACTACTTAACAATCATTCATTGCACCAAATAATATCCAACATTCAATTTTATTTATTTATCACATTTATTGAATTTAATGTTATACTTTTCTATTATATTTCTCTTTTTCAATATTTATCTTCTACTCTTCACCCAAAATACACTGTAGGTTGATTAATAAAATGTATAATTAAGCTCTATTTTAACATAAGATTTTAAAATATGTAATATTTTCTCACTATTCACTTAATAAATGAATTCGGTCGTTTATACATGAAAATTTCATTAAATTATTTTTTAAAAATTAAATTGTATCAAACAAATATTTAAGTCTACCTGTGCATTTTGTAACCATATGTAAATAGACTATCATGAAAAATAAATATGCATTCACATAAGGAGTTCACTCTTTTATGAAAGGGACTACACATGTAAATATAATAATTACATTTATTATAGAATTTAATTAACATAATACATTATAAGTATATATAAGGTATAACTTCAGCTATAAATTTGCTTTTACTTTTGTATATCTATATTAATATTATTGCAGTATAGATAGATATAGTTATTGATTTTAGTTTGAAAATGTTCAGAACAGAAATTTTGGAGTTTTTTAATTTTGTTATTCTTGGTTAATGATGAAAGGGATAATTATTGGATGTCACATGGTAATTTATTATTAACTTTTGTTGAAACTTGAAAGACATGGTATAATTTATTAATATATGGCTATGGTGGATTAAGCTTATCTTAAAAAGGACAGAGAAATGTTATATTAAGAAGATGAAGTCTATCCTCATAGGATTATATCGATATTTATTATTTTAATAATGAAAGATTAATGTTTGGTAAGGCCACCTTTTCCACGCTCTCACTTCTCATTGAGTTATCTTGTAAAAAAATAAATTGAATTGGTTGTGGATAAGGTTTCACAATCTAAAAGAGAATCTATACTAAAGTTTCTCTATTCTTTGGAAACAAAGATAGACTAAGTGCTGAAATGTCGGCAGAAGGGAATTAGATAATTTACACAAACACAACAACAACCTACGACCAAAATATCATACAATGTACCCAATCATTACGTTGTGGTCTTGTTTCTTATATGAGAAAAAAAAAATCTTAATGCAAAAGTAAAGTTAACTTTGTTTTTTCAAAACAAAGGATAAATACGAGAGGATCCAAAGATATAAAGAAAGAGTGATGTAATAAGAAAGTAAAACGTTGAGGATAAGTGATTCATACTTTTACTTGATCTGGCAGGGGAAGATGATTCTTGGTTAGCCATAATTAGACAGAGATTAGCATTGCTGTGATGGGAAAAGGAGAAAGAGATTTCAGAAAATTTGTGATTATTTTTTGTGGAGTATGATATGATATATTTTCTGAATTTATGAGTTGTGAAGTTTATAAATTAATTGTGTCATTACACTAATTTATCTTCGAAAAAAAAAGGACATTTGTTTACCCTTATGAAGAAGAGGTTTTGATAGCTAAGAATTATTTATCTAACATTAAGCTAAAATAAAATAATTAGGGTAAGAAAAAATTGTTTATTTATTTTGGTAAGAAAAAAAAAGGCTATTGTGATTACAGAGTTTTGTTATAAATTGGTGTTTATGAAGTATTGAATTAAATATGCAGATAAGGAATGTATTTAATGATGGTTGAGATGACCTCGTGAATGAAAATTGGTAAAAACGTGTAGTTGTGGTTGATAAGATCAAAAGGGTGTAGTTTATCCTTGTGTTGATATTTGATTTTAAGTTATCTATAACAATTATCAACGAATGATAAAACTGTAAAAGATTAGTTCTGGAAATACACGTCTCACATGCTTCATTTATGTACAGTGTGAATTTATATATATATATATATATATATATATATATAATTAAGATATTAACATGTTAAGTGTTTTTTTATTTAATATCTAACTCAAAATCATATTTGTGAGTATTTTTTATATATTTTTCTTCTTATCAAATTTTACTAAGACTTTAATTCATATATATATAAAGATAAATTATATTACTCCTTTATTTGCTAAAAAATATTCTCATCACTTGCTTGTAACAATTATATACATAAACATATTCAGCGTTCCTATTAATATAAGAACAATCATTTTTCAATTAAATAATTTGGGATGAATTTTCCATTAACATTCAATTTTATATGTATATTTTATACCTTTTTAGTAAGCAAACAACAAATATTTCTGTTAAAGTTTCGCATCCTACATAATTTATAATTTATAACGTACGATGAAGTTTTAGAAT
Organism: Phaseolus vulgaris; assembly: GCF_051622355.1. Taxonomy (NCBI): domain Eukaryota; kingdom Viridiplantae; phylum Streptophyta; class Magnoliopsida; order Fabales; family Fabaceae; genus Phaseolus; species Phaseolus vulgaris. The sequence goes on along the minus strand of NC_143500.1, from coordinate 35,048,028 downwards.
TCAGAAAAAATGGACTACAATAGTTATTTTTTGTCATTCTCGAAAATTTTAACTCATTATTCGTGGTTTGTTTTCTTCTATTCACTCAGCGTTGTTATCAGATTATCAGTAGTTTTGATCAATTTCTGAAAAATCGATTATTTTTCGATGATTTTGTAAATCCCGATTACTTTCAGGGGTTACTTTTAAGAATTTTTTATACTTGCAGGGAATCATATTACTTTCAGAAATTTTCAAAATTGTGTTATTTTCATTTTTGTATTTTTTTAAATGAACTATATTTTTTTAATAGATTGTATTTTTTAATGTACATAAATCCTAAAACAACTAAAAATATAAAAGATAAATATTTTAAAAATTCAATTGGTTTAATTACCTTTTTTGTCCCTATATTTATAGCCAATAGTCAATTTGGTACAGTGGTTTTTAAAAAATTCAATTTGGTCCCTAAGTTTTTTAAAATGTATTCAAAATGGTCATTTATGTTAAATATCACCAAACGGCGTTAAGTGGTGTTTATATGGCAGACACGTGTAAGTTACATGGATTGTGCTTACATTACTGAATTAGGGTTTAGGTTATTCAAATTGGGGATTTCGAATTTCTGATTTAGGGTTTCTGATACGAGGATTGCTGGTGCGCTTCCCTGCTTCGATTCCATTCGGAGGTGTGCTCCCCGATTCTATGATCCCCTACATCATAAACAACTCTGTATATGTTCTCTAAAAGTAATAAAAAACAGAACCACTCTGAAACTAAGTAAAAAATTTCTAACCTTATAAATAAGCAATCACAAAAACGACACCACGGTCTGGATCGCAATCGCTGCCCCTTCACCACCTCTGGACCGCACCACATAATCGCTCCTCCAAATCGACCATAGGAACGCAACTCACCATCGTAACTCACGATCGCACCACAGAATCGAATGAGGGGAGCACACCTTCGAATGGAATCGAAGCAGGAAAGCGCACCACAAAATCCAACCAGGGGAGCAATCCTCGTATTAGAAATCCTAAATCAGAAATTCAAAATCCCCAATTTGAATAACCTAAACCCTAATTAAGTATTCACTAAAGTAATGTAAGCACCATCCACGTAACTTACACGTGTCTGCCACATAAGCACCACTTAACGCTGTTTGGTGATATTTAACAGAAAATACCATTTTGAATACATTTTAAAAAACTTAGGGACCAAATTGAATTTTTTAAAAACCACTGTACCAAATTGACTATTGACTATAAATATAGGAACGAAAAAGGTAATTAAACCAATTCAATTAGCTTCAATTTTTGAAGTTTTTATTTTTAGAGAAATAATCTAACTAAATTCCCTAATGCCAGATATATGTGTAGGAAATCGTCATTTTAATTAAAATAAATTATTGAAAACAAGGCATTTTATTAAGGCGAGTTGGACAACGAAAAAAGGGGTGCTCTCTAGAGTCATCCCGCTTAAGCGAGGTAAATGTCGCTTAAGCGAGTTTGATGATGCAAAATTTGAGTTTCCTGCAGGGAATCTCGCTCAAGCGAGACGAATCTCGCTCAAGCGAGACGAATCTCGCTCAAGCGAGACAGATCACGCTCAAGCGAATTCTACGACAAAAAAATTGAGTTTCCTACTGGGATTCTTGTTCAAGCGAGCAATTTTTGCAAAAAAAAATAAAATCCTCAAAGGCAACCCAATCCTTATTTACCTCCAGATCAGTTTGGAGCTTATGTATTTTGGCCTGGGGACAGATCCAGCAAATGAAGCAGGGTCATCTATAACTATAAATGAAGATTTTAACACGGACTTGGATAACTTCTTAGGAAGCAAGGATTGAGCAAAAATATAGTTTTATATTTCTAATTTTCTTTTCTTTTTCAGTTATTTGAATTTTCTTTTTATTTTCTTATTATTATTATTCGGTTGTTTTGTTTTATGTTTATTTTCTTATTTTGTTTTGTTTTTATTTATTTTTTTATTTTGGTTTGAATTGCTATTCTTGAATTATATGCTTGATTTATTTTTAGTTTTAACTTTAATTTGTTTTCTAGTTTTATTTTTCTCAAATAAAAAAAAACTAGAATATTAATTTTGATTTGTGGAAAAAAAGATTTTGTGTTTAAATATTAAATAGTGAGATTAATTAGACACAAGTTAGAAAAAAAAATTTGATTGAATCTTTATTCAAATGTAGTTGAAATTGTGATACATGAAAATTTAATAGGATGATTGATTAGGATAAAGAATGACAAAATAAAAAGGAATGAGGCCAATTAAACCAAGTGAGTGTGTGAACCTTAAACAATTTTCATGGTTTTAATGATGAATTGACAGTTGTGGTTGCTTAATTTTTAATTTTTTGTTACATCATAAAAGAGCATCAAGATGATTGAGGCATTTGTGTTAATTAGGAACCCAGGGCCAAATAGTCAACATTTATCTTATTAGAATTCATTATATATATATATATATATATCCCTTTTGAGCCAAAAATATTTGTTATTATTGCACCCTAAACCTTTAATGATATATTTTCCTACCCTTTGACATGTTTAAGGAAGGAGAACATAGATGCAATAAATATAGAAAAGTGAATGATTGGTTTTAAAAGTTGGAAGTTCAAAAAAAGTGGAAAATAGGAAGAATTTATTCCTATTGATGAAAAAAAAAGGAAAAAAAATCATCTTGAAAATCATGAATAGTAGGAAGCAAATGAGGAAAAGTGTGAAGTCAAAAGAAAATGGTGATTACATAACACATATGTGTTATAATTGGATTGTAGGTGTGTTCTTCTTCGTTAACATGTGCATGCATTTTGTTATCTGGAAAATCAATACCTTTTTGGAAGCCCAACCTTATTATAACCTTGGAAAAGACCTCAAGATTCATGTTTCTAATATATTTGTGATAGGAAGATGAAATGAAAAGCCACTGTGATTTGTTATGATTAAGTGAAAATAGAGAGAAACACTTACTTGTGAACATATGAGAATAAATTCCTTAATGAATTGTCATTTTATTGTTTTGATTTGATCCTAGAAGTTGATTGTATCTATTTTTTCTATATTTGAATTTGGAAGCATCATAAGTTTATAATTTAATCTTTTGTTTAGTGAATTAAGCTGTTTTGATATTTAAATTCAAATATATTCATTTACTTTGCTTGAGGACAAACAAGATTCTAAGTTGGGAAGAATGATAAGTGCCAAATTTCAGTAATATTTCATATTAAAATATAGGCAGGTATGAGTATTAATTGCTAAAATAAGTATAAAATAACCCCTAATTTATGAATTTATACCTTTTTACATATTTTATGATTTTAATTTGAATAAGAACGATTTATTCCCAAATTTGTGTTAATTTCAGGATTCTATGGAAGAATTGATAACATTGCCTTCATTCCGTTTGAATTTTTGTGGTGAATTGTGGAAGCTTAATGGAAGTGGCGAACAAGGATGGTTCCAATGAAGTTATGGTTTCCTTGAAGGTGCATGATAGGTAGGGAGAGTGATTGGTTGGGTCATATCACTTGGAGAAGGTGAAAAAAAGATTAAGGTGTTTATCCTAGAGAGACAAGACAAAAGAGTAAGAAAGCATGCAATCTTGGCAGCAATTCACTCATTCATTAATCTCTAAAATTCAAGAACCAAGAACCCCTTTTATATAGCTTAGAGGTCCGACCATTGTACAATAGAATTGGTGGGAAAATTCAAATGGAAAATGTTTGAATTAGGCGCCTAAAATGAGTTCACAAGGCAAGCATGACAAGGTGTGCTCCATGTGACTCATTTAGGTCTAAATGACCGACCTAGGTTAATTAGGAGTTTTCTAAAAACCCTAATTTAACCCTAGGTTGGTTTTTAGATGCCTAAATCCAACCCTAATTACAATTAAGAAAAAATACAGGTAAAATTCCTATTATACTTTTGACAAGAAATTAAATTCTACTCTACAATTCTACACTAGGTTTATGGCATTTTTGAACATGTATAGAAATGTTTCTCTGCCATCAATAGCAGAGTCTCAGTCTTCTTGTATCTTCCTTGCCATGGACCTAGTAGTTGGGCCTGAACTTGGGCATGAGCTTGGCCTTCTTCCATCAATAATAGAGATAATTGGGTAAAAGGAAAATATACAAAGCTAAAAAAAGAAAGTTGGAATGCATAAACACTCACCAAAGTTATCCAAATTTGTAAAAAGCCAAGATGCCACAAGTAGATCTCGCTCAAGCGAGTAGAATCTTACTTGAGCGAGATAACGCCAATAACGTTTGGCCTTTTTACGTTTTATTCGCCCAAGCAAGCCCATTAGCGCCAAAGCGAGAAGTCACTTAAGCCCAAGAAAATTAGGTTAAATAGGAGGCTTTAGGCACAACCCTAGTGGGCAAGATTGAGAGGAAAACATCATTGGGTGACTTGTAACCCAATTGGAAGAACAAAAAGTGTTAGAAGATGTGTGGCTAACTCTACCCTGTGGATTTGGGAGTAATATGTTCACTCTCTTATGTATTGAGGTGATATCTGAATATAATCTTTTGTTCTTGATTGATTATTGATATTATTGTTTTGCTTCTAATTCTTGATAATCTTAAATCTGATTGGAAAGTATTTTTATGGCTTTGACCTAAATAATAATACTTAACATATTTGAGTGTTAGGAATAGACTTAAAATGTTAATTGCTATCAACGTCTAATCATAAAGCTATGTTGTTCTTATAAATATGCGAGAAATCGATATTTAGGAAACACCTTAAGAATTTTATAAGCAAAGAATTGATATAAATGATTTTTATATGGACATCAATATTAATCAAAGAGCACAATATTTACCATGCTAATCAAAATACAAAAGAGTGAGAAAGATGAAACTCATTTCCTATTTTTCTAATTGAAACAACAACTTTGTGACAAATCTTTTACATGAATATTCAATCGTTCCTTGTGGATTCTGTTCTTAGAAACACATTATTACTTCTGACAACGTGGTGCATTTGCAATAAAAATCATCACTTTTGGTAATAACATCGGGGCCCGTGAAACATTTTTTTATACACCACCATATGATATTTTGTACTAAAGTACCTTAAATAATAAAAAACATCTTGAATCCCCATTACTGGTAAGAGGAAAATGCAATTTATATTTCCATTCTATACAAAAATATTATTTTTAAATAAAATAAATATTTTCTTTCCTAAACAATAAAATGTAACAAAAATTACTTATGTAAAAAAAAATAATCTAAAAAATAAAGGAATAATCTAAAAACAAATGTTAAAAAGAAAAGAAAATTAAATGTCTTACTAATATTAATATTAAAATGAATTCTTACTAATCAATAAAAAAACAATAATTATGTTAATTTTACTGTATATTTAAAATAGATTTTAATTAACAGTATCAAAACTTATTCAAAAGAATTCTCAATAATAAATATATTTAATTTATGAATTCAATTATCAATAATATAACATAAATTTGATTTCTAATGTATTTAATTTATTTTGATTAATAAGACAATTAATTTATATTAATAATAGTAATTTTAAAAAACATATTTCAGATCTGTAATTTAAAATAATGTCAAACAAAATAAAAATTTATATTTCATCATATTTTTTCCAAAAATACAATAATAAATTACATAAACAACTTAACAGAACATAGGGATAATTAATTTATTAATATAATTATTAAATTTTAAATAAAATATTTACATCTAAAATTGAAATACATATGAAGTAATTTCTAAAATATCTCAATTAAAAACACATTTAACTTAAACTAAGTCAATTACAAACTTATTCACATAAACAAATACAGTAAAATAAATTAAACAAATTAAATTTATAACAAAAATATCCAAATAGAATATAAAATTAACCACAAATTTAAAACATAAACAAAAATATAATTTTTTAAAAAAAAAGACATATCAGGACAAGAGCAAAACAAGAACACCATTGGGAGGAAAAAGAAACTATACATGAAAACAATCCATGTTTTATTAAAAAAAATAAAGCGAAAATGACGCAAAACACAAATTGAAAAATCAGGAAAAAAGTATCAACATAATCAATTACCCTATGTCTTAAAAAAATCAACCTAATTGACTAGTCAAAGGTTTCAAAAGCACAAACGACTATGTCTTCAGTTACAAAACAAACATAAACGATTATGTTGTAGCATAATCGATTAAGCTCCCAAAAAATAACACATAATCGATTATGTAGTCAACCTAATCGATTATCAACTATTTCCAATGATATAATCAATCAGTAGAAAACTCACACGATGGCTAACCTAAGATCGAAAATGCAATAAGAAACTCACTGCATTTGCACTCTACTAACTCACGAAGCTCTCCAAGACCACTCAAGCAATGCAGAAGTTTGTTTAAATGAAATGTTTGTTTCAAATGCAGTGTGTGTTTCCCATAACCATGATTTTATATAAGTCGTGAATGAAAAATATTATTTAAGACCTAACAACTCTGAGACAGTGCATTCATCATGTTCATGGTGGTCAAAGAGATTCCTTATGCCAAAGTCAGTAATCTCTGAAATGGAATAACTGCGGTGTCCTGCATGGTAGTGGAGCATGGCACTGGTGCAATGTAAAATCAATTTACTTTCAAAAGAGTGAAGAAAAGGGAGGACAGAATGGTATTTCACATACTATGACATGACTTTCTCTTCACTCATCTATTTTTTCTCTTTAAGCTTCAGAAGATCACTCACTCACTAAACTTTCTTTCCCCCCGCTCCCTCACCCTTATCTTTGTCCTAATCCAAACAGGATGACACCCTCTCATCCGTCTTCAATTACAGTGTAACCCTCTCATCTGTCCTCAACTACAGTGTCACCCCCAATCCAAACACACTATAAAAGAAATTTTAATTGGATGCATCTACAAAGATTGGGATAATTGAGATTTTTTTAATAAAAAATTTAAATTAGGCAGATTGGGAGAAAGTTATAAACTATAATTGTTTTTTTTTTAATTTGGCATACTGCAAGTGAACATTTTTTTTTTCAATTGAATTTTGTTTTTAATTTAAAAATATTTCATTTTATAAATTATGGTCTTTTAAGAAATGTCTGGGAGTGGATTAAATTCAAGACTATCATAGTGAATCTTCATCTATTAAAAGTTAAAAGTAAAAGTGGCAATACTTAAAAAAATAGATCAAACATTGGATGAAAATATGAAATAAATGTTAATGAGAATGTCAAAAAAATAAAATATAATAGTTCAAACATTGGTTGGAAGCATGAAATAGATGTTAATTAGAATGGTAAAAAAAAGATATCTATTGTGTGAGTGGAGAAATATTCAGATTCAGTCATTATTTTACTGGAACTATTTTGATCAATTAACTACTTTAATTAATTATATTGTTAAAATATTTTTTTGATAGTCGAGTCTTGGTAGCTACTACTATTACGTCACTGTTATACCGTACACCTAGGCTCGGGCTGTTAATCTTTTCAATTTTGTTACCGACAACACAAAGTAGTCCGTGCAGCGTACAAAACATTAGTAGACTGAAAACGGGAGCAGAATAACACTATTACTTGACAATCATCAAATCAATGAATGAAATAAACAAAATTCTCGTCAAGCATGAATAGTGTACCTAAATAAGAGGTTGGTACTACTTTTTTGGGGAGATGGCGATTGTAAACAGATTCAACACTCTCCCAATCCGACAAAATTCTATAGATAAAATCCCAGTAAGCAAGCTGCAGTTGTCACTGCCACTGGTATATCAACTCCAGTGCTCATACCACCAGCCCCGTCTTAGAGCATAATAGTTGAAGCAGATAGGATTCTATCGAGTACCGAAGTATAGATGTGAGGATGAATCTGGCCATAAAAATGGCAACAGAAAAAGGTTCCTTAGATAACTGTAAACACAGAAAACAAGTGTAAACACCATAATATTTTTTTGATCTTAGACTCTACTTATCAGAAAGTCACATTGGACTCGCAACTAATGCAAATCAAGACAAGTCCTGTTTCAGGGGGGAAACCCAGTACTTACTGTTTCCTATTTGGAAATTTCTGCTTAAGTACTAATAAAAGAACAAAATAAGACAGAATATATAGAACTTCTCCCATGAACTAAAATCAGGTTAAAGATATCAATTTTTGAAAAAGTTAAATGAGAAAGCTTTTATGAAAGTTAAGTACAAAAGTAGACTGCATTTTGTGAGTAATTTTACCTTCTTATTTTGTTATCCTGTAAGTGTTTATGAAAATAGAACCTTAGACCAATAGATATTAGTAGTTGAAGCTAATATATTGACTCCACTTTTATGTGAATCTAAAGCCAAAGATTTTATATCTATAAAGTGGTCAAGTTCCATCAATGTATAAAGAACATAAAATGTTTTGAGCAATATTTTAAAATACTGACCCAATCAGTTGAACTGGAAATGTTTCCAGTTCAATCGTGGTTCAACCACAAATTCAACCATTTGAACCACAACACAACCAGTTAAATCTGCGGTACATTTTATAAACATTGATCCAAAGCATAGTTTGGACTAGTAATGTAGCCACATGAAAATTATGAGATGGAATACCAACATCCTGAGTGAATATCACAAGCATCAAAATATTTACGCTGATTCTAACACTACCTAACCTTTCACTTAAGAATAGGACAAGAAAATTGAAGTGGTTACACTATGCTTGGGCCAAGACCAACCAAGGCCGGGGAGTGAACTTACCAGTTACCACGTGAATCTAAAGATCCAAAATTATCTTTTCAGACCATTTGAAAATGTCGGAGTGCACTCTATCCCCACCTAAGTCCTCCCCAGAGGCTCCAGCTGCTACTCGTATAATATCTTCAAGCAATGCAAAGTTACCCAATATATCAACATGAGCGCCACTCTGGGTTCCCCTACCTTCTAGAAGATTAGCTGGAGGGGCATGATCATACTCCCTTATGAATGTACGGATTCCTGATGGATTAAAGCGGGTTATTCCTCGCCAACCTTTTGCACACATGAAACCAGCACTCAAAACAGGAACAGTTTCATCCCCATCAGAACTGTAAACTCCATCCCTCAGACATGTGTCCTCATTTCCACCATTTGCTGAGGTGTCGATCTGAAATGGAATGTGGCATTCAGATTGAGGAGTTAACTTGTAAACATATGCTCTTTCTGTAGGGATTCCAACTCCATACATAGAGTAAATCTCCATATCTGGGGCATTTGGTAATCTGTAGCAGCAGGAAAGAATATTAAAAATAACACAAAACACAGGCAGGAGTAATAGAAACATTATATTTCAAATATAGCATGATATGAAATTATTGGTAATAGTTAAAGCAACAATCCATTAGTTCCACTAATCCAGGTAACAAAATAATTACACAGTAGTGAAGTACTACGCAATAGCAGAACTCTTTAACCCCCAGCCCTAAGAACCCAATTGAACTAGAATGATGAATTTGTTTTGTATAAAATTAAATCAGAAAGGTTTTGGATGAAGGAAAATTAAATAGCACTCAGTTGAACTTCATATTTTATAAGGATTGAGCCACGAAAACAGAATCAAAGTAAAGAACCTCACGTTGTTTCCAAGGGGTTAGACCAATATTTGTAATGTTTGTATTTTTCATCATCCAAATCATCAGCAATCCCATAAGAAAAATGAGCATCTCCACGCTTCATCATCTTGGGGGCAACAAAATGAAGCAGATCCAAAACTGAATCAGCTGTGTAAGCTTTGTGATCTGTAACAGCTTTGATTCCTTCAACACCCATATCATGGTACTCTGTCCACACATCACAGTTAGATGTGTTTGCAAGGTTCCTACCCTTGAGAGCACCCTGTCAATTTCAACAAGTAATACATGAAACTCAAGAATGTCATTCAGAAAAACAATTGAAGCTAACTGCACATGGTTAAGTATCCACAGTTGGAGAATGTTGGGATTTGGGAGACAGATAAAGAGGAACTGCCATCTGTAAATGCAATTGATAAAGGAGAAATTTACACTTTAACTTGAGGGCAAATGAAAAGGTCATATACATAGCAATTATTTTAGATTAGAATTGATAAATGATAGAAAATTATATAACCATGAATATTCATATACAAACTGGAAACTCAGCTGTTTAACTAACTTAAGTTAAATATCTGAATTCTTGATATTCTGTTATAGAGTAGTATGGGATAGTCGGTACAGTATTTAAATGTTTTGGTCTCCCCCTTTTAACAGCTTGCTTTTTAGAATGAGTTCCCAAGTGTTTGGAGGTTTATCAATTGATAACATATTTTGGTTGTCCGACAAAAAAAATGACTACCTATAGAGAAATCTTGACTAGTTGAGGATTCTAACCAACAAGGAACTTGAGTGAAGTAAAGTGGCCTAAGAGTGTAAGCAATTAAGACGTCAGCTCTTAAAAGAAATGTAATGATAGAAATTCGGGTATTGTGATGTACCTAAGTCCTACATTGACTGGCCTGGGATGCTCAGTGGAGTATTTAAGTACTTGATTCTCCTCTTTTAACAACTAGCTTTTAAGGTTGTTCCCCAAGTATCCAAGTGTTTTATCATATTCAAAAGGACAAAATCAGGTATATCTACCTTGGAAGATTGACTTCAATTCTGTAAATAACATTATCAAACATTAAAAAGAAGGATAGAGATTATAAAACAAAATACTCATATATACTGGGAACATTACCCTAAAATCCAACCTCTCAAGCTTGGAGGAGTGTAACTCGGCTATATCTTTCCCAAACGATATGAGTCTTCCGTAATTTATATTTTTCATAAACCCAAGACTCTCTTTGTCATTTTGAAAGGCACTGTTAGTATCGTTGTTCTTGCGTTTCTTCACACTGCAGTTATAGGACACATCAGGTGACCAATCAAGGCTACCCCATATAGTATCCCCACCTTTGGGTATCATTGACATGGTTGAATCCCATGTTCGAGTCATCCGCATTAGATGTTGTAAAGTTTGAAGACCAAAAACATCCTTCTCCAAAAAGCCCGGTGCGAAAGTCCTGTACAAGGTTTAGCGAGTTATGAATAAGGACTTCATCTATATTTCACAGCTAACACGATTCATTACATAACAATACCATCAATTGAAAAAATTTTGCCCAAACAAAGCTTGAGAAAATCCCTATATATCTCAAAGAAACAATTTTGGAAATCTTACAAACAGATCAACAGCTTTAAAAAATAGCTTTTGGAGGAGAAAAGAAGTTTGCATAAAATTCACAGATGGTTGACTTATTAAAAATATTGATTAAAACTTGAGCTTTCAAGGGGTGACAGCAGAAATACAGCAATCAAATAGTGAGTTATTATTCATTCAAAAGGAACAGAAATTACACAATCACTTTCTACTGATATATATTCTACATATTTGTTAAACACAATCCAAAACCTACTTGTCAAGAGACATAGAAACTTTGGGTTTCAATACAGAGAGAAAAGTAGTGGTAAAATAAGAACCTGGCAACAGCAATATCCCTGGCTTCTATCGAGAAAAGTCCCGCAACAGATTTTGGAACACCAAGAAAAGGTCCCCCAATATTCATCACAGCTTTAATATGTTTGGCACACCAATCTGATCCACCGCCTCCACCCATTGGTGCTGGTGCCTCAACCCATTTCATAAAATGCAAAAAGTACAAAACACCCATTGAATGTGGAATAACAACCACCTTATTACCACCATTCGTAGCCACCATGAGCTCTATATTACTTTTTATCCTGCTCAAAGATCGATCCCTGACCTGGTCAAATGAAGCAGGAAAAAAAGGAAAGTTTACCTGAGGGTTAACCATCATAATTGAACCAGACAACAAAATAAAGGCTGGCAGAGAATCATGATATGATTCTCTGTAAGTAACAGAGGACTACCTCTGTATTCTGAAATGAGATTCTCCAATCATAAGCAGCCATATACATGCTTTTCTCCTCATACCCAATGCGAGCTAAATTAGCAATTAGAACAGCCCAAACAAAATAACCAGGTGCAAAATAATCAGCAGCTACAAGTCCAGACACTGGCCTAACTCTAATGCCTGGACGGTCTAGTCCTGTTTCATTATCTAGTGACATGTGTTCAACCCAGCATAACGGTCTGCAGAAGGTTGAAATAAAAATCATATGCCATTATAGATAAATTCTATTTGAATTTGTAAACATCCATAGAACAAAGACTTGAAATAAATATACTTGCCGATAAAAAAAAGGCAGATAAATGCATAGCAAGACAAATGTTGGAAGGACTATAATCATTAAACATTTGAATCGAACTCCCAAAACTCTGCCAAACAACCGGAATTCAATAAGTGCCAGTAAAAAGGGTTCAGCACTTCGGGTCCAAAATGAACTTGTGTGTGTAAGAATTCTGCCTTATAATTAATGATACCAAGGACAGCAGCAAAACCATTCCCTCTACCAAATGATTCACATGTTATGAAAAAAAAAATATAAAGGAAAACTACAGAATACAAACCCATAGGTTACTGCAGATTGTAATGCTACTATTTACGCCCATCAATTTCCTATCTTAACAAAAATCAGTAAACTTTGACAGAAGATTACAAGAAAAGGTGCATCGGAGAGAATATTGTCAATTACTTTCCAGTACATACTTCTGAGTGAAAAACGTATCACCCAAAAAGAGACATTAGCAATTTGGCACTTTTCAGGATCCAGTAATCAAGAAACATGGCATTCCAACTCAACTTACTCCCCTCCAAGTAATGCCAACAGAAAGTATTTAACTGAACTCATTCACCAAACGCAAATTTATCCACTACTCTAAAACACCACTTGCTTACTTCCCAATCAAGTAATACAACATTTTCAAGCAGCTTTTCCAATTGTATATAAATAATTCACACAAGACGTCACTAAAACACATTCAAATCCTAATACACCAGAAAAAGAAAAAGAAAATGTACCTTTTATACAATTCACCAAACGTGCCACCCCACAATCTCTTCCTGAACAAACCATCCGCACACTGACGACCCTCCCAGAGTTCCAACCCGCCGGTGACAATCCCCGGCACAAAAACCACCGGGTGCTTCACCATCAACCCCTCCTTCCTCAGTTTCACACCGGGAGGATCCGGCAACGGCCCCGTAATCGCCTCCGCCACGTACTGAGGGAATGACGCCGGCATTGCATTGTAGAGAAATAGTAAGAACCACCAAATTGAACATATCAGTCCAACGAACCAACAACAACTATCCATGCACGACCATCTCCTTATCTTTTCGCCTTTGATACTCCTCGCCTTTACCTTTTTCTCCTTCTCCTTTTCTTCCTCGTTTCGTACAGGATTCACAGGGGCCTTTCTCCTTCGTACAGACGACATCGTATAAAGGAGTTGGAAAAAAAAACTTTAAATGCTGTGAAAATGAAAGCTGTTCATTAATGGTGGACGAGGCCCTGAGCTGGCGGATTCTGTGGCAGCGACGTTTGAGCTTTCAAGACTGTGACGGATGCTCGTCGGAACCCTAACCGCCGGTGATCGGAGAGGAAAGTTCGCCGATGCGCCGTGGAAGGATTTGATTGGCCGTCGTGCCGGGTCGAGGTTGTTAAGTTGTATTGTGGCTGTGTACGGTGCCTGGGTCCAGATGAGAAGAAAGGTTTAAGATACGGACACGTGGCGCGATCGTGAACTTGAAGGAGTTGTATTAGCTTTGCTGTTTCTGAATGCCGTGTGATGTGAAGTGTTGGTGCTGCTCCAACGGTGAATTACCTTGTAAATAAACGGTGGGGATTGAACCTGATATTAACAAGCATACTATTATTCACATTGAATCATGGTAATGAAAAGTTTGATTCTTACTTTGGCTTTTGTGGGGAAGGTTTTCTTGGTTTTCGACTTTTCCGTCTTATCTTATTTATATATTATTACAATTCTTAATTTAATATTATTACAACTATATAACTATTTTATATGATGACAATATCTTCTTTATAATATTTTTTATTTTATTTTATTTTATTTTTTTATTTTTTTTATATTCAAATGAATAAAAAAGAAGCTACAGCACAGCAGGAGAACGATTTTTTTTCCAAAATAAATTTATTTTAAAACACTTTATCCAAATAAATTCATTCCTATTTTAATTTTCAAAATTAAATTTATTTATCGTTTATGTTGAAAAATTGGTTTTTGAAAGCCTAATTGTCAATGTGAAACAGTTTCTCGTCTTATTCAGGAAAATCTATGAGGATTCGATTCTCTGAAAGAAAAATTCCAGCATATTTTTTTATTCTCTTAAAAAATGAAAAAAAAAATAAAGAGGAGAGAAGAATCCATTAATATTGTTTAGTACTGAGAATTTAGTTCCTGAAAGATAACTTCAATTATGAAAAATAAAATCAAATTTCAACTTAATTTTTTTTTAAATGTAAAAAATGAAAAAAAAAAAAAGGTGGCCAAGAGAATCTGGTGATAGTAATCACCATTGAAAAATCGGTTCTCCAAACCTCCCCTACAAATAATATGATTAAGTTAAATCCTAGTTTAACATTGTTCAAACATTCATCCAAATCAACATAACTAAATCATGCTCAAGCAAATCATAGAACACGAAAAATAAAATATAAAGAAATATCTATAAAATATATGATTAAATTTATTGATGTATTATTATATTTGCATACAAAATTGTAATAAAGTATAAATATTTTTTTAAAAAAATTAGCAATGCTAGTTTATTAGTAATACAGGGGAGGGGAGTGAATGTTTGTTTTAAAATTATTATGTGTTGTGATTTTTGGTTTTGCAATTTTTTTTATTAATGGTTTGTGTTAGTGGTGTTGTGATGGCTATTTTAATGGTTTTTAATCCTTTTAAAAGTAGTCTAATTTGATTATTTATGTAAACATGAAAGGATTATATTTATCGTTCTCACTTTTAGGTTTTTTTTATTAAGGTTTTCAATTTTTTTATCGTTTCATATTTAGGAGTTTATCACTATTATTAATTTTTATATATTTTTAATAAATTAACATAATTAAATATTTTTAAAATTATTTTATTATTTAAAAACGATAAGTTTCCTTTTTCCAAAATAAATAAAAAATTAAATTTAAATTGTATATGATAAATACGAATTCAGTATAATTAATATAATTGAAGTTGTATATAGGAAGTACAAATTTAGTTATACAATATTATTGCGAAAAAAAAATTCACATATACGATTTCAACATAATTATATGTTAATTAAAATCGTACTTCTCAAATACAAATTTTTTAGTAATAATCTATCCATAAAATTTATAGAACTCGTATTAACCAAATATGATTTTTTTAAAAATTTAAAAAATTGTGAATGTAAACTACGATTTCTTTCAAATTGATTTGTACTCTTTATATACGATTTGTCTATTTACAAAAATACAAAATCAAATTCGACTACTTTTAAAAAAAAAAACTTATTTTACCCAATAGTTTTCACATTTCATAAGAGATCGACACCAATTTACATTATTTTTTGTGTGAATTAAGACAATTTGAAAAAATAATTATAACTAAATCATTTACTTTTTAATAAAGTTTTATTCAAATAAATATGATTTTATTATGTGAGTGTCATTTATTAAAAATATCATAAAAATAAACTATTTTAAAATTAAATGGTTGTAAATAATATTTGTATTAATATATATTAATAAAACAATATATTCATAAACATAATATATATTCATAAAATAATATATTCATAATATCTATATTATAATATAATATGTTTAAGTGCTTATTAAGATGAAATACGTCTTATATTTATAGAAAATGTTGATAGAGATTTTTTTGGAAAGATTTTGGAAAATCATTTTTAAACTAAGCAGATACCTGATTTGAAGGATAATGACATGAACCATTTTGTTTTTGGTAACATAAGACGTTTTTTTCTTGCACGCTAATAGCTTCTTTCTGTACTTCTATATTTTTAGCAGATTTATTCTTAAAGAAACTAAAAATTAAGCTTACATTCCTGCATTATCTATCCTCTTCTTCGTTCCAGTGTCGACATTATTTTGAATTATACAATTCAAAATTCATTTCTATCCAGAAAATTACTTGTATAATTCAGAATGCAAATACATTCCTACTTTCAAAAAAATATCGATTTTAGATGTTAATTTTTTGGAATACAAATTTCTATTTTAAATTGTAAAAATTCGAAATACAATTTTAAAGTATATTTTAAAATTAAAGGAGATACGAAGATCATTTATTATGGCTACAAGTGAATATAATTTTCCATTATTATTATTATTATTTCAAATATAAATGTACTATTGTAGTTCATTTGAAGAGTCATATTTCCATAAAACACATTGAATGAAGAGTGTCTTCATTGTAATATTTTCATGAAAACTGATAGTATCTTAATTAAGCTCGTATACAGAGTTCTTTATGAAAATCCAATCCACACCATAAAACCTTCGAGAAAAGCCATTGAATTTTCATGCTGACTATGGTCCTCGTAATCAAAATTTGTACGATTAATTTAGACAATTTCTTCCTGCACCATTTCAATTCTAACCTACACCCTGTCATTTTTCTAAATTTTCAAAATTACCCTTATTTTGGATTTAAAAATCCGAAATAGTAAATATAATTAAAAAATAAAAATATATATTTCGGACAAAAAAATCCATAACAAAAAATTTTCATAATTCAAAAATGTGTTCCAGATATTTATATCTGGAATATTTTCGGATAAAAGGTTTCAAAAGTAATTTTTATTTACACCCTCATTTTATTTAAGGTTATTTTTATCATTTTGGAGAAGTATTTTTGTCATTTTGAATAAAGTGCATGTTGGAATTGATATGGTGCATGGAGTATTTGCCATTAATTTATTATCACTATTTACACCAAAGCACAGGCTCATAAAGTGGTGGCCCAATCACTTGTTTGGGCTGTAATTGGGCCTTCTTTACATAAACACTTTGTGGGCCTAGCCCAAACCCAAGAAAGTGGGGAGTGAGACCCTTGAACACCGGGCAAACAAGTATACAAAACTTGAAAACACAGCAAGCTCGAGAGGCGTCAGAGGCGGTTAACATCCGGTAACCGGTAATCCCACAAGACAAAAGAAAGTGAAATCCACAATAACAGACAGCACTCCTCTTGCACCATTATAGCTTCTACCGAACCAAGCAAACCAAAAACCAATAAAATCACACACCCCACTCTGCCGCCACCGGAGAATTCACCACCGACTCCCTCACCATGCTTCATCTTCCCTCTCTCTGAATTTCATTCTCCACACAATCTCTCATATCGTAGCTCAATTCGATTCTCACATAAATTTGCTGCGCATGGCTTCTATTAGCGCCATCACTTCGGTTTTCGCGTCGTATTAGTCCTTCCCTTGCTTTCGCTTCACCAACTCAAGCTCAGGTGCAGTTTGTGTGCTATTGTCTTCTTGTTTCGATTTCTTGTATCCGATTCTGCAATGCGAGCGTAGTGGAATTTGGTTTTCTAATTTTACTTTTATTTTTATTTTTTTGCAGAGATTTAATTGAATTTTATTATCACTACGAAGCCAAAATGCTTACGTGCATAGCTCGTCCGAAGAAACCTGATGAGTCGGATCCAAACAGTGGGACAAGCGCTGCTAAATCGCAAGCCATCAAATCCCTCACCTCTCAGGTAGTGTACAAGAAGAAGCGACGAAATCGAAAGTT
This sequence comes from Phaseolus vulgaris, assembly GCF_051622355.1. Taxonomy (NCBI): domain Eukaryota; kingdom Viridiplantae; phylum Streptophyta; class Magnoliopsida; order Fabales; family Fabaceae; genus Phaseolus; species Phaseolus vulgaris. The sequence goes on along the minus strand of NC_143500.1, from coordinate 35,030,314 downwards.
GATAACGATAGAGAATTGTTGATTTTCGTGATTATTTTTTTTTAATTGTGAATTTAGATAAGGGATATGGCGTTGAAGGCTTCGGGAGCTTACAAGCATTGCGCTCCGTGCACGGGGCCAGCGGCTCAGGGGCGAGTGCGGACCAACACGGAGTCGGACGCGGACTCGGACCGGTTCCGGTGGTCGTACCGGCGGACAGGGAGTTCGAGCTCGACGACGACTCGGACGTGGGGGAAGGAGATGGAGGCGCGGCTGAAGGGGATATCGAGCGGCGAGGGGACGCCGAACTCCGCGAGCGGCCGTCGAGCGGAGCCGTTGGTGCTGTTCGTCGAAGAGAACGAGCCGAAGGAGTGGGTTGCGCAGGTGGAGCCTGGCGTTTTGATTACGTTCGTGTCGTTGCCAGGTGGCGGTAATGATCTCAAACGCATACGATTCAGGTACGTACTACTGCGTTATGTTACGTTACGTTCTGTTAGGCGTCTCGTGCTGTGTTTGGAATGGGGCGACAGTACCCGTGGTGCGGTTGTTTTCGTTGCCGTTGGGGGTATTGACCGGACGGTGAGTGTGGTGACAGTGTGTGTGTTGGGTTATGATTGGTCGCTGTTTGGATCGTCCAGACAGTGATGATGACAACGAGTGCCTTTTGCTACGGTGGATAGTCAATTTCTCACACCTCACTAGTAGGGTCGTTTTCGCCTCTTTTGCATATCTGGAACACCTCCTCACTTCAGGATAGTTAACAGAGTTTATTAGGCAAGATTTGCCCCTATTCTTTAATGATAAATATAGAATAGATTTTTAAATTTATTTTCTATGAATCCCAAGGATTTAGTTAATTGACTTTATCAACAATGTATATACTCTCAAAGTATCTGATGGTGGTGAGATGAATTTTCCTTCTCTCGTTTCCTTAAAGACAATGTATTTTTTTAACTCGATTTCTTTTACACTATCCTCTTTCCTTAAATTTAGCTATGTTAAACAAGTGTATTTTCAAAGTTATAATCAAATGGTTATGAGGATTTTAAAGATTTTATGATATTTTGATTCTTTCAAAATGTAGAATGATCTATGCTAAAATTTATTGTAACACACTGACATAACAAAGTATAATTAAATTAGTTTTAGCGTTTATTAAATATTATGAAATACATTGTTAAAACTTCTTATTCATTCGAAAAGTAATAGAAATAATTTTAGAAAAATACAAATACAATTGAGCTTTTTTTAATTGTCGGTGGATTTATTTATGCATATTTTGTGTGGGCGTGTGATGTTAAATTCTATAAATAAATTCCTTTAATGATATGTGATATAAGGTTTTATTAGTCTGATTTTGTGTGTCGCAACGCATTGCCTAAAATGTAATGTATTAGATAGTATTTAAAATAAAATATTTACAATATGTAGAGATACTAAAACTTAATGTTCTTTCCTTCTTAATCTGGACAATACAGTTACAGGTAATTAAGTGGTAATAGTGCAATTTTAATTTATATACCAGATGGATGATTTTCACGAGTTTTGAATGCAGTGGGTGATCATCCTATAATTGGTAACTTCTTGCCATTGCCACTGCATTGTCTTTTGTTATAGAATAAGTGTACAGGGAGAGCTAAATAAAAATAATTCTTTTTTAATTTTAAGTTATTTTATTTATTTATTATTTAAAAAAAAAATTATATACCTATTTTCATATCCTTAAAATATTTCTTAAAGATCCATCAGTCGATAAATGGGAACTGGTTTGAGCTTCAGCTCGATCACAATTATGCATTTATGCTCAGTTGTCGCTGCCAATCCAAGTATCCAAAGTCCAAATCCCCAATGCTATAAATGAAAGCATGATTCCTCCTCTGCAAATATGAGAGTAGGTTTGGGCCCCACATTCCTCAGTAAAATTTCACGCCCTTGCCAAAAGCAATCAGAAAAGGTGTTTAAAAGAGAACTTGTTGTGGCCTGTAAGGTGGTGGCCCTGGTGGGTCGTTGTTGATTGTGTTGGTACCTTTAAACCAAGTTTTGTCGAGTGGTCGGAGGAAACTCTTCTGCTTCGTTTTTTTTTTTTTTAATTTCGTTGTGTCATGCCTGATTCTTCGTGACTTTGTCTTCGTCAAATTCCAGTATTTTTGTCTTTTAATCTGCAATAGGCTGGGGAATGCTCCCATCATGCTCCACTCCAGAAATATATACAAGACAAAAATATGAACTACCACTACGTGGGCACGAAATAATGTCAGAGATAGATGGCTGTATAGGTTAAAGTCTTCTAGATATTCTTTTATCACATTTTTTTCTGTAATTATTGTTGGATAGAAACATGAAGGACACTTGGGTATGTCGACCCCGCCTGGTGACTTGTGATGCAATCCCAACCAATGTGGAATTAGTGGGTGGGTCTATGTACACATGATTTTCTGTCTCTTCTATTGTCTTTTCCTTATCTGAAGTTATTATTCAATTTAAAACCTATTCAACAATCTGAAATCAATTCATGTTTGGTGGGTTTTAGTTACGTATTTGTCACTAATTACGTTTGGGTCCACCTGCTTTCGATTGTCTAGACAAGCCCCAAATATAAGGTCAAGTGTGGCAATGGAACAACTTTATTCCACGCACCGAATGACTGTTTTAGCTTTTAATTATGTATAAGAATTCTTTGTCAAAAAGTGATCAGTTGAGTAACTTAGCATAATGGATTACAGTGTCATAAACCACTAAGAGAACTTGCAATTCATCTAAGAGCTATTTATTGGTTGGTCAACAAAATAGCATAATAATAACAGCCACAAACTGAAATTAGTTGAGGTTTTAGGCTATAATCACGCGGACCACTCATACAGAATATGCTAAAATAACTTTGATCATCGTTTAGCTTGAAAGAGTAACTATTCCACCCGTCTACGTCTACCCAACATCACACATGAAAAAAGAAAAATAAATGAATGGAAAACAGGATAAGGTGGGAAGGACAAAAGGGACAATTTAGTTTTAATTGTGTTTATAATACTGTTATGTTTCTCTTTTCCAAAATTTAGATGCTAAATACCATGTTGCTTTGTTCTAAAGCATATAGTTCATATGATGACATCAGGCCTACAGAGAAGTGAATTGAAATTTGGTTTATTTTCTATTATGTATAGTCGAGAGATGTTCAATAAATGGCAAGCACAAAGGTGGTGGGCAGACAACTACGACAAAGTTATGGAGCTTTACAATGTTCAAAGGTTTAGCCGCCAAGCATTCCCTCTTCCGACGCCACCAAGATCTGAAGATGAGGTAATTTAGTTAGCTTATACGCATGTAATCATATACTATGGAGTATTTGGCTTCTGCATAGGCAGAAAGAAGTAAGGATCAACTTACAGTGTTGGAATCGGTTGGAAGTTTATTCAACCCTGTTTATTTTGGGCAGTGATTTTTAGTCCGATAACGCAATATTAAAACATAAATCTTACCTCCCTTAAACACAGCGAGTCTACGTAAAAAGTTCAGGTGCTTGACTGTAACAAACTAACGATTCTCCCTTTAGTTCAATGCCTTCTTACCAGCTTTCCTTTTCTTTAAAAACAATAATCACTTACATCAATGATTATTTTCTCCTTTTTCTTAATTACTGAAATCAAAGTTATTGCGTCACTGTTTTTAATTTGTCAATTTTAACATGGATTCATAACAGAGCACAAAGCTTGAGTCAGCAGAAGCCAGTCCTGTAACTCCTCCACTGACCAGGGAACGGTTACCTCGTAATATTTACCGACCAACAGGGATGGGAATGGGATACTCATCCTCAGATTCCTTTGATCATCAGTCAATGCAATCCCGGCATTTCTACGACTCAAATGGTTTGAACTCTACCCCAAAAGTGTCCACTATTAGTGCGGCCAAGACGGAGATATCATCAATGGATGCTTCTATCAGAAGTAGCTCATCCAGAGAGGCTGATCGCTCGGGTGATTTATCAATCAGCAATGCTAGTGATTTGGAGACTGAGTGGGTTGAACAGGATGAACCTGGGGTTTACATTACAATCAGAGCATTGCCAGGTGGCGCAAGGGAGCTCAAACGAGTCAGGTTCAGGTACGCTTGCTGCCAATTTTATGACTGGACAATGCCCTTTAACAGTTCATTACTATGTTAGATATGTGAGAATTTAACAATGAAAAATATTATTTTGACATTTTCACTATCTTAGATATGTGAGAATTTTTACTATGTTACTCTAAATTACACTTTTTTTTTAATGATACAAGTTATGAAATGTAAAAAGATATTTTTGTCATTTGAAGAGATGTAATTTGAAGCAATGTGTCATGACTGTTTAACAATACAGTAGATATTGGTCATCTACAAATATAATCAAAACAGAGTATATAAAAGCTTGTAAATTTTACCATACTAGGGTTTTATATCATTAAATTAAGTTTAAACTCGCATTTTAATGATATTAAAATTTATGTTCACAAAGTTTGTTAAGCTGTATTCTATCATTATCATTATGTGCTATCGGATAGCTATTTTGACCCGTACAATTATCTCACATCTATAAATATATTGATAAAGAGGATAAATGGGTATAGGACTCATCTAAAAAATAATAATTTTTAATTAGGCTTAAACCATGTTTTAGGAAACACATTACAACTTAATTGGCTTATAGTATAAGAATTAGTCTATTTTTGTGTGCTGATTTGTCTGTTTCTGCCTCCTATTCCGTTCCCATTTATCACTGTCCAACTTGTGTTTGGATGGTGAAAATCTAGCTGTGAAGATACCAAAAGTTGATTCACTTTATTACTTATTCTAACAATATAATAATATTTATTAAAATATAGTTAAAATAATAATATAGAGTTATAAAGTGGAAGTAATTTTTTGATTAGGGCCACCATATCATCACTCGTGAAGATACATTCATGCATTAATTAGTATAGTGTGTGTTTGTTTTTCATGGTTGAATTTTGATTTAGAACTCCATGGAATTTATTTCTTGATGTTCTCATGGGTTACACAGCCGAGAAAAATTTGGAGAGATGCATGCTAGATTATGGTGGGAGGAGAACCGTGCCAGAATACATGAACAATACTTGTGAGTTGAGATTTTACAAAAGGGGGTGGCTGCTGATGCTTTACAAAGTGTGGAGCTGGTGTTGCTTATTAAATTGTTCCATATTTATTTTACTATACTACTAAGTCTCTTTATAGGCGAAGGTGTCAGATAAGGTGCTACTTGCACCTCTGCCTTTTTTTTGGGCTATTTACATCTCTACGCACGCTTCTCGTCTTTGTGCCATTGGTTCAGGTTATGTTCTCTCTTGAATGTGGGTGGTAAATATAGTTTCTAGTAGTTAAAGGTACTGATGGACCTAGAGCGGCAATGATTTACTTAAAAAAAGTTTAAGAAAGTCTGGTGGCTGTAAATTCTATTACTATTCAAATTGGATACAAAGAATGAATTTATTTTCTTTATTTTTCTTCCTACACTTCTAGCTATAAGTTATCATGCACAAACATGAAATGCACATCTCACCAGCTTTACTGTGTCTTTCATTACTGCTGAGTTACTCATTATTTGTTTGTTTGTTCATTTATTTACATTTTTTTCCATACGTCTCCTCATATCTCTCTTTTCCATTCCTTATTATGTACTCAGAATAAATATTGTATTATTTTGGGTACTGTAGAACGAAATGTTTCTAAGGATATACAAGCTCCACGCTTCCAGTGGCACTAGTACTATTCTTGGGCGAGGCTCGCGCTTAACCTACATTAATTTTTGTTTCGTCTCCAATTCCCCCCACAAGTTTTTGGTGAAAAATGTGGTCGAATTTTAAAAAAGTACAATCATTGACACAATAAAAAAATTAAGATAGTTAAATGTGTTGTGAAGCTTTCACAAGAAAAGGAGAAAGATCGTTGTCATCCTTATTTAAATGACAAGGAATATTTTCATCCTACCTTCACGCAATTATCAAAATTTAGAACATTTGAGTCAGATTCCCCGTTCAAGAGTATCTCTTGGTTTTGTCAAGTTTTATGTTCTTTAATGCACTCTCTTCAGGGACGTCCCATAAAATGATTTTGTGTGGGCAACTTGTAAGCATTCTAAGAATAATGATTAAAAAACTGATAAAAATGCAATATATATTTTCTCCATGAATTTAATAAAAATGTTTATTTATTTTTAACTTCTCTCTCTAAGGTAAGTTAACATTCTCCCTGAACTAAAATATATAAATAAAAAATAGGCATTTAAATAATTTAAATAAGTAAATTTTAACTACCTCAGTCTTGTTTAATGTTATTTTTAAAAAATATTCATATTTTTAAATCTATCCATTACCTCCAATAAATATTAGAGACTAATTTAGGAAATTTATTTTTATATTTATGAAAATAAGAATATTAATTAAACTTAATTAGTACTATTATTAATCAGAAAGTAATAGTCAGCAAAAATAAACTGGCACAAGTGACCTAAAGAACTGCTAAAAGTTTTCCTTTAGGGTTTAAGATGGACTATTTGAAGGCTATACCTTTAAGCCCATTGAGTTAAATAAAAAAACGAGAATCCACAAATTTTGACCCAAAATTCCCATGGGCTTTATTGACTATATTTTATGGCAAATTCTCTCCACACCTCCATATTCTCTTTTTTTAATTCTAACAATACCTTTTTGAGTATGGTGAAGAGTGTGATGTTTTTTTCTTCATTTTCAAGTGATGGTGGTTGTTTGTGGTGGTTGGTAGTGAACTTTGGTAGTTGAGATAAGTTTTGTGGTATTTTTATTGGTTGTGACCGTACTTTCATTGCTTTTTTTTCATTTTTTTGGAAAACATAACAAAAAAAAATCCAACAAGATACAAAAATGGAGTGAAAAAACTCTAAAAAAAACACATCTTCACATTGGAGAATATCAAATACAACGAATTTTCTCATCAACTCCTTCATACATGCTCAAATGATGAAACTATTAACTCAAACGTTGCGAGTAGGGAAAAATAGAAGTGTTGCGATTGAAATAAAAGTATGAGATGCGAAAATGTTGATGAGAATATTTAAAAATATGAGATTATGTTTCATTTAGTGTTATTTATAATTTTTTTTAAATGTTAAAACTGACTTTTCAGAATTAATATGGAGGTACACGATAGAAGGTATGAAGGTGGAAGTATGAAGGTGGTGGGAGAATTTGTCTATTCTATTTTTTTTTGTAGTATAATATTTTTATGAGAGTATTTTGCGCAAAAATGTAGTTGGGATTAATGGAGTCCTAAATTCTTTTTGGTATTTCTTCCTGTGCCATCAAATAGGTAAAATAATCAAATGTCTCATTTAATCGCTCTTAGACAAGTTCTTTCTGAGTATATTTTGAAAAAACTATTCCAAAAAACACATCCCAGAACCATTTATATATGTTTTAGAAAGTTTATTTCAAAAGTTATTTCTTAAAAATTAATTTCAAAAATATTTTCCATAAAGTTTATTCCGAAAACCATTTCAAGAAAATGTTTTTCAGAAATTTTGTTCCTTTTCATAAAAACGTTTTCATAATACATTTCATGAATTCTGTAAAGAGGTGTGTTCCAGAAACTTCCAAAGAAAATAATCCAAAAGTTAATTTTAAAAAGGGTAATAACAGAAATTGATGGGGGTGCAGGAAGCGTTTGGATAAGATGCAGGAAGTGTTTTGATAAGGTGGTGGAAGGTATTTTGATAGGGAACACCCAAATCTTTTATGCCAACACCAAAATACAAAACTGTTTTATTTGAAACGTTATACAGTGAGACGTTTGATTTGATGAAAAGACAAATCACCCAATTCAGAACTACTTTTAATTATATTTCAACGTTGTTTCGGTTTATGCTGACAATCATAAATGCACTCTTAAATGCTGCTAAGAGATCATCAAATTATTATTTTCAAAACAATCATTTCGTACTTAAAGGATCTACGCAAACAATAAATAATAAAAGGACCAAATTTTGAAAACTAAAAATGACAATTCATAATGTACATACATACATTATCCATATCTATTTATGTTAAATAATATTCACACTTTTTATATTTATATAAACATGTGACTCATTTATGTTTTAAGTAAAATCAAATTTATATATTTTTTACTTCCAAAATAAATATTCACATATTTTATATTTATAATAAATAACATTTATCTTTCTTTGATTTTTAATAAAATTATACTTATTTTATTTTATTTTAAAAAATATATATCTACTAGTACTTAAATAAGAAAATGTGAAATTTTAAATTTTTAAAATATAAAAGTTATTTTATTTTTTATATAAACAAGGAATTGAATGATTTTATATTTTATCATGTCTTCTTAAACTGCTTTCAGGTATTCTTATGAATATCTATGTAATACCATTTGCGTTGGATTCTTATTGTATGTGAAAACTTATCAGCCTAATGGTAATCGCAGTATTATAACTGAGATTGATTTTTAGTATATTTAGATGAGAAAAATTTATTATAGGATAAAAAATATATCATAATAATATGATTTTAATTTTATATAAATAATGTTTTCTAAAGATATACCATTTTATATTTATAAGATAATTAATGAGTGATAATATAACTTTAGGATACTTTAAATATAAACTAACTAAACCATTTCCTTTTGTTTTATAAAAAATACTTTTAATATTTAATATTTTGATATTTTAATATATAACTTTTAATTTGTTATTTTCATAATTTTTATTAAATTTTTATTTAATATGATATTTTTAAGTAAAATGAAGGAGCATAATATCACTGTTAAATTAACAAATATAAGTATCATATAATACCAATGAATTTGATTAAAAACTAAAAAAGTATGTAAAATGTACACAAATATTAATGTATATTTAAAAATTAGAAGAATTTTTTTTTATTTAATGAGATAATCAAACGATTCACTTGAACATAAGATTATCAGTGTGAAGTAGATAAAGTTATTTCTATCTAATATTTTTCAAACAAAAGTTTTCATTAATTACTTAGTGAAGCAAACAATACCTCCTCCTATACATACATATTTAAAAAAAAATAAAAACTACTTTCCTACGTTCCCAAATCATGTTCTCATTTTATATCATAAGATCCTAACACACGTTAATTACTTTCAGGATTTAATATAAATTTGAGGTTTTGATTTATAAAAATATAAGAGATTTTAATTTTACATTTCACACAAGAATTTACGACTTAACGAATAATGTCAAACACACATGCCAATAATGTTTTTCAGATTTTACAAACAATTGAAGAACATTAGATATACATACAACAAATGTTTTTTATTTTCTACAACTAACTATAGAACATTAGACGTACATATAACACATATTCTTCAATTTTAAAAGAAAAACTCTATTCTTATATTCTTACATTGCAACCCAAAAACTTTATCCTTAATATACAATACTAAAATCATCCTATATAAATAAATTACACTTTAAATTTATTTTTTTTATATATAAAGTTTTCATGTTAGGCATCACTATGTTACTTCAAGTAACAACAATCATTTGCCATCACATGAAAAAATGTTATTAAAAAAAACAAAAATATGGAAGAACTAGACCAAAACTCATATGTTAACAAAAATGATACATAGGTAGACTATACCTATTAATAAAGAATTTTAAGAACAGACTAGATGGAAGTCTATTATACCAATGAAAGGATTTTGCATGAATAAATCATAAATTAGCCAACTTATCAGCACACACATTCCCTTCACGAAAAATATGAGTAACCCTAAACCTGATTTTTCCACAGTAATTAAGATAAGTATTCCATCAATTACGAAGCATCTAATGAACATTTATCCTAACAGTAAATGCAGCACAAACCAAGACATAATCACATTCCAGCCGGACATTAGTAAAACCCAACTTTTGAGCTTCTTCCAAAGCATATATAACTCCATAAAATTTAGCAGCCAAAACAGTATGAACGTCAAGAAACATAGATAAAGCTCCAATAAACTCCCACATACTCCCACGGAAAATACTTCCACAAGCGGCAAGACCTAAATAACCCTTAGTAGCCCCATCAGTGTTAATTTTAACCCAGCTTGGTGAAGGAAACTTCCATCTAACATGAAGAGGACGTAAAACTTTACCAGTATGAGTGTTAATACCAAAAAACTTGAGCACATTGAAATTGAACATATAATTCTTCATTGAAACTTTAGACGAATTACCCACTAAATAAGTTAAATCTTTAATAACCAAAATAGCCCTAGAAATCTCAATCTTATCTTGAAAACGAGCATAATTTCTCATACGCCATATCATCTAAATAGAAAAAGTTATCACAGTTAACTTAACCAATTTAACCAACGGACTACCATCACTCTTAATACAAGAAGAAAATCATCCTTAGAGAAATTTAGGAAACTAAAACTTCTCTTACCTAAAAAATTTTCTTGTTCAAAAAGTTTCCAACTCACAAAAATCACTTAACACATTGAAACTCTTATATAAAAACTATTTAGTTATTTTTTATAAAAAGAAAAGCTATTTAGTTGTAATTATCTAATTATGGTAAGATTTTACTGAATTTTGAAATAAATAATACTTAAACTCTAAATCCTAAACAATAGTGAAAATAAAGAAAGGATAGAAAAAAAATCTTAAAAGTAAGAAAAAAAAAAGAGTTAGGTTTATTGATTTTATCAATGTATATTGATATAACTTTTTCTTTTCGTTAAAACGAATCTTTTAATATCCTTTTAGTGACTAATTTCTTAATAATTCAACCTTTAATTTTAGTTAGAAACTCAAGTTAGTTAAATTTTGTTTTAAATAGTCTTGAAAAGAAAAAATATCTAACGTGTTTAGAACATTATTAAATGAAAAATATAAATTGAACTATAATGTATTTCTCATTCGTATGTTAAGATTGAATAGCTAGTCCCCAATATTGGTATCTTATTTATGAGAGTGTGACTTAAATTTAAAGAGACTTGTTAGTCAAAACAATAAATATTGTTCGGAAAAGAAATTAAAATTAGGTACGTTAAGATTGACTTAGTCATGTAATCAATGAACTTAATTGTTAATATACAGACTACTGAATATAAAAACAGTTATATTTTATCTGCTTTTGTTAATAAAAGTATTTTTTATACACAAATTTTCAGACAAATCTATCAGACCGTAGTTTGATATTAGAAAAACATTTTTTTAAAATTACAATCCAGTTTTTCTTCTAATGTTTCACACTAACAATTAGTTTTAACAACAAATTTAAGTTCGTAAATTTTAACCCAAACACACGCTAAAATCCTATCACTGTTCCTTCTATATATACTCAGAATAATATTTCTTTAATCAACGATCCAATCTGGTAGTCCTGCATGTGTAGGTGGGTTATGGATTCAATTATAAACATCTAATCAATGAAATTCATTTTTAGTATGATTTTCAATACAATTATTTTCAAATGTCACACCAAAAACATTGACACGGTTTATTAATTTTAATTTTTGTATGTAGTTAATTAAGATATAAAATGAAAAGATTTGAATAAAAATCCGTAATGATTAGGTTGTGCGTGATTTTGTTAGTCTAAGGTAAAGTGTAATTGAATTTTTGTTTAAAAATAGTTAAAAAGGAAAAAGTGTGGTGGAGTGTGATCTGAAGTCTGAAAAGATCGGGCGCACGCGCGGGAACTTTTTACACTTCTCTTCTCTTCTTCTTCACACCAATTCCAACCAAATTCCATTATTCCTTTTACACTATCAATCAAAATACAGAGAATGAATCAAAATCAAAATAAGGAAACAGCATGTATTAACCATCTCAGATGTGTATGTGTATGACTTTGTCAGACTCTGGTGTTGGTTTCTTTAATTAAGATTGTTAATTTATTTGTTTGTGTTCACCGAAAGGTGTACGTACACTTGTATACACATGCTCTTGTACAAACACATACAAACACAATCCCAACCAACCCTGTCACTTCTCATTAAAATTCTCCTTTCTCTCCTTCCTCTCTTCTTCACACCATTTTCTATTCAATTCCCCCTTCTCTCTCCCTACATTGCCCTCTTTTCACTTTACCCCCATTAAACCAAACGCCATGAAGGAACCCACCCCACAAAGGAGAAGAACTCCTTCCTTCTCCTCCTCTCTTCTCGACGCCATCTACCATTCCATCGACCACTCAAAATCCAACCTTCACCAGGATCAACACCCTTCTCTCTTCGACCCAACTGTGCAATCTTTCGACTTTCAAAAAGGTGGCAAGAAAGAGAGAATGAATCTTCGCCGAGCCGTCATGCTAGAGGATTGGATGGAGAACCATACTTCTCATTCCCGTTCCCGTTCCCTCAGCTCTCAGTTGCTCAACTCCAGTTCAAGCTCCTCGGAATGCAGCTCCGGGGGGATATTTTCCTCTTCAGAAACCGACACCACGACCTTGAAGAAACAAAGACCCAGACCCACATCGGAGAAGAAGAAACAAGAGCACAGGGTCTCCGAGAAGCAGAATAAAGAGGGTGGTTTCGCAAGGACCAAGTTGCGGGCTTTGAAAATTTACGGCGAATTGAACCAGAGAGTGAAGCAACCCATTTCACCAGGGAGCAGAATCGCTACCTTCCTTAGCTCCATCTTCAACTCCCAGAACGTCAAGAAAGCCAAAATGTGTTACGTTGGGGCTGTTGAAGATGTTAGCTTCGAACACAAATCAAAGTCCCCGTGTTTCTCTTCGACTCCTTCTTCGTTCTCCAGAAGGTCTTGCATGAGCAAAACATCCTCTTCGGCTAAAAAATCCAACGCCAATGGGGTCAAAAGATCCGTTAGGTTTTATCCCGTTAGCGTAATCCTAGGTGAGGATTCTGAACCACAACCCAGTTATCACAAATGTAGCAATATTTATGAGAGTGGGCCTAACTTCACTGTGAGGAAGATCACTAGAAGTTCTTCGATAACGGAGCAGAAGAACACTGTTCGGGGAAATGAAAATGGAGCTGAAGAAGCAGCAGCGCGTGGTTTTGTAAAAGGTTACAGAAATTCTGGTAAGGGTGAATTTGATATTAGAGGCTTTTATGGTAATGAGGAGGAGGATGATGATGATGATGAAGAGGAGGAGGATGAAGAAGATGATGTGAGTTGTTCAAGTTCAGATTTGTTTGAGCTGGATCATCTTGTTGGAGCTGCAAGGTACCAAGAAGAACTTCCTGTCTATGAAACTACCAATTTGGAAACAAATAAAGCCATTGCTAGTGGTCTATGTTTGTAGTTTAGTTTAACAACAATTAATTGTAATTATTTTTCCAAAGTTTGTGGAGCTCATGAATTTTTTAAAACAGTGCCTGTTCTCTTTTTTGTGCTGTTAGCTACCATTAATTGTGATCTTTCAAGGTCGAGATTCTGATATAGGCTTTATGCATGGTAGGAAAAGGAGTTATAATGGTAAACAAATTTTAGGATTGAATTGGAAAATGGACACAATTGTGCGTGTTAGAGAGGAAGATAGGTAGGTAGAGGAAGCTCATGTTCACTCGCACAACTTGTCAAAGCAAACTAAGACAAACTGAAAAGAGAAAAGTAAAAGTAGATTCATTTTTTTTTCCTACCCGATGAGAAAAGCAAAGTTAAAAAAGCTTAACGCTTTTCCACTGGCTTGGCACATGGCCTCACTGAGACATGGTAAAAATCTCCACCACTTTAACGTCATAGAAGATTTAAATAAATGATTACATCTCACAACTTTTTGCGCGTTTGAAATCCGCGATTACTGAGTGATTTTGAACTGATATTCTTGGTTGTAAAGCCAAAATTGAAGCTAATCTAAAGAGAACGTATCAACATATTCATATATAGGAGAGAAAGGAGACTATATAGCAGACAGGGTAGGGCCTCTGATTTGAAACTGGGGAAGTCAAAATATGGTAGGAGGATATGATCAGGCATAATAGCATGAATCTAAACTTACTTTTGACAGTGCAGAAGAAAATTTGGTAATCCTAATGTCCACATATGAAAATATGAGACACCATGGGCAACTTGGTTGACAAAAACAGCATCCCTGAAAGAGGCTTTTGAGTAAAAGATTAAAATGAAAAAGCAAGGTATGATGGTGAAGATTTAGATATGGGCATGTTGGTGCTTGTAAATGTTTACTTTATGAAAGGTTGACTAAAGAGATGAAGGATTGAGGTGAGTTAATTGGCAGTGAGGAGAATTGGGATGCTACTCACCAACCAAGCATCTCTGGGAAGATTATAAATGCGTAGCAAGTGCATGTGAAAGCAGCTTCACTTCACATTATCATCTATGGCCACCACCCATATGCCTATGATTCCTTTGCCATTTTCTTCCCAAAAACACACTTCACCAACTTCCTCTGCGCCTGCTCTCCATAAATTCCCTATCTTATTTTACCTTTTTCTTATGTAATACTAATAATAATATAACCAAAATAACTCATATTTCTCATTTTCTTATTCCTTAAAGTAATACTCTTTTTTTCTTTCAAATATGTCATCAGATAAAACAGGAAGACATAACGAGGACAATACTGTGTCAAGAAATTTAAACACTTCTCAAATTTTATATTTTAACCATGTTTTAATATTTATAATTTTTACTTTTTTTTCTAATTTTTATCTGGAAATTGTTAATTGAAGTGTACTATTAAGTGATTTATGTTGGAGATTCCACCAAAGTGACGAGGACATTTCACAATAAATGCATTTTTTTTAACATGTTTTAAAAAGATGTGTTGAAAATATAAGAATAAAAAGATAGTATAAAAATATCATTATTTTGAAATAGGTGATCTCAAAATACTATATTATAAAGCTTGAAATTAATTCTTTTAATTTTGAATAAATCTCTATTACAATCACTATTAATAATCACGATAAAGATTATGTTTTTTAACTGAAAATGATTCCATCTCTATTATTTCATCAAAATATGCTTTGAAGAAACTTAGTCAGTATATTCTTTTCAACGTCATCTTTTTATTTGAATTGAAAAATATAAACTATTTTTTTATATAACGTGTTAATGAATACTAAAATTTATCATGTACATTATCAATGAAGACAATCATAAAATAAAAACTAATTTTTAGTGACAAAAAATAATTATTTACTAACTATATTAAAGACCATTTTAGATTTTTTTTTTTATATATTAGTTTCTATTATTGTTAAATGATTTCTAAATTGGTATCTAATTAGCCACCAAAGTTTTTGTTACCAAATTTAGAAACTAAATAATTGGTAGTTAAAACTTTGGTTGCTAATTAAATACAAATATAAAAACTATTTAACAATAATAAAAATTAATTTAAAAACCAATTTTTTTTAGTTTTTAAAAAAATGATCTTTAATTTAGTTATATAACAACTAATTATTTTTTTTTCTCTAAAATTGATTTTTATTCCATGTTTTCTATTTCATGTTTTTCTTTGTAGTGTATATATACTCAAACAAATTTGTAAATTCTCAATCTTACCAACGAATTAACATAAATAATATAACAAATGTATCACCTAATAGTAATTTAAATTTAAATTATTTTAAAATATATAAAGCATTAGGATTTTGAATGGAAGCCTGTTAGGACAACTCTGCACTGTGCTGGCTCCGTTGTAGCTAGCTATGAACTTGGGGGGAAATGAAAAATAAAAAATATGCATTTATATAACAACGTTAAAGTGTAAATATAATAAGTACGATTTTTTTTTGCTTTGTATATTATAATAATCACCATGCCACGAACAAAGTAATTGCTTTCATACTTTTTAGGTGTGAAAATAGTTTGTATTATGAAATAGTTAATTTGATCAACTTTTAGTCATTCGACGGGTCCAAAAGGGAAGCTTTTAAATTAAAAAAATTGTAATCTGAAGCTTTTAAAATGTTCTTATAAGTCTCTAAAAGTTTTAAAAAAATAGTAATCACACTAAATATAATGGGTGTTATAGATAGTATAATAATATTATCAATAAGGAGATATAAGTGAGACAATAATATTAATATTTGAAATACGGTAAATATTAAGTTATATAATTTCATGTATATACTATTTAAAGACTTATGATTGAGAAAAATGTTGATACAATTCTTTTTTCATTAGGAATTTTCGTTGACCAAGAATAATAGTAAGTGATAGATTAAATGTTGAGTTGTTGTGGTGGTAAATGGTGATTTTGAAACTTGTTAGAATATGCAAGAATGTGGTTGATAAAGTTTTGAAGAATAAGTAGTGCATGTGTTTATAGATCTTGTTAAATTATACAATCGATCTTATTCTTCAAATATTGGTATAATGTTTGAGAGAAACAAGAGAATGATACTTGTTCAAACAATGAGAGAACACTTGAGTGAGAAAGATGTTGAATTAATTATTTTTTCATTTTGGAGGAAATATCGTCCAAGAAATTTTTTCTTGTTAAAGGAAGCAAGATCGCTCAAGAGGAGATGCGTTTGTTCAAGCAATGTGTATGTGATATATGTGTTATGTTGTTACTTATAATGTGGTTGTGTATTATGATACCTTGTGTGGTATTATGACCCTTCATGAATGTACGGTAGAGGATACCTATGATAATATTGTATAATATTAAACATGAAACTTATTATGGAAAGAAGATATCATAGTTTCAGTGATGATTTGGATTACATAGATTAAGACATTAGGTGGTAAGAAATTGAAGGAGATTTGTGCATCAAATTGTTATAAAATAGGTGTAACAAATCATCATAACATAAGAAGTTGAGAATAAATTTCCAATAAGCTTTTGATGGGTGAAACATGTTCAATATGAATCTTTCGAAAGTCATAAAGCTTGATAGGTTACTCTAAATCATTAAGTTGTAGTTGAGAATTTATGTAGTCTTTGATAAAAGAGATTGAGGTGCAATTTGTTATGATATTATCTAAAGTGAGAATGAGATGTGTGATTAATATATATTATATGATATATCATGTCATGTTGATTGTTTATATTATTAGCAATATTACGTGGTAAAACTTCTATGAGCATACTTGACACGAGAGTACATAATGTTAGTGGTGACACTGGAGAGGTTAGATTAGATTAGAAAATATTTTTACACATATATTATTAATTATGAGGTGTTTCAAGCGAAACCTACACCCATTTCTACATTTAGACCCAAATCACCTCAATTTCAAGAACCAACAATTTGATTTTAGCCTTCATATGTTCAAGCAAATCAACCTAGAAGTCTATGTGTCCTTTCTAATAATTAGAAATAACCATATAACACATCATTATTACCTTAATTGTATTTGTATTGGCTTGTAAATCAATGTTTTAGATCAACCTTAATTGAACTTACTATCTCATTCTTGAGGATAAAGTCTTTAGAAATTCAACTAAAACTCCAACAAAAATTTAGGTTATAAAAGACTAAAACATTATCAAGTCTTTAAATCTAACTCTACTTGAAAATGATTAAAGAGAATTCTTGTAACAAAGAAATTCATCATCTTTAAATAAAATTAGCACAAAAATATATTGAACATTTTTATTTACAATAATCAATTAGATTATAAAATTTCCCTTCTTAACAAGTTAACAAACCTAGAATTTTGAGAGTTGAAATGACCTAAACCCCTAATGAACACTCCAAAACAAAATAACAATAATTTGATAATAAATAATAAATCACAAAGCTAATCTCTTCTTTAAAATTTGTTATGTAAAAATCTTAAAGATATTATTGTGATATTGTAATAAATAATCAGAGATAGTGATGGATAACCTATCTCATTATTTGTAAAGAATTTGGTTCATATTCTAATCCAAGTCTATATAATAATAAAAGTATCTATTTTTAATATTTTAAAATAGAATGGGATTACATTTTATACCTTTTTACTTGTATAAATGAAAATTAATTTTCACTATTTTTACATATTATTTGATGTAAAAGGTCAAAGTATAATATTTATATAATTATATACAATTTGATTCTACATGCTACACACCACACATATGAAGTGCATGCAACCAGGAGTGCCCACAGCCAGGGTGCCCCTGTACCAACTAATTATTATTTTGTTTTTTATGTCTAAATTCCTTTCACTTAATATTGGATTGTTCTTGCATACAAGATCTGATGCTATTCCAATTATTTTCACATGTCAAATCATATAAATGTCACCAAACAGAATAATTTGCTAATACTATATCATCAACTTTTCTTAAAAATCTTTTTTTAAAAGTGGAGATATATATTTAATATCTTAAATTACAGTAAAAAAGGTTTGGATTTTTTTTATAAAATAAGTTCAATTAAAGTACCAAACAAGAGCAAATCACAGTAATTAGCATACAGTTTCTTTTAAGATTCCACTAAATTTCATGTGTGTATTTAAAGGTATTTATTTAGAGCAAATTTGGACAAAGAAGTACCCATATTATTATTGGCCAAAACAAACAAAACATTATTTTGCTTATGCCACAATTACTTTTTTTGTTTCATTTTAAAATAATTTGTTAATTTTTTTGTTTGGGAAATACAATTTTTTTAATATTTTAGGATAAGTTTGTTAGACAATTTGTTTTAGTTTAATAAGAATGTAAACGTAGAAAATTATCTATTTTATATTTAAATTTGAAAAAACAACGTTATCGAAAAAACCGGGTTTCCCAAAAGTGGTTTGAAAAAGTTTTCCACAAAAGCTTTTGTTTGGAGTAGGGGAAATTTAACTTTTCAAATAAAAATAAAAATATAATATTACTCCTATAAAAATATTTAATCCGATAATAAAATTAATGTTTTAATAAAAATAACACATTATTTCATTTTGTAAAAATCTATAACAATAAAAGAGAATGAATTTTATAACTATTTTCTCGTGGAGATATTTTCTTATTTCTTTTATTTTTCTGTCTGCTTGTATTCTTCAATAAATATTTTTTATACTTAGAACATGTATTGATATATGATTAATGCAATAAATTAAAATTTGGATTCTGAAATTTTACTTTTTATTTTTTATATTCATGTAAAAACCTGCTGTAATTATATATATTACATATACTTTGAAATGCTTTTATTTTGTAAACTCTATAATAAATAATAGTATAACATAATATGTATATATATTTTTAAGTGAAATATGGTGTTACAAATAATATATTCTTAATATTCATTATCTTACTAACAGTATACTTTTCACATTAATCCCGAAAATTATTATTTTTTTAAAAAATCATTTTTAATTTTACTTAAGTTTCTACCCTCTTATCAATTTTTTTTTTTGTATTTTATTTATTTATCTTAAAAAAATATTTTAATTTATTTTTAAAAAATCATTAATAAAAAATAACCTTATATTATAATTATAATAATAAACTATAGATCCAAAATATATTTCACGATATTTTTTCTCATGGATTTTTTAATTATAATAAAATCATTTATTTATTAGAATTTTATAATAATGAGATTTAATGTAACAATATATATTTGTGAATATCCCTTAATCATAAGTGCTGCTTTTTATGTCTGGAACAGAAATATCCTCGTAATTTAAAGTTAAAGAAAATAAATGGAGGAGAGTGAATGAAAAAGGAACATGAGAGAGTTTTTATTTAATGGTCACGCATATAGTATGTAATTTTAAATTATTAATTAATTATAAATAATTGAATTAACAATTTTATCATATACCATAATTTGTAATTGAATTACAAAAAAAAAAACACTCTAGAAAACTATGAGGTTTGGAAATATAATTCATCCCTCTCGGTCAAGATTCTTTCTTCATTTTTTTATCACGACAGTTTTAAAAAAATAAAAAAAATGTGTTATATATAATATTCATTTTTCCAAAATCATAATAAAATAATTAGAAAAGTGAATGCGTGTTTTTTCCCATGCCAAAAGAGAAAAAATAATGGGGGACAAAGGTTAGCCCGCTATTTATAGATTTCTGCTTAGTGCACCTATTTATTTGCTAGTTACACCCCATAATTTAAGTAAAAAGTTAAAAATGCACTTGATGAGTTTTCTAACCTAACCCTAATTCTTTTTTCCCTTTTCTTCATCATTTATGTCTCTCCTTCAAGGTTGCTTGCATGTGAGTTTTCTTTATTATTCTTGTTTATTTTTTGAAAGTCATCATTAATGTAAACAAGAATTTTTTATGACGGTTCTATAAGACTTTTTATGACAGTTTTTAATAATGATATAGATTTAAATGATATAAAAATTCTGCACTTTTTATGCCAGTTGAAAAAATACCATAATAAATTTTATGCCAGTTGAAAAAATACCATAATAAATTGACTTATTATGACTGTTGTATATAAATTATCATAAAATGTACAAAAATGTCTCTCAGATTATGTTCAAACGAAATTTTTTGTAACTGATATTTCTAAAATAATTATAAAAAATATGACTTACGACACTTAACATGACAACTAAGTCAATTTTTATAATAAATATTTTTAAAAAATACAAATTATTATGATAGGTCTCATAACTCTCATAATAAATTATTTTTTATTAAAAAAATTAATTTACTCTATCATATTTTCCCCAATTAATTATTAATATTATCGACTTTCATATAATAATATATAACTTTCAGATAAACCAATTCTTAAATAATTATCATATTATCGAATAAACATTGTACACAACGAATAAATATTGTAGAAAAACATGACTGCAGATCATCTCCATTTCTAGTTTCTTTCCAAATTTGATATATCATATAAATGAGGTAAACAAATATAGAATTATATAAAAATTATAAAATGTCTTCTAAAAATGACCAATAACTTTTTTAATATATATCAAGAGAGGGAATAAAAATTAAGAAGGATTATATAAAAAAATTTAAAAATTAATTTAGGTTATAAAGTAATTTAACTTAGCGAGAAACTCGTCCATTTCTTTCTTGTTATAAATTCGTTCATTACAAACACTTTCACTGATTCTATTTTTTTTCTATGTCATGAGTTTTAGTGAATCCACATATGTTAACGCATATATTAACACTATTTTCCACAACTTATATATAATTTATTTTCTTATTATTTATGAGAGAAAAAAATATTTTATTTTGATTTTTTTAAATAATGTTATATAGGGAGCTTTCATATTATTAGATATTAAACTAAACCGAAGAAAAGTTACCACAATATTGAAACTTTAGATACTTTACTAGTTCCCTTTAAAAATCTGATTAAAAAATAAAGCAGTATACATTAAAAAAAATCAAACTTTTCTTAATTAATATTTTAAATACTTTTTTATATTTTGTAACAAAAAAAAAATCTTTTTTGAAAAGGAACATTATATAATAAGAGAAACGGAACCTACAATCAAAGGGAAAAAGTGTCTTTATAATCATTATCGATTTATAAATTGTTACTACCAAATTTGATTTAAAACTCATATTACACATAATTTTCATTTAATTAATTATGAAAGTTAATTACACAAAAGATAAAAAAAAATGAAAATATAACCAACATGAAAAAAACACGAAATTATTACCAAGAATTTGTAAAACATAATAATTCTATTAAGATTTGTCTGCAAGGCATTTCTTAAGCGACCTCACATCATAAACACAAAGATAACCAAATCAAGAATGATATAAATATAATATTCTCCAATTTGAGCGTTAGAGTCCTTGTAGATACACATGAATTGTGTTGGAATAGTACATTTCATGACTCATGCAACATCAAATGGCTTTCCCCAATGACCAAAACTAATTACGAACTCTAACCTAATTCTATGAAAAATTCAAACAAAATAAAAGAAAATAAACAACTCAATTACCGATAACAACCTCAAACATAGTCATACTGAATGAAAACAATAAAAGAGGAAGTGGAGTTATGAGGGAAAAAAAATAATGGACTCACTTTTGAAACTCTTTTTCATATCAATAACCTATAACCATCTAGGGGTAAACTCGAGAGGAACACTCAATTTGTTCTCATTTTTTACTTGTGCTCCAATCACTCATGACATTAATGTAGAAATATCTCACACGTGAAATAGACGTTATAAAACCCAATTCTTATATTACACCTCCAAAATTTAGATAATGAGGTGGGTGTAATGGAAGACTTTCATTACGTGTTAATCTACCAACATATGAACGACCTACTAATATTTTTGTCAAGTTATGATAACAAAGGCACAAAATAATTTCACAATCTACCATTCACTATCTTTTATCGGTTCCCTCATAATCTAAGATGACACTCGCATTTCCTACTTCCACTAACAACTACTTCTAAGTCATTTCTGTATCGTTTGTAATTACCTTTTTTTTTTACAACATTGTTGAACTTGAAGCTTTGATGTCTCCACATCCATGAAGATTGCTTGAAGACTAGGTTGTTGCTTGTGAACATGGGTTTTGGGTAGATTAGAATTTATCAATCCATTCTTAGCTTAATCCAAAACTAAATCAATCAAGTTCTTTAAAGGAAAATGTTTTTCAAAGTAAGTGAAAAACAACCTGTTGATTTTTCCTTTCAATTAGTTGTTTTACACTTGGTAGTTTTGGAAAGGATTTGAAAAAGCTGAAATTGACTGACCTCACAGTCAAAGCCAATTCAATCGATTGATTCGCACTTTCAATCGGTTGATTTTTTTAAAACTTAACAGAATTAGTTAAATATGTTTTTGCTTAATTCAAATCTGTTTTGGCCCCTGATTGAAAGTCTAAAACAACTATTTTTGAGGCTATATAACTGATTTTTGAATCTCTGATTAAAGAGAGAGATGATATTACAAAAGATCAAAGGTTTTTCAAAGATTACAAGATTGCTTAAAGCTTTGCATTGGTTAAGAGTGGAATGGGATCTGCTGTATTCATTTTGTATCAGGTGTGATCCTTCCTATTCCTTGTTGTTCTTTAATTAATATTTGTAAAAGTGTAAGATACTGGTGTCTACAGTCAGAGTGTGTTCTGACCTGTAGTGGTTGTGTTTCAAAGAGGGTGAGTGTTCTTGAAGGGGTCAAGATCACCTCTTTGGTGCCTGTGTTGTGTACTATGTGTTTGATTACTTAGTGAAATACCCAGGGGTTTCTGGGGACTGGATGTAGCTCAGGTTAAAAGTGAACTAGTATAAACCTTGTGTGTTGAATCTCTCCATCCCTCAGTGCTAATAAAACTGTTTGATTTGTGCTTTTACAAAGTGCTGATAAAAACAATGTATAAATAACTGATTGATTTTTTTGGATTAAAATTAAAAAAATTTGTTGTTTGGCTGATCTGATTGCTTCTTCTTTGATTCTGCATTTATATTCATTCTTGTCCAGAGTTTTCAAAAATCTTTCATTAAACAATTCACTCCGTCTTGTTAACAAACATAACCATACATAGGTATTCCTTCTTTGTAGCCAATTTGTTGTATTTGACTTTAATATAAGAATACAAAAAATCCAAAATTATAATAAACTTTTCTTACCTAGTCCAACCGGTCATCACAAGTAGCGAATACCTACAACAACATAGTATATTTTTATATTTCTTTCACAAAATTCATCTAACAACTTTACCGCATAAAAAAAATGATATTTCAATAATATTTTTCTCATCAATAGTAAACACATCACTATAATGCTATGACTTCCATGCATTATATATTACATCAAAAGACATAACATACTTCATATGAATGTCATTTATACTCAAACACATGACAACGTCATCTAATATCAACTGGTAGAAGTCTTCATTTAACTTTGTAAAAATGAAATTTAGGTGCCATAAAGAGCCAAAATAACCAAATTCTTTAGTTTTTGGAACATTTAATCAAGAAGTGAAAATATGTATTTCAAAATTGTCAATCTAAAATATACATTTCACCTTTCGGATTAGTTTTCAGATTAGTACGTGTTTTAAAGCCTAAAATAATTGTTATGGAATACACTTTTTTGGAATAATCTATGACAATTGCTTTATGGGAATGTTGTTCTGGATAGTTTTTAGATTCGTCATTTTGGAATTCACAAAAAAACTTCTAAATACAACAATTTGAAATAATTTTTTTTACAAATTACATTTTGGAATGTGTTTTCTGGAATTTAAAAACACCTTCAAGATACAATAATTCAAAATACATTTTTTTTTACGAATCACATTCCAAAATACATGTTCCAAAACCCTATATTCCAAAATTTGGAAGAACATTCTTCACCCATTAAAACAAACTAAACGCAACCCTTTCATACCTTCTCCACATACTACAGGCTAGCCTACTTCCACTACCACCAAAGTTTGCTGAAAATGTTCTGCTTTGAACCTTGAGGCACAAAAACAGCAGCTGAAGAACACTATTACAAAGGAGAAAAAGCTTTGGGGTAAAAGATGTAGTTTAAAGCTTAGGAAAGTGTAGTTAGAATTTATGAGGGTGCAAGAAGCAAAAATCTATTTATATGATGGAAAAACAGGCCAGAAATTGTAAGTGGAAAAAAGGCCCAGGCCCATGAAAGGATGACAGTTAGTTTACGGTTCTATGGCTTAACGCTTGCAGTGTAAGAAAGATGGACGCTCAAATTGGAAAGAAGATGATACATCAATCGCAGAACAAAAATCTTGGCAATTTCACCTCATCTGTTTCCGCGCAATTACCGTTAAAATAATTACCTTCGCAAGTTCTTCTGATTCCGGCATCATGAGTTTCATCTTCGGAAAGAGGAAAACCCCTGCAGGTATCTTTGTTTCCCTCCCATAAGTCAACTATTTCATTACATTCATTTCAAGAAAATTAAAATGTTTGAATTTTCTGCTTATTGCTTGATATTATTATCATTTAAATTATTGCTATAACTAAACGAATAAATGCAGACTTTAATAATGTAATACCATGAGTAAACTTTGAGCAGCAGATTAATGTCGCTGTGACAACCAGAATTTTATCGAACTATTCTGTGTGGCATGCGCATGTTGTCCATTTTTTGCAAATGGGTACTATGGGAATAATGGTGATCAGTTTCGCTCATGCATTTACATAACCTTCAGGACGTATATCATTTTAATATTTATAAGCTGATGCACTGTTTGTAATATTCAGAAATCGTGCGGGAGAATAAGAGAATGCTGGACAAATCAATTAGAGAAATAGAACGAGAGAGACTAGGTTTGCAGTCACAGGAGAAGAAACTGATTTTGGAGATAAAGAAAAGTGCCAAACAAGGCCAGATGGTATGGTGATTGCCTTTTGAACTTTTGCTACTATTTTTTTCCTAGTTGTTTATGTCTGAGTCAAACGTACAAAACCCACTTATAAGATAATTATAAGATTTTGGTATTATCTTTAGTTCATGTAAGACTTAGGTTTTTCTCAATATTATTTGCTTTAGTTTTTGGTTGGAGCATTGTCTATGCTAGGTATGTTGTTCTTTACTGCATATCCATAATACCCTCCTATGCCCCCTAAGTTGGAGGGTGGAGTTTGAGTTTTCTGTTCATCTGTTTATTCATTAGTCAAAGAGAGTATGCGGATGTTGGCTGCTCACTTTAATACAATGTTCATATTATTTCAATTTTCATGTACTTTGCTGTGTATGATGCCAACAGTATACGTGGCTGGAAAAATTGTTCTCCGTGAGTTATAATAACAAACATGTAGGACTTGTTTGGAGATATATTTTCCATAATCACTTCCAGGAGAGAAAAATAAGAAGGAAAAATGAAATTAGTCTTCTATAGATTAAAATTAGCTTATATGTTAGTTAAAAAAAAAGATGTTGGAGAAGCTAATATGAAATCTTTTTGCTATTTAGTTAATGAAGTCAATTTTCTTTTTCCTTCTTATTTTTTTCTCCTAAAAATGCTTTTAGAGAAGTTTCTAAAAACAAGCCTATATATATAATGCATGCACAGGTATTCACATTATGATGGGGATTAACCTGCTGTACCTGTTACTCTTTGAACAATTGCTTTCCTAATGCATCACATGCTCAAAACTATCCACTTAGGCATCTGTTTATTAAAATTGTTGAAGATTGAGCTCTTATTTTAGAAAAGCAATGAACAAGCTTGAAATTTTGTGGAACTGATATCTCCTTCAGTTGTTAAATTTAGGGTGTCTTTAATGTGGTACTGAAGTTATAAGCAAATAAAGTTGTGATTTTATTACAGCGGCACTTAACTTGTCTGTTTGGGAAGTATATAGGAAATGGTCATAGTTTTAAACTTTGAAATTTAACTTCATGCGATTCTTGCAGGATGATTGAAACTGGCTTGCATATGATAAACTCTCTTCTTATTTGGATATAAGTACGCTGTTTTATTCTAGTAATGTAATTTGATAAAGGCTGATTTTTATGACAATCTTGATTTTGTCAGCAAATTTCTTGTGCTCATCATGGTATATATTTAAATCTTAACACGGCCATTAAGTTGGGTAACTTAGGCTTTCCTGATGCAATGTTTTATTCATGCAATCTTTTTCAGGGAGCTGTTAAAGTGATGGCAAAAGATCTTGTTAGAACAAGACATCAGATTGACAAGTTTTATAAGCTCAAATCGCAGCTCCAGGGTGTATCCCTCAGAATTCAAGTATGTGCACCATGTTATTGTGGTAGGATATGATCATTATAAGATTACAGTTCTGAATGTGAAAGGTTCACTGTCTATCATTAAATTCCCGCAACAATTTGATAAAAACTCATGCCTTTGCTGAATGTGAATGCTAAAAGTTGGTTTCTAATTTATCAAAATTATTCAGACTTTGAAATCAACACAAGCGATGGGTGAGGCGATGAAAGGTGTGACTAAGGCAATGGGACAGATGAACAGGCAAATGAACTTGCCATCATTGCAGAAAATCTTACAGGAATTTGAGTATCAGAATGAAAGGATGGAACTGATTACAGAGGTGATGGGAGACGCAATGGATGATGCTTTTGAAGGGGATGAGGAAGAAGAGGAAACAGAAGAACTAGTGAATCAGGTTCTTGATGAGATTGGTATCAACATCAATCAAGAGGTACCTTGTTTACCCTTCCACTTATTTTTTTCAGCAGTAAGTATATGAATTAGTCACTATAATGTTATCTGACAAGTTCTGATTTGATATGCAGCTTTTGAGTGCACCATCAACAGCTGTTGCTGCCCCAGCTGCAAAGACTAAAGTGCCTCAAGTTGAAACTTCTGGGGATGATGCCGCCATAGATAGCGATTTACAGGCAAGGTTAGACAATTTAAGAAAAATGTAATCTTCATTCTGATCAAGGGACTCCAGTTTTACTGGTAAAGCAGGAGCTCATTTTGAACATGCACTGTTATTTAAATTGCCTGTGTTCTACCAATGTTGATTCACTCCTTTTTTGGTTTACTACTTTTGTAAGTCGTTCAAGCTTAATTCTTCTGTAATTCTTTGAAACAATTTCTATACATGCTGTAAAGTAGTACACTTGGTAGCTAATTTCTATATAGTAATTATTTTTTATTTTTTGCTCCAAGTTCTTCGTAATCACAATGAATCAAAAAGTTACGATCTATCTCTAACCTAAAGATCATTTGATTATGACAGTAGCTGCTTTAGTTCTCAGCGCATTATCTTTTGAAATTCATCCACTGTGTTGTATAAACTTCTCAAGATACAAGAGACTGATTTTAATAATAACTGTTCAAAGAAAGTAAAGAACTAACAAGATTTAATCTTGACATGAAAAAGAGAGAGAAAAAAAGATGTGGAAGGAAATTTATACAAATCTTAATAAATACCGATATGTATAATTTAAAAAATTGAGTACCAAAAAACTAATTTAAACAAATAAATTGTAAAGTGACAAGTGAAAGAAGCCTAAGAAAAAGATAACAAAATATCTTATTTTTAAATAAGTACCCAGTTAACTTAAAATAATTAAATGAAAATTATGAATCTTAATATCCAATCAAAAAATACAATATACTGTATGGTTAATCAGGAACCTTGATTATGTCGTTCCACTTTAAATTTTGAAGATCAATTATATTCAAAACATCACTTAAAAATGTTATGGCTCCATTAATTTATCTGTTATTTATAAAAATAATAGGATCACTATTTTTTCAACTAATGGATCACCTACTGGTGTACTAGGAATTCATTCATTCACCAACTCACACTTTTTTTTTTGCTTTATTCATTCTCCGTGGAAAGCACGATATTCTTGTATAGTTTATATAAATTGTGAAGCAATAATTGAGATACTAATTTATTAGTAAGTAAATTTGGTGGTAGAAAAGTGGTGCACTAATAGCAGTCGTAATGCAAGTCAATTTTATAAGAAGTCTTAATCATGGTGGTCATGGTCGTTCGCGCTTCAAGGCTTTCTGCAACAGTAACCTGCTATTTGTTTTTCAATTATTCCTCCTTTATGGATTTCTCTACCAAGGATTTTGCAAGAGTTGGTCTACAACATTTTCAATAATATTTCATTGTAATACCATTTTTTAATTATGTTAAACATTTTTTTCCTAACTAAAAGTTCTGAACAGACTCTAGATTATAGATTTTAAAATTTTAAAAACAGAGGAAAATGGAACAGCCGTGTAATGAATTTCAATTGCATATGAAACTCGTTACATGCTATAATCCATGTTATATTTACTGATTTTAGTGTCTGCATGATTATTTAATATTATATTATTTTATCTTAGAAGATGTTCCCCTCTTGTATAACTCCATTAAAGCTATTCGTAGGTTGGATTGAGTTAGGATAAATTTTTTTAATTTTTTTTAAATGTTGTCATTTTTAAGTATCAACTAATTCAAGAAAATATTGTTTAAAAAAAATTAATTTAAGATTTCAATAAGTGAACAAGTCATTATAACAAGTTTGTTCAAATTAATGTAAGACATGAAAAAAAATATAACACTATCCAAATTAATCAAGTTATAATCACAAAATATTTAAAATTTAAATAAAAGTCACAATATTTTGATTCACGAAGTCTCTTATGTCTAATACTATAAAATACTATAAAACAAAAACAAAAAATATAAGAAAATGATGAAAAATGGTATGGAGAAGAGATGTTTTTTATTTTCTTATGTGTATGGTTACATCACTTCATGTATAGGAAATATATAAGGAGTTTCTCTCTCCAATTTACAATCTAATTTAATTAGGTAGGATACTAATAATGACATTCTATCATTATTAAATTAATTGCATATAATTGGATACAATATTGCATACAATAATTGCATATAATTTGATAATTATTATTTTCTTAATTCTCCCCTCAAGTTGGTAGGTGAAGATCATGAACTCCCAACTTGTGTCGTAGCGTCAAAAACCGTTCCTTGTCTAGTGCCTTTGTAAAAATATCTGCGAGCTGATACTTTGTCGGTACATATGAAAGACTAATTATCCCAGCTTGTAATTTTTCTCGCACAATGTGACAGTCTATCTCAATGTGTTTTGTGCGTTCATGAAATATTGGGTTTGCTGCTATATGTAATGCCGCTTGATTGTCACAAAAAAGTTGAGTTGGCAAGTTACATGACACCTTTAAATCCTGCAACAGATATCGCAACCAAACTATCTCCAAACAAGTGGTCATCGCGCGGTATTATGCTTCCGTTGATGATCTTGATACGTTTGTCTGTTTTTTTTACTTCCATGAGATAATAGAAGAACCAAGAAAAATGCAATACCCAGATACTGATCTCCGAGTTTTCTGACAACCTCCCCAGTATGAGTCGCAATAAGCTGTCAATGTCAGATTGTTTTCGGATGACAATAGCAATCCTTGTCCTGGTGATCCTTTGATGTACTTTAGGACTCGAATTGCGGCATCCCAATGAGGTTTCCGTGGATCCTATATATATTGATTTAGAGTCCAAACCGAAAATGCTATGTCAGGCCGAGTAACCGTTAGGTATATTAGTCGTCCCACGAGTCGCCTGTATTTGACTGGATCCTTTAATAACTCTCCATGGTGTGAGTTTTAAGTATTGTTCCATTGGAAATTTGTCTGGACGAGCACCTGTTGTGAGTCCCGTATCCTGCAAAATATCAAGCGCATATTTTCTTTGGGACATGTAAGTACCAGCTTTGGAACGCAAAAATTCAATCCCTAGAAAATATTTTAGGTCTCCAAGATCTTTAATGCGAAATTGTTGTAATAAACAATATTTAACACGCTGAATTTCTGTCAAATCATTTCCTGTCAAAAGAATATCATCCACATAAATCAAAAGGGCAGTAAATGATGAGTTATTCTGTCTTGTGAATAAAGAGTAATCTGTCTTGGACCGTTCAAATCCTACAGATTTAATCACATGAGAAAATGTTGAAAACCATGTTCGAGATGCTTGTTTGAGACCATAAAGGGATTTGTTGAGTCGACATACAATGTTCTCCCCTTGTCGATGATGCCCGGATGACAAGTCCATGTAAATAATTTCATGCAATGTGCCATGTAAGAAGGCATTTTGCACATCTAGCTGGTGAGTAAACCAATTTCTGGTTGTTGCAATGGTGAGGAGACACAATTTTGTTGTTGGTGAAAAAGTTTCAGAATAGTCGACACCTTCAATTTGAGTGTACCCTTTGCGACAAGGAGCACCTTATATCTGTCGACGCTACCATCTGAGTTGTACTTTATTTTATAGACCCATTTGCATCCAATGGGTTTCTGCCCAGCGGGTAACGGTGTCAAGGTCCACATTTGATTTAGCTGCAAGGCGGAAAGCTCTTCATCCATTGCTTTTTGCCAATTTGGATCAAGGATAACTTGAGCATAAGTGTGAGGTTCTTTGGTGGCTGTGATGTTAGCAAGATATGCACTATGTGTAGAAGAAAATTGTGAATTAGAAAGAAAATGATGCATAGGATACCTGGTTCCATTCGGCCGGTCTTGGGCAGTGGTCGAATGATTGGCTTGGGATCCCGTTACGTAGTCTTGAAGTCAGGAAGGTGGGGTTGATGTGCGACTGCATCGTCGAGCAAGAAGGTCGGTTGGAGAAGGTTTGGTAATGGGTGCTAGATTTCTTGGCATGAGAGAAGAAGGTTAGTCTACTAGAGGTTCAGGTGTATTATGACGAGTAGGAGAAGAAGGTTGGTTTGATGGAGGTCCAGGTGCATTGTGACGAGTAGGAGAAGAGAGTTGGTTTGATGGAGGTTCAGGTGTATTGTGACGAGTAGGAGAAGAAGGTTGGTTTGATAGGGGTTCAGGTGCATTGTGATGAGTAAGAGAAGAAGGTTGATCAAGTAAATGTTGGACATGAGTGGGTAAGTCAATGTCAATAGTGGGCAAAATACCTTGTAATGGAGGTGAGGATTGTGTCTGTGACTGTTGGCAGAATGGGAAAACACTTTCATGAAAGATGACATCCCGACTTGTAAAAAAAAGTGTCTGCATCTATATCAAATAATTTGTATGCTTTTTGACTGGGAGGATAACCAATGAAGATGCATTGTCGGGCGCGCAGATCAAATTTAGTAAAGGTGATGGCAAGCGATTAGTGATATATGTGGCGGTTAAAACACATTCTTCCTAAAATTCTAATGGTAAATTGGACTGAAATAGGAGGACTCGTGCTGTGTTTAAAACGTGTCTATATTTGCGTTCTACTACTCCATTTTGTTGAAGAGTGTAGACGCAAGTGCGTTGACATTCAATACCTTTTTTGAGAAAAAAAATCATACATTGAAATAAATTCCAATTCGTTGTCAACGCGGATGGTTTTAATAGATGCCTAAAATTGATTTTGTGCAAATGTAATGAATGACTCTAAGAGATGTTGCATTTCAGATTTGTGATTCATAAGAAATAGCCAAGTACATCTAGTATAGTCATCGACTATAGTGAAAAAAAAACGTTTTCTTAAATGAGTTGGGGTTTTATGAGGACCCCAAATGTCACAATGCAATAGATTAAATGGAGAATGAGATTTTATTGTGCTTAAAGGAAATGGTAGCCTTGTTTGTTTAGCTTTGGGACAAATACTACATTTATTATGAATGAGAATGAGATTTTTACTGATAAGGATAGGTAGTAAGTAAGATACATGTTGTAGACACGCCGGAAAAGGATATCTGAGGCGCTTGTGGCATAAATCAGGGTCGGTCGATATTTGAGATGCGTGAGCTTGGTTTGGAAGAGGGGACATGTAGTATAAAACTGCGTGTTGTTTAGCCGAGCCAATCATCCTCCCTGTAGCCAAGTCCTGTAAAACGCAACCATGTGGAGTAAAAACGACACAACAATTTAGTGAACTAGTTATTTTACTAATGGACATGAGATTTAAATTAAAAGAATGAACACAAAAAACATCTTTGAGAGTGATTTTGTCATTGAATTTAATTGTTCCTGTAGATGAGATGACGCAATTGAGTCTGTGGGCAGATTAACATTTGAAATAAATGATGATGAACTGTGTGTGAAAATTGTGAATCAGATGCAATGTGATCGGTTGCTCCGCTATCCAAAATCCACATGAGTTATGGGCAAGCAGACCTGCAAAGCTAACAAACGTGTCACTTTTATCGTTATTGTTGAGAGAGTAAATAGCCTTTGCCAATTGCTGAATTTGCTCGGCACTGAAGCCTTGTACGAGGTTTCTATCGGACTCGTTACGTATGCCTTCTTTTCCAGACATGATTTTTTATTTAGGAGATAAAAATGGAGAGGCTGTCAGGGCACTAAGATCGGTGTTCTGATACCATATAAGAAAATGATGAAAAATGGTAAGAAAAAGAGATATTTCTTATTCTATTATGTGTATGGTTACATCACTTCATGTATAGGAAATATGTAGGGAGTTTCTCTCTCCAATTTACAATCTAATTAGGTATGGATACTAATCATGAGATTCTATCATTATTAAATTAATTGCATATAATTGGGCACAATATCGTACAATATTGCATACAATAATTACATATAATTTGATAATTATTATTTCCTTAATAAAAAATATAATAGGTTGTCACACTATGTTTATTTCCAAATAACAAAACTTCAACTTCATCATTAAATATAAATATGCAATATCTAACCATGACCACACAAGAAAAAATTTAAAATAAGGTGAAGTATATTGCATAAACTTTCTACACTCTTCATTTTTTACAAACCTACAAGGAATTTCATCAATTATTATCATCATAACAAGTGCAACAAACATTTTCTTAGTTTGAATTCAGCAAGTTTCAAATTCATGGCATTAGAGTCACCTTCATATATTTTTCCAATACCTAATGTCTTTTGTTTCTTATCAACGTTCCTATTAGGTTTCATATAACAATCATTAGAATGTTTAATCAAGTTAGTGGTTCCATGCTTTTACTATTAGCCTTATGTGACTTGTCAAAGTATTTGCCAATTGCATTGTCATATACCATATCGCAGTGAACTCAACCTTTGAAGAAATCTTTGTAAATTTTCTCTTGAGTCCTTGATATGGTTCAGATGACTTTGGTTATGTAGAAACATCTGACATGAATGGTGGTTGAACTTCAAATGGTACAAGTTAAGTAGGATCTTCAAAGGATGTTACTAATGGCACCAGATTTTAGACATTCATACTTTTCGTGTCAATGGTATACCTAATACAACTAATCCTTTTCATTTGTGTTGACACTAGAACAATTATAAATTACCAAAACATTTTAGTAATCATCAACACTTTGTTTCTTATAAGAATAATTAATAATAATCAACAAAAAACAATTACAAGTTCACTGTCACCACCCACCCAATCAAGCACAAAAAAATAGTAGAATCACTTAATGCACACTATTAGTGTGCTTTCTGCATGCAAGGAAAATTTTGTGTTCCTATAAATTAATAAGCAAGATAGTGATAAGGAGATAGAGGGTGACGAAGAACAAAGATAATGATTTTATTTAAAATAATGGAAAATTAAAATAAAAAACATTACATCTAAACCAAAGGTCAAAGACAAGATTGTGTTGGAGAAAAGACGATAGAGCTGAACAACAAGCAAACGACGTGAAGGAAAATAAAAGAGACAAATAAAGGAGGCGAATGGTGAAAGATAGTGATGAGAATGCTACAGTTAATGCAAAGAATGTTGGGTTTAATAGTGCCAAAGTTCAAGAGGGGGGTGAATTGACCTTTTAAAACTTTCTCGCAGAAACAGTGTGTTTACAGAAAATAAATCGATTTATGTGAAAATGAACAGATTTATTTCGACACTGTTTTTTGTTTGAAAAGAATTTATACAGCAAGGTTAATCACCAGATCTGTAGATATGTTTTTCAGATGCTCACACACTGATATTGGAATGTAAAACAGTGAAACACAAAACAACAAACTTCAATTTCAAGCAAGTGATTAAGGTTCAATTGATAGCATGCCAATTAATTGAGTAACCTTTACAATCAACCTGTTTCAATGGCTTTGGACAAATTATGAATGTTCTTCTTGATATCAAACAATTTTCCAGAAATTAAGAACAATGAATCACAGAACAGAAAGCTTCAGTTTTAAAGCAATTGTTTAAGGTTCAATTAATAGCTTTGACAATTTCTTGAGCAACCTATCACAATCACTTTGTTCCTGTGGCTTTCAACAAATTTTATATGTTCTTATCAGAAACAAACAACTTTTCCAAAGATTAAGAACAGGATGAAGCGAGCCCAGAAAAAAACAGATTTATTAATGAATGAACAAATTTATTTCTTTGTTGTTTTAACAATTATGCAGAAACTTAAATGCAGAGAGTAAGGGAGAATGAACACAAGGCAATTATACTGGTTCACTCCACTGAGCTACATCCAGTCTTCACCTAAAACCAAGGTGAAATTCACTAAATCACAGTACAAACAAACACAATTCCCACTGTTCTTGAAACCTACAAGAACTTAGGTACTATTGCTGAAAAAAACCTATTTCAGCACACACACACTCTCTAAGAAAACCTATCAAGAAGAGTGTTCAACCAAACTATTACAAGAAGTGAAAAGTGAAACGACTACACCTGATTGAGGATACAAAGATCTGCCTTAAACCAGTAGGCAAGATTGCTAGAACAGTAGGAACACCTCACACCAAGCTTTTGGAACCAAACCAAGAACAAGCACTTTGTGATTTTCGAAATCTTTGAAGAACAAATGCTAATCCTTTGTAAACTCTTGATTCTCTGCTGTAAAACTTATTTTTGCAAAAATGTATGAACGATTGTTAAACTCAGAAACAAGTTTCCATTTTATAGAAAACCAACTTATAACAGAATTTTGAAAAAACAGTTAAAGCTGTTATAAAATGAACAGATTGAAAATAAAATGAACAGATTTATTTTCAAAAGCAGTTAGAGAATTTGTTATGTGAGGAGACTTAGTCAACCATTCTGGTGCAGAGATAAAACTGAAAAACGTTTAAGCTTGACATGGCACCAGAGACAAAAAGAATCTATTCATTTACAGATGAACAGATTTATTTTTCAAAACGAAAACAGAGAAAGTTTAACTGTTTAAAACTCAGTCGTTTTGAAAGGTAGAAGACTTAGTCAAAATACCTGATGCACAAAATCTAATTTTTCACAAGACTTAGCCAAGGCATCAGTTTAAAAATGAATCTGTTTATTTAGAAAAGAACAGATTTATTTTTATGCAGTAAACGTGTTTTTTGTAAAACATGTGAAAAACAGTTTAAGAAAACTTATGCTTGTTCTTATCACATGGCCAGTGGTTATGAGGTGAGTTACTCAGCAAAAAGCCCACTCTTAGACAACCTCTAAGCACTACCTAAGACACACCTAAAGCAAAGCAAAATACACATGAAATGTACATAGAAGTCTTCATCAAACACAATCTTGAAGGGGCAGCAACCATCTTCAACAAAGAAGACACATCTAAAAGGTGTTTAGATTTTTTTTGTCTAATGTTAATGTTAAATGTTGCAGGGGTAAACAACATAGATGAATGAGAGACGAGAATGTTACGGTTGATATGAAGAAGTAGACGCATCACTATAAGACTTTTTAGGTTTGTTTGATTGATGTAGGGTTGATATACAATAGAGGTGAACATCAAAGGTGAATGAGAGGAAGACTCGTTGTCGTGAGAGTTTTAAGTTTTTCTAGAATTATGCAAGTTGTGAATGAGTATGAGACAAGCATGAGAGTCAGTATCAGGTCACCCATATTAAACCATGACCTAACTTTATAAAAGTGAGTTAAATTAAGTAGGTTAATATTTGATCTAATCATAATGAAACTCAATCAAATATAAATGAATTGAATCTCTAATAAATGTACAATTCTTCGAATCAAATTATCTTTTTCATAAAAGTACTAATTACTTCACAAAACAACCCCAAACATATCAACATGCAATCCTATATGAAAATAAAATTTATCAACACATAAGAATGAAAAATAAATATAAATTTGAAATATAATTAAACATTTTTTAATAAAAGGTATAATTACCTTATTGGTCCCTACATTTAATGTTAATATTCAAGTTACTACAATGATTTTAAAAAAAAATCAATTTGGTCCCAAATTTTTTTTTAAAAGTATGCAATTTGGTCCCTTCTGTTAGATTGACACGAACAACGTTAACTAGTGAGTATGTAATCGAGTGTGTGACATACAGAGTGACATTTTTATTTACAAGTGTCTCCAAGTGTAATCTCGTATTCTAACACCCTTCTCCATTATCATTTCATTTAAATTAAATTCTTTAACTGAATTAATTTCATTCATAACCCAAACCAAACTATAAGAAGAAAAAAAGAGAGCTTTATATTTGAATCAATTAAAATTGCATTCCAAGTTTATTTGTAGTTATGTTGAACACAAGAGAAAAGGTGAAATCTAGTCAATTGATTTATTTGAGAAAAAGTTGTTAAGACATAAGGATCCACCCACTAAAGAAAATAAGGGGAAAAATTGATGTAAAGAGGAAATTGAATTGGAGATTTGCAATTCCACATTTGTAATCCCTCATTTGTACTCTTGCTTAAGAGAATGTTGTTGAGTTAAGAGATTGAAGTTTCAGCCCTTTCAAAAAATAAAGGGCCTCCAAAGCTTTGTTGGTGAAGAATCAGGATTTTTCAGATTTAGTGAATAAGTGAGTCCATCTTTTCCTCTTCTAAAACCTCCTCTCCAATTTTCCATCGCTAAAGCCAATTTCCCCAAATTTTGCAACTCTCTTCGCTACGCCCTCTGCCTCGCCACCCTCGCCTGCTCTGCATACTCACTCTCCTTAGCCAACCTCTTCTTCAAATTTGCTTCCAAAGCCCAAAACGACAACAATAAATGGGTCTTGCACATAAACATCGTATTGCTTGATGAACCAGAAGACAAGAATCACGAGAAATTGAACATGCACGAGCTATGATTTCACTTATGACTTTGTGATTAGGGTTTGAGTAGATGGAGATGTAATATTTGCTTATGAGTTTGGGATTAGGATTTATCCAGATGGAGAGAAAATATTCAAAAATTAAAAATAAATATAATTAATAATTAATTATAAATGTGACATGATAAGTGGACTCAATCTATGCATAAATGTCACATTATGCGCCACCTCGTTATCACTTAACGTCGTTAATGCAATATAATAGAAGGGAACAAATTGTATACTTTTTAAAAAAAATTGGGACAAATTGAATTTTTAAAAATCATTATAATAAATTAAATATTTATCCTAAATATAGGGATATAATTATACCTTAATAAAAATATGTAGTATCAAATAAAATAAACAATAAATTATATATAACTTAAGTATATCAAATTTTAAAACATTTCTCGTATTTAGGGATTTTCGTCGATATCTTATTAGTTCACACACTAACACACAAGGTAATCCGTGAAAAAATAACATATAATTGTTGATATGAAAAAAACTATTTTTAAGGATTATCAAATTTCCTACTTGTCTTGCTTAAAATAATAAAATTGTGAAGCAGCTCACTATAATATAAGAGCTGAAAGAGATTTTAAAGATTTATAAAATATTATAAAAATAAGATGATGATTAAATATCATTATAAAAATATTTTCTTTACTGATTTTGTATAATGTATAAAACATTATAACATATAAAACAAATAAAAATTCTAAAGGAAAGGTAATGGATTTGAAAAGCAAGAAACTGTAAATATTTTGTCTTCCTTTTATTTCTATTGAATTTATTTCAAATGAAAATAAAAAAATAAATACCTAAAATCAGATAAATATATAAATAATCTAAATTTAAAAGAAAAAATGCTAATGTGTAAGGAGAAAATTTAGTTATTGTTTTACGTGAATTGACATATATAAAACAAATCACTATAAATTTTATATTTTTGTTGATTGATGAGAATAAATGTCAATTATTAAAATAAACCACTTAAATTAAATCAAATAAATTTGTACATTTTATCAAATTAATTTGATTAGAATTAAAAGAATTAAAAAATAAATTAATCACTCTTTTATATATTTTCTCTTCAAAATTTTAATTAATTTAGTCTCACCTTAAAGTGAGAACAAGATAAATTTATCCTTAAGAATAAAAATTTGATTTAAAATTTTGAAAATAATTTTAAAAAAAGTTTTTATTTTATTTACTTGGTAAATGTCAACTATTAACTTTATAATGTTACGTTTCTATTTTTCATTTTTCATT
Organism: Phaseolus vulgaris; assembly: GCF_051622355.1. Taxonomy (NCBI): domain Eukaryota; kingdom Viridiplantae; phylum Streptophyta; class Magnoliopsida; order Fabales; family Fabaceae; genus Phaseolus; species Phaseolus vulgaris. The sequence goes on along the minus strand of NC_143500.1, from coordinate 34,991,713 downwards.
TAATTATTAATACTTTATTGATATTTAATTATTTAACTAATTAATTAATATATTTATAAAATTAACCATGTTTTTGGAGAGAAATTATTCATCCTAACTTTCTTAATTTGATATGTTGAAAAAATTAACTCAGTTTATCCTAACCACTAAATATTAAAGCTAAAATAAGTTTATTCTTGAAAATAGAACTATGTTTAAAATTTATATTTAGAAAATAAGTTTACTTTAAAATTATACATTTTCATTTTCATATAAATTTTAATTATTAACATGTTTTAATTTTGAAGTTATTAATTAAGTATTAATATTTTATTTTTTATGTTCATTAATTAGTTAATTTAATATATTTATAAAAATATTAAGAAATAAACTTTAAACCTAACTCAACCTTATAAAACTTATTAGATAAGATATGCACGCTCTTGTATACTATGAAATGTTATTATTTTTAGTCGATGTGAGATATTCAACGCATCTCTCTTCCAACTCATGCATGTGATTATATATTTATAGTCGGTGACCTGATAAGTCTAACAAACTCTCAGTGACATATGTTCTAAATGATTCTAATACCACATTAAAAAGTGAATTTTAAGAATAACTCAATCATATAAAATCGAGTTATATATTATGAAATATCTTCATCTTGTATCGTGAGATTAAAAAAATAACTTTAATTTGAAAAAAAATATTCACTCCAATTTTTTTATTTTTATATATTAAATATTGTATCAAGATAAGATAATGTTGAAAAAACCAACCAAGTGGCCCCATAAAGCAACCCAAAACACAAATGAGGCCCCAATAAATTATGGTGAAAAAGATCTTCATAAATTGGTATTTATCTTTATTTAGCATGCTAAACATATATTAGAATGTGATACAAAATTCACACTTCACGTATGCTGTATAAACCTTGCAATACGAAAATAATAATAATAACAATTTTATGGCAACGTGACTTTATAGAATTTAACATGGCTTTCTTTCTGAGTTATGCAATGATTTTAAATTTAAAACACTTCCAAAAATCCAACAAACGACAATAGTATCGTACCAATGCAAAAGGCAAAGACGTGATGATTATAATTTAAACAAAAACTATTGTTAAAATCAGTTTATGTATAATAAAGTGAAATAAATTATTTATTAGTGAGCTTAAAGCAATCGACAATGAATTATTTAAAACAAAAAAAAAACGATAGTATTGCTCACTCATGTCGTAACGAGAACGAATCAGAATCAAAATCTTGAAATCTTATATTTTTTATTAGAAAAAATGTTGTCGGAAATGATTAAGCCAGTTAGAGGCAGCAAATTGTTGTTCCCAGCAAGAGATATACTTTAAGATCTACATCAAGGTATGCATAAATTTGATACTATGAAGTATGGTTTGAAGTGTAAATGAATGAAGAAATTTAGCACTTGGGATATAAGAGAAAAAAAAAAAAAAGAGAAGGAAAATGTCACTTTCATACACATTGAAAGAAGTCACCGGTTTATTTATCCAATATAATTTCAAAATTATTGGTGGCTCCATTTATAATACAATAGAGTGAATTATGATTATAATCTGGTGTAGAATGAACCCTAAAAAAGAAAAATGAAAAAAGAGTGAGGAGTAATGAACCTGTTTTGTGACGTAACATCAGGAAGAAGGTATCCAAAGTTGGGTGCTTTAACTGTGTGTTTTGTTTTGGTTGTGGAGAAGGAGTGAGTGGTCACAATTCCAGCGCAAGGCCTGGTCCTACCACCCCATAAACAATCTTCTAATCTACATTTCATTCTAAATCAATTCCACAAAACCCATTTTCAAACTCATAATTTTTACTTTGATTTCATCTCATAGGGACACACCAGTGGCGGATTCAAGCAATGCCGGACCAGAGTTGTGGTGCGAAAAACGAACAACAGGTGTTCGACAAATTGGGCAGTCGAAGTGAGAATAGAGCCACATGTGTATGCATGGAGCGTGGAACCAGTGCTTGCACTGTGGCAGCTTCCCAACTTCTTCTCCTTCTTCAAAACCCGATAAGCAAACTGAACATTCATCATCATAACCCTCAACTCCTTCTTTCTTGTACTTGAACCTTGACACCAAGTTCAAGTTCCTTTCACAGTTCTCTATTCTACTTTCCATCACCACCACCTCCTCAACTTGTGACTGCCTCCTGCTTCTCCTGATGATGATGAAGTTGTACAGGGCTAATGCCATAGCTGCAACCCCCACCACTACAAGGCCATAGTATAACATGGTTGTGCTGGACTTATCCGAGGAAGAGGGTGATGGAGGGGGTGACAATATGAAGGGACCTTGGAAATCACCCATTTCTGGAACTTTCCACTCAGCAAGTTAAGAGAAGAAGAACAAGTTGTGGAATATGTTGTCGACAACTAGACATCAATCACAGAAAATCTCATCTGTTAGCTTGGAGGGCCTGGCTCACGCAATTATAGATATTACTTTTCTCTTATCTAATTAAATTAATGTAAAGGGTTTAATCTAAATGCCGTGGTGGTTATGTAATCGTTGTAGAAGAGAAAGTGATATTTTTTATTGCAAGATATCATAAAATATGTGCTGTTTTGAGAGATGAGAAAGATAAGAAATGTAGTATAAGTATGCAATGACACATGCAAGAGAATTTTGCGGTCTTTCATCTTTTCGTTTTCAATGAAAAGTTAGAAGGGACAGAGCATTGAGTTGCCAAAATGCCTTTTCTGATACAGAAGTTAATACGCCCACTCAAGATTGAAATTACAAAAACAACAGAATGTTTCAGTATTTGTAAGTATCAAATGACCCCAAAATCAACCTTCTTATCTGCAAAATTGTTAGGTTTCAGACTCTTTTTTTTCCGAAAATTGTTAAGTGTAGGTTTGATTTTTGGAAAGCAGTAAGTACACTATTCGTTAAATTCACTTCTCTCATGATTGAATTCAAACATTTTCAACACGCCTGCGATTTCGGTTATGCCAATTATTCCAAGAGGGGAAATGACTGCTGCAATGAATTTTTCTGGCTACGACAAAAATATGGGCCTAAGATAGAGACCACAAGGGGGAGAACTTTTTCTAATTACACTTCCTTTTGCTTTTATTTTTTTTCTTACCAGATATAACCTTTTGTTTTAAAAAACAATAAACCTAAACCCTTTTCTTTATACTCCACTTTGGTTGTGATCTTAATCATTTTCTACCAATTTTACCTTTATTTCCGTTTCATTTATCGAATTCTTGATTCTGTGCGTAAGATTGGAGTGCATTTCATTGTATTATCATTATGGTAAACATCTTTCAAGAAATTTCAAAAAAAGACTTCCAGAAATAACTTATAGAACAGATCAACAAAATACCTTTCAAAATTGTGTCCATGACTTTTTTTATTTTCATAGAAGGTAATGAGGTAATTTTATATGCAAAGAAAGGGGGAAAAGTGAATTTAGCCCATAGGAGAAATGTAAACAGCAATAGTCCAATCGAACTGCAATCCAACTTGGACTAACCCAAACTTTAGCCCAAAAAGAGTGAATCACAATCAAGGCAATTACATTCTACAACCCCTCGTCTGAAACTTGCACTCTATCTCATGGGAGTGGTAAAATATAGAAAATATTGTGAGTTCATACTTATAAAACAACTTTCTTGAGTGTGAGGATTTGAGAGAGTAGATGTGCGAATATTTGAGAGAAAAATATGAAGAAAATAAGTGTGTTTGGATTTGGATATGTAGATTTGTGACTAAAGTTTATTGAAGTTTGTAGTAATGTGATGATTGTGAAAATATTTTTCTTTATTTAAAGATGTAACCTTAACTTTAAAAAATAGAATAAGCAAATATTATGTATTTTTTTGTCTAAATTTGGATGAATTAAAATTATTAGTAATATAATCTAGTATAGTTGACAAAAAAATAATTTACATATAGAATAAATAATTTAAATATTCATAAATTTAAAAATTCTAATTAGATATTAAATGTAAATAATATTATTATATTTATAATAATAATGATTATAATATAATTTGTTTATTAATAATAACTATATTTTTGTATTAAAGTTTTATTTTATTATTTCATTTAATTAAAATATTTGTGCTAGTTAAATTTATTTAATAACTAATATTTGTAATGAAGTCTGTTTTTTTATTAATGAAAAATATAAAAAAAATGTGAAACCCTAAAATAAAAATAAAAAGGTAAATTTGGAAAAAAAATCAATGTTGAGTTGACTTTTCCTTTAGTTCTTTTCATTTTAAGGGGAGAAGAGATTTATGCCCGACTTGTTTTTAGGGATGAGGTTCGAGTAAGGATTGACGAGCTTGTGACTACATTGTTTGTTTCCACTGTTTTGGAGGTGCTTGTGCGGATGGAGGAGCGGGTAAGTAACAAATTGTCATATTCACACAAATGCACGGATTTGAGAGGATTACACATATGAGTATACGTTTTGTTTTGTTGATACCCTTGCTGCATCACAATTTTCTAAGACTAGGCACTGTGTGAGGAATCAATGTAGAGAAAATATTATGGAAAAGGTAAAATCTATTTTGCATCAAATGTGTAGAGAACGAAAATCAATTTTGGAGACTTCATATTAAAGGGAGAATCGATTATTGTTTAGCTTTTAGTCATGAAAATCGATTTTGGAGACTTTGTCCACATGAGAGAATCGGTTTTTGTTTATCTATATGTCATGAAAATCGATTCTCGTGCTTGTTGTATGGAATGTCAAATTTTTATTTAATTATGACTTTAAATATTCAAGAGTTGTATTTATTTAAGATTTTAAATATTTTAGAAATTTTATATCTTTTAAATTTTTATTTAAATAGAAATTTAAATATTTAGGATTTGTATTTGTATTTATTTAAATTTTTTGAATATTATAGAAATTTTATATATTTCATATTTTATTTAAATAGGACATTAAATATTTAGGATTTGTTTTTATTTAAGATTTTGAATATTTTAAAAATTTTATATATTTTATAGTTTTACTTAAATAAAACATTAAATATTCAAGATTTGTATTTATTTAAGATTTTGAATACTTTAAAAATTTTATATTTTTATTTAAATAAGACATTAAATATTCAGGATTTGTATTTATTTAAGATTTTGAATAATTTAAATTTTTTAAATAATTCATATTTTTTTTAAATAGGACTTTAAATATTTAGAATTTGTATTTATTTAAGATTGTGAATATTTTAAAAAATTTATATATTTCAGATATTTTTATTTAAATAATACTTTAATTAACTCAAATCTAAAAAAAAAAAATTTACTATTCAAATATTTTTTAATAACAATAGTAAATTTGTAAACTTACATCTCTTAATCCAAACAACCTCACATTTTCTCTTAAATCCTCACAAAGTCATTCACTTCCCTCTCCACCATCCCCACAAATCTCCTATCAATTCAAACACAACCTTACTATTGATACTTATATTTTCTTCACATCACTATGATCGAAATAAAGAATATACTCTCAAATCTTCACATCATTACTGTGAAGAGTACATCCATAGGAATGAACACACCCTCGATGATAAGATTTTGGATTATATAATTCAAAATTTATTTTAAAATAAATTTCAGAATTAAAATATATTTTAATATATATATATATATATATATATATATGTATTAATAGATTGTGAAATATATTTTTTAAAACACAAAAGAAAGACGATGGAGAAAGCAAAGGAGGATCTAGATTTATATATAGTTTTGAAGCAAGAAGAGGTGATTGGACAAAAAAGATAAGCTTATCTATCCACGTCAAATGGAAAGCTGCCACGTAAGACATAAGGAAGCATGCTAAAAATTTCCACCTCTCCTTCTCTCACAGTTTTCAGAACCGTCCCTCTCAAAACACACAAGCACCACAACCATTTCACTTTCCTCACTTTTCAAACAAGTTTCACCGGAGTAAGCAACTTGCAGGGGAAAGGAATGGCTTCAACTTCAGCACTTTCAATGTCTCTCCCACTAAATCACACCACCCAGAAGAGGGTGGTGCCCACTTCCGAGGCACTGTTCAAGGCACCGTTAACTCTGCCAGCTTCAAAGGGTGTGGCACTGTCCAAACCCAATGGAAGGTTTCAGGTGAGGGCATCCATGAAAGAGAAAGTTGTCACGGGTTTGACTGCAGCTGCTTTGACGGCTTCCATGATGGTTCCCGATGTGGCTGAAGCCGCCGTATCGCCTTCTCTCAAGAATTTCTTGCTCAGCATCGCCGCTGGTGGAGTTGTGGCTGTAGCAATTGTTGGCGCCGTCATTGGGGTTTCCAACTTCGATCCCGTCAAGCGAAGCTGAGAAATTTTCTAAAATTTCTCTTGTCACCCTATGTATTTGTGTTCTTCACTGTCGAACTCTCTCTCTTTTGTAATATGTGATTATCTCCCTTTGAGCAGAATCCAATTCTTACAATGTAATGAATCATTTTGACGTATCTTAGAAACATCTTTATTGCTTACATATTTCTGCTACGTAGTAACAAGATGTATCACTTTTAATGTTTCTAGTGCATAGGAAAGTTTGAGTGCATGCGCGGTTTTCTGAAAAATCGTACAAAAAACTGTTTTTGCACATGTATGATATAACGCTATAAAAACTATTATTTGACATCTCTTTAAGTTAACTTCTGGGCTTTGGTTAAACTTTTACAAAACCAATTTGATAGGAATACATGTGGAGAACTCGTGGAAGCTCAAAACTTCATTCTTTATGTGAGAAATAGTTTGGCGTACATCATTCTTAGGTCCTTCAGGCATAATGATCGATCTTCCCAGTGCCAAAATTCACCCCACAGACCTTTCGATTCATAGTTCCATGTCTTCCTCAAGATGGGAACTGATGGATTGACAAATGTCACAACGGCAATAACATCAAATATGGAGTTATTGTCAACATTCACTATAGCACTAACAGGTCTGAATAGAATTGTTGCCTAGGTATAGAACAATCTCGTCTGGGTAGTGTTCAACTGTTGATGCCAAATCCAAAACAAGTTCCACTTCATTCTTAAAATGATTGAAGTTTTTCCATGCAGGTTTCAACTCACTTTTGGATACCAAGTAAACACTACCTACCTCAATTGCCTTGATTGCCATCGACATTGATAAGGATTCAATGCAGGTATTGGAGAATGTGACCAGGGCTCATTTTTCACAATCTCACCATGGCTTGTGTAAAGTGGTGGTAGTTGATAGAGTTGAACAATAGGCTAGAAATACTGTATATGCAACGGTATTTTGAGTTGGCAGATGAAAATTATTACCTCTGCAATCGTATAGGCAATGTCGATGGTGACCACTACAAAAATCCTGTACAATGAGCACAAAGTCTAATTCCACACCGACCAACATGACCATTACAAGCAGTTTAAGTACACAATTTAATTCTGTAAGAGAAGCCTATTTAATGAAGAAGCCATGTTCCTTCTGCAACAACTCTTTAACATTCACACAAACACTTTAGCACCCAATGTCAAGGTTTAGTCGATCTGTTGAATTTCTTTCTATCTCCCAAACATGATCACTGATCGGTCTCCTAAATCGTTCTCTCCATTTTTATTCACCATAAGTGTAAAATTTTACACTTTAAATCTCTTCAAAATTTCTATCCAAAACGAAAAATAGAGTGCGATTTTACAAAACCAAAATATCGAGAATGTGGCTTTATTCATGAATCCTAATACAGTTTTGACTTACGAATCTAATAAGATTTTGATTCACAAACCTAAAATCTAGGGTTCAGTTTCCTTGTTGCACGATTCGCGAAAACCCTCGTGTAAGCGTTTTGTTTCTTTTCACTCACGATCTGTGCAAGGGTAAAGCATGAGACTTGGACCTTTGAAGACTTCGTTATTCTCGGGAGGTTGTGCAGTTGGGACATGGAGTAGTGTTGCCAATGGATGGAACGTGGGTTGTGGCAGTTTTGGGAATGTTATTTTTTTCCCTATATAAACAAGGGTTTCCCTCTTCCAGAAACACACATTCTTTGCCTCTCATCTTCCGCAACTTAAAGCTGCAACCTTTCTTCTTCCTCCCACCTTTTCACAATTTTCTCTTTCTCTCTCTTCATTCATTGTTTTACTTTATTATATTTATTTTTCTGAGTACATTGGGTTCTTACTCTATCAAGAGTAACTTGCTAGTTCTGATCCTCAGAAATTATCAGGAAGTTCCTATTGTATCCTGGGGGACTTGCGCAATACACCATGGATAAGTCCTTGCGGACAGTGATTACTCACGCACCAGGAAACCAATTTTGTTTGTTTTAAAGCCTGATTTACTACAATCGTAAGGACTTATGACTGACAAGACGGATAAAACTAACAATGCTGCTTCGGAAACGTCAAACACTATTTTCGCAACGCAAACCATTTTTGTGAAACCATTTCCGGATGTCTCAAAAATTGAAGTCTTCACCGGTCAGAATTTCCGACGTTGGCAAGAACGCGTGTCCACCCTATTGGACATGTATGGAGTTGCTCTTGCACTTACAACTTCTAAACCCGACTCAATCACAGTTGCGAAACAAGTTGATGATTGGATCCACGCAAATACGGTATGTCATCACACCTTACTCAGTGTGTTATCTAACGATCTGTTCGATGTCTATGCTTCTTATAAGAATGCAAAAGATATTTGGGATTCTCTTATCCTCAAATATACTGCCGAAGACATCGTAAGACAAAGGTTCGTAATTGCAAACTAGTATCGCTGGGAGATGATCGAAGACAAAGACATCAAAATCCAGATAAACGAATATCACAAGCTTATTGAAGATATCAAAACTGAAAGCATAACTTTGCCGGATGAATTTGTGTATGAACTCTTGATCAAAAAGCTTTCGCAATCTTGGACGGATTACAAACAACAACTGAAGCACAAACACAAACAGATGTCACAATCAGATCTGATCACCCACATCATCATCGAAGACACAAACAGGAAAGAGTGCGTTGCTACAAAGGCCAAAACTTTGTCCCAATGGAACTAGCCCCACTTTCAAGAAAAAAGGATAATTGCTTTGTCTGTGGAAAGCCAGGTCATCATGCACCTAAGTGCAGACATAGGGCCAAAAACGACTATCCTCCTAAGGCAAATCTAGCCGAAGGGGAAGATACTATTGTGACAGTCATTTCACAAGTAAATCTTGTGAGAAATGTGAGCAAATGGGTGGTAGACTCTGAGGCTACCAGACACATATGTGCAAACAGAAATGTGTTTACCTCCTACACAAGTGTGGGGGATGGAGAAGAACAAGTATATCTCGGTGACTCCAAGACAACTCCTGTCCTAGGAAAAGGAAATGTTCTTCTGAAGCTCACATCTGGTAAAACTTTGGCGTTGAGTGATGTGCTACACGTGCCATCAATTAGAGTTAATTTGATCTCTGTGGCATTGCTGAGCAAAGTTAGGGTTAAAGTGTCATTTGAATCTGACAAGATTGTTATGACAAAAAACAATGTTTTTGTGGGGAAGGGATATTGTGATCAAGGTCTTTTTGTATTGAACATTTATGAAGTTATTAATAAATTTGAATCTTCTACTTATATTGTTGATTCATATGATATATGGCATGCTAGATTAGGACATGTGAATTCTTCGTATGTTATGAAATTGCAACGATTAGGATTAATCAACATGCATGACAAACAAAATAGTAAATGTGATGTATGCATAGAATCTAAAATAACAAAGAAAACATGTCACTCTGTAGAACGTCAAACTAAACTTCTTGGTTGAATTCATACCAACCTTGCTGATTTAAAACAAACCATGTCTAGAGGTGGTAAAAATTATTTTGTAACTTTTATAGATGATTTTTCTAGATACACCCACTACAAAAAAATGTATATTGTGGCGGTTATTTTCGTATAAACTGACGTTTATAACCGCCACAATATACGCTTGTGGTGGTTTCCCAAACCGCCATAGAACTGGCCGCCACAAAGTTTAATGTGGCGGTCTTACGCTACCCGCCGCAACACCCGCCACTTTAAACATAGTGTAAATAGTGGCGGTTTTATATGTAAATATTGTCAGTTATAACTGTTGCAATTTACATTCATTGAAGAAGATTTTAACGCCATAATATATGTAAGTAGTGTCAGTTATAACTATCGCTATTTACATTCATTGAAAAAGATTTTGGTGTCATAATATACGTAAGTAGTGACATTTTTAACTGACGTAATTTTAATTCTGAATAAATAAAATTTAACGACCACTTTTTTATAATCTATTTTATACAATTATAAAATTTAACCACCACTTTTTTATAATCTGTTTTATACAATTATAAAATTTAATCACCACTTTTTCATAATAAAATAAAATAATGTATAAAGTTATAAAAGCATCCATACATTTTATTGAAAATTAAAGCACACATAATAATGTTCAAAAGTTTATATGCAATTGAAAATTAAAACACATAAAAAGTACATACATCCTTAATCAAGTTTAAAATTAAAATACATAATTGTTCAAAAGTTCAAGTAACATTAGTTCGGTAATTGTTCAAGTTCCACAACTTCCCATCGTGCCTCTGATGTGTCCACCAGAAGGGGTTTTGTTTCAGAACTTGGTAATGCTTGAAATCAGTGCGCACTCTCCATCCTTTAACATAAGCCAAAGTGTGCCTATCCTTTTGAAACAGAGTGTTAATAAGTAGATTTGTCTCAAAGAAAAACACATGCACATTACCACTGTATTATCCAGAGTCATGACAACTACCTAAACACAAATATTAAGGTCAATAAAAAGTCAACAAAAACTCACTTCCAGATCTTCGAGGGTCAAACGTCTGTTTTGTACCTATGCTTCCTGTCTTTTCAATGCATATTCAGCCTAGACACGCTATGAATCAATGAACTCGCTCTCCCAAGGCTGCATGATCCAAGAGAACATAAAGATAAAGTTTATTTTAATAGATGACTCTTCATAAACCACATGACAAGGCAAATGCATATAGATTAGTACATATAAGAGGAAGATAATTAAGGTTCACCTGTATATAACGATAAAGGTTGGGAATGAGTTGGTCCTCCTCGTGACTCATTCCACTCCTGAAGTGGGTTACTCCAACATCTGTCTGCTGACTGTATCGAAGATCACTTTGTGGAATCAAAATGTGACCCATGGACAATAATCCAAACCCTCCAATTTCTTTAAGAGTGTAGAAAAAGACAGGTGGGAACCTGATAAAAGATACAATGGAGCATAGATTTGAACATTAAAACCCACTATTTATGAATAAAATATTAAGAAACAACTAATATACGTACCATAAAAAAAAGAATTAATTACTTGCTAGGCATCTTTGAGTTGAGCCCAATCTTAATACGAGTCTGAATTTATTATCACATTTAACTAGCAAATCTAACAACTCTTGGGTATGCACAATTGCCTCTCGAAAATAGGTCATAAGCCCTGAAAACAAACAAAGACCATGGGAAACCAATGATGACCTCTTCACAAACTATCCACAATTCAGCTTCACTCACCAATTAAAAGTATATTTTCAACCATAATCATGATAAATTAGACATCCAAGGCCAGTTAAATATTCTTAAAGGCTTGAATGCAATGAAAAAAGGGAAAGATAAAAAGGAATTGGTATTGCTGAAAATAATCAACACTCACATGCTGAAAAGCAAGTTTGGATTATCCTTGCTGTAAACAGAAACAAAGTTGTTCTCCCAGTCCAATGTTGAGATGCTTCGAGGAAGACGATTCTTCATATCCCAAAAGACACTTCTCCCAAGATCGACTGAATTATACCAATTAAAATGTCAAATAAGTTAAGAACCAAACGCCAATATATAATATATAATATATTATATATTATATATTAAACGGAAGTAAAAAAGTTAACTAAAACAAACTTACTTGGAGTGATGGTTGTGAAGTTGTGAAGCTGCTAGATGATTGTGAAGCTAGAAAAGAAACCATAATATAAAATTATTAAATCTGAACTCTGATTAGTGGATTTTTGACTTTATAACCTACATAATAAATGTATGAGAAATGTCATGTGATGGAGAGTTTAGTATTATGGAATTCACAAATTTGACTTCTCAAATCTACTAAAATACTAGTGTACGACTATAAACTTATACTTCACGTATTTTTTTTTATTAGCCATCAAGAAACATATATACCCAAGAACCACTTATTATCAACATTATAAAACGTATAATTAATCCATTTTTATGAATATTAATTCTTAATAAAGTTAGTAGATATTTTTCAGCATTTAATGGAAAAAATATATTAAAATTTAATCAAATTTTGGTTTCATAGATGTGGCAGCATAAAATTGATTTGTATATTATAGATCCCTGTGAAAACCTGCATAATCTTACAAATTCTACGGATTAATTTCTTTGCCAAGTGTTAATAATTTGTGGATCTAATTCTTTAGCCAGGCAATAATGGTTACTTAATTTGTATTGTTTCTATATACAGGTTAATAATGTACATGGGAAAACCATATAAAAAATCATGATGTAGGAAGGTTCACCCAAGGTTTTGCTGCCTTCCTCTGCAGACAAGCATTTCATTTCTATCTTATCTGGTTTCTTGTGATAAGTTTGTCATGGTTTCAAAGATATTAGTGTGACTATTTTATTCCCACTTTTCCTTTCTACTCCCTATATAACTATACATCACCAAGTTCATCCTTTGTTTTTGAAGAGGTAACATGGAGATATCAAGAAACTTCCAAGTGTAACTTTATATCACATAAGGGTAAGAATATTCCAAACAAGTGACATCCAACTTAAATAAATCAATAAATATTCAAATGAACATTATAATCCATAGAATCTGGAAGAAATAACAAACTACCATAAGTACTGTTACTCTGCTTCTTTTTCCCACTCATACGGTTACTCTGCATCATCATGATATGGGAAGGTGTCACAATCACACATGCCCACGGGAATCTAATCAATTACCACCACTACCTATTTTCCTACCAAATGTTACCATTTCTATTACCAACTACAGTGTAGCCCTACACAAATTCTAACACTTTCCTCAATTAGTTTACTTTAATTCATAAAATTTCCTTCTGGAGTAGCCACAGAAAAAGACTATAAACAATACTCTAGAAGTTAGATAAGGGTGAAAATATATAAAATTAAAGCCTTTTTCCTTTGCTGCAAGCATGTACTAGCAGATCAAATCAAATCAAACCAATCATTAACCCAAACCACTTAGATGCAAGGTCACACTACAGAAAAGGAAATTGAAACTCACTCTACCATGCCACCGCTCTCTCAAATCCCACCTTCTTCTTTTCTTCACCCTTCAACCATTGCTGAAAACACTGCTAACACCACCTCCAGAAAGAACCACACAATCAAAACAACACTTATCCTTTCATCTCATAACTCATCAAGAACAAAATTCAATACTAGACAAAATGACCAATAATCCGAGCTCATAGGATTTGTCATCTGAAAAACATTTCAACAATTTCCAATCAACATTCTAACAACAATCAACATTTCAATAATAGATAAACTATTAATCTCCTTAAACAGCTAAAAGAACTAACCTGAGACTCCTTTGTAGCACCACAAATAATAGAAGAAACATTGGAATTAGCAGCACACCATGCAATCGCAAGTTGTGATAGTGGAACACCAAGATCATCAGTAATTGGCTTCATTCCATCAACCTTCTTAAGCACATCATCAACCAATGATCGTGATGTCAGATTATACGAAAAGCACCACACACAGAGACAAAAGCCACAATAGTCAATAAAAAATTAAACAAAAAATTCCAGTACTGAGATTGTAAGCACAAATACCTTTAGTCCTAAACTTAATAAGATCATTAAGTGTCTGAAAAGTACTTTGTAATTTTCCAATGCAAATATGCTATATGGCGGTATAACTCTTTTACTATCCTAGGATGAGCCGCATCAAGAAGCTGGAAGTGAACAGCGCCGGAACATGCCTGAAAAATTAACGATCCAACGAAATAGATAAACTAAGAAATTATAGAAGACAATCAAATTAAAGTATAAAAAGAGAAGATAAACCTCTTCGATTTTGGAGAGACTGAGTTGCAGAGTCGAGTTGATCCAAGAAAGAATCTCATATCTGCCGACAAAGTAAGCCGCATCCATGATTCTAATGTTGGTCGCCATTTCTCTCTCTATCATGGCGGACAATGGCAGACCGTCGCGGACAGTGGCAGAGAGTTAACGCGTGAACGCGAGAGTGAGGAGAGGTAGGGTTCGCGGACAAAAGTTTCAAATCCTTGCGCGTATCGGTGATGGCGAATAATGAAGGGCGCGATAGTGAGCACTGGGTTTAGGGTGCGCGAGTGAGTGAAGGTAAAGTACAGAGGTTTCATGAATCAGAGAGGGTTTCGTGTGGAGGATTTCGTGAGGAGGGTGGAGGCTTCGTGATGATTTCATTAGGGTTTGTGTGTTTAACAGAGAGAAAAGGAAGAGAGAGGGAAGAGAGTTTTGGGGTTCTACGAGTCAAGTTTTCAAAAATAATTGGAAATAATAAGGAATAGTGTATGGAAGGAAGGAAAACGTGAGATTTTTATTTTGAATGATAATTATGGCGATTCAAAATAACATATTTTGAAGGATAATGGCGGTTCAAAATGACATATTTTGAAGGATAATTGTGGCGGTTAGTCAAATGTCGTTTTATACGAAAATTTGTGGCGGTTATTAATAACCGCCGTATTAAAACTGCCACTTTATACACGATTTTTTGTAATGACCAAAGTGTTATTTAATTAAACATAAGGATGAAGCTTTTGACATGTTTTTTAACTTATAAAGCAGAAGTAGAAAATCAATTGAATAAGAAAATTAAAAGAATTAGATCAGATAGAGGTGGTGAATATGTTTTATTTAATGATTATTGTGTAAAAGAAGGTATTATTCATGAAGTAACCCCACCATATTCACCTGAGTGTAATGGAATAGATGAAAGGAAAAATATGACTCTTAAAGAAATGATGAATGTCATGCTTATTAGTTCTAATGCTCCTGATAATTTATGGGGTGAATCTCTGCTTATTGCGTGCTTTTTGCAAAATAGGATACCACATAGGAAAACTGGTAAAACACCTATGAGTTGTGGAAAGGTTATCAACCTAATCTGAAATATCTAAGAGTGTAGGGGTGTTTAGCTAAAGTGATGTTACTTGATCCAGGATCTAAAACATCTGATTGCATGTTCTTAGGATATGTGAAACATAGTGTTGTCTATAGGTTTTTAGTTCTTAATAGTGATATAATTGAACGTAACACTATAGTAGAGACGAAAAATGTTGAGTTCTTTGAACATATCTTTCCTCTAAAGAGTATTGGTACATCTGAACAACCTATAGATAGTACTAGTGATGCCATCAGTGAGGATGTTAGGAGAAGTAAAAGATAGAGAAAAGAAATCTCATTTGGAGATGACTTTTACATTTATGTAGTTGAAAATGATTCAATAAGTGTTTTAGAAGCTACTAGTGCTCCTGATGCTAAACATTGGGATAAGGCCATTAAATCTGAGCTTGATTCAATTAAGAAAAAAAAAAATACGTGGACCTTAGTAGAACTGCCTAAAGGAGCAAAACCCATTGGTTGTAAGTGGATCTTTAAGAAGAAGTATCATCCTGATGGATCCATAGAGAAATATAAGGAAAGATTAGTAGCTAAAGGTTTTACTAAAAAAATAACATAGATTACTTTGATACTTTTGCCCCTGTTACTAGGTTTCCTCTATTCGTGTGTTGTTAGCCTTAACATATATCCATTAGTTAGTAATTCACCAAATGGATGTTAAAACAGCCTTTCTGAATGATGAACTAGAAAAACATCAAAATCTATTAAATGTGCCTCGTGCTTTATATTTTAATCAAAGTGATCAATCCATTGTTGTTTTTCTAATTAACAAGTACTCTCTTTAGTACTATAATATAAATCACTTTATCAAATTCTATGTGAATCCAAACCTGATTATCCGTCATTAAAAGTTTTGGATGTTTGAGTTATGCAACAACTTTTCCCTTCTTTAGAAACAAATTTACTTTTGTTTCATTCCATCCATTTTTATTGGTTATTCTAGGACCACTACAAGGAAATAACAATTTAGTCACCGAATTTAGCGACCGAAAATTAGTAGTCGCAATTTGCAACTGAAATAGCCACCAAATAACTGTAGTGTCAAATCTGCGACCGAAATAGCGACCGAATGAATTATTTATTATGTTAATTAGTTTTGCGACCAAATCCGCGACCGAACATGAGAGTGACAAAACCATTGGTCGCTAAAGTGGTGGCTGTTTCGAATAACTTAGGAAAAATATATCTGCGACCGAATTAGCGACCGAATATGTTTATTTTTTAGCCACCCCTGTTATTTCGGTCGCTAAATTTTATTGCTTTTTTCTGCCACCGAATTAGCCACCGAATATTCTTACTTTTTAGCCACCGATTTTCTTTTGGTCGCTAAATATAAATGTTTATTTTTGCCACCGAATCAGCCACCAAATTTATTTATGTTTTAGCCACCGATTTTGCTTCGATCGCTAGATATAATTGTTTATTTTTACCCCTGAATTAGCCACCAAATACATTTATTTTTTAGCCACCGAATTTCTTTTGGTCGCTAAATATAATTGTTTATTTTACTAGTACTATTAATAATAATAATAATAATAATAGTAATAATAATAATTTATTTTTATATTTAAAAAATTATAGAAGGATCACATACACTTTGAATATTAATGCGTACTCATCCCTTTAAAAAATAATTAGTTGTATTACTAATTTCTTTTTCTATTTAAAAAATATGTGTCAATTATATTTGTAATTTCTTAAATTTAAATAAAATTTATTAAATATTGTTTTTATAATAGCAGCTCAAATAAAAATTCTAAATAAAATTATATAACACAATATTATTATTAATAAAATTAATCCTTTAAAAAAAATAGATTACACTATATAATTAAACTTAAATAAAATGATTTCTTTAAAATAACTTTAATTTTTAAAAATAAATATATTTTCCAAATTAAATTGTAAATAATTTTTTAATTATTAATTTCTTTTATTAATAACAATTTTATCACTTGTTTCTAAATTATTTTTGTTTAATTAAAAATTATTAACGTATCTACCTTAGAAATTATAAAATGTATCATTATGAAAAATAATTAATTGATTAAAATATCCATATTTATTATATGAATATTTAAATACTTATTTAATAGTTATTTTTTAATTTTACATTTTTTAATATTATTTATGAAGAGGAGTAAAAAAGAATGTGATAATTAGATAAAATTGGAGATTTGTTTTTTTTAAGTTTCAAAGTTATTTTGAAGTTGCAGATGCTTAGGGCACCAAATACTCAAAATTGGTCCATGGTGTAAGCAAAGGTGGGGAGGAAGCTGCAAGGTGGTCGGAGGCGGAGGTGAGCGGAGGCGGAGGTGAGCGGAGGCGGAGGTGAGCGGAGGCGGAGGTTAGCGGAGGCGGAGGTGAGCGGAGGCGGAGGTGAGCATAGACGGAGGTGAGCGGAGGCGGAGGTACGAACAGAGGATATTTCTCCTCTCAGTTTTGTTAACTCTTTTCTATGTTTGATAGTTTTGTTCCCCAAATGGATTAGCTTGCCTTCTACCAATCTTGTTTCCATCAATTCTGTCTCTTTCTGATTTCTTAGTATGTTTCATTGTTAGTTTCATTGTTTAATGAGCGTTATTACTTATTAGTTTCATTGTTTAAGATCTCACATTGCATGCATATGCTCTAGGCCGTTTGGGTGAATTATTGTTTGCAGTGTTTTAGGGTTTTAGTAGTTTTGAGCAAGTCTACCTTATATAAGTTGTAATCTTATGTTCTCAACTGTAGCTGTATTGTGTTGCTCTGTTTCGAGTAAAAGATCTTCTTTCAATATATGTGTGTTGGCCTACCTTATGGACTCAACAAGCTCCTTCCACCCAAACCACATGGAAATGTGGGGTTGGGCAGATTTTGCTGTCAGTTTTTAGATATCTGTCTCACCTTGTAATAATACATATAAGTTATAACTAATATTTCAATCACTAAATTTACAGTGTACAAAATTATGCAGAACAGAATTATGCAGCAAGCCTTGCATAATATTGACTTTGTTGCTATGAGGTTATTCCAAAGAAAACTAATGATATCACTAGTGTGTTATGTGAGGAAACTGAAATTTGGTGATATAGTGATAGTCATTGTTGAAATTTTTTGAAAGCCAGTTGCTTCTGGGATTTGTGAGTTTGGTAGTGAAACCTTAGGTTAATAGTCTGCAGCCTGAACCTTTTTCAAGCTTTCTAGTGTGCATTTGAAGCTTGTTTCTGTCCAGTTCTCTGTTATTCCCCTACATGTGTGATATGGCCGTTTGACTCCTTTTCTGGGCTTCATTTTTTCTGTCATTACATTGAGGAGTAGAAAGGTTAAAGTTGTCTAGCTTGGGCCTTCCCAGCAATTAGAGTTTAGCCCCAATTTAATCCAGTCACAGGTTGACCACTATCTCTCCAATATTAGCTGTGTCAAATCTCCAACTGCATCAACTTCTAGATGTGTCTATTTCCAGAAGCATCCAGTTCCAACAGTTGTAAAGAGTACTTAGTGCTCCAGTGCTCTTTTTTGTGGCCTATAATCATGCCCTTTGTTTCCTTTGTAGCCTTCTGTAGTGGAGTCATATTATTTATAAAAAATTGTTTAAAACAAGCTTAAAACCCAATTTTCTAAGGTCTCACAAATAAAAGTTTAAATGTTGAAGTAACAGAAAAGTTGGAAATATTATGGATTAAAATGTCATTTTTTATTTTATTTAATGGCTTGTCTTAATTTCCCTATAGAAATCAATATTTGGGAAAAAATCTTAAATCAAACAGAAAAACTGAATTATCATTTAGTAATTAATCACTTTAAAATATCATTATTATATCTCTGAACAGTCTAAGCTCATTGTTGTGTCTTTAAAACGTGTAGAAGGGATAATATATACTTATTGGATCATGCTTACGTTGGCTGCAACATGGATATGTTCCACTCATGAATTTTATTTTAATCAAAACTCACGACTACATTTCATTGTCATGCACTATGTCGGAAATATGTGGATGATGTTTATCTATATATTAGTAAGTCACGTTAAGTGAGAAAGTTAAACATTATTATATATTAAAAAAATTATATTTTGAGTTAGAAATAATGTGATTATATAAACAGTTGATGGTTCATTAATGTCAATTTTTTCTAGTATATTGTGTGATCAATGTTACGTCTTTCCTACTAAAGTGTTATACTCAGTGTATATATGATTATAAGTTTACTTTAATCTAATTAACAATACTTTTTATATTTATATTTTACCTGTTATGATATTTCTTTTATAAAATACTATTGACTTTATAGTGTTAGAGAAATGAGTTAATATATAGCAATTAAGGGGCAGCATGTCTGGTTTGAGGAAGTTGTTGGAGTATTTATTTGATGATTTGATAATTAAGTGCCCTATCGTTCCACACTTGACCCTTCCTTGTCCTAAAGAGAAACCTTTCATAATGAACAGTAAGTGAAGATCTATGAAAATCCCACTTTTACTTGCATAGTGCATGCACGGTTTATTCCTATTCCTAGTGACGGTTTATAAGACAGTCGCTAGGAGGGGAATTGAAAAGAAAATTGCTATTAAGAAAATGTGGTACTTTCCCATCATTCCTAGACTTAGAAGGTTATACTCTTCAATGGCAACTGCACCTCACATGAGATGGCATAGTGAGAATCAAAGGGACCCGTCTATTTTGTCTCATCCATCTGATGGAGAAGCTTGGAAGAATTTTGATAGAATGCATCCAGATTTTAGTCAAGACCCAAGAAATGTCAGATTAGGTTTATGTGCAGATGGGTTTAATCCTTTTGGTCAATATGGAAAAAGTTATTCTTGTTGGCCAGTTATCCTAACCCCATACAACCTTCCGCCTTCCATGTGCATGAAGAGAGAGTTTATGTTTTTGACAATCTTAGTTCCAGGTCCTTCAAATCCAAAGCATAAGATTGATGTGTTCTTGCAACCACTTATAGATGACTTATGCACCTTGTGGACTGAAGGGATATTGACTTATGACGTGTCACTAAGGCAAAATTTTATGATGAAAGCTGCTTTGATGTGGACAATTAATGACTTTCCAACTTACGGCATGTTATCGGGTTGGATGACTTCTGGTAGACTTTCTTGCCCTATATGCATGGAAAGAACAAAGGCTTTTTATCTTAGTCATAGCCACAAGATATCCTTTTTTGACTGTCATCGTCAATTTCTTTCACCTGATCATCAATTTAGGAAGAATAAAAAGGCATTCAAGAAGAAGTTTGTTGAGACTGATCCCCCTCCTCCACGTTTGTCTAGTCTTGACATTTGGAATAGGGTTGCACACTTACCAGTTTGCACTGAATTACAAGAACAACCAAATATTCCTGAATATGGTATTAAACATAATTGGAATAAACAAAGTATATTTTGGAGGTTGCCATATTGGAAAACTCAACTTTTACGTCACAATATTGATGTTATGCACACAGAGAGAAATGTGTTTATGAATGTGTTTGACACTGTGATGGATATCAAAGGAAAAACTAAGGACACAAACAAGGCTCGATTGGATGTAGCACAAATATGCAATCGAAAAGAGCTAGAGTTGAAAGACATTGGTGGTGGCAAACTTATCAAACCAAAAGCAGCATATACATTTACGAAATCCCAAAGAGTCTTTATTTGTAAATGGGTTAAAGAACTGAAGCTTCCAGATGGATATGCTTCCAATTTGGGTAGATGTGTTGACCTTAATCAAGGCAAGTTACATGGCATGAAAAGTCATGATTGTCATGTGTTCATGCAACGTTTGCTTCCAATTGCATTTGACGCATTACCAAAATCAATCTGGAAAGTTCTTATTGAACTTAGTCTTTTCTTCAGAGAATTAAGTTCGACAACACTAAATGTTGAACACCTAAGAGTTATGGAAGAAAATATTCATGTGTTATTGTGTAAATTGGAACAAATATTTCCACCAAGCTTCTTTGATTCCATGGAACATCTTCCAATTCATCTACCTTACGAGGCAAAAGTTGGTGGTCCAGTCCAATATCGTTGGATGTATCCATTTGAGAGGTATAAAATTACTAATCACTATTATAATATTTGTTGTTTATTTATTTAATATTTAAAATTATGTACATCCATATTCATTTTTAGGTTCTTATACTCCCTAAAAAAAAAAGTAAAAAATAAAGCGAGGGTGGAAGGCTCTATTTGTGAAGCTTACTTGGTGGAGGAAACATCTACATTTGCCTCATTTTATTATCTTGATCATGTTGAAACAAGAAGGACTAGGATCCCTCGTAATCTTGAAGTAGGCGAGGGTTCTTCACGTGCTCCTCCTATTTCAATTTTCAATTATCCAGGAAGAGAAATCGAAAAATGCATGACATATTATCTAAATCAAAAAGACTTTGATGCTGCCCAATTGTATGTTCTTCAAAACTGTGAAGAGGTTCAACCATACTTTGAGTAAGACAATGTTCACTCATTTGAAAAGAAAGTTAATTATGTTGCATGAGGTTTGAATAATCAATTTCTTTGTTGCAGTATTTATGTTGAATATTTAAGAGAGATTAGTCCTACTGCTTCAGAAGCTCAAATTGGCCAATACATTTCATCCTATTTTGCTACATGGTTCAAACAATATGTATGTTTTTAATTTGCCTTTTATACAAATTTTAATTTTAGATAAACATTGTGTAATTTATAATCTTTTGTTTAGGTTCTAAATCCAGAAAATAATATTGAAGATCCATTATTGGTTAACTTAGCATGGGGTCCTAAGAGAAAAGTTCAATCATGGTCTATCTATGTTATCAATGGATACAAATTTCACACTGTTCTTTGGAGTGAAGGCATGAATTCCACTAACTATGGTGTTTATGTACGAGGAACCAATGGTCAATTAGAGTCAGATTTTTATGGAATATTGTCTAATATTATTCAATTGGAGTATACTGGCTTTCCAATAATGAATGTAGTTCTCTTCCAGTGTGAATGGTTTGATAATACTCCTAATATAGGAACCAAAGTAGATAAGAACTATGAGATCGTTCAAGTAAAAGAATCACGGAGATATAATAAAGCATATGATCCATTCATATTTGCCCAACAGGCAGAGCAAGTTTATTACACCAAATATCCAGAGGGACATCAAGGTTGGTTGGGAGTAATTAAAACAAAAGCTCGTATTAGAATCATTGATAACACAGTAAGTGAGGTTGAGCATGACACTCCATACCAAGATGATGAGCTTCTACAACTTGAAGTAGTGCTACATGTTGATCCAGAATTCATTCATGATTCTCTTGCTGATGTTGATGGGGGGGGGGGGGGGGAGAAGAAGTAGATATACAATTACTAAATGAAACAAACATAGATGAACAATACGAGGAGGAATACATTTCAAGTGAGGATAACATTGAGAGTGATTTCAGTGACACAGATACCTCTTCGGTAATTCATGCATTAAAATTGATTGTATACCTTGTCCAAATTATGTTTAACATTAATTTTATTGTGGTTTCCCATAATTGTAGTGAATAACAGGGAAGATGACTGACATATTTGGTTGTAGAAAACACAATCAGGTTTGAGTCTTTTGATCATGATTACTTTATTTGTTTATTCAAAATTGATTGATCCACTTTGATTATTGTATTAATTACATCTTATATATGTAATATTTTTTACTTGCAGATGACACCAAGGGGTAGAGGTGGTGGTCTACCACCTAATCGTGGTGGTCGAGGTGTTCGTGTTGATGATATATCTTTACCCAATACCAACATTCCCCCTTTGTTTGTTCTTCCAACAACTATGGAGTCTACACATCCTATTTATGAAGGAGCCGCCCCACTTCCTACACTTCACGGACAAGATATTGAACATCATGTAGGAGAATCAAATCCTACTACCTTTTCTACAGAGCCAACTATGAATCAACCTTCACCGATACAAGACTCTCTTACACCTGACAATGAGTCTGGCAATGTAGTTGATCAAAGACCCTGGCTTCATGCAGAAAGAGGAGAGTAAGTATATTTTAATCTAATTGTAATTCGTAAATATGATCTAATTTTCATATATCATTTTGACAATATATTTTAAACATAGTTTTTCACCTGCAAATGGACCTTCCAATGTAATCTCACGAATCATCAAGCAAAAATATGATGAACCCAGTCCCACTTGGAAGAAGGTTCGTCTTGAGCTTAGAGATAGATGGTTTGGAGAGTTCAAGGTAATTTGAGTTATGATTACATTTAAAATGATATTTTATTTTTCTACAATGTTTTTTTTCTAATTTATTTTACATGCAGAAAGAGTATAAGTGGGATATGGAACAAGACCAACTCATTAGATCCATTTTTGATACAAAAGCCTCCCGTATCTTTAAAAATGCTATGAGTAAAGTTAGGCATGGTCAAGATAAGGGGACCTGGATTCCACAACTTGTTCGAGCAACCTTGGACCAACATTGGAGTTCTACAGAATTCCAGAACAAGAGTGTTATTGCCAAGGCGAATCGGGCTGTTGAGAAGGGAGCCTCAGCCTACTGTGGTGGTTCCATATCTACCGCAGCTCACTTTGAGAAAATGGTAATATTATTATATTTCTTCTCTTTCTATATTTAATTTAAATACAATCTATGATATCTTTTTTATTGAATTTATGTAGACTAAAGAGCTTGAACGACAACCAATTGCTTGGGAGGTTGTAGAAAGAACAAAGAAATTGAAGACTGGACAATGGGTCAATGACAAGACTCGCGACCTTGCGGTATGTTTAAAATTTGTTATGGTTTAATTTTTACTATATGTTTTCTTCGCAATAATCAATTTGACTTCATTTTCAGGAGAAATATAAGAAACGTCGAGAAGAAGCCCAACAACAGCAAATGCTTGAAAGCGCATCTTCGTAAAACTCTCATGTTGCCTCTATTGATGACAATGAAATATACATCGATGTTGGTGGAAGTGGAAATAAAAAAGGGAATGTCTATGGTCTTGGTGTATTGAGCAAAAGGTTTAATAGTTCAACAAGTGCTCACTCTGCTGCAAGTCAAGCTCCAGTAGTCCATCAAATAGAAGAAATGCGTGAGATTATTCAAAAGCTAAATGATGAACTTATGACAAAACGTGTCAAGGAGCGGACACTTGAAGAAAAGATGGAGCTATTGATGAAAACTCATGAAGAGCAAAGTGAACGCATGCGCAAACAAGATGAGAAGATGCAACTCATCCTACAACACATTCAAATGAATAATCCCGCATCAGGATCTTCAGATCCTACTACCAGTGGACATCATAAAGGAGACCAGAGTAGAGATGACAGTTCAGAAGAAGATTAGTTATAGTTGAATTATATCATAGATTTGACTCTTTTAACTAGTTTTCAACAGTTTTAGTTGTGTAGTATGATTTACCTTTAATTTGAGCACTACTTCTTCTTAAACTATGTATTTGAAGTTCATTACAATTTAGTTTGATTGAATTTTGAGTATCTCTATATGCAGGTCTGAATATTTTTATAAAATGGTCAAAATCCCATTTTAAATAGGTATTAATAATACAAATAAAAATAGCCACCGAAAATTGATTTGGTGGCTATTTAGCCACCGAAATGAAATCTGTCGCTGTAGAAGTCTCCATTTAGCCACCAAAATAGTCACCAAAAGATTTCTTTTTAGCGACCGAAAATGGTGGTCGCTATCACCTTCTAATTCAGCCACCGATTTAGCCACCGAAATTTGGGTAGCTAATTTGGGTTTTGAATTTCTGTGACCAAATTTTCTGCGACCGATTTAGTCACCGAAATTTCGGTTGCTAATTTGGTTTTCAAACTTTGGTGACTAAATTTATCTGCGACAAATTTGGCAACCGAATTTTTGGTGGCTAATTTAGTTTCTAAATTTTGGTGACCAAATTTCCTACGACCGATTTAGCCACCGAAATGTCGGTTGCAAATTAACGACCACTTTATAATTCGGTCGCTAACGGTTTTGCGACCAGGGTTTTCGCTTCCATCTTTATTTGGTGACTATTTCGGTCGCAGATATGATTAGCGACCGATTATAGTGATTTTAGCGACCGAATTTGGTGGTCGCTAAAAGTAATTTTTTTTGTAATGGACTACAAGGGATACAAATTGTACAACCTAAAGACCAAACAATTTTTTAATTCAAGTGATGTTATTCTTCATTGAAACAAATTTTCCTTTTAAAGAAATGACTTCTTATAAAAATTCTTCCTCTTTCTTTGATGATACAGTAATTCTTTTACCCATTACTAATGATTTGCCTTCAGATATCACTCTAATAAACCTTATGATGCATATGAAACATCAATGTCTCATATGATGGTTTTGAAACCTTTTATCAATGATCATCTAATTATCTAAGAATCTCTCTTATTTGTTGGAATATGTGTGCTCTAACACTCCCACAAGTGATATAACTTACTTCTGTAAGGCTTTTATTAGTTTTTGTTGTTGCAAAAATTAGAGTTTACAATTTAGAAACTATTTATCAATATTAGAAACTAATTTAGATATTAATAAATTTTTTAACGTCTAAAATAATATTTCATTTAGTCAGTATAAAAATTTTATTTTTTGTCTCTAAAATTGGTTTCTATTTAATTATTTTCTAATAGTGTTTAGAGAGAATTAAAAAAAAATAAAAAAATATTAGGAATAACATTGGAAATTTTATCGGAAATAATATTGGGAATAAAAATTGCATTCACTAGTCAGAATAAATGAGTAATCCTATCCAAAAACCAGTATAAAAGCCAGGAAAAAACTGTGGTGGAAACTACAAGAAAAACTAGCCAAAACTTATAGTAAAAAAAGTAAAATCAGTAAAATATTTAGAAAAATTGGGGTAAGGCTTAGGGGTACCTCACTGGAAAACAAAAATAGATATGATATATCTCCTTTCTTTTACTATTTTTCTTCATATTTTTCTTATGTTGAAGGTGTAACACATGTCCTCTCTTTATAGAGTGTGTTGTAATAATTACTCATGGTTTTATTTAAATGATTTATTTTGGAACTCAATTAGATTCTAATAGCTAGTTTTAGTTAAAGGTGAGTTAAAACTAAGGTGGCATGGTGAAATTATGAAGAATGGGACCACTTTAATATTACCTTATCAAAACATTAAATAGATGAAGATATTTTCTTTCTTAAGCTTATCTCCTCTTTAAAATTATAAGTCTTTTTTATCCTTTCACGTTTCTGATAGAGAGTGAGGATGTTTACACTTAGATTTATTGAATAGATCATTTAATACTTTTCAATTTGATCGTCTAATGTCTCCTTGAACATCTAATGCTTTATTAAGATTGTCTAACATTTTATTGACATTCTACAATATTTGACTATCTAATCTAAAATTAACTATCATATTTGAACTTTCAAACGTGTAATCAAAGTTTGACGGTCTAATTCATGTTAATAGTCAACTCTAGAGATTGATCTTTATTCTTTTATTTCATAATTGAAACTCATTAAATAGTTCCTTATTTTTTTTTAGAATTATGACAAAGCTAAATAAAGTGTACGTATGTTGGATAAAAATTTGTGTAATCGCATACTATATTAGATTATCAAAACCTCTAACAGGTTATTATTATATTTTTTTAATATTATAAATTTCTAAATGTTATAACCTCCAATAATCACTTTTAAATTTAGCAGGTTAACTTTTCTCATTAGAGAAAATAAAAAGAATAAGGAAAAATATAAACATACTGTTTGACTTTGTGGGTGAAAAGAATCTAACATGTCACTGAGATATACATGTAACCGATGTTGTGTAAAGACTAATTTAAGTATGCGTATATGAATTATGAGAAATTTTATAATTAGTTTCTATTTATTGTAAATTGTGAGAAATTTTATAGGACTTATTTTATTACACACAAAATTTAGATGGAACTGTCTTTTTATCTATTTAAATTTAGAGCTGTTACTCGAAAAACATGCATTCATAAGTTTAACATTTTATTATTGAAATTATCAAAATTACATATAATGGAGAATAATATTTAGTTTTATCCTTTGATTATTTATTGACTACTTTTTTTATCTTTAATTAAATATTTTTTATTTTTCGAAATCTTTCAGCAACACGTTAAAAAATTACAGAGGGGGCATTTTTAGAGTTCCATTAAAAAAATCCTCCTTTTTAAAACTTTTTTAAATAATTATTTGCTAATTTTAAAAGCACTAGACTACACTAACATAAATGAGTTAGATTTACAAAATGTCTTTTCTCTATAAGTTGTGATAAAAACATAAAACAAATAAATAAATCTAAAAAAATTAACTAATTTAGTATTTATGTTGATTAACGAGTGACTTAGCGGATATTTTTATAATATAATACATGATATATTTTAGAGTCTAATACGAGTGTACGAGAAAGAAAACTTATTTTTTTGAAGTTTAGTTAACATTATAGATTCTCCAATGAAACAAAACACTAAAGGAAGATTATGATGAAGGTGTTTTTGAGATCTTAGATATGGTGACTCTACACGGAAGATAGAAGAAAACATTCATGAATTTAATTCTCATTTTTTTGTTAATAAGATAACTTTTGAGGATCAAAGTTTTGTAATTGGCGATAATGATTTAAGATTTATTTCACTAGACACATTATCTTTCTTCTTTCTTTTCTGAAGAAGCTTTTATCTCCAAGTTGAAAGCACTTTTGTGAATAGTTTTGTAATGTTGATTACTATTGTTGGATTATTGGAATCGAAAACATGTGTATGTTGACATAAAAAAGTTGGTGTGTGTGTTTAATTTAAATTTTGAACATAAATTAAATAAGACATTTTATTTTGATTGTAATATTAAGTTGAATGTAATTTAATGTTATATTGAGTTTTGAAGTATCATTTTGAGTTAAATGAATTAGAACATTAAATATGAGCCATATATATGCTTGTATTTTAGCATTTTGAGCTTCTTGAGGATATCCTATACGTAAAGGATTTACCAAACTAAAAGTACTTCAAAAAATAATAACACACATAGCATATATATTCATCCCTTGAAGTACTAAAATAAACTTCTATATTTCTTATAGTTTAGTGCACCATAGTACTAAAATAAACTTCTATATTTCTTTCTTGTGCAAACACAAACAACATTTGCTCAAATGTAACATTCTACAATTTCTATTTGCATTTGTATTAATGGTTTTTTCAAATTTTAAAAATGGAAATATGTAGAAGTTTAAATGAAATATGATCAAATATATAACATAATTTAAATTATGTTCCTTAAAATTGTTAAAATTCAAACATGTCTAAAATGAAATTCTGTGATTCCCAAAATTAAATTTAACACAATACTTTTTAATATATAGTTCTCCAATTATAGAAAGATAAATTGTTCATTTGTAAATTATTTCGTCTCGTCATTTGATTTCTATGTAATTCATTTATGAAATCATTACAATTATCACTGACAATGAAAATTAAGGGCCAAAATAATAAAAAAAACAATAAATATAAATAATTTCAAATAAAAAATATCACAACTTGCATATAATTTTCAATCTGCCTAATTAAACGATCTCTAGACAACCAAAATTTTAAGTAAAATTTTATATTGAAGTTTATTGATTCTACTTTTTCTGTGACTAAAAATCTTTTACACAATCTTCCCTTACTCATCAATATTTAGCTTCAACTAAATTTTCAAATCTAGTTCATTAATAATAATTTATAAAAAAAAAATTCCCTTGTCTGAAAGTGACTTGCATTTCAAGAAATAGCTAAGAAAAGGTTGGAGAACACCAAAATTTTAAAACTTAGAAAACAAAACTAAATAAAACCAAATTTCAATAGAGAACTAAACTAATTGATAGAATATCTTTTCTCAACTTCCTCAACCAATAATGAACTGAACTACTAAGAGAAAAAATAATTGAATGATTTTTTAATGAAAAAAAAACATTTATTATGAATTACGAAATTTTTCAGGTAAGATTGATCATTGATTCACCAATTAGGATCTACCCTTGAAAGAAATGAGTACTCAGGTTAGTAACTTGGAGAGATTTAAGAGAGAAATATTGAGAAATAAAGTTTATTAAGAAGAAGAAAAACAAGAAAAAATATTAATTAATTTTTAGTTTCTTGAATTAATCTTTTATTTTCATAGTTAATTTGATTGGAAACGACCTCAATGTCTCCAAAAGTATTTTTGGAATAGGAAGAGGAAAGTACGAAAAAAATAAGATTGCTTGGATTTAGATATATAAAGTAAATTTGTGCTCGTGAGATAATTTTTTATTTTTTTAAAATGTTAAAAATGTAAGTTTACAATTTACTTATCTTTAAAAATAAAATAAATATTTTCATGTATATTTTGATTGATTAGAAATTTATGCATTATTTTAAATAATTATTTTTGAAAAAAAATACAAATTCCTTAACATATAATCAATTATATATATATATAATCAATTACGTATATATATAATAATAATAAATAAAATTATTGTATTTAAAAAATATTATAAAATTTAAATTAAAAATATAAACAATTTATTATTGTATATATTTAATTAATTTAATAATATTTTTTAGAAAAATATCACATGAAAATATATATTATTATTACAGTTATAGAGATCATAAGGGTAAATTAGACTTTTTAGTTATGTCATATAGCTTTTCTCAATTTTCGGCACAATGAAGAGTTTTTTCACAAGAGAGAATACATTGTGCTTATCTTCCGCATTTATTCGTTCCAGAATAGTTGCAACACCCTTAATCCAAACAAAATTAATCCATAGTTTTCCATCTTTGTGTATAGTGTTTAGGTTGAAACAAATACAATGTAAATGTAAGACATGTTTCTAAAATTTATTTATAGTATGAGCTCTTTTTTATTAAAAATTTTTATATAAAAAAAATATGAAAAAGTAAGACTCGTCAACTAATTAGGTCAAAAAAATTAAATGATAAATCTCAATAATTTAAAAAAAATCTCAAAAAAAGACATAAATTATTATTAAATTTAATGACACTAACTAAATTTACTTACTTTAACGTAAAATTAATCTTATTATTTATTTATTTATTCTGTTCAATTTAATCACTTTATTAATGAAATATTCAGTTAATTTCTTCAATTTTAAAAGTACAATATTGTATTTTTTTTAAGAATCAATCAAGTTTCTCAATTTTTTTAAATGTTATATGACTCTTAAAAATATAATAATAGGACATTTTAAAAATTCAATCAAGTTTCCAATATTTTAAAAGGTAGTATGATAAGGGAATGACATTTTTAAGATTCAATCAAGTTTCCAATATTTTAAAAGGTAGTATGATATTCCATTTGTTAAGGTTGACCTCACTAGTTTTAATACATATCACTATGTCTTTTATTAAGGAGGGAATGACACAGAAAATTAGTCTTAGGGTAAAAGTGGTACAATTTAAAATGACACTTGAATATTTTATAAATATAAATTAAGTTATTCATGGTTAATTTTTAAAAAAATCATCATCCTTCTAAAACTCCTTTTTCCTTTCCTCTTTTTTCTAAGATTCTGACATTCTCGCTTATCAGTTTGACGATCGGAGTCCGCCATTGGACTCCTGACAGTAAACTCTACAAGATTGCCCGATCAAAATCTCAGATAGAGTAAGTTCATTTTTTGCTCATTTTCCTTTTAGTTAGTTTTGATTTGGTTAGGTTTACCTTTAGTTTAAGCTTGCATGTGATGTTTTTATCTTCAGAAGTAGTCTCTGCTAACCCAAGGTCCTAGTGATATAGTTATATTTTTTATGAGGACTCTGTGGTTCAAGTTAAGCTACCCTTGAGCTTTTAGTAGGTTTAGAACTCTTAGTGAGCATATCCAGGGTTATGTGGTCACCAGTTCCAATTTTGTTTGTATGATTTTTTTTTTAAGAGTAAAGTAATATATTGACTGAAACGGTTAATTTTGAATGTTATATATTGATTTTAAAGTGAATAAGTTATTGAAAGTGTTTGTGATTGAGAATTGAAAATGTTAGAATGGTAATATAAATGAGTTGAATTGTATTTGAATAGTTTGTTGAATTACATAAAATATGATGTTTGATGAGAATTGGTTGTTTGATTTTGATGATGATTGATTTAGAGAGCATATGAGTGAGAACTGTCGATTGAATGTGTAGATTTATAAAATTATAAGTTGAATGAAATTTTAGTTCAGAAATATAACAGGTAAAACAGGTTTATGCATATTTTTCTGCATATCTCGCTCAGGCGAGATAATTTTCGCTCAAGCGAGAATAAAATGAAAAGATGGGTTGCTCTCGAGTCTGTTTTCGCCCAAGCGAGAAGAAATCTCACTCAGGCGAGAACTGGGATGAAATTTTGGGTGCTTTTGGGTTCAATCTCGCTCAAGCAATAGAATTTTTGCTTATGCAGATATTTTCGCTCAAGCTAGACTCTGTAAAAAAAAGTTAAAACTGAAATTTTTATCTTTGCTTTTAAAATGTTGATTTATTTCTATTTTATATTTTTACTTATAAATTATGTAAAATTTTGTTTTACGTATATTTAATTGAAAAATCCTTTAGTTAGATATTTATGTGATTCTTGGATGAATTTTTGTGTGGTTTGAAATTTTAAGTTTTGGTGTGATTTAATTGTGTGATTTTGGATATTGTGAGATGTGGAATATGAATCTTAATCAAGACAAAGTATTTTCAGAAAAGAAATATCGTGTTAAGATTGTTTAGGATGTGCATTAATTATGTATTCGTCTAGAAGAAGATATCCTGACTCTCCTAAGATGATGAAATTAGATAAATGAAGTTATTCAGGTGGTTACATTGGTGCAGAAACACACAACGAGTGCGGCTATTTTGAATATATAAATGCAGTTATTTCATTTAGCCGCACTTGTCTATGCTTTAGTAAATAAAAAATAAAAAATATGTTCAAATGTAACCCACAATGTACAAATTATTTATACATAATATACAAATTATAATACATAAAAAAATAAATTCAAAATATTAAAGAAAAATTCAAATAATTTAAAACACAACACTAACCTTGTGTGTGAACCAACGTTGGTGGTGAAGAGTGGCAGGGCAGCGCCAGCAACGGCGGCGATAGCGGAAGCGGTGGCGGAGCAGCGAAGCAGCGATGGAGATGACAATGCTAATGGAACAGTTTGACCACAATGCAAGGAGAAAAAATAAATATAAGGAAAACGAAAAAAAATTATACGTAGTGAAGATGCAGAGGAAGAAAGCAATTCAAGAAACTCACAATGACACAAATGAATGAAGATGCAGAAAAAGAGATGAATAGCAAGCGTACGCGAACGTAGGAACAGTGAAAACGAAAGACAAAGTGGAGAAGAAAATATGAAAATGGTGTG
Organism: Phaseolus vulgaris; assembly: GCF_051622355.1. Taxonomy (NCBI): domain Eukaryota; kingdom Viridiplantae; phylum Streptophyta; class Magnoliopsida; order Fabales; family Fabaceae; genus Phaseolus; species Phaseolus vulgaris. The sequence continues at coordinate 34,959,154 of NC_143500.1, read as the reverse complement.
GTGCAATTCAAATTCTAAGGTGAAAAAGGATTTACAAATGCGGCTATTTGTATAGCCGCACTTGTAAATCAAATTAATTTGAAAAATGTCACCGTGTTTTTTACGAATTCGTTGAGCATAAAGTCGCACTTAATAAAGAGTATTCTTTTCATCATTTTGTTCTAGTGTTAGAGTCGAAGAAGGTTCATATGAAAAAGTATTTACACGAGAGCAAATGATATTACAGGTGATAAACCTCCTCAGTGAGAAGTTAGATGATGAAAATGTTTATTTTCTTTTGAACATTTGTTTTAATTTTATGTAAATATTTAAAGTCCTATGAAGAAGGATATACTTTGAAACACTATATGAAAAAGTTGTAAACATATTTGTATTATGTTTATATATTTATTTTGATATTTCATGTAAATTATGGTTATTAGATATAGGAAAAATACAGAGATATTTCAATTAAAGGATACATTACACTTAAATTAAAAGGATTAATATTTATTCATTAATTATTCTGCTGATAATTAAGGGATTTGATTAAAAATGAGGCTAAATTAAATAAATAATAATAGATAGAACATCTCTATTATAAGAATAATATTTAAATTCATCTAATTTTTATTTGATCTTCTCTAATAATATACGATACAAAAGTTTAATTTTTTGAGTTTCAAATAAGACTTTTTCGATCATAAGAATAAAATAGTACTTATTTATCTAAACAATATTTGTTTTCTCCCAACAGCCAAAAAAAAAAAAAGAGTGTTATCAAATGGATGTATCGAAAAGAGATCTTAGAATGGTGTAAAAGTATAATCCAGAGAAAAAGTAAAATAAAATCTGAAGAGTTTTTCAATGGAAATGAAGAATATGATTAAAACATTTATTATTATAGTACTAGTTTTTAAGTGGGAGGATTTTGGAGATGATCGGAGAATAATGGTTGAAATAGATGAAGAAGAATTGATATCGAAATAATGAGGGGGTTTTGTCTTTTATTATGGAGCTTGATAATGCATGTTTGTATGTACACTGATTTGAATGTATTGGGAGAGCGTCCATGATTACCGATGGGCGCGAAGCCCTCTAAAGTCATTTAACCGTCCAAAACCATTTATTGATACTCGATACAAGTGGCATAGGAGTTTGGACTCTTCTTTCTCGTTATAATTCAAGATCTCATGCACATCCCACTGTTAAAAAGAAAAAAAGTTAGTTGTAACTTGCTACATGTACTTAAATAAAGCCTCGTTACTTCTTTAAATTCTCTAAATTTTTGTTGATTTTGGTTGGAAATAATATGATAAAGTCATTGAGAAAAGGTTGAGACTCACTCTCTATTTCAATCCATTCGTCCGGTTAAAATTCATCTTTCAAAACTTGTAGTCTGCGCGAGCTAAGGGAGGGATGAACGAATTGGCCCATATGACTAGTATAATTTAAAAATTTAGAAATTTCTTTCTATATTCTAATATTTTCTTCATATAGCCTCATATTTCACATTTCAGAATTTTTACTCGCATCTTATTACGCGTGTGTCATAAGAATAATATTGTGAGACCATTTACTTAATGCATCTAAATAAAAAAAACTTAAATTTATTCAAAAATTCTATTTAAAAAACTATTTTTTATTAATTTTAGAAAAAGTATTTCTTAGGCGGGACAAACTAGTAAAATTAACTCATATATTCTATGCGAGACGGGCCAAATGCAAAACGGGCTTATGCGAAAACGTAGGTGTTGTACCTGCAAAAAGTATTTTGATACCTAAGTCAATGTTGAGATAGTTGAGTGTAATAAATATTATTTAATGCATACCTTTGTCTCGATTATATGTCCGGATTTATGTTGAGATTAAAATAAGTTTTAGAATTAATCTTTGAATTTTAGGTGAACCTCCTTACAGAAATTATATTAATTATTTGTGTTAAAGGATGTTTATTTGGACTATGTCCTAGACCGAAATCCTCTCGGAACAAAAATTAGAATGATTAACAAATAGTGGTTTAGGACAAGAAGAATTAAGCAAGCATTGAGTACTACCAGGCAAGAGGATAGTGATGTGGTTTTTGTGAAGGGAAAATGAAAATAGGGATAAGTTTGGTTATTACATGGTGGCAGGTGAAACTTAAATGAGACATGATCTTGGTACCAAACAATGCAATATAGAATGAGTGAAACGCAACTTTGCAACGTTAACGGGTCACCTAACAGAAGTGATGTCAACCTTGTAAAGTTGATTTTGTTAAAGTATGGATTTTTTCAAAAGTGTGTATGAGTGTCTTTGTGAAGGAAGGAGCCAATGGAGTTTAGTTTTATAAAAGGTATGAGAGAGAGGGAATAAAAGGGTGATCACATATTAAAAATTATCGTCAAATTATTAAAAAGTGTCATTAGGCCATAATTAAACATTTCTGGCAAGGGGCGTGGATTATTATAGTTGGATTGCTGGAATTGGGTCCAACCAATGATGGAGTTATCTACATGTTCCATTATTATAAAAAAATAGCTTTCATTGGGCAAACTAGAGCTGAGCTCCTTTCCAACCTATTTGCTGGAAATGCAAGGAACAAAGGGAAAGAAAAGCAAAAGTAGATTCCCACCGCACATGTTATGTACTACACAATGTCTAATTTGTCTTCGCTTGCTTAGGGACATATTCATCATTTCCTCCAACATAAACCATACTTCTTATTACTCACTGCTCACTTCAGCTACTACTTCTGCTTGATTGCATTTCGATTAATCCGCTTCTTAATACTTCACAAATCTCAATACCCCAATATAATCATCAATCTGCAATTCATCTTTAGTAATGTTAGCATCTTGTACATTTCAGTACTTGTGCATGTAAGAAAAGAATTGGTTTGTGACAGTCCAAAAAAGCCCTGAGGTCATGAACAAATGATAGTCTAACAATTATGACCCAAAAAATGATGGTCTAAGAATTATAGGTAGGAGTGAGTGAGTGAGTGAGTGAATTATGAATAGGAGAGTATTGACAAAGGTATGAATCTACCCAGGAGGAAAAGGTCCACTCCTTCAAAATGCAAAATCTAAACCAGAAGCAGGCCATCGTCAGCAATCACTAAAGTGGGCCTCTCTTCTAAGATCAGGAAATTAGGCTGCCACAAACTGGGTCCACCAATAAAGACATCTGCGCAATCAGGGAGAGTGAGAGTGAGAGAGAGAAATACAAACCATGGAATATCAAGTATCATAGAAGGATGTCATATAGGACATCTATAAGAAAATAAAAAAGTAAGGGGGAAATTGGAAAGTAAAAAGGAACGAACCTGAGTAGGAAGGGATAAGCATGGAGAAGTTCACTTCCATCCCAAAAGAGAACCTTTGGGTCCCTTGTCATGTTGTTGGGGTCACTGTTTACACTCAGGACTCTAGTGTTTTGTTTTAAGCTCATACAGAATGAATAGTAGAATAATTCTAATTTCTCGGCCAATACTAGCCATTGGGCATAAGAAAATCAATTAAAAAATTAGTAAAAAGCTCCTCCCATCGCTTATCTGAGATTCTGTTCTTGTGGTGGTGTGTTATAGGGAACCAAAAAGGTTTTATCTTATATTATAAAGCTGCTTTCTTCCATCTGTTTCAGAGCATCTTCACACATATGTATGCAGTTTTCAGTTCTCAGTTGTCACTCCCACAGGGAAAAACACATGAACAGATAAACCAGGTATAGTTTTCTTGATAAGGAAGCTCTGGCTACATGCGCATAGGCCAAAAACAGTGTCTGCAACACCTTCTCACTTTCAGTTCTTGGCTAAAGTAAGATCTGGGAACAACATTTTGGTTCAAGATATAAAGAGAATAAAGGTATTATATGACGAGTTTCCATCAAAACTAGATGAGAGATATGAAAAAGAATGACGGACAAAAACTATGAAGACCCTTTGGCCGTTAGCCCCTTTTGACAAGCAGAAACTCAAGAAAAGTTTATCAAAGCTAAAAGCTCTTATCTCTTGCAAAACCTCATCATAGCATAGAAAAAAAAAGCATATAAACAAGAAAGGTCCATCTCATTATAATCCATCACATGTTCAAATCCAAAGGGAAAAAGCAATCACGTTGAATAGGAAATAAAAGGGGTTGTTCTTATTCACCTTTTGAAAGACAGCAGCATGATTAAATTGGCACACAAACATGTTACGTTCCTATTAGATCCACAGTCACAAGGTTATAATAATACTGAGAGGAATTCGGGAAAATCATTCTTTTTATTTGAAATGTAAGCAGTAAGTGATGAGCTAGAGAAAGTTCTGTAATACAAGAGGGCTTCGGCTACAGAACCTAATCTTTATCTACCCCTCAACACAATTGTTATGTCGTGCATCTCCACCAAGCAAAAAAGAAAATAAATTCAAAGAAAAAAAGAAAAAGAAAAAGGTTCCCTAAAGAGGCCTGTGTCGCTTGTGGCCAGCTTTGCCATCAGATTTCACAGCACCACTGGAATCCCCTTCGGAAGAAACCTCCATGGATTTGGTAAAGGAGCTTGAAAGATCCGCATAAAGGTCAACCACTCTTCTGATGTTGTTGTTAAGCTCCCTAATAAGGCCAACGTTTCTGCTGAGATTGTCAGGGACCTTGGACTCATGATTCTGGTTTATCTCATTGATGAGTACCCGGTTCTGATCCAAGATGTCCTGGACTTGAACAAAGCTTTTCTTAAATGTTTGCAAGATCTTGTTATCAATCTGTATACCGTTGCCGAGACCAGAGAATGTGTCACCTTCCATTTTTTTTATTTATTTTTGTTGGAGTCAAAAGCTTGATCGAGTCAGAACCAGCCCTGCATATTGGGCGAAAAGAAGATGATGAGAAGAAAGAACAAAATATATGAAATACTGAGAGCGTTTCAACATATTTTTTTAATTTATCCATAATCATATCCTTCTATGTGTACCTGCCTGCACTAACCAAAACAGAGAGACAAAACATAAGCAGTTTTGGAATTGTTTAAGGCATTGCGCAGATGAGACAAGCTCTGTAGTAGAAATCATGACCACCATGAGTTCCTTTTCCAGAGGAATCAGATTATAAACATCAATAATAATAATATTTATTATTAATATTTCTACTGTTGCTATTATTACTATTATTATTTATTATTTATATTGATGGGGTAATTTTTTTAAAAATGATGAGACTGGAAAAAGCAGATCCCATTTCCATAAAAGGACCTTTTTTTAATGTACTCAGGAAATACCTACCTAAAGCACAGAGTTCCAAAGAAGAATCTAAAAGCCACCCCCACCCAAAAAAAAAAACACAGTCAATGATGCAGAAGAGATGATATTACGAAGTACTATAGCAGAGACAGTATCATTAACCCTTTTCAAGCAAAATTACGAAAAACAAAAATAGTAGAACTAAGTGACCGTCCAAATGTTGAACTTTGAACTCGAATACACCTTAAGAAAAACAAAACCCCATTTAATAATCTCATATAAGCATTAATACATAATAAAACCCGGCAAAATCTCAATTAACATGTTGATATAAGGAATTAAAATGTTGCAAAGGAACTTGGAAAAGTTCCTGACAGCATAAAATTCTTTTCAGAAATTGGTGAGATAAAAACAAAAGAACCCATTTGAGTTTGTGGAACCTACCCATCTGAAAATCAAGTAAGTTACAATTGCTGAGATCTCCTGGGAATATTTTAGTGGACAGCCGAGAAGAAGACGGAGAAGGAAAAGAAAAGGAGCTGATAAAACCAATGTCTGGGTGAAACTGAGATCAAGAAACTCCTCTCATGAAACAGTGGAGAGAAGGTTGTTGTGGGGGCAGAAACAAAGACTAGAAAACAAAATTCACATTTTATGAAACTATGGCGTGTTGTTTATTTATTTGTTTGGGGGAATTGATATAAAGGTAAAAATAAAATAATGAAGATTGTTAATACTAATAATAATAATAATAAATGATATTATAATAATTGGCATGAATGAAAAATGGTACCTTGAAAATCTGGAACATTATATTGAGAGAGAAGAGACAGAGATTGAAAGGGAAGACGAGGGATTCCCGAGGAGCAGTGAGTAATAAAGATCGGCGATTGAATCGAATCTGCGGAGCAAAGGGGCTGTCCTCCTCTGAATTCAGAGAGAGAGAGAGAAAACAGAGAATATGTAGATTTGACAGTCACGCTCGGACCCCTTTGTGTCTTAATATTTAGCACTATTCTATAATGAATATCCACCTGTTTTCTTATTTTCACATTTTATTTATTACATTTAATTATTAATTTACTTTTTTAATATCCATATATTATTAAAAAATATTGGTTTTTTTTTAATCTTTTATCTTTTAAAGTACTCATTCAGCTTCTTATCTGTTAAATATATAAAATAAAACCTTCTTTCAAATCCTCATCTACGCATGAAAACTTTACATTAACATTTTACGGATATATAAAATTAAATTTGTTAGACTTGAATAACTTTTATATCATAAATATAAATTTAAAAATTATTATTATAAAAAATAAGTGTAATAGTTATATTAAATTATTATTTATAGAAAAAATCTTTGGTTATAATATTTTTAAGAAGTATTGGGTAAAAGTCTTGGTCCTTGAAAAGAAGAAAGAAAAAAAGTAATAGGATTTTATTAGGACACGTGGCTGGTTGATGATGTAAAGAGATTTGTATGATGAAAGGGCCCTACTTTTGCCAGCAAAGCATGTATCAATTCTTTCCTTAATATTCAGAATCAGACGTATTATGATGGTGGATCACACACTTCAAAAAATTTGTCGGCCGATATTTATTTATATTAATGGAAGAGTAATGAAAACAAAATAGATTAAAAAAAAAGTACAAATATATCATAAATTAAATTAAAATTAAAAAATTTGACTAAAAAGAAATTAAGAAAAAGATTTTAAAAAATAATAGAAATAATAGAGAAATATAATGGAATGAATATACTGGTGAGATGAGATTAACCTACTTTTTAGTTTTATATTTTTTTAATTAAATATAACAAAATAATGATTTTTTATTTATTTTTTATTCTCCTTCCATCCATTTAAATATATTAAATAATTGAAAATAAAAAATATTTTTAATATATACTTAATGGTTTTTATAATAATCTTTGATTTTTAATATATTTACCTATTAAATATATAAAGTGTTTGAAACAATAATAAATAAGAAAAACTGAAGAAAAAGAAAAGTTTGAATTGGATAGATTTATTTAGAAAAACATCTATATTTTAAAATTCAATTTTCTCTTTCTTTTTCAACTAAACATGATTGGTGCTCCCTTGTTTATTTCTCCTAAATAAAGATAATTTGTAAATAGCTTGTAGAAGTGAATTATAAATTTTGGTTTAAGCAAAAGCTGCTTAGCAAATAACAGAAATGGTTTTATTATCTTAATTTTTAAAATTTATTTGCTCAAAGTTTTCACTGACATTTTTAATTATTTAACCATGTTCTATTATTATTTTTTTCAATGAGAAAAAAAATTGAAAAATAAGTTATTTAAATGGAAAAAAAATAATAGAGAGAAATGTAGTTGGATAATTTATTTTATATATTATAATATTTAAAGGATAATTTACAAAATAAATTTTTAAAAATAATAAATTAAAATAAAGCATTATTATAAAATTTAACAAAAAAAAATTTGGTTTTATTTATTATTTTAATAATTTTATTTTAATTATCTATTTAAAAAACAAAACTATAATAAGATAGATCAAATCTGCACAATATACAGAAAGTATGAAAGATAAATTTTGTTTCCATTTACATGCTTATTCCCTTTGTGTTTTCTGTAGTAAGAGTAAAACTTATTTTATATATTATATAAAAGCTAACATTTCCAATTATGAGTCTTGTAATTGAAAAAGAAAATCAATTTGCTCTAATTTGTGAATCCCAAGATGTTTTGAGATTTGTAGCATGAATAAAATAAAGAAGTAATGTATAAATGTAGTTTAATAAGTGTATAATAGTGAAGATGATGGATTTGTATATTCCCAAGTATACATGACAGGACATTACTACTTTATGTTTGAGGTTGCCATGGACCGTATACTAATATTGATTCCAGCTCAATCCCACCTGGAGAATACCATAATAATTCAATGCTTCCTAAAATTTCATTCAATATCGTGTGTTGGAAAATAAAAACTTAAATTACATTTTTTAACTCATGTTTAAGTTGTTATAACTTGAATATTATGTTTCTATCTTAAACATTTACTTATGATATTCTTATGCATCTTAAACAAGATTATTCTTTTTAAAAACTTAAAATATCGTATTTTGAACTGTTTTAATTTTTTTTACAAATCTCAATTTCAATCATTAGAACTAAGTACTTCCACTCTTAATAATTAAACCCTGCAGAGGATTTATTTGCATAAATTGTTTTATAGGTCTGTTTCCACTATTATCTATAGATAAATAGGAGTTAGTATATAGATAGATATGTCTTTATTAACATGTTATAACACTTATACTCCTAGTAATTAAGGATTCTTAGTAACTAAGGTTTATGGTATTCATATTTATTCATTTCACATTCATTGGAAAGAATTTGTCTCCCTACTTGGAAACTACTGTATGTATTTGGTTACTAAATTTACTAACCTTTCTATTCTAAACTCTTGTCGACATAACATATTATTATGTTATCTATTCTGAACGTTGTTTTTATTATTGAGTAAATTTTTTTAAAATATTTTTTTTTAAATAATATTTTATATGAGATAAAATTATTTTTATATGGGTTTAAAATCATTAATGACGAGAAAATATTAATACGATAAATTTTATTTCAAATTGAAATGAATGATAAAAAAGTCATTAATCAATTTTAATATATTATAAATTTAATTAAACAATCAATTTAACCTGACTCTTTTGATAAAAATATTATCTTATATATTGATAAAAATTATTCATTATTTTATATATTAATATTTTATTGTACACAAATATTAAATTTAATAATATTTAATAAATTATATATATATATATATATATAATATTTTTAATTTTAATGTAGATAGAGTAAACCAACTTAATTAGTGGATTCAGTGTCCAGACCAAGTATTCAAACGAGGATACAAATCAATGTCTACTTAACCTACTTCTTAAACAAATTATTTATAGCTCTATTTTTTCATGAACAAATCATTTGTGGAAAAAAATACCAGAAGGAGGTAGAAAGGAACTATTTTTTTATAAACAATATTATTAATAAAATTAACCACCAATGGTATTATTGAATTATCATTAAAATAATATAAAAATAAAATAAAATAATAACATTATTTTATTTTATTATGCACAATTAACTGTATGCCACATTATTAAAATCAACTTTCTTTAAGTAAAATAAAATTATTGATGAGCTGAAAGATCCACACTGCATTAAAATACAAGATGAAATAAATCATTTAAAAATTCCTCAATACAGCTATTTTTATCATATCTTATCATATTTAAAAAATATGCATACCTATTTTACATTCATAAACTTTTTGAGAATAAAAACTCTTGAGAAGTAACACTTGTCATTACATACATAAAAAGTAATATACAAAATAAAAATATGAAAAAACTATATCAAATTTATGTGAAACAAAATAAAAATATTTTTCTCATTATATTAAATTTAGATTAAATAAATAAATAAAGATAAAAGATCTAAATCCTGATCAGTCATGTCAGTACGTGAAAAATAATATAAAATTAAAAAAATTAAAACTAAACCAAATTTGTGTGAAATAAAAAAAAAAACTATCATTAAATTTAAAAAAAAAAAAAAAATAAAGACAAGAAGTAAAAAAAACATTTTTCAATGTATAGCTCCATCAGAATAAACAATTGAGTCTCAACATTTAATAACATCGTTTTACTTTATATAAAACTGTACAACACATGTTATTATATGAAAAATAATATAAAAAAATATATATATATAAAAGACTAGACGAAAATTCATGTGGAAAAAGAAACTTTCAAAAGAGTAATCTAACAAACAAAGTATATTGAAAGTTTAAACACATAAAAATTAAATAAACACAAATAAAATTACATTTTTTAATGTGAACTCTAACATAAAAAAAACTGATTGAATCTCAAAAATTATATGTCGCTACCATTACTTATTTGCATTATGATGATATTGATGCATATAACTAGTGTTACTTTTTATTAGGGGTGGCAAAGCGGACCGACCCGCCCCTCTTAGGCCCTTAAAATGTGGGTCGGGTTGATCCGCCTCGCATACAAAATGTGGGTTGATTTTCATGACCTGTCCCACATGTGGGTTGGCCCGTGGGTTTGCGGAGCGATCCATTTTTTTTTTTAACATAGAGGAGGAGTGGAGGCAGTAGCTATGTGCAACAGTTGAGCGCCAATAGCGTGCGATATTTACAGGCGAAGCCACGTGGAGTTGCAAGTGGAGCGAGTGGCAGTGCTGTAAAGAAGAGTGCGTCGTGTGTTGTGTGTTTTTTTTGAAACAGCATAACTGCGTTATGTTTTGAATGAAAACCTAATTTTCTTTTACTCAAAGTTGTCACTCCTCCACTGGATCATTATTGTCAAGTCAATTAATTTTTTTATTTTTTATTTTTCTTTTTGCGGGCTAGTGGGTTAGCCCACCTCGTCCCGCTGTTGGCCCGCGCGGACCGCGGGTTATGCAGGGCAGGCTAATGCGGGTTAGCGGGTTGAAAACGTTAACCCACCCCACGTTTTTTACTGCGGACCTCAGACCGACCCGCCCCACTTGGACACACCTACTTTTTATTGGACATTAGTAAATATACACTTCCTATTGTATAATTTACAAACTAAATTATTTATTTCTGAGTAAATATTTTAAATATCATATTTAATTTATAAAGAAAAAAAATACCTTAGTAGCATTACATTTACTAAAAGTGATACGATTTTGTTTGTACAAGATGCAGGGACATGAACATATTGAATTTTCGTAAAAGCTAAAATTAAGACTTAAAAAAAAGTTGGGAAATATTTTTATTATATATGATATAAATAATATTGATATATAGTGTATATGAAAGACGCCATCACATTCATGAGTTGTAAATATTTTGGACATCTGGCCACTAACAAGTATAAATATTTCTCCATCGGACATGATTTATTTTAAGGTAATGTTTGAATTATTGATACACTTGTAAAAATATGAGAGATGGAGATATGAGGTTAGTGAGATATTTTACAGTTAATAATTCTCCATAAAAAAACGTTGTGTTTGATAATAATTGGATTGGACAGGTACCGTATGTAATTGTACGAGAAGGAGAATAGGAAGGATAGTGGAAATCCAAAACGGGGGTGGTACTGGAGTCAACACCAACGTGATTCTCTCTAGGATGTTGTTTGTGTTGGATATTTATAATGGTTTTGTTTGGTGTAGTTAAGAAAAAAGAGGTACAAGGAAATCTGGGGTAACTGTTTGGGGCGAATCAGAGATGGACACGTGGATCTGGTGATATTAATAATGTGTAAGAGGGTGAGTCCCACCAAGAAGTGTGGTGTGGTGTGTAAGAAGAGGAGCTGGACACGCTACTTTTGGCCTCATCCATGTATTATTGGTGTCTTCAAGAACAAGAAAAATGTTAAACACAACGTCTTCATCTCTATAAACAAATTATCAAATCTCTCTAATTTTTTAACCAAATAAATCAGTGGATAAACTTTATGTCAACTATTCAATAACGTTTCAATAAATATTTTTTTTTGATGACTTTAATTCAGGAGAAATAAAAATAAAATAGGATGAAACAATATGTTGTATAAGATTATCCTGCGATTTAATTATAAATCATCGTGTTTATTTATATGGATTAATTGGATTGGATCCAGGAGCTTGATTATGAATTATTGTATACAATCATTTATTGTTTTTATAATAACTGTTTTAAATTATTTTAAAAATTGTATTTTAAAAGTTACCTTGAAATAGTTAATGATCAATTGTCTAAAAAATACACTCATACGGTATAAAAATAAATGGATTGTTAAATAAAAATTAATTTTAGAAAATTAAATAATTATTTATTATTTAATTAAATTTGAAATATTTTATAAACTAAAAATATTATAAATTATTAGTATATAATATAATTTTTATTATTAATAAATTTTTATAAAATAATTTTTAAATTGATATTTAACCATTAGGGTTTAACTATTTATTATTTTATATTTTAAATTAGTCTTTCAAAAAATTAGTAACTAAAATTTTGATAGTTAATTTAAATCTCAATATAAAAATTATTATATAAATTTTTACTAATAATAAAAATCACTTTAAATATAAATTATTTATATTTTTTAAAATAATATTTAATTTAGAGACTAATTATATTTTGTTTATAAATTTAATTGTAGTATAAAAAATATATAATATTTTTTAAAATATTCTGTATAGTGTCTATATATAATAGATTTATTATCCATTTCATTAATTATCTTGTCTAATATGCTTAATGATTTCCTTTGAAATATTATAGAATAATATTTTTAAAATAATGAAGAAATATATTTTTATTTTAAAGTAAAAAATATATTTTTTCATTCTTTTAAATATTACTAATTTTTCTCAAATTTAATATGTAAGGATCGAGAAAAATAGTCTTAGAGTAGAAATTGTACAATTAAAATGACACCTGAATATTTTATTATTAAAGTGAAAAGGCTATATAAATAGAAATTTAGTTATTCAGGTTTCATTTTAAAAATAACCATTATCTCTCTAAAAACTCCTTTTTCCTTTCCTCTTCCTTCTCTCTAAAATCCCGACCTCCTCGCTCATCTGTTTGACGATCGGAGTCCACCATTGGACTCCTGGCAGCGAGATCTACAAGATTGACCGATCAGAATCTTTCATAGAGTATGTTCATTTTTGTTCCCTTTTTCCTTTCCTCTCCCTTCTCTCTTAGATTCTGACCTCCTCTTTCATCAGTTTGATGATCAGAGTCTGCCATTGGACTCCTGGCAATGAACTCTACAAGTTTGACCGATCAAAATCTTAGATAGAGTAAGTTCATTCTTGACTCTTTTTCCTTTGAGTTAGTTTTGATCTGGTTGGGTTGCCTTTTAATTTAAGTTTGCATGTGAGGTTTTTATTTTAAGAATTAGTCTCTGTTAGCTCAGGGTCCTAGTGATGTAGTTAGATTTGTGATCAGGACTCTGTGGTGCAGGTTAGGGTATCCTTAAGCTTTTGGTGGGTTTGGAGCTCTTAATGAGCATCTGCTAAAGTCCAGGTAAGGGAAGCTAGTTTAAAATCTTCAATAGAACCCTAGGTTAGAAGATTTGAATGTGAGTGTGACGGGGTCACCAATTCCAGATTTTGTTGCAAGATTTCTTGTTCTGAGTAGATGGTAGTTTGTTTGAAATTGAAAGTGTTGTTATTGAGAATTGGTTGTTTGATTTAAATGGTTTTGGAATTAGAAATCATATATATGTATAAATGGACATAATAACTCAATGATTCAATGAGAATGATTGTATCATGCTGAACAGGAACTGTCAATGTAATGTGTAGATTTATAATTTATGAATTGAATGAGATATTGATTTATAATCTAATAGGTGTATTAAGTTATGCAGAATTTTTCTACATATTTCGCTCAAGCTAGCAAGTGCTAGCTCAAGCTAAAAGTTTTGGGGTGCTCTCTGGAGGATTTTAGCCCAAGTTAGCGAATTTTAGCTCAAGCTAAAATTATGGGTGCTCTCTGGAGGATTTTAGCCCAAGCTAGCGAATTTTAGCTCAAGCTAAAATTATGGGTGCTCTATGGAGGATTTTAGCTCAAGCTAAAGTAAAATAAAAAAATAAAATAAAATAAAAATATTAAACTAATTTTTATTCGCTTTTAAAAGATTGATTGATTTATTTCTATATAGTTTTTCTTATAAAGTATGTAAACTTTTATTTCATGTATAAAATAATTGAAAATCTCTTTAATTAGACATTTATATAATTAGTCGATGAATTGTTGTGTATTTTGGAAATTCTAAACATTGGTATGATTTGATTGTTTGATGTTGGATATTATGAGGTTCAAAATATGAATTCTAATCAAGACATAGTATTTTCAGGAAAGAGAATACCGTGTTGAGATTGTTATTAGGGTGTATTGATTTGTGAGTGTCCTGTGAATGAGACGATCCTGACTCTACTGATATAATGGAATCACATAGATGAAGTTATTCAGTTGGTGAGAGTTGAAGGAGGTCTATTTGGCTGAGTCTGAGGTTTGAAAGAACTGATCAGAGCAGATCAAATGGATTTACCCTGTCATATGAAGATGATGAGGAGATATTGAGATAATTATGCGCATGGCTGTGTGGGTTTCACAGCAGTAGTATGACAGGTGCAGGTCTCTGGATGCTAATTTTAATACACGAGTCTTCCGGAAGTAGAGTCAAGTGTCTATGTGTTATAAGTCAGTAAAAGTTTGTCATGAGAAAGATGAATATTGAAATTGTTGATAGACACTTGATGGTTATGTGAAATGCATGAGAAATGATGAATTTATGTGGATGTTTAAAGTCATATTTGTGTTATAAGTTTTAAAAATACCTAGCTTACCCTTTGTTTTGTTTTGTGGTTGTTTTTCTTTGATCTGTGATGATCGTGTATTTTACACGGGAGTAGATGATGTTACAGGTGATAAAGTTTCTCGGTGAGAAGATGGATGAGGGAAAATGTTTGTTTTTCTTTTGAAATTGTGTTTTAAATTTTATGTAAATGTTTCAAGTCTTATGAAGAGAGAGATAATTTGAAACATTATAATAATGAAATTTTAGATATATTTGTATTATGTTTATATATTTATTTTAATATTTCATACAGATTATGGTTATAGATATGGGAAAATTTAGGGATGTTACATAATCTCTCATAGATTTTTATATTTTTTTTCTTTAAGAGTTCTTAATCGTGTGTATATATTCTTTAATTGTTTTTTCTTCCTCCGGATTGATGTTGTGTTTTTTGTTTGCATGTATCATTGCAGTTGAAAGGATACCAATATGTGTAAATCTAAGTATATAATAATGTATTAACTTTTTTAAATTAGGTTTCTTATAAGAAAGTTAAGATGACCTTAACTCTTATTCTATTATTATCCAAGTTTTTTTTTCCAGTAACATAAGATTTATAAATATGGATAGCTAATTTAATTCGTTAAGTTTATTTGGAGTTTAAAGAATTAGAGTATGACATTAAGTAAGTTAAAATTGGTATTTTTAAATCAAAGTACATGCTTAGAATGACTTTTAGCATTTAGGATACAGTTTTCCAATTCTAGACGGATAATGATTGGCATATTCTCTCGCCTTTACAATAAATGTTTCATTTTTTTAATATATCATGATTAAATAGAAACAAGATATTTCTAATTAGATTCTGGACGAGTCTGGTCATTTCACTAACAAATCAGCTAGAACTTTTTTCTTGAATCCTGGCGTTCCATGTGGTTGGGGAAAACTCATTTAGTCTCCATATATTCCTCATTCCAAAACTCTAGTACTCTAAAATTTTTTTCATGGGTGATTTCCTACCGATAAGCACATTCAGCATAAAGGTTTATACATATGTTTTATGCGTACATTGTATGAAAAGCAACAAGAATCTATTCAACACTTATTTTTTGAATGTCCTAATACTTTGCATATTTGGAGTTGAGTTCAACAAATTTTTCTTAATTCTCATTTCTCTAACGTGGATGATATTATTTCTTTTATTAAGAGTGATGGTAGTCCTTTGGTTAATTTAATTAAGCTTGTTGTAATAACTTTTTCTATTTGGATGATACAGCGTATGAGGATATATGCTAGATTTCAAGTTAAAATTGATGTTTCTAGAGTTTTTTTTTCATTAAATGTCTCACTTGTTGATACAAATCACAAGAACCAGCAGATGACTAAGGACACATCAAGCACTTCACAAAAAGATCAGTCATCTCAGTATACAAAGTCAGGCCCCACCAAACCTCGAGAGCATCAACAAAAGAAGAACTAGATATAAACTAGAATATCAGAAGTTCTTCCTTCTTGTCTTTCCACAAGAGAAGTTATGTAAATAAATTGGGCTCATTTTGGGGGGTCCAAATAGAACAATAAGCTACAATAGGTTTACATAACATAAATAGGAGTGTGCTTAGCAAATCGGGCTTGTGGCAAGTCCATTTTCTCTTCATGAGCACCTAGGTTGAGGAAGGAAAACCCTAGCTTCTAGAAACTAGGTCTAGGGGGTGACATTGACCTTGGTTAAACCCCAAGGCCACCCCTCTCCATTCCTTTTCTACCCTCCCCTCTTCTTGCTCTCCAAGACACTCCTCCCTATATATAGGGTGTCTCTCCCCATGTAATGACACATTGAAATTGAATTAAGTAAAGAAAATTTGTGTGAGTGTTTTTGTGAGACTGAGTACTCCATTTATCTGGGTCTTATCTTGAGTGCAGTGCACTTCAAGTGGCGGCTATGCACCACTTATCTTGGAGCATCCCACCCTCCAAGTGGTGTGACACCATTTCCATACTCATAAGTTTTCTTTCTCTTCATCTTTTTACCTTTTCTTCCCTTGCGTCTTCATCCTTCCTCTTTATGTTCTTGTTTTCTTCATTTACTATTCGGTCATCACTTTATTCCTTGCTTCATTTTATTCATTTATTTTCGTAATCATCATCATCCACACCATATATATATTTTTTCTATTTGCCCTTTAGAAGTGAACATTCACACTTACTTAACCACTTGGTTAAGTTCGTGTCCAGTGGGGATCTTCTTTAGGTTCTCACCTTAAATTGGTAATCTAAAAAAGCCTAAACAAAAGAGTAACCTATATAAATGTGTCAATCTAAAATCAACTCACATCATGCGGTATCAAAGTCTGATTCTAATTGTGCTTATCTTTTCAGAGTTGATTTTATGCTTTAAATTCCAGCACATTTCAATATTGCTTTTATCTTCCAGCAATTTAATTCCGCTTTACAATTCATCACCTTTCAAGTCTACCTTTAAATTCTTGTCATTTACAATTATGTTTTTTATTCATTAAGCACTTTAAATTCCGCTTTTGAATTGTTTGTGTCATTCTTTTTCTCTTCCTTACTTATTTTTTCTTGAGTCTTATGTACTTAGTGTTTTAGAAGTCTTTAAATCCTTTCTACTTATTTTTCTTTTAATTGTGAAGAACTAAAAACATCTAGAATTTTGTTTGAATAGAAATTGATTTAGTTCCAAACAAAGAATTCAAGTGATCATATGAATTGAATCCCAATCTATTTGTGAAAATTTAAAGTGAAGTAAAATATGCATGCCAAGATTATGGACATAAAACAAAAGCAAAGACAAAAAAATAAACAAAGTTAGTGCAATTCACTTTTCAAGTTCAAATTTACTAAAAAGAGGATTCTTTTTATGTGGCAAATTATTTTCATCTTTGTGGAATTTTATCCTTCTTGTTTTTACAATTTCCAAGGACATCAAAACTTCATAATAAAAAGTTTAAGTTTCTTTGAGTCTTAAAAGTGTTTTTCTTGTTTGTCTTCTCTAAGTTTTGTCATTACTTGGTTTAACTTTATTTCTTTAAATTTTTCTTGTTTGTCTTCAAATCTTTCTTAAGTGTTTTAGGGGTTTTCTTTGGTGAGCAAGTGTTAAGAGCTTTGACCTCTTTCACTTGAAGTGTTGCTACCAAGTGTGGACCCTTTTGGAAAAATTGCAAAACCTTTCTTGACTGAAGTTAACATTTTTTTTTTCATCCTTACTAAATAGCCGAGTGATACACATGAGTGAATGCATTAATTTTTATTTTCACTAATTGTTTGTTTTCTTTTGTTCAACATGATGTATCATTTATCTTCAAAGGAATTTTCTAAACCACAATCTCCTCAAAAGGCTCGTCTTTTGGAGAAGCTTGAGGATGCCAAGAGGAACTTGGCACACACAGACGAAGAAATGAGACAACTTGTAGAAAGAGTGCACCGACTTGAAGAGACTCAAGAGATATTAACTAGAGAAAGGAGGCAGGAACCTAGGCGCACTACAAGGTTTCATGGGCATTATGGGAGTCAAGCAGAAGACCAAGATTGGAGAGTGCGCAATTTTAAAGAAAGGTGCCATCAACACCAACCACCAAAGATTTTTTTTTTACTTTTTGTAAAGTTACCTAGTTTTAGTGGGGATAGTGACCCAAATGTATATTTAGGATGAGAAACTAAAGTACAACAAATCTTTAATGTGTATGAGGTCGAAAAGGATCAAAAAGTTAAGTTAGCTTCCCTAGAATTTTTAGACTATGCCATGCAATGGTGGCATCAAAGTGTAATGGACATTGGGCTAAACAAGATGCCAACCGTGGTCTCTTGGTATGATTTGAAAGAATGCATGCGCGCGCAGTTTGTTCCTTCTCATTATAGGAAGGAACTCTTGTTGAAGATCCAACGACTTCATCAAGGACCTAGGACGGTAGATGAATACTTTAAGGACTTAGAAACAACTTTAACTAAAATTAATATGCATGATAGTGAAAAGTCAAAGATAACTAGGTTTGTGAGTGGTTTAAGGAGAGAAATCCAAGATATTGTAGAGTTATATGAGTACTTTTCTTTAGAGAAAGTGGTTCACCTAGCCATCAAGGTGGAATCACAACTTTTGAAGAATTTTTTTTTCAAAAATACTCATAATGATGGCTTCTACAAATCTTCATGGAAGGATACAAACAAAATTGCTAGAAAAACTTTACCTTCCAAATTTTCAAAAGAAACCACTTCTGACCATAGAGTTTCTAAAACCATCTCTACCCCTAAGTCACTCACCAAAAGCTCAAGCAGAAAATGTTTTAAATGTTTAGGTTTTGGACACAGAGATGTCAATTGTCCAAACAAAAGAACCATGATGATAAAAGAGGTAAATAAAGACCAAATAAAAATGAAACAAAAAAACAAAACTGAAAAAGATGACGAAAATAACAAAACGGGGCTCATCACCTCACCAAATGTGGTAAAAACCATAATGTTGATCCGTCCAAAAATAAAAATTGTTGGCTTACTTTGGTACTTTCCTTCCTTCTCTTATTTATCTATTAATAGCTCTATTACATGCAACATTTGTTAGAGAAATGTGGGAATATTTTTCAAAATCCTTCTAAAGGTTTACACCTTATAAGAAGTTTTTCACACCAAATTCCCTTTGATCCTACACATTCTCTACCAACATTACATGTAACTAGAACCATTCCACCCAAACTCTGAAAAATCAATGAACATAAGTTTGTTTCACCACTCACATATATAAGTTAAGTGAACAAACTAACTATGTTACTTGGAGGAGTTCTAAATTTGAGGACAAATTCTTTCCAACCTATGGGGCATGATACAAACCACAACAACTAGCAAATGACTAACACATCAAGCACTTCACAAAAAGGTCAGTCATGTTAGTATACAAAGTGAGGCCCCACCAAACCTCGAGAGAGCATTAGCAGAAGAAGAACTAGATATAAACCATAATATCATAAGTTCTTCCTTCTTGTCTTTCCACAAGAGAAGTTATGTAAATAAATTGAGCTCACTTTGGAGGGTCAAATAGAAGAATAAGCTAGAACATGTTTACATAGCATAAAAAGAGTGTGCTTAGATACTTGGGCTTGTGCCAAGCCCATTTTCTCTTCATGAGCACCTAGGTTGAGGAAGGGAAACCCTATCTTCTAGAAACTAGGTGTAGGGGACGACATTAATCTTGTTCAAACCCTAGGGCTCCCCTTCTTCATTCCTTTTCTACCCTCCCCTGTTCTTGTTCTCCAAGACACTCCTCCCTATATAAAGGGTGCCTCTCTCCATGTAATGACACATTGAAATTGAATTAAGTAAAGAAATTATGCGTGAGTATTTTTGTGAGTCTGAGTACTCCATTTATCTGGATTTTATCTTAAGTGTAGTGCACTTCAAGTGGCGGCTATGCACCACTTATCTTGGATCATCCCACCCTTCAAGTGGCATGACACCATCTCCATACTCATAAGCTTTTTTTCTCTTCATATTTTTACCTTTTCTTCCCTTTCCACGTTCATCCTTCCTGTTTATGTTCTTGTTTTCTTCATTTACTATTTGATCATCACTTTATTCTTTGCTTCATTTTGTTAATTTATTTCCACAATACCATATATCTGTGTTTTTTTTATTTTCCCTCTAAAAGTGAACATTCAGACTTACTTAATCACTTGGTTAAGTTCATGTCCAATGAGAATCTTCTTTGAGTTCTCACCTTAAATTTTTAATCCCAAAAAGCCTAAACAAAAGAGTAACCTATAAAAATGTGCCAATCTAAAATCAACTCACATAACTTGTCTAGTGGAAAATTCGTCTAAAAGTTCTATGCGCAACGATATGTTTGATTTCAATGTGCTTAATTTTTTTTATATTCATACTCGTAATGGTAAAGTTCTACATCCTCTTCCTGTTAGATGGGAGTTTCCTTCACCTGGTTGGGTTAAAATTAACATTGATGGTGCTGCTAGGGGTTCTCCTGATCTTGTTTCTTGTGGAGGTATTTTTCGTGGGAGTGTGAGAGAGTTTATTGGTGGTTTCTCTACTTTCCTTGATGTCCAAACTGCTTTGGTTGCTGAGTTTTATGGAGTTATACATGCTATTGAAGAAGCTCAAAATATGGGTTTTACTCATTTATGGCTTGAATGTGATTTTGCCTTGATTTTTGTGTTGTGTTTACTGCTAGAACTAATGTTCCTTGGATGTTTTGTAATAGGTGGAACACTTGTCTTAATTATTGTAGGATAATCAGGTTTAGGGTTTCTCACATTTTTCGTGAAGGAAATACTTATGCTAATAAGCTTGCTAACTTAGGATTTATTCATAGATAACAATTTCATTGGTATAATAGGCTTCCATCTAGTCTTTTCTTAAAGTTCTTTATGAATAGATACAAGTCACCTATGTATCGTTTTTGTTAATATATGAGTCTTGGTCTAGTCCCCCCATATTTACTTGTATTTCCTTTCTTTTTTCCTTTAATAATACTTTTTTCATGTGGTGGCAAATGATTGTTGTTACTTGAGGTGTCAGCCTAGCTGAGATGTCAAGTTTCATAGTGATACCTAATATGAGAGCTTTTATAAAAAAAAAAGAAGTTAAAATGAGTATCTTTAGAGATTTTGGAGAGTGTGGGTATAACTTGATATAGTTTGTGCTAAGCTAGGTTTTGTTATTTGGTGATGGAGTTAGAAGTTTAAATTTTGTTTGAAACATGTGAAATGGGTTAAAGGTGTTTTTTTGATGTCATGTTTTTACATATTAATTGAACTAATTTCATTTGAGTGAAATGAAATTTGTTGTAGAGTTTCTCCTTTCAAGCTACAAGATTGTTAAGTGTCGAGCCTTTGAGTGAAAATATATATTCTTTTGATTTATATAATTCATTTAATATAATTAAATGTTTATTTTTTATGTAATTATTGTAATCATATACTTTCTTTCTATTTTTTTATCATTTTTTTATTGAATGTATTAAATTATTGTTTATGTTTAATCTTGAGAAGTATGAAATAATCTATGTTAGTTCAGTTTGAGAGGAAGTTTCCAAGGTAAAAAAATTTACCCTCTGAAAATGTACTATTGTGTATTACTATTGACACCATTAAGAAAAGGATAAGTGAGATACAAATGAAGATATGTGTAAATGAGGATATTAAAAGTGAGAAGTGATTGAATGTTTTTGTATTGTATCCCATATTCTTATTCTAAATGAAAGGATTCACTCTTACAAATTGTTAACTATTTTGTAAGTGGGTAAACTTTGATTTTGATCTAAGTATTAATATATGGTAGATATATTTAATACGTGTCTTTCAAAAAGTTTGTTAGAATGTGTTGCCAAAACAAGAGGGGATGAACTGTTTTCACAAGATTTTCACAAAGATTGGAAGTAGAGTGAAAAGTTCTGAAAAATCAACCAAATGATTTCCTGTTCAACTGGATAAAATTTCAATTTTATAGTTCTTTATAGAAAACCAACCAATTGTTTTCTCAAAACAATAGATTGTTTATACTAGTAAACAAATAACAATTTATAAAGCAATGAATAAAATTAGGGATAGAGAAATTAACAAAAAGATATTTATAATGGTTCACTCTTAACTAAGAGCTACATCCAATCCTTAGCTAATCACTGACTATGCAATCAAAGCTAGATTTCAAAACACATACCAAGAATGTTGATCTTGAACCCCTCAAGAACACACATCACTCATTTGCAACACCATAGTCTTTCAGAAACCCTTTCTAAAACTGCTTTACACAGATTACAGAGATTTATAATATTTAAAAGAAGGAAATAGAATACACTTGGGCTTTACAAAACAATAGTACAAATGGAGAGAGAACCCAATTCCTATTTCACACACAAGTGAAGATCCAAAAGCTCTTGATTCTCTTGAAAATGTTTTTAATAAGCTATCTTTCTTAGGTTCTTGAAAAGATCACAAAGCAATCTTTATATAGACTCAAATAAGTAGTTAAAACTATTAGATCATTAATCAAAAGCAGTTAGAAACATTTTAAAATAGTTTTAGAATTTTTAGCAGATTCTGTTTGAAAAACAACATATTGTTTTACAAAACAAACAACTGATTGAATTTATTTTTCTGTTAAGGATTTCATATAAAAGAGCCACTTATTTTATCGAAATAACTAATTGTTTCTTCCTGGCAGAAAAGACAAAACAAAGTAAGGCTTTTTCAAAAACCTTTGTTTCTAAAAAACAACTAACTAATTTCACAGCTTTTTAGAAAACACTTCTTTTCAAAGAGATAAAGAATTGAGTGAGCTTGGATCAATACTAGGTGTGAATTAACAACTCAAAAACTACTAAACAACACACACAAACACAACAACAAGTTTTTCAAGTCTTCAAATCAGATATGGAAGCATCAAATCACCTTGTTCAACAAAGTTGTTCAGATTTTAATAGAGTTCACTAGTGCAAAAAGGCTCATTTTACACTCATTTTATTACTGTAATTCGTAGCTCGCCACTTAAACTTTCGTATTTTCTTTGTCTTCTCGCGCTTTGTCTTTCTTCTTTGCTTCGTGCTCTCTCTGCTTCTTCTTCATCTTCGAGCTCTTTGCCATTGTGAAAGTTTCTTTCATTCACTTACCATTGCTTATTTGTTTTTTTTGTTTCTATTATTCATTTTTGTCCTTCATTATTGGTGAAGTTTCATTGCCTTCCACCATCGCTATCTTCATTGGTTGTTGATTGTGCCTCCATTGGTTCTTCACGGCTGCTAGCCGTTGTCGTCGTTGTTGTTCGTGAGATTAGGGCACCATGTGTGCTGAGACCAGGGAGGGTATAAAATGACAGTTTTTACCATAGTCGTCATTTTAGATTGAATGTAACATGGGTGCTAAATAGTCGCCTTCTTTGCTTGAAGAAAATAAACTACGCATTGAAAAATCGCAGTCAAAAAACCGTAGTTTTAAGGCTAAAATAACTTTCGTTTTTCACCTTTTCTACACCAGTGGTGGTTGAAATGATTTTGATTTTGTGAATGAGTAAACAAATTCTTATATATATATATATATATATATTAATAAATATTATATTTGAAAATTTATATTAATTATAAGATTTTTTTTAATATTGAATGAGATAATTTTTTAATAAAAATTTAATTAAAATTACTTAATTAAATTTATTAGAGACTTAAAATGTAATTATATATATGTATATATATATTTATTATTTTTCAATTAGAGACCTATAAACAATAATGATGATAAAAGATAACATTCACACAAATTAATGACAAAATCAAACCGCAAAGATTCAATTAA
The DNA here is from genome assembly GCF_051622355.1 of Phaseolus vulgaris. Classification (NCBI taxonomy): domain Eukaryota; kingdom Viridiplantae; phylum Streptophyta; class Magnoliopsida; order Fabales; family Fabaceae; genus Phaseolus; species Phaseolus vulgaris. Next base: position 34,935,289 of record NC_143500.1, on the reverse strand, counting down.
AAATACATAAATTTGGTTTTTTTTCTAAAAATATTTAAATTTATAACAAAATTAGAACTTAATCAAGCTTAAATTTAAAAATAATGAGTAGTAATAATTTTTCTTCTAAAATTTATATGCTGAAAAAATGTGCACTAAAATAAGAACTACTTTATCCTCTTTCGAATAGTTGCGAGCTTTATAAAAAAAAAAATATTTCCCCAAAATGAAGTATTTGTAACACATTTAAATGTACTGAAGTAAAATTTTCTTGTTATAATTGACTCGTTAAAAACGGGTGTAGTATTTAAAAAATCAAACAAATATCTTTTAATAAATTAATGATTTATTAGTATTTTTTTCCATGTTTGTTTAAAAAAAGAAAATTTTCTTTTAAAGGAACTTGGAGTTGCTTCTAAAACAACACGTTTCTGTTTTTTCTTCTTCTTTTCAATATTAGTAACAGCGTTTTTATTACTCCGGATAAACAAATACAAGTAGCGGTTGCAAGATTTGAATTCTACGTTGACTTATATCATGTAACCAGAAACTTCGTCATTTGTCCATGTTTGATTTAAGGTTAAATCTAACCCAGAAAATGATATCGATAACGTAAATGTTGTTTTAGTAATCATAGTGCGAATAAGAGATGCAACCATTTACTTTTTGACACTCTATCCTTTGCCATTTTTTCGTTTTCTATCTTTCTGGTGCCCTTTGTAGTTTTGTAATAAGTTTTTTTTTTTGTTTAATTTGCTAGTTTCTTATTGGATTGTCGTTTTCAATTAGCCAAATTAATCAAGTTTAGGGATTAAAGTTTTACACGAGAGAGGAGTGTTATATTATGCAACATTGTTTTTCCGAGCAAAATGTTAAAGTTTGAATTTATATAAATTGTAACGATAAGGATGGACAACTCCTGAATATCGGTATTGAATATGGACTTATTAATTAATATGCGTGAAATACATTAAGATAAAAAGGTAATTAATATAAGTTGATGAAAAATTAGGTAATATATTAATTATAATTATGAATGTTAATTACGGTGTCCAATAGTAATAAAACTCATTACAAGTATATAAATATGCACAACAGATAATATGTAAGTCATTAATATAATATTAACTACACTCAAATACTAAATACTGATTTGAGTATCAGATAACTTTTTGCATGTTGATTTTCGACCGAGAGTCGAAGCCTAAATTTTAAAAGGGAGAAAGAAAAACATGACGGAAAAAAATGAATCAATTATTCAATTTTTATTGTATCAATCCTTTAAAAAAACATAAATATATTATTATTATATAATTAAAAATTAGAATATAAAATTATTATTTTAAAAATATATAGAGAACAATACAAATTTATATTATTACTAATGTTAGGAATTTAAAGTGAGTTTGAAGTCATATTCAGTACAAATAAAACAAGGGAAACAATATACAAATATAAAGGTTCACAATAAAGTAGTAAAAATTCTAATTTTTTTCATAGAGTATAGAAAATAGTTTATCTAACATAAAAATAATTACCAAAATAATAAAAGATAAAATTGTATAAAAATGTGAATACCGAAAGATAGCATCTTTACATATTAGTATAAATTAATGTGCATAGTGATCATAAATTAAGATCAACTATAGAAATATTAACTATTTAAACATGTAAGTAGAAGCTGATTTTAATTCCTTTTAAACTCAGACAATGTAAGATTAAGTACCACCATTAAAGTGATAGTATGATAAGTCTAAACCCTTTCTGATCACTCTCAACCATTAAAGTTTGAAAATTATTGGTTCGAACAAATATGGAAAATTATGTATAAAGCCTTTTGGCTAGCTATATGAAAAGTAAATCAAAATTGCCAAATTTGCACATTCAAAAACTATATTACAACTCACAATTTCTCAAGATACTTTACTCCCTAGGATTCTTGCATAAATTGAATGTACACGAGGTTGATTGATTGCAATCAAATAATTAAATTTCAAGGTTTGAATTCGATTATAAGGATATGAATTGAAAAGAAAACGTTTAAAAAATAAATATGCAAAGTAAGTAAATTAAACAAACATGAAAAGGAATGGACCTTTAAAGATACGAAGAAATTTAAAGTGATTAAAATTTAAATTTTACATTAAGTAACTTTGAAAATAAGTAAAAGTATTGGAAAATTAACTTAACGTTATAAATAACTTGAAATGTAAAAATCAACATATAAAAAGAGAAAAGGTAATTGCAAGAAACCGTAACTAATAAAATGTTTAAAAAGTATACCAAAGATAAAATAAAATAAAAATAGAAAAAATTCAAAAATTTAAACAAATAATAAAAAAAAACATAAGAAATGTAAGGATTTATTGAATTGTAATTGAAAAAAAAATACTTTTAACATCTTGAATTAACAATTGTAATGTGAACCTATAATATCTACAAATCAAACGAATACAAATGGAAAAAAATTTCACTATAATCAGAAAAAATTGTTAAAAAAATAAAAAAGAACAAATTCAAAAAATTATTAAAAGAATGATTTTTTTCATTGACATGCTTTAACATCCTTATGTTTTTTTCACATCTAATAACCATAATCTGCAATATATATAACTTTTTCCTACAATATTTCAAAATATATCATTTTTTATAGGATTTTTAAATATTTAGATAAGATTAAAATAAAAATATTCAAAATAAAATATTTCATCCTTCAACTTCTCATTGATGAGTCATCAAATGCCTGCATGTAAATACACGATCATCACATATTAAAAAAAAAACAAAACACAAAATAAAGAAAATGGTAAACTAACTATTTTAAAAAACTTCTAATATAAATATAACTTTATATATCTGCATAAAGCAATCAATTCTCATGCATTATCATATAAGTGTCTATCAAAATTCACAATTCATCTTTATCATGTCAGACTTCTACTGACTCACAACACATAGACACTTGACTCTACTTTCGGAAGACTCGTGTATTGAAATTAACATCCAGAGACTTGCGCATGTCATACTACTTGCTGTGAAATCCTCACAACCATGCATATAATCATTTCAATATCTCATCATCTCATATGACAGGGTAAATCCATTTGATTTGCTCTGATAAGTTCATTCAAACCTCAAACACAGCCAAATGAACCTCCTTCGACTCTCACCAACTGAATAACTTCATCTATATGATTCTATTATATTAGTAGAGTTATAATTGCCTCATTCACAAGACACTCACAAATCAATACACCCTAATAACAATCTCAGCATGATATTTCCTTTCCTGAATACTATGTCATGATCACACTTTCACCTCATTACATACATCATTTAATACTAAACAACCAATTCTCATCAAACATCATATTTAACTAATTCAACAACTCTTCCAATACAATTCACGTCATTTATAATATCATTCAAACACTTTAAATTCTCAATCACAAACGCTTTCAATAACTTTTCACCTTAAAATCAATATATAATATTCAAAATCAACCATTTCAATAAATATTTTACTTTACTCTTAAAAGAGACAATCCTGCAAGCAAAAATTGGAGTTGGTGACCACGTCATCCCCACATCTAGATCTTCTAACCTATGGTTATATTGAAAAGAATAACACTAGCTTCCCTTACCTTTACTTGAGCAGATGCTCATTAAGAGCTCTAATTCTACTAAAAGCTTAAGAGTAGCTTAACCCGCACCACAAAGTTCTAATTAAAATTCTAATTATACCACTAGGACCCTAAGCTAACAGAGATTAACCCTGAAACTAAAAGAGTCACATGCAAGCCTATACAGAGACAAACCTAACAAGTTCAAAATTTGACTCAAAGAGAAGAGCAAAAATGAACTTATTTTGTTAAAGATTATGATCAGACAGTCTTGTAGTGTTCACTGTCAAGAGTCTATTAGCAGACTATGATCGTCAAACTGATGAGCGAGGAGGTCAAAATCTTAGAGAGAAAAGAGAGGAAATGAAAAAGGAAACTTTTAGAGAGATGGTGGTTTTTTTAAAATGAATTTCTATTTATATAGTCTTTTCACTTTAATAATAAAATATTCAGGTGTCATTTTAATTGTACCATTTCTATTCTAAGACTAATTTTCTCGATCCTTACGTATGACGAATTCAACACCTGACACGTGGCTTTACCAACTAAGGATACGTGACATTAAGAACCCTTACGCTTTATTTCTAAAAACTTCAATCTCATTATGTTTACAAGGAAAACCCTAATCTCTGTTTTTTCAAGTCCATGGTACAAATTATGATCTTTCTCAAATTTCTATCCTGCTCAGAAACCTTATATTATTGTCTCTCCTCCATGATTTTCCAAATCCATGCTACAAACGTTTTTTTGTTATTTGTTCTTGGTGGTGCTCTCTCATGTCTCCTAAATGTTTCTTTATTTCTCACAAACCTTGTACTTTTCTCTCTATTGCAGCCTCTACTCCACCTTTCAATGGTTTGCCAAATTCATACTACAAACCTCATGCATGATCTTTCTCAATTTCGGTAAGGTCAAATTGACAACAAGATCTTGGTCCATGCACACCAAATTAATAAAATATTTTGTCTTATGTTCCAATATTTGAATTTCAAATTGTAAATGACGATTTTTTTATTACCATTAGAGGTTCCTAAAAGTTAAAGAACAATTTTAGTATGATTTTCTTTTGTTTTTGTTCTTATTTTCGCTTTACTTGTTGAATTTAATATTTTTTTGGGGAGATTATGCCACTAATCTTTGAAGTTAGATTATATCTTTTTCCAGCAAAATATTTAATATTTAATATTGAACATATTTCTCTCTTTGTTACAACCTCTACTCCACCATTCAATGCTTTTCCAAATCCATGCTACAACTCTTATGCACGGTCTTTCTTGATTTTGGTAAGATTAAGGGTTATATTGATGGTAAGATCTTTATCTATGCGCACAAAATATTTGCATAATGTTCCAATATTTGAATTTTAAATCGTAAATGGAGATCTTTTACCACAATAAGAGGTTCTTTAAGGTTTAAAGTACAAGTTCCAATATTTGAATTTTAAATCGTAAATGGAGATCTTTTACCACAATAAAAGGTTCTTTAAGGTTTAAAGTACAATTTTGATATCATTTTATTTTGTTTGTGTCTTAATTTTCATTTTACGAGTTAGAATTAATATGTTTTTTTTGGGCAGATTATGCCACAAATCTTTGAAGTTTGATTAAAGTTTATCTTTTTTTCATAAAAATATTTAATATTTAACATATTTATCACTCTGTTGTAGTCGCTGCTCCATCATTCAATGATTTTCCAAATCCATGCTACAAAACTATATGCATGGCCTTTCTCGATTTTGGTAAGGTTAATAACAGTAAAATATTTGTTCATGTGCACCAATTCAGTAATTTGTTTTACCTAATGTTCCAATATTTGAATTTTAAATTGTAAATGGAGATCTTTTGCCACCATCAAGGTTCCTTAAGGTTTAAAGTACAATTTTGGCATATCATTTTTTTTCTTTATGAGTTGGAGTTAATCTTTTTTAAGCAGATTACTGCATTGATATTTGAAGTTTGATTAAAGTTTATCGTTTTTTAGCAAAAATATTTAATATTGAACATATTAAGGTTTACAATCTTTATTTCTAAAGCATATTAGCCATTATAAAATGTTTACTAATTAATTATTTCTTTAATCTCTTTAATTTTTCAGTATAGATATTGGTTCACTCATTTGGTTTTGCATCAAATATCAACACTAAACCATTGTAACTTCAATATGTCACTATTAAAAAAGCAATTTGACTCCATATAAGAAGTCACTCCTGAAAAAGAAAAATGAAATCTTATCACCAAGGTTATCCAATTGTAGTTTGTTGCAGGATTACTAAATAAAAGTTCTCATTTTCAATGGAGTTGGTCATACAAGACAAATAGGTAATATCACATTATTTGTTTACCTCATAGAATGAATATTACACTTCTTTGACTACTTTAAGGACCTTCTAATTTATATATATTTTCTACTAAAAAATATTCATGCAGGGACTAATGACTTTTTACGACAAGTGTATCGTGTTGTCAAAAATAATAATGTATCTCTAAGGACGGATATCAAACTCACCAGGAACAGTTGAATATTCAAGTAAAAGATTCGCTAAATAATAAAAAAGAATAATAAAATTTTGTTGAGAGTTGTTATGATGATAGGAATTAACAAGAAAACAAATCAAAGAGTTTTTGCTTCAATTGGAAAAATATGGATTGGGTTTCATCTTTCTCACTCTTTTGTATTTTGATTAGCATGATAATATTGTGCTCTTTGGATTGATATTGATGCGCGTATAAAAATCATTTATATTGATTCCTCACATATAAAATTCTTAAGGTGTTTCCTAAATATCGATTCCTCGCATATTTATAAAAACAACTTAGCTTTACGATTAAACGTTAATAACAATTAACATTTCAAGTCTATTCCTAACACTCAAATATGTTAAGTTTTATTTTTTAGGTTAAAACCATAAAAATACTTTCCAGTTAGATTTAAGATTCTAGATCAAGAATTAGAAGCAAACCAATAATACCAATAATCAATCAAGAACACAATATTATATTCAAATATAACCTCAATGCATAAGAGTTTGGACAGATTACTCCCAAATCCACAGGGTATAATTAGTCACACATCTTCTATCACCTTCTATTATCCAAATTGAGTTACAAGTCACTCAATGGTGTTTTCCTCTCACTCTTGCACCCTTGGGTTGAGCCTCAATCCCCCTATTTAACCTAATTTGCTAGAGTTAAGTGACTTATTGTCTGGCGTTGATGGGATCGTTTGGGCGAATAAAACATAAAAAGGCCTCTCTGGCCCTATCTCGCTCAAGCAAGATGCTCTGATGTTGATTTGGATTTTGTGCACTTGTGCGTTCCAGGGCCTTCTTGCTTTCTCCTTTTAACTTATATTATTCTTCTTTAGCCCAATCATCTCCATTCTTCTCTTAAAACCTAAAATTAACACTAAATTTGGGAATAAAATGCTCTTATTCAAATAAAGATCATAAAATATGTAAAAAGGTATAAATTCATAAATTAAGGATTATTTTATATTTTTTTTAGCAATTAATACTCATAAGCCTATATTTTAATATGAAATATTACTGAAATTAGACACTTATCAGGGACATACAATCCATGCTTCAATCAGAAAGACCCTAATTAAAAGATTCCATAATGAAATTGTTGAGAATAATGTGAATTTTATCCAATCTTTTAATGTTTCTTCTGGGTGTTATAAAACTACTTATCACCCTTACAAAATTAACTTTTTGTTTGAAACAAATGTAGTTTCATAAGATAGTAAATTGATTCCAAAAACATACTCATAATACATACCTCTTTCTGTAGTCACTGCTCACTTTGACACAGGCTACTTAAAAGGCAAGTTAAATATTATGGTTGGACATCATTTCAAATAAATTACATTTTTTAAGTGTAGTAAAGTCATTGTTTTATGCAAATGTCATGGGAGAAATCATGTGTGTTGGAACTGAAAGAGAACTGAAAAAAGCACAAAGTTGAATGTCATCTCCTTAGAGGTTGATGAGTAACATAAATGTTGTTTTTACAAATAATATTGTCTTTTCAAATTGTTTAACTAATGTTACTTTTCATAATAATTTTTCGAATTGAATGCACTTTATCTAGGAAATAATTTTCTTAATTTATACAAGGTGTTTCTTCAAAATTGTATCGATTGTATGTAGATTGTTTACGATATGAGTTGTAAAGAGATAACCCAATTAAAAAAAAAAGTAAATTTTTAATTAATCATTTACTTTGTTAGAAAATTTTGGCCTCACTTACCAAAACAAAATATTTATTTGATATATATCTACCACAAAAATATTTATTTGATATGTATCTACATATGAGTGCATCTTAAAGTTTTGAACTTTACTTGATTGTAGCAACAATCCTCTTTTGTTATTTTTCATATATGATAAATTAAAAATATCTTAAATGAAGTATAAGTGTGACATCAATCTTTATTTGCTAAGAAATACAAACTAGGTTTAGAGAGAATAGTAGTTTCATTTGAATTGTGTTATACACATGCTTCTTTCTTTCTATATGTTTAGTCATGAATAAGAATTGTAATAAGAACCAACATCTTAAAATACATGCAATAAGAATACACTTAAACAAAGACCAAATATATATTATGATTATGAACCACAAACCTACAAAGACCAAATATATATTATGATTATGAACCACAAACCTACTAAGAATTAAGATTATACCAAATTAATAATAAAATATTTTAAAAGATGGACCTTTCTACTTCAAATGCTCCGACTTTAATACCGAAGCTTGGACCAATTTTATACTTCCACGGGACTAATTGAATGAAACACAAAATTGAGTTCATCAATTCATACTAACCTTGGCTCAATGTGACTCATCCTAAAATAGTCCAACATATGTTTAACTTGACATGAGTTATGATTGTCTAAATTTGATGTTACTTAATTAAAATTGGACTTTGTTTGATCAAAAAATAGGTCTGACCCAACTCGACCTATCCTGAACCCAATCCATCTTAATCTAACTTTGACATGGCTTAAACTCAACTCATTTCGACTAGCATAATATGACCAAAACTAATTTTACTATATTTAAGCTCAATTAGATATGACCAATATTGATCTTGATTTGTATTTATGTGCACTAAATATTTTTAGGATTTAAGGTTTTTCATATGTATAATTTTTTTGAAGTAAATTTTTGCTGTTTTTTATTTTTTAAATATGTTTTTTACTTTATAAGATAATTCATAAATGGACTTTAAACCATGAAACTTTGGTGGCATTTTTAACCCATTGACCTTTTTTTTATATAAATTGTTTGACTACTTCTTCCTACACCTCAATGACTTCTTCCGCCACCCATACTAAAAGCAATTTTACAATTATACCTTTTAGTAAAAAATATTTAAAATTTAAAATATAACCTAAATTAACTTTAACCTACTTCTACTTTCTCACGTTGCCTTTCACTCTCCCAATGACGCAACTCCCACCCCTCTCCAACCTCCTTCAAAGCTTTCTCCTTCTAAAGCTCTCATTCTCTCAAAGTTCTCATCCCTTCTAAATCTCCCATTCTCCATCATTCACCACTACCCATAGGTTAGTGATTTCAATGATTTTCATTTTTAATTGTAATCTGGCGGAAGTATTTGAAAGGGCATAGTGTAGTCCGGTAGTTTCATTGCATAAATAGGTAATGAATTATGTAATCCAGTGAGTGTTTAGTTAGGTTCCAAATTACGTAATCTAATAGGGATTAAGGTTTCAAGAAGTTCTGAATTATGTAATCCCGTAGGGTTTAGGGTTGCAATAAGTTTCAGATTACATAATTCGGTATTGACAGTTGTTTAGTTAGAGTTCTAGATTACGTAATCCGATAGGTTCGTCCAATTAGGTTCCGAATTATGTAATATGGAAGTTGCAATTTTTGTTTTCCAGATTATGTATTCCGTAGCATTGATTTTTGTGTTCGAGGTTCCAACCCACTTCGGTAAAAACATATGAGAGTACTGACACATATGATAGTACGGAGGCACCGCTGCAGTTAGCCCATAGCGTGACAGATGACGGGGTGGTGTACACTATATGATTATGTAATGTTTGTGAAAGTCGTGGATATTTTTTTTATTACATGATTGTAATAATAATAACTTTGTATATGTACAATATAGTTTAATTAAGTTATGTTATAGTGTTTGTTATTTTATTTTTATCTGACATAAACGCAAATAAATTATGAATCGGAACTAAACGCAATTAGATTACGTAATTCGATAGGTTTGTCCAATTAGGTTCTGGATTACGTAATCTGGAAGTTGCATTCTTTGTGTTCCAGATTATGTAATCCGTAGCGTTGATTTTTGTGTTCGAGGTTCCAATCCACTTCGGTAAAAACATATGGGAGTACTGACGCATATGAGAGTACGGAGGCACCGCTGCAATTAGCCTCGAGCGTGACAGATGACGGGGTGGTGTACACTAGATGATCATGTAATGTTCGTGGACGTCGTGAATATTTTTTTATTACATGATTGTAATAATAATAACTTTGTATATCTACAATATGGTTTAATTAATTTATGTTATAGTGTTTGTTATTTTATTTTTATCTAACATAAACGCAAATAAATTATGAATCAGAACTGAAGTAATAAATTATGAATCAGAACCCCACATAATAAATTATGTTTACATCAATCATGAATGAAATAAAATTTTATTCACCTCATATGTTGTACAACGGGTACCATAGTCCTCTTCAACCAATTCATGTTGATGCACAAAATTCATTAATTCTTCCATACTACATATCATTTCTACTTCATCGGATCTTTTTGTAATCAATCCAACCTCCATGTCCGTACTTACACCTTCATTCATACAACATAATTTTTCATTTTATTCTAATTTTCATATTCACAAAAGTATGCAAAATAAAAACAACATCCAGTTTCTCTTTTGGATTGTGTAATCCATAACTCATTTAGTAACTACAGAAATTCCTTCCAGATTGGGTAATCCGTAAAGCTTTTGACAACTTAAAAATGACTTCCGGATTGTGTAATCCGTAAGTCAAATTTTAACAGCAAAATGAATTCTAGATTACGTAATCCGTAAGACATATTGGAAGTTCTATAATGACTTATGGATTGTGTAATCCATAATTATTTAGTACTGGATTACACAATCTGGAAGTGTGAGTTTGGTTTGTTCCAAATCCGGTACACATACAAATTACCTAATCCAAAACACTTTAGTTTTTTGCATAAAACACCAGATTGTGTGATCCGTTGATCCAACGAATTAACTAATCCGAAAATTAGTATTTAAGGCACCAGAACTTACCAGAGAATGAGAATGACGAGTCAACCGTGACCACCACATCAACACTACTGACACCACCACGACCATTACCACTGTCACTACTGCAACTACCACCACAACACATCACCTTAAGGAGCACTGCCACCATCACCACCACAACAAGAGCAGGCACCAAGCACATTCTTTTTCACTCAACAACTTAATGTAAAACAAAACTTTCATTTTTATTTTTTTACTGAAAGATAATTTTAGGATTTTAAAAGTTTATGGAGGTGTCGAAAGAAGTCATGGAGGTGCAAAAAGATGCAGTCAGATTATTTTTATACTTAGACTCTTTTAATCAAGGCGCCAATCCTATGGATTGACAAAAAATAATAAGAGTATTTCTGCTTGCACCCCTACATTTTTTTTCTGCACCCTTACCTTTTTTGAAATACCAAAATTATTCTTGACAATTTTGGGTGATTTGGAATAGGAATTTTGTAAGCAAAAGATGTCTTTGAAATAGGAGGAAAATTTCTGGAAAAATCCAAAAGAAAAAAAACCATTCCATTCCAGAATATCCTTTTTCAAACACATTTTTTTAATTTTAAAAATAATAAATCTGAAATTCATAATATTTGTTCAAAAAAGTATGTTGCAGAAATATTAAAAAAAAATATTTTAGAAATTATTTTTAAGAGGTCTTTTCCAAAAATCATGGGATGCAGGCTACCATTTGTTAATAATAATAATAATTGAGTTTTACTTATAAGTTTCTCCCTATTGATTATAGATTTTTGTGTGTGTTCTTGTAGTATATTTTATCCACAATAAATATGTATAAGTTTTTAATTGTAAATATTTTACACTACTATAACTAATATAATATAATTAGTATATTAATAATATTACAAAAAATATATTTTGGTATATAATATATAATATATTATATATATATACAAATATATTTTATTAAGGGTGTATTTAAGAAAATTTTATAATTTTTTTTTAAATTGAATACATTAAGAAAAATCTAAAACTATTAATATTATTCAATTTAATATGATATCACTATGTAAATGGATTAATAACAATCTATTTCACATTATATCCATTGAAATGAATACTAAAGGTAATTTTTAAAGCATGTCAAAGTTTTACTTGTGATTATAGTAAGAATTTAATTTTAAAAATACTTTAATTTGAGTAGTAGAATTTTGATATTAAAAACATTTTAATGGTATTGATGCGTGTAAATTAATTATATTTTCATGAAAATATTAAGACTATTTTTAAGTTTTGAAAAATTAACTAAATTTAGAAACACAAATAATTAATTACTATAAATTAGATACTATTTTAAATATTAGAAGAATTATTAGTATTTAAAGTAATTTTTATTATTAATAAAATTTATAAACTAGTTTCTAAATTAATATCTAATTAGTTATAAAAAATTTAATTATTAATTTTAATAATAGAAACTATTTTAAAAAATTATTTGATTTTCACTTTTAGAAAAAAATACTGTTATATATAAAAAGATTATTTAATCATTCAAAGTTGTAATTGTATTATCATATAACAGTCTCAAATGAGAAATAAATTATTGAATAAAAAATATGAATAACATTAAAAAAAAATAATTGATAGTATATTAAAAAATAGAATTTCATAAATTTAATTAGGTATAATCATCATATTTATATAAAAAAATAAATACAAAGCTTAGTTGAATTAAAACCTTAAAAGCGAATCTGAATATTTTAATTTAAAATGCTATTTATTACTTAATATCTTAATAAATAATTTGTATTTTAAGTGTTAAACTACTTTTATTAAAAGAAATAAAATAAAATAAAAAAATAATGAAGTTTTATTTGTATGACTTAAGAAATATTTAAGAGAATTTTTTTATTTAACTTTCTTAGAAATATTTAATTACAAAATCATTGCTGATAAAATGTACAGATATAGATTATAGTTTAAGTAATTAAATGGAAATATAAATTATCATTTAATTACGCAGGCGCAGGCCCAAAGGCTCTGAGTCTTCTAAACCCTAGTGTTCTTATTTGCGTGTTTTCGTCATTGTTGTTCCTTCACTGAAGAAAAAAAAGGCACCGACGCAGGTTCCTGAGGATTCTCTTTTTTTTTTCTTGGTAAGATTCAAATAATTATTTTGCTTCTTGGAACTGATTTCGTTCGATTGCGTGGTTTCACTTATTGATTCTAATTGAAATTTGCTTGTCAGTGAGCGACTATGGTGAGGGTTAGTGTGTTGAACGATGCTCTCAAGAGCATGTACAATGCTGAGAAAAGGGGGAAGCGCCAAGTCATGATTAGGCCATCCTCCAAAGTCATTATCAAATTTCTTTTGGTGATGCAAAAGCACGGTATCTCTCAGTAATCGAAGTTTTTATTTTTGGTTGCATAATTTAGTTTGTGTCTTGAATTTTGTTGTGTTGGGTGATTTGTCGTGTAGGTTACATTGGAGAGTTTGAGTATGTTGATGACCACAGGGCTGGTAAAATCGTGGTTGAATTGAATGGTAGACTGAACAAATGTGGGGTTATTAGCCCCCGTTTTGATGTGGGTGTTAAAGAGATAGAACCTTGGACTGCTAGGCTTCTCCCCTCAAGACAGGTCAGTTAAAGTGTTTTCTTTTACTTTCATACCCTTTTGTGTGTTGTGTTCAAATTCATGTTTATATGAACATCTGTATAGTGCCATGGATTAAGAGTTTATTTCTTTATTTATTCTGTAACCGTTTTCTTAAGACCGGTGAATTAACTTCAGGACTACGGTCCTTCATGTAAAAGGGTTGATATTTCTTCCTTGTGGAGATAAAATTGCTTCTGAAATTTTTGTTGAATTATTGAGTTAGATTGGTCATGGTTCTAGTTGCTTATTTATTAAGTTTAAGGCGGAATTATGTCTATTGAGACTTCCTATCATCAGATCAACCTTTGATCTTTATGATTGGGTACTCTGTTATATTGAATAATACAAATGGTTCCTCTAGTTATTCTTTACATTTTTTTATTTTACTAATTATGCAGTTTGGGTACATTGTATTGACAACCTCTGCTGGCATCATGGACCATGAAGAGGCTAGGAGAAAGAATGTTGGCGGTAAGGTCCTGGGTTTCTTCTACTAGGCTATTTTCAATTGAGGATGGCAGTGGTTTCAATTTTGAGATTCATGGGTTGTAATGGAGGATATGTTAATCCCTTAGTAACATCACGCATAGGAGGAGCTGTTTTATTATGTTCTTTATTTTGGTTTGCAAATCCAACTTGGTAACTATTACTTTTCTGATTTCTTAATCCTTATTTATCTTATAGCGAAATGTACTGGTCAAGTTTTTTTAACTGGTAAGAACTTTGATTTGAAAGTGGGAACACGCTGATGTTTGAGAAGGTGTGGGGGTTAGAGTTTTTTATATTTGCATTCTTTGGACCTAGGTTTTATGGCTCTATCATTGTACAAATTCCCTTTTCCAAGGTAATTAAGCACAATAAGCTAGTTTTAATTCGAAACATGAAGCATTTAGGTATTAAATGGACACTCCAGGAAACTATCAATTCGTTTGTTGAAAGTGTCTTAAGCTGAGAAGTGATTCTTGGCTAGAAGAATGGAGTGCACATCTTTTGCAATGTTAAGCGGATACACTTCAGGCTTGGAGTGTGTTCGAATTTACGTTGCATAACAAATGGTCTCTATAAAGTAAACGTGGGTTTGAGACCTTAAAAAAAAGGGCACGTTACTTGCCTTGAACTTCTGCGTCTCACCAGAAACTACTAGCTCTATCCTCTGCATCTTTTAACTACTGGATGCTATAGCTGGTAACTGTTGAATTACGTTGGCAATGTGTCTTCAAACCCATCTGAATCTTTAAACTGATTTTCGTTGACATTGTTTTACTTTCAGTGAATTTAATTTCATTCTTTGTTATGCACTGCTGAATGAAAAAACCCTTGCCAGCAGATCAGCATGATGATGCATAGTATTTGTTCTTTAGGGTTACATCACGAAAATGATCTAATTAAAAATCCGAAAACAATTTAAGAATTTAGTAAAAAATTTAAATTAGCAAATGAATTTTAAATTATTTGAAGATTTTTTATTCAAATATTTAATACTTGAAAGAACCTAATCAAAACTCCAGCGAGAGACTCAATTAAAATAATTCATAACTTCATGAACAAACTTTTCGAATACATACCAATTAGAAAAAAATGTTTAGGGAGATAAAAAATAATATCTTCTGGAGTTCAGAAGTCCATAGAAGGAATTCAAAAGTAATTACTAATTATGTTGAGAATCACCATCACCTAAAAGATTTGTTTACATTTATTAGATTAAATCGTAATAATAGTAATGTATTGAAAGGGAATTTAACATAAATAATATGACATTTGAAAATAATGTATTTTTACGATAATATAAAAAATCAAAATTTGAAACCAAACTGTTTATTATATAAAAAATAAAGCAGTTAATTATAAGTAAATAAAAATATTAAAGAAAAAGTGATTTCAGTGCTTTCATACGAGTTTGTTTGAAAATGCAGGGGAAATAAAATCTGTAAACAGTCATTTGTAGAATAATGTTTTTGTTGAATTCCTGTAAATGATATTTACTTCAACAATGTATTGATAAGAATCATACAAATTCGTATAATTTTTTGCTTTTTTATGCAAAAAAGGGTTAATAAAAAAGTGGATGGCTCAACAGTGAGTTTGGGTGCCAAATCGGGCTACCATATACATTAATAGGGCCTGGATTGAGCAAATTAATGGTAAAATCTTCCTCTACCTTTTTAAAAATTTGAAACCACATGAATCATAAATTCTTGCACTCTCATATTTTCCTATGAGTCACATATCTCTTTTCTAGCTGCCTTTCATTCTTTTCCATTTGTAATGTTTGAGACATTTTTATCATCTGACCAAGTGTGAAAAGATTAATAGAAGATAATTTTATTTTGAATTTTGTATTAATTTTTGTCTGAATTTTGTGATTTCAAAACTTACTTCAGCGACTAATCAATATTTATCATCATAATTACTTAAAAATAAAGAAAAAAATACGACACTCTATATTCATAAAGGTATTATTAAAATTAATAGAAAATAAAGATATTATTAAAATTAATAAAAAGAGTACAGTGGTGTAGAAAATTTGTTCAATTTAATTTATAAAAGAAAAATACTAAGCCCTGAACGTCAGCGTGAGCGTGAGCGACAGTGATATAGATTATTGGTAAGACAGTGACAACGCAACACCATATGTGCTTACGATGCTGCGTTTGGGAACTCCGTTGTCAAATCAGTTTTCTCTGACGTTCTCGGCCTGCAGACAGCTCCGTAAGGTTCAAGCGCGCCCCTTCAGATCTTCCATCAAGATGAGTTCAGCAAAAACGGTGGAGCACATTGTCCTGTTCAAGGTCAAGGAGGAGACGGAGGCGTCAAAGGTGAGTGAAATGGTGAACGGACTCGGTTCCCTCCTATCGCTGGACACCGTCCTCCACCTCAGCGTGGGCCCGCTCCTCCGTAACCGATCCTCTTCTTTAACCTTCACTCACATGCTCCACACCCGCTACAAGTCCAAGGAGGATCTCCAAGCCTACTCCGCGCACCCTAGCCACGTCACGGTCGTCAAGGAAAACGTGCTTCCCATCATGGACGACATCATGGCCGTCGATTGGATCGCGGATGGCCTCAGCACCGTCGTTCCGCCGCCGGGCTCCGCGCTTCGTGTCAGCTTCTTAAAATTGAAGGAGGGTGCGGCTGGTGACGAGGTTTTGGGTGTGGTTAGAGGAATTCCTGAGAGTTTCAAGCAGATTAGTGAGTTCAGTGTTGGGGAGAATTTTTCACCGGGGAGAGCCAAGGGTTTCTCAATTGCTTCGCTTGCCGTTTTTGCGGGACCGAGCGAGTTGGAGGCCTTGGATTCGAATCAGGAGTTGGTGAATTACCAGAAGGATAAGGTTAGGGATCAGATCGAGAGTGTGGTCGTTGTTGATTACGTGGTGCCGCCACCTCCTCCTGCTCCGAGTGCGAGCCTTTGATGAGGTTATTGCTTTGCTCTGCAATGTAACTGCCAGTTATATTTATTTGCCTGAATAATGTGTTGATGAGATGGTTATGATTCACTGAATTGGTCACATTTGTTTTTGAGTTTAGACTGTAGTTTACCAATTTGTTCTTTGGTTGCTGTGTCTTTAGCTAGTTTTAGAGACTGATGATAGATTCAACCTAAATCCAATTCCGCTTGTATATGTGGTTATATGATTCTTATATAAAAATAAAGCAGACTGTTCGAGGCGTCTTAGACATTGAATGAAACAGTACCAAGCTTAATTTTAATGTCTAATAACTCTTAATTTTAGTCTATTGCTTGATTTGTTGGTTATTATCTAGTGGAAAATATCATAATGATATAATCTCTACTGTTTAGACTATTATCCCAAACAATTCTCTTGCAAATAATGGTGTATGGATGAGAAGAGGAGCAACATCATACACAGTAACACAGTCAACCCCCTCTTTTCCTTTTCAAACGCCTCATTTTCTCCTCTTCATTATCACCCAAGAATGTCTATACCAAAGGCATATTCACTCCGAGTAGTATCCCAATTCACCTTTAAACATGCTCGGCTAGTGCAACTTTAAAACACACGCATGGCCCATTCACTCCCCCACAAGACTAATCGGATTGAATCCCAATGTGTTCACACCAAGCATATCTCATTGGGTGGGAGGTACCCATTTCCCTTGGACGGTTGGAATTAGCTCTTAAGTGCCGTCATGTCCACACCATATTGTGGGGGCTTTGTTTTTCCCTCTTTGCCTCTTACTAGAGGCCCGATCCGATTATTAGGAAGTGAGTTTAAATTCAACTTATCCTTATTAAATCTACTTGTAAAGTTAGGATTATCCTACTTAAATATTATGTGATGTGGGTTTTCCAACACTAATAATGTCTCCTTGGAGAGTCTTTACGATAACTTAGTATCATACTTGAATCTAGCTTTACCCTTGTCACCTCTGTTCTCTATTGAAAGATTTAGTGTGCATATTCGGGAAGCAAAAATTGCTTGTCATTCTCTGACCTTAACGGTTAAGATTATCAAATCTGAACCTGGTAGTATATACTCACTCATCTGGCGTTATATGTAGAACAAGGTATTATTTTGGCTTACCAATTCATTTAATGCGATCTTGAGATACAAGAAAATGTTAATTGAATGGAGGATGGTTCCTCCTATTTATAAGAACAGTATTCAAAACAGTATGAAATTACGAGAAGAGATAATTGAATAGAAATTAAGAAACAAGATTGCAAAGATGGGGGAATCAATTAGGATTTGAGAGGAAGGTATAGATCATAAGTTATTTAATTTTGTTCTTTAGGGGCTGATGGGCAAGTATTAAAGTAAAGAAAGATACTTGCATATGAAAACGTACCTATCACGGTTTATAGAATATAACACATCGTATAATGCTGAGAAAAGGGCTATGAAAAACTTTGGAAAGGAAAAGTATTCACTTCCAAGGTATTTTTACATGGCTTATTTTTGGGCAGTTCATGTTATGACTTAAGCATCCAAAATAGGACCCTAAGTAGGAGAGTCTTATGACTTAACTACTACATTAAACTTTTTATTCTACTCCATTTGAGATTCATAACATTGTCATCTCCTCTAAGAGCCAATGTTCATTGAGCCTTCACTCTATTAACACTAACTCTATGATAGTCTTTCCCGCTTACATTAACGGTTTCACTCACCCATCGGTGTGTAGTACATTAAACCTTGATAACCTATAGGTAACATTTTCTTTAGCTTTATTCTCAACGAAAGTACCAATTATCATGACTTAGACATAAGAGAAGGGAGTGATCCAAAAGGTTAATTTGTTAAGTGAGAGAGTCTCGTGGCTTAACTACCGTATTCTTCTTCTTATTATGATATATGAGACTCATAACAATACAAGACATATATGATGGGGTAATTACTAATGTGTGAATTCATGGAGAGGAGCCAAAAGATTTCACTGTAGTGACAAGTTTATATATTAAGGTTCGGCCTTCGTTCTTTAATTGTTTTTATCTAATATTGGATGTGCTTGCTAGTGATATAAAAAAGATTATTCCTAGATGCTTGCTTTGTATGAATGTTATAGTTTTCATTGATCTGAAGAGGTTAGCATTAAATTTAAACAGGAGTAAGATATTGTATATCAATGTATTTAAGGAAGAAACGAGGAAAATGATTTGGAGTTAAAAATGATATTGTAAAATGGGTTTGTAAGTATTTGGATTTAGCGATTATTACTCCTTTTTAAGAGATTATGATATTATTGGAATTTAACTTAAAAAATTAAGTCTAACGTTGAAACTTTTTCTTTCTTAAATTTTGTCCAAATTAATTATAGCTGTTAAACAGCTAAAATATTTGTCCTAATTCAATCATTCATTTGAAAATCTCAGTATTTTTAATATTGATTTAATTTTTTTTCATCTTATTCCATTATAAGAATATGTATTATTATCGAACACTCTAGTCAATTAACTTTAACTTTAATTATACTAATAAATGTTTTGTAATTTTTATTCTTTATTATATCATAAAACTATTGGTCTTTTTATACAATTTTTTGGTTAAATTATTGGTTATCAGTGTCAAACTCTAATAGTTAGATATTCGTTACATGAAAATGATTAAATATTTTTAAAGATATTACTTTTAATCTTAATTACTTCAATATATTACCTTTTATTTTTAGTCTTGTTAAAAATGCTATTTTTGTTTTTGATCTTTATAGTTATATTATCTTTTATTTTAGTTCATACATGTTATTTTTTTATTTAGTGCATACAAATATTTTATTTTTTTAATTTTAGTTTCTAGTAGTATTATATGCTAATTTGTCATTTTGATGTTGGGAATATTATTGATTAGTCAATTTTATCAATGGTATATGATGATATTATGAATGTCAGTAGAGAAAATTTAACGACATAAATAAAAAGTAACTAAAAAAATCTGCATTCACACAATGAAAGAAACACCAACCCCATATAATTCATCAGTGTCATTATTGGTATTTTAATAATTTGACACTTCTTTAACCAAAATCATTTATACCACATCAAAATTATATAAAACTAAAAAGAAACTGATATAAGAAACAACGTAAAATAGAAACAACTACTTAATCTAAAGTTAGGAAAAATGAAAATAAATCTCTTATTGATGTACGTACGATTTCTATGTTATTTATATACAAATTTTGAATCATTTTTATGTAGTGAAATTAAAACTTTTTATTTGATTTTATAATGCTTTTTAAAAAAATATAAATGTTGAAATACAATCTTTTTATACGAAGAAATTATGTTTTAAAGAAAAAAGTTATCTATTATCTTTAATTATTTAAAGATTTATCTATTTTTATAATTTTCAAATAAATTTCCCATTGATCGGTAGAAAAATACCCTCCTCTATAGCAATTTTGCATATTGCCTTGTCACACATGTACTGGTGCTTGATTTTGCCTGCACATTAACCACTAAAATTGATCAGAGGCAAAAATAAATCACTTCTGCTAATAAAATAATGGATCACTAACTTTTATGATTAATATGATTAAGCTACTAATCAGGTTCATGCAGTTAAAAATCTATTAAAATAGGATAAATATGGTGATTATGCCTTAGACATTATAAATATTTTTATTATCTAAATTATTTTTTATATGATTTCACTAAGGAGTGTTTTTACAAACATACTCACTTATTATTTTAAAGCATAAAGGATACCTCTCAAACAAATATACTTATTATAAGAACAATTTTTTTGATAAAAAAATTTATGTAACTTTTTTTTTACCTTCCCATGTAGTTTGAGTTTTGACTAAGTATAAAATAAATAAATAAATTTAAATGACTTTAAATTTGCAATTTTTGTAATCCTTCAATAAATTTTTTTCCCATTCTAGTTCATGTAGAAATTTTATTTGTATACTGACATTAGTAAAGACGAATTATATAATAATTGAGGAAATGTCAATTAAGTGACACATCAACAAGTGAGCAGGACTAACATATATATTTTTTCCTAATAATTTTTTATATTTTATTTTTGTTTTCAATTTTAATCCTTTATAAATTTTTTATTTTTATTTTGAGACGTGTTAGTTAACATTTTTTAAGTGATAAGTTGTTTACTACATATATTAATAACTAAAGATAACTAACACATACAAAGCCATTCCCTTCAGTTTTTTTTTTTAATTTCTTTTACTATCTTTTATTCAACAGGTGTGATTATAACTCTAACATCCCTAATTTATATCCATATTTCGAATATCTAATTAACATATAAATATATATTACTATTTAATATTGTATCTTAAAATATATCTTTCTTTCTAGGGATTTTAATATATACGCAAAGGTTTAAAATAAAATTTTCAAAATAATGCTCATTGAGACTTGTAACTTCATATGCTCATGCTCATGTGTAAATTAACATGATCATCATTGATTAAAAAAAACAAACACAAAACAAAGTACACTAACTATTTTTAAGAATTCTAATATAAATTTGATTTTTAATAACAAGTATAATCCATCAAATTCTCATAATTTGCACAAAATCATCAGGTGTCTATCACATTCATCATCCACATTACTTCTGTCAGATTTCTACTAACTCACATACTCAGACACTTGAATCTACTTCCAAAAACTCGTGTATTGAAATTAGCATGCAGATACTTGCACATGTCTTACTACTCACAGTGAATCCACACAGTCATGCGCATAATCATCTCAATATCCCATCATCTCATATGACAAGGTAAATTCATTTGATATGTTCTAATCAATTCTTTCAAACCTCAGAGTCAGCCAAATGAACCTCCTTCGACTCTCACCAACTAAATAACTTCATCTATATGATTCCATTATATCAGTAGAGTCAGGATCGTCCCATTCACAAGATACTCACAAATCAATACACCTTAATAACAATCTCAACACGGTATTTCTTTTCCTGAAAATAATATGTCTTGATCACACTTTCACCTCACCGCACACTTCATTTAACACATCAATACACCATTCAATCTTATTATAATTTAAACTTTCTAAACAATCCAAATATATCACAAAATTCACTTAAACACGTAACTAATTTTCTTTTAATCATATTTTTAAATAAAAAAATAGAATTTCCACTTGAAAATAATAAGAAATAATAAACTAGGTTTTCAAAAGAAAAATAAAAAAAAAATTAAGTTTTTTTTAACTAGCTTGAGCGAAATTTTACTCGTTTGGGCGAGACCCATTCTCCAAGCGAAAATTCTCTTGCTTTAGTGAGGTTCAACCTGAGAACACCTAGAATTCATCCGAGATCTCGCCTAAATGAGATTCCTTTTCGCTTGGATGAAAACAGACCCGAGAACACCCCATTTTTCATACTATTCTCACTTGAGCGAGATATGCAGAAAAATTTGCATAATCCTGTTATATTGCTCTTGTTATATTGCTAAACCAAATTGTTATTGAACTCATAATTTTAATAATCTACACATTAAAAATGACAATTCTTACTTATATATGCTTTCTAAATAAAATAACCAATTATCATCAAACATCAGATTTTAAGTAATTCAACAAAGTGTTCAAATACAATTTAACTCATTTATATTACCATTCAAACACTTTCAATTCTCAATCACAAACACTTTCAATAACTTATTCACCTTAAAATCAATATATAATATTCAAAATCAACCATTTCGGTCAATATATTACTTTACTCTTAAAAGAGATAATCCTGTAAGCAAAAATTGGAATTGGGGACCACGTCACCCCCACATCCAAATCTTTTAACCTAGGGTTTTATTGAAAAGAATAAGACTAGCTTCATTTACCTGAACTTGAGTGGATGCTCACTAAGAGTTCCAAATCTACCAAAAGCTTAAAGGTAATTAACCTTCACCACATAGTTACGATAAAAAAATATAACTATATCACTAGGATCCGGGGCTAACAGATATTAATCCAGGAGTTAAAAGAGTCACATGCAAAGCATAGACAGAGACAAACCTAACAAGTTTAAAAATTGACTCAAAGAGAAGAGCAAAATGAATTTACTCTATCAAAGGTTCTGATTGGATAGTAGTTTTGGAGTCTAATGGCAGACTCTGATCATCAAACTGATGAGCGAGGAGATAAGAATCTTAGAGATAAGGGAGAGAAAAAGAAAAATAAAACTTCTAAATAGATGTAGTTCTTTTAAAATAAAACTACTGAATTTTCTATTTATATGCTCTTTTCATTTTAATAATAAAATATTCAAAGTGTCATTTGAAATATACTACTTCTACTCTAAAATTATTTTCTAGATTCTTACGATAACTAAAACATATATTTTTTTGAAGTTTTTTTTGTTTAAAAAAAATAATCAATGTAATTATTTTCAGTAATACTAATTTGACGCTAAAACTCAAACAAGATTTAGTATCACACAGAAAACAAGTTTCCTCATCAATCTTCATGTCTGTCGGATTCACACTTGAATATTGAAAATTTAAAGAAGCAATGGATACACATTTTAAATGAGGGAAACCACATTATTTGAGTAAATTTATTTTTTTAAAGTTAAAACACACATGTATATATATATATTAATATTATTAATTATTTTAATAATAATGTAAATAAAAATATTAATATTATTAAAAATGTTAATAAAAATAATAATATTAATAATAAATTTACTACCGATACAAATTCATGAGTAATGTTTCAGAATAATGCAAAAAATTACCTAAAGATTCATTTGGATGATAATATATAGATAATCAGATTCATAGATAATAATCTATAAATAATATTAAATTTATACAGATTTAGATAATATCCGTTAATAAATCTATTTTTTAGTGAGTTACACCACAAGATAGAAATTTTAAAAAATTATTATTTTTAAAAACAAATCAAGTTCATATGTCTAAATAAAAAAAATATAAATATATAAAATCAAACTCAAAATCATTCTTCAATTAATATTTTCACATCAATAACTTCACTTTTATAACTTATTCTTTTAAAGATCCAAACAAAATTTAAACAAAGTCTACGATAGTTGGATCCTGAAAAGGAAGTTTGATTGGAAGAAATACTTTTGTTTTTGTTCTATTGTGAGTGGCCTTTGTTTCTTGAATAGAGCTTGAAAATGTAATAAGCATCTTCTACATCTACCATTCAATTCTACTGAGCTCAAGTAACACATATTGCACAACAATCCAATATTTTTCCACTTTCTAATATCATTTATAACTATATTTTTCTCAGTTGTCCTTTAAATTTTATTATATTTGCAATTTAGGACAGTAGAGCCTGAATGTGTACTTGGATGTTTCCTAAGAACCATTCTTCTCATTTCCTTTCCCCAGTTTTTTTGGATGGAACTCCTTATTTAGTAAATATTTGGTATGACGTCAAACTGCATATATTCTTTTAGTATTTTATTTTATTTATATATTGTTATACATTTATAAAAAAAAGTAATGTCTATGCTAGTATAAATAGTATAGTTTAGATATATTTTTAATTTTTTATTACAACATCTAATAGTAAGATTTGAAGATAAATAAATCTTTAAACGTACAAACAGCATTTAATGTGACTTATTATATTCGTACAAGTGATGGATTTTATATATTTAGTTAAAAGTTGACTTAATCTAACCAAAAATATTAAAGAGCAATGATACATCGACAACTTGCTCCACTATACAACTTTTCATTTATGATATAAAAAAAAGGGTATTTTTATCATTTCATACAAAAGTTGAAATTTGAAATAAAGAAAGAGAGTTGTATACTGGAGAATGTTGTCATTGTATCATTTTCCAATATTAAATAAGGTTAATGTTAATAATAATAACATAATTATTATTTAATTTACTTTATTTTTTATTAATTAGACGTATATTTACAAAATGTTAAAATATTTAATTCTTCACATATTATATAGTATAGTTTGTCTTTTAAAAAACTTATAAAAAACTAAGAAAAAGTTGTTTTGATATTAAAATTTTGGTAAAAAGATTCAAAGTATGTGAATAGTCACTACAAGAAAAGAAAATCATGAAATAGAAAGAAATATTATAGACAAAAAATAATTAGTTGATATAGTTACTAAATTAGAGATCATTTTAAAGACTAAAAAAATGTTTGGGTTTCTAAATTAGTTTATATGATTTTTAAATTAGTATCTAATCACTACAAGAAAATCATGAGATAGAAACCAATCTTTAGAGACCGAAATAATTAGTTGCAATAGTAACTAAATTAGAGACCATTTTATAAACTAAAAAAAAATTGGTTTCTAAATTAGTTTTTATTATTGTTAAATAATTTCTAAATTGATATTTAATTAGCAACCAAGGTTTTAGATAGACCAAATTTAGAAACTAAATAATTGGTAGTTAAAACCTTGGTTGCTAATTAGATACCAATTTACAAACTATTTAACAATAATAGAAACTAATTTAGAAACCAAATTTTTGTTTAGTTTATAAAATGGTCTTTAATTTAGTTACTATTGCAACTAATTATTTTGTTTTCTAAAAATTGGTTTCTATTTCATGATTTTCTTGTAGTGAATTAGCAATCCAAGTTTTTTTACCAAATTTAGAATCTAAATAATTTTTAGTTAAAACCTTGGTAGGTAATTAGATACCAACTTAAAAACCATTTAACAATAATAAAAACTAATTTAGAAACCAAACAAAATTTTAATTTATAAATTGATCTCTAATTTAATTACTATAATAACTAATTATTATTTTTATCTAAAATTAATTAATTAAATTATTTCTTTTAGTGAGTTACATAGAT
Organism: Phaseolus vulgaris; assembly: GCF_051622355.1. Taxonomy (NCBI): domain Eukaryota; kingdom Viridiplantae; phylum Streptophyta; class Magnoliopsida; order Fabales; family Fabaceae; genus Phaseolus; species Phaseolus vulgaris. The sequence goes on along the minus strand of NC_143500.1, from coordinate 34,909,480 downwards.
TGAATCCAATCCGATTAAAGATAAATTAAGATGGACTGATCTTATAAACCAAATGAAAATTTTGACCCATAATGTAATGTGAATAAAAGTTAATTTAGTTTCGAGTGCAACAGAAAAAGGGAAGAAAATGTGAGGAAAAATAAATGTGAGAGGGACATGCACAGAATTCTGGAGCTGGCTGCTGCAACAAACTTTCCAACCCTAAGAGCTTGGTGAGAAAGTCAGTTTGAGAGACCTAATTAGGTAACAACAAAACTCTTCATAACTTCCAATCATTTTTCCTTTTCTTTTAATCATATTTAATTACTTGATTCAACTTTTATCTTTTATACTAAAAAAAATCATTAAAAAAATTAATTTTAAATATTAAAATAATTAGTTATTATTTAAATAAATTAAAAATTGTTTTATAAATTAAAAAAATTAGTAATATATAAAAGAATTTTTATTATTAATAAAAATTTATAAAATAGTTTTTAAACTTGTATTTAACTATTACTTATTAAAGTTTTAGTTATTTATTTTTCTATATTTTAAATTAGTTTTTATTAATCTTTTAAAAATTAATTTATAATTTAAAATATTAGTGATTACAATTTTTATAATTATTTTTTTATATTAATTTAAAAATTATTTTTATTAATAATAAAAACTATTTTATATATTAATAATTTTTATTTTTAAAATAATATTTAATTTAATAATTAATTATATTTTGTTTTTAAATTCGATTGTTATTTAATAAAAAAATTTAGTGTGAGAGTTGATAAAATCTCTGCTAGAAAGTTAATTAAAAGCAGAGAAAAGTGCAGACTTTTTGACAATATGAAACACAACAATTCTACGAAGATAGATTGTTTCATGCATCAAAACGCGGGAATTAAGTCAAACTGAAGGTCTATGAACACTATCTGAAAAAAAAAAACCCTACTTTTTAGGTGTTTGACCACTTTATAGTTCCATCACAATACTCTTCTTTGTGAAGTATTTTCAGTTGTTTGTTATAATTTTTCACTAGTTAAAAAAAATGTTTTATCTTATTCACTCTATATGTGTATATTAAGTAAAATAAGTTAACTTTAATATATATATTTACTAACTTTTAAGACACTATTTCAAATAATACTTTCAAAAATTAATTTCTAACTTTGAACTTTTTTATATCACTTAAACCCTTAAATATTTATTACATTTTTATATCACGTATAATTTTATTATCTTTATATTACTTTTCGATCTTTTTATTACTCATATATATACGTATTTAACTATCAAACTATTTCTTTTATTACTTTATAATTATACTTCTGATACTAATTAATAATCATAAATGATAATTTTATTTTACTTATTTTTTAGTTGTAACTTTTTTTTATATTACATTGATTATTTCCATTTATACTATACTTAATTGCATTATTAATTTTATTATATATATATATATATATTTTTTTTTTCACAAGATAAAAGTACCACATCTACTCGAGTATATGTTATTTTTATTTTATATTAAACTTGATTGGTAGTATTTTAATGTATGCTATATAATATAAGATTAATAATAGAATACATAATAATAAAATTACTACTACAAGAAAAAAAAAAGGTTTTAACGGAGATTATTTAATGGAAGTTGATATAACCTATGAATTGATTTAATTAACTGAGGTATTTTAACATTCGTTTAGTTTCAAAGGTTATTCAAAAACCTTAGCAAAATAATGAAGGTTTTTTAACCTTTGTTAAATTTCAAAAGTTTATTCTAAAACCTTAACAAGGTTTTTTTAATTTTCATTAAATTTCAAAAGTTTTTTCTAAAATTTCATCAAAATAACGGAGATTTTTTTAACCTTTGTTAAATTCCAAAGATTTATTGTAGAACTTCCATAAAACATTCTAGATTTTTCAAACTTCAAAAATAAATATAATTCTATTTATTTATAAACAAATAATTAAAAATTACATAGTTTAATATATTTTATAACTAAATTCTCTAAAATTTTGAAAATGTAACTTTACATTACAAATAAGTTTTCTAATGTTTCAAAAATTTATTTTAAAAACTCATCAAAATAACCTTAGATAATAATAAGTATATCAACAACTAATCTTGGATAATAAATATTTCAATAGTATTTGCATATTCTTTATGATTGATGGTAGTTGGTTTATATAATCCCTATGTTTTTTTGTTACTAGCTCATACTTCAAACAACTTGACTTATTTTGTTTACTTTTGATGTACGTATATTTTATGTGCAACTTTAGTTTTAGTTATAATTGTTAATATTTAATTTTCATAATTTTGAAATATTTTAAATTAAGGTCTTTATTTTAAAATGCATCTAATAATTCACTGTAAAAGTGAGAAGTGATAAAGTTAATTTCTCATTGCAATATACGTTCTTGCAATCTTTAGCTAAGAACACACATGACTTTGAAGCCCACTTCTAATAGATAATGCAATTATTTAGGATATATAAAGCAGTAATAAACACCAGTTGTTGTCGAGTTAGGTAATAGTAACTTGTGACCCATGTTGGAGCAGTAAGGTGATGGAAGAAACAATATTGGAGTAAGAAGAAGAAAATGTCTTATTTAATGTGTTTTCTCCTTAGATATAATAGACATAAGTATGACTGAATTGTGATTCCTTGTTAGAACTGTCGTCGACAACCATTGAGCTTGTGCTGGAGAACAATGTGTCTACGGTGAAAGAGAGAAATTAGGAGGATCATTAGAGATAATGGAAATTGGGGCTGGAGTTATTTCAAACGACAAGTCATTTTAAGAAAATTTCGAAACCCATAGTATTTTACAGAGGTTCTTAAACTCATGGTATTTAACAGGGGTTCTTAAAGGCTTTTCCTGAGGTTTAAAAAAACCTCAGGGAACACATTTCTCATAAATGATTTAACGGGGGAAACTACAACTTTGAATAAATGACTCAATAAAGATTTTAACACTGGATAATGTAAAAATAAACTTTCATTAAAACTAAATGTAATAAAAATAATTTAGTTGTAAATAAACAATTAAAATATACAAATTTTAAATATATTTTATCAAAAAATAAAATTAAAAAATATATTAAAATATCATATAAGTATATCTATTTTAGTCATTTTAAATTTGTAAAAAAAAAAAATTATATATAAGCTATTTCAACATATAATTTATATTAAACGCTTAAAATTTAAGAAGTTAGTTAAATAACTTTTAACTTTCAATTGTAAACTAACATTTTAATTTTCAACTATTTTTTCAGCTGGAAAGCAGAGACATATTAAAAATTTAACAAAATTATAAGATAAAAGGTGATAAGATTTTAAAGAAAATTAATCTTCTCTCGTATCATTTATCTATAATATTTTAGGGTCATGGATGTCACCAATCTTTATTTATATATGATAAGTTATAATTATCCAGTTATTTAATTAAATACTGGCAACTACATAATCAGCTCATTTTCAGTGATGATTAACGTCTAACAGAATGTTGGATGGTTTCTTGATGAATTCTTATCTTCTTTGTCTATGTGGTGTTGTTACTGTACACATTTTGGTTGATGAATTTCTTATGTTAAATTATATAAAGCTATTAAGAAGAAAGAGAATGGTTTCAAAATATAAAATCTAATTAGGTTTATTCAATCAATTAATTATGTCACATAATAATTAATTATATCATATAATAACTGATATATATATATAAATTTTTTAATAACTAATTAACTCATATAATAACTAATAATATCATATGATAACTGATATATTCTCTAATACTCCTCTCAAGTTGGAAACTGCAAATCAAGAACTCCCAACTTACTGCATACAAACTCAAATTGCTCTCTGCCAAGTGTTTTTGTAAAAATGTTTGCCAATTGCATATTTGTAGAAACATAACATGGAGGAATCTCACTTGCTTGAGTTTTTCCTAAATTATGTGACAATCAATCTCAATGTGTTTTGTACGTTCGTGAAAAACTGGATTAGCTACAATATGTAAAACTGCTTGATTATCACAAAATAACGAAGCCGGTTTGTACAATTCAACCTTCAAATCCTAAAGTATATATCTCAACCAAGCCAATTCCAGGCAAGTATTTTTCCATTGCTCTATATTCTGCTTTTGCCGACGAACGTGATACATTTGTTTGTTTCTTCGATTTCCAAGAGATAAGTGATGATCCGAGAAAAACACAGTAACCAGAATCAGAATGCCTTGTAGTATGACATCCTCCCCAATCCGAATTACAATATGCATTAAGAGTTAAGTTATTTTCAGATGGTAGAAAAAGACCTTGACGTGCCGTCCCTTTAATATATCTAAGAACCCGCAACGCTGCCCAATGAGGCTTTCGGGTGTGTTCATGAATTGACTAAGGGTACGTATTGAATATACTATGTCAGGTATGGTAACTGTCAAGTATATTAATCTTCCAACCACTCACCGATACTTGTTCGAATGATGAAGTATTTCACCATCTTCATTTGTCAGTTTCAAGTTTTGCTCCATTGGAAATTTTTTTGGCTTCACACCTGACAATCCTCTGTCTTGTAAAATATCCAATGCATATTTTCTTTGAGACATAAAGATCCCTCTTTTGGAACGAGAGAATTCTATCCCCATAAAATATTTCAATTTACTGAGCATTACAAGAAAATCATGAAATATAAACTATTTTTTAGTGACAAAAAATAATTAGTTGTTATAGTGACTAAATTAGAGACCATTTTAGAGACTAAATTTTTTTTGGTTTCTAAATTAGTTTCTATTATTGTTAAATGGTTTCTAAATTGGTATCTAATTAGCAACCAAGGTTTTTGCTACCAAATTTAGAAACTAAATAATTAGGACCTTGGTTGCTAATTAGATATCAATTTAGAAACCATTTAACAATAATAAAAACTAATTTGGAAACCAAGTTTTTTTTAGTTTCTAGCAACTAATTTTCTTTTTTGTTTCTAAAATTGGTTTCTATTTCATGTTTTTCTTGTAGTGGAGGTCTTTAATAAGAAAATGTTTAAGCATATGACTTTTGAGTAGCTTGATTTCATGTAAATCATTACTAGTCAAAATGATGTTGTTAACGTAAATGAGAATAACAGTAAAAAATTTTACCTTGAGATTTGGTAAAAATTGAATAATCCACCTTTAATTGTATGTAACTAGCAGATTTAACAGTAGCTGCAAAAGTTGAGAACAAATTTCGTGATGCTTGTTTTAAACCATAAATAGATTTGTGAAGTCGACATACCAGATTCTCCCCCTGTCGGCGAAGACCAAGAGGTGGAGTCATATACACCTCTTCTTATAATATCCCATGAAAGATGCATTGTACACATCAAGTTGATGGGTATACCAGTTGTGGGAAGCAACAACAGTTAATAAACAACGAAGAGTGGTGAGCTTGGGAGTAGGAGAAAAAGTTTCACTATAGTTTATACCTTCAACCTGAGTGAAGCCCTTGACGACCAAACGAGCTTTATATCGTTCAATGGTCCCATCAAAATTATACTTGATTTTATATACCAGCGACAACCAATTGGTTTATGCCCCGGTGGAAGAGAAAGCATTTGCCATGTGTTGTTGCGTTCTAGAGCTTGACGTTCAACAGACATGGCTTGACACCAAAGTGGATCACAATCAACTTGCTCGAAGGAAGATGGTTCTTTTTGTACTGTTAAGAGGGCTATAAAGGCACGGTGATGAGGAGAAAAACGAAAATCAAACAAATGAGAAGAAAGGGCATGCCTTGTACCTTTACGAGAACTTGATTGCATCGAAGAATTATTAACGTGGGAATATATGTCGTAGTATTTTTGCCATGCAGGAGGTTGAATATGACGAGTGGAATGATGGAGAGGAGGTTGATCTAGGGTCGAAATTGGTGACGGATTAGAGGGTTCTAACGTCGCAGAAGGTGAGGAAGGAGACAGATTGGGCAATGGAGAATGAGATGAGGATGGTATGGTTGTTTCTGGGATGAGGATTCTGGAATATCGACATCAGAGAAAGGTATAAGTGATTCGGGATTGTGATCAAGTAAGGAAAGCGTGGAATTGGGAGAAAAATCAGGAGAGGATATCAGTTGAATCGATGTATTGAAGGAAATGTTGTGAGGTAGAGGAAAATATGGTGATGAATTTTAAGGAAACTGAAAAGATTTGGAATGAAAAGGGAAAATATTTTCTTGAAAATATACGTCACGGCTGATAGATAATTTTTTGGTTTGTTAATAAAAAAATTTATACCCCTTTGGCCATGGATACCCTATGAAGACATAAATAGATGCACGATGGTCAAATTTTTGTTGAGGGTGAACATTGGTCGCGTAACATTCACAACCAAAGACCCATAAATATGTAAGAGAAGGAGGGCGGTTATATAAGACCTCAAATGGAGATTTGTTGGATAACAATGGTGTTGGACTTTGGTTTATGAAGTAAACTGCAATTAAGACACATTCCCCCCAGAATTCAAGTGAGACATTTGATTGAAACATGAGAGAACAAACAACATTCAAAATGTGTCAATGTTTTCGTTCAACAACTCCATTTTGTTGTGGAGCGTGAATGCAAGAATTTTGGAGCTCAATTCCTTTATTTTGAAGAAAACTACGAAGAAGAATAAATTTTGTGCCATTATCCACTCTTATTGTTCGAGCATTTATTTGAAATTGATTTTTGACGAATTGTATGAAATTAGTCAATAATAATTGTGTCTCTAATTTATGATGCATGAGAAAAATCCATGTGCAACGAGAAAAATCGTCAACAATTGTAAGAAAGTAATGAAAACCAATGTGTGTAGGAATTTTATGAGGACCTCAGATATCACAATGTAAAAGTGAAAAAGAAAATTTTGTGGTTATCGAGCTTTTGGGAAAAGGCAGGCGTGTCTGTGATACAAAATACAAAATTCAAGAAAGAATAGAATGCAACAATTTAGGTCTTTTGTGAGTTTGCTGACTGAAATCAAGTTCAAGTTAAAAGATGGGACACATAGGACATTTTGAAGTGAGTTTGGGATTAAAAAAAATGGTACCAGTGTGTGTGACTTGTGTCGTAGCACCATTCGGTAAATTGACACTTGTAATATTGGAATATTTGGGTTCAGTTAAAAGAGACATGTGGGAAACAATGTGATCCATGATGCCGATATCCAAAATCCAAGAACTTGCGCTACTAGAATTAACCAACACAACAGTTGATGGAATCAAACCTGCGACATTTAGCATTACCAAAATTATTTTGATTTAATGCATTGATTGCTTGAACCAAATTTTGAATTTGCTCCGCGGTGAATTCTTGTGCTACACTAGATGAAGTTGAATCAGATACTTCTTGGGATTCTATCATGTTTGTTGTGGGTTGATAGTTGATGCCATTTGATTTGATAGGAACCAAGACATGGTCTGGTTGATCTGAATGATGAATATAGAATGGGTGTGAGGGATCAATGGTTTTGATATCTGATTTAGAACCCTTCGAATTGTCTGCGTTGGCAATATGAGTGTTTTTAGAAAGTATGAAAATTTTGATAATCAAGAGCACCAAGATCGTGTCCTGATACCATGTCAAGAATAAAAAGATTGGTTTCAAATTGGATGATTTCTCATTGAAGGAGTGTAGTATATATATATACAAATAAAATTGTAACTACTGAACAAAAATATAAAACCTAATTATGTCTATTCAATCAAATAATTATGTCACATAATAACTAATTATATCATATGATAACTGATATATAATTTTCTTAATAACAAATTAAGTCATATAACGACTAATAATATCATATGATAACTTATATATTCCTTAATAAAAACATATAAGGACTAATAATATCATATGATAACTTATATATTCTTTAATAAAAACAATTATAAGTTAGTACAATGTTTTTTTATATAAGTTTCATGATATTAAAAATTTTGTTTTGAGGAAACTCATCTAACCGTTCTTAGTCTTGGGAGTTTATATGAAGAAATTTTTTGTAAAAGGATTGAGATATCCTTTAAATATCCTTATTTATTCATTTTATTTTTTTTATTGACAATTAAAAAATAAATAAATGAGAGTACTTATTTTATGAATATTCTAACCTTATTACAAAAGTTATCTTAAGAATCCAACCTGTCTGTTTCAACAATAAAAATCAGGACACAGAAAAACAAATGGACCTACTAAACACCTGAGAAGGACCAAACTCAACCATATAAAGTGATAAAAAAAAAAAAGCATCTAAATATAAACAAACTTAATAACGAAAAAAGATAACATCAACATATTACATAATGGAGGCTCACTTGGCTGATAAAAAAAAATATCGTCTAAAAGAATACTCTATTTTTCTAGTAAAATATTATTTTATGAGAGAATAAATTATCCTGTTCTAATTAATAATTAGTGACACAAATCATATCAACATTTTTTAAGTTAGTATTGTTTAATTTTATAAATTGAGCACAATTAATCAAAAGTTTAAAATGTAGCAATAGTAAAATAATTATTTATTATATTTTTATTGGCAAAAAAGTATAGTTACTTTGATATATACAACTTTAACTAAATAAGGCTAATAGACATCTTCACTCAAAAGCATAAAAAAACACTTAAAAAAAATATAAGATTAATAATAATATAATATAATATAATACAATTAACATGCTTAAATAAAATCAATAATAGATAATACTTTTCATCCCAAATTATTTGTAATTTTAGTATTTTTTTAATTTGTTCAAAAATAATTTATTCTGTAGTTTATAAAGTATTATCAATTTTATTCACAATTTATCTTTACATAAATCACTTACATACTGAATAAGTGAAATAAAAAATACATTTATTAAAAAAAACTATTTTAGTAAAATTAATTTAAAATATATATATATATATATATATATACTACAAGAAATTCATTAAATAACAACTAAATTTAGAGATAAAAAATAATTAGTCACAATATTAACTAAATTAGATACTATTTTATAGACTTAAAAATCATTTATATATAAAATAATTTTTATTATTAATAATAATTTATAAAATAATTTTTAAATTGATATCTAAATTAGCTATCAAAATTTTAACTACTAAAATTTTATATTTTAAATTGATCTCAATTAGTGTTTTAGAGCCTCATTTAGAATCTAAAATATTAGTAGTTAAAACCTTGATAATTAATGGTTAAATGTCAATTTAAAAACTACTTTATAAATTTTTGTTAATATTAGAACTACTTTATATACCAATAATTTTTTTAATCTTTTAAAATGATATTTAATTTAATAATAATTAATTATTTATGAGAAATGTCTATTATATTTTTATGTAATCTCAGAAGAGTAGCAGAGTCTCTGGATATGTTAAATACATGCATGCAATCAATGATTTGGAGGAATCATTTGGTCCAAAATTCTAAGATTGGTCCGTTTTGAGAGGACAAATGAGATCAAATGCACATATGCAACGTGAATGACGTGTAATCTTCTGTCACTTACTTTCTTACTCAGTTGCAAGATTGAGATCATATAAAAGTTGGACCACACCAAAAAGATAATAATAAAGTAATTGCTGTATAAGTATCCACACTGCCAAAATTTCAAAGTTAGATAGAAGAGCACCACACACAAGGAGAGAGAAAGAGAAAGAGAGAAAGATGGGGAGAAGCCCTTGTTGTTCAAAGGAGGGTTTGAATAGAGGTGCTTGGACAGCTCATGAAGACAAAATCCTCAGAGAATACATTAGGGTCCATGGGGAAGGAAGATGGAGAAACCTTCCCAAAAGAGCAGGTTCCTTCTTTACCTTAATCACAACACAATCATAAATCTCATCTTTGCTTCTTTCCCTCATGCTATAATTTAGTTTTTAAATAGTGAATACTTACATGCATGCAGGTTTGAAAAGATGTGGGAAAAGTTGCAGACTTCGATGGCTCAATTATCTCAGACCTGATATTAAGAGAGGCAATATAACCTCAGATGAAGAAGAGCTCATTATCAGACTCCACAAACTCCTGGGAAACAGGTCTCCATTTCCCTATCTTAATTTATTACCTTAACTTCTTCCTTCTTACAATAATGTTAGGTAAATCGGTTACCTACATTAATGAATTTAAATTATTCAAAATTAAAGAATTTTAATATATATAGAATGTATATTTTTTTCAAAGCCTGCAATTAATTTCAGTTTATAATAAATAAAATATATTAAAATAAGTGTGTCTAGGGAGAGTGTCATAGTAACACTACTCTCATTCTAAATCCTTCCACACATCTTTCTACTAATTTTCAATGTGTTTTACTAAGACAATAAAGAAAATATAGGGAGATTTATAAGAAAACTGGTTGGACAGTACAACATTATCACTATTCTTAAGGAAATATTTGAAGGAAACTCAAAAATGTTGATGAGAGAGAAAGTAATAGTTAATGAATATGATCTGATAAAAATGAAATGTTTAGAAGGTGTCCACTGAAAAAGATGTTTGCATATAAAGATGCTTCATTTTATTGTGGTACATATGAGAGAGATTGAGGAGAAGGGTGTTGGACATAAATAGTAAGATGTTGATTGAATGTGTGATTTTGTGTGTAGATGGTCTTTAATAGCAGGGAGGCTTCCAGGACGAACAGACAATGAAATAAATAATTATTGGAACACCAATTTAGGTAAAAAGGTGAAAGATGGTCACAAAACCTCAACCACTTGTCGTAGACCAAGCAATGAAAACAGCACACAGAATCCAATGTCTCTTCCTAAAGATTCCCACCTCGTCCGTACAAAAGCCACCAAGTGCACTAAGGTGTTTTTCCCTCACCCATCAATGCTGCAACTGCCCAACAAGTCCGAGGAAGAAGAAGAACATGAAGAAGAAGAAGAAGAAAGGATTGTGGATGCTGTAGTAAGTGACCAAATGGAACTCACTACGAACAACAATGGGTTCCTGTCGTTTCCCAATGAAGAAAAAGAGCTCTCAACAGACATGCTCACAGATTTCAACGTGGGGGATATCTGCTTGTCTGATCTTCTGGACTCCGATTTCTCCAATATCTACAACTTCACCTGTACTACCAACGCTGTTCACAACAACAACAACGACAACCAGTTATTCTCTCCTTGTTCCGACCAACCTTATCCCGTGTGCTCTGATGAACTTCTCAAGAACTGGAAGCAAAGCAATTTTGCAGACGAAACCAATGCTTCAAACAACCTTCATTCTTTCATTTCGTTCCTCGAGACCAGCGAGGAAAGAGTAGGACAATCATAATAATGGCTTCAAAGTTGTCCATTTCTTCTAATACATGCATTCCCCAATAAAATCCACCACTTCAGGTTGGTGTCTGTTAGGAAATAAATAAAGAGGTCCATGTATTAAGCTCCTATTATCATACTAATCAAAGTCATTACTTTCTAGTAACTATTTTCAAAATTCTTTTTAGAATACTATTTAAATTGTTTCACCGTATATAATACTATAACATTTTGAATCAAAACTAAATTTAACAAACTTTATTTAACGAAGAGATTAGCATGGTCGAAAAAGGATACATCTACCCGAATCTCCTCATGTTTATCACTCCGCAATTTAAGTAATTTGAGAACAAAGAAAATTACCAAATTACCAAACAATTTCTTTTACATATAGAACATTTATCACATTAAAAACTTTTTTTTTATCACCAATAACAAATAAATAAGTACGAACCACTTCAGGGATGGTTCAACCCTTATACAAAAAATACAATAACTAACCGTACTAAAAAACATAAAATACATCAAGAAACCATGTGCATACACTCCAAAGGTTCTAAACACCAACTAGAGAAGGAAAACGAAGCACAACGAGATTTTAGAAAAATCCAAGACCAAACTTTTACTTGCACCATTGCACACACTTCTGACGTATCCGCCACACCCTTATTGAAAATGATAGAATTCCTGTGATTCTAGATTTCACTCACAACCTCCACCCAAATTGTACTCCACACGTCATTAATCGAATTTGAAGACAAGTTCATCTTGAACTGAGCAAAGTTTGACATAGGATCAATGTGAGACACAAACGACACTCCCAGCCACTTAAAGCAAAAACACCAAACCTGCCAAGCAAAACTACAATCGGAAAACAAATGGTGGTAAAACTCTTCCTCCTTCCCACACAGACTACACAAAGAACTTTCAACCAACACCCATCGCCCTTTCCAAATTGACCCTAGTAGCAATCTTATTCTCCAACACCCTCCAAACAGTAAATAAAGCAGAAGGTACGACTTTACATCTTCATAACTTACTGAATACTGGAGAAAATTTCACCTCATGATCCCTCCTAACAAGAATATAGGCAGAGTTAACTGAAAACGTGAAGAACCCCTACCTTCCAAACCCACCTATCCGCCTCTCCCAAATCCATCATAACCTCATGTAAAGCCTGACACAACTGATCCACTACCAGACAAGTTCTTTGGTCATATTATCATTTTTATTATACTTATTATTATTAATATAATTTATACATATTATTATTATTAATAATTATATTAATAATAATAATAATATAAATTATATTCATATTATTAATATTATAGTCATATTATTAATATTATATTCATATTATTAATATTATATTCATATTATTAATATTATCCATATTATTAATATTTACTAATATTATTAATAATATTTTTATTAATATTATTATAAATATTATTAATAGTTTTATTAATATTATTAATATTGTTATTAATATTATTAATATTGTTATTAATATTATTAATATTATTATTATTATTATTATTATTAATATTATTAATATTATTATTAATATTATTAATATTATTATTAACATTATTAATATTATTAATATTATTAATATTATTATTAACATTATTAATATTATTATTATTATTAATATTATTATTATTATTAGTATTATTATTAATATTATTAGCATTATTATTATTAGTAGTCGTAGTAATATTATTAATATTATTAATAATAATAATATAAATTATATTAATAGTAATAATATAAATTATATTCATATTATTAATATTCTATTCATATTATTAATATTTTATTCATATTATTAATATTATATTTATATTATTAATATTTTTAATATTGTTAATATTAATATTAATATTTTTAATATTGTTAATATTATTAATATTGTTAATATTGTTAATATTGTTAATATTATTAATATTATTATTAATAATAAGTATAATAAAAATCATAATAATACTAAAGAATTTGTTTGGGGTAGTGGTTAAATATTCTTTGGTCACTGCAAATTTTATGTATGTAATTCGCGTTTTTCTTATAGTGATAGTACCTTCTGCATACTGTAACATATTTACCTTCACTTTATCCCTGCCAACCTCCAAACTGTCTATCAAATTCTTTTCTTCAGTCATCCTTGACACCCTGACCAACCCTTCTGCCACAATAAGAAAGAGAAACGGAGCTAGCGGATCACCTTGACGGAGACCCTTCTTAGGAAAGAACTCCTTAGTTGGACTACCATTCACAAGAACTGAAACAGACGCTAATTCTAAACAACCCTTTATCCAACGAATCCAAAGATCACAAAAACACAACCTCCAAAGCATATAATAAATAAACTCTCAACTAACCGAGTGTACGCCTTCTCATGGTCAACTTTGAAGAAAACACAACTCTTTCTCTTTCTTTTATATTCTTTCAAAACCTCATTAGCTACTAGCACACTGTCCAACAAACCCCTTCCTTCAAGGAAAGCCGACTGTCTAACGTCAATAACTATTAAAAACTTAATTTAATATACCACACACTACAAGAAAATCATGAAATAGAAATTAATTTTAGAGACCAAAATAATTATTTACTATTTGATTACATTAGAAATCATTTCATAAACTAAAAAAGTATTAGTATCTAAAGTAGTTTCTATTATTAATAAAAATTTATAAAATGGTTTCTAAATTGATATCTAATCCTTAACTACCAAGGTTTTAGCTACTTATTACCTTATATTCTATATTAGTCTATATTAGTCTTTTAGAGACTAATTTAGAATCTAAACTATTAGTCGCTAAAACTCAAGTAACTAATTTAGATACAAATGTAGAAACCATTTTATAAATTTTTATTAATAATAGAAACCACTTTAAATTGATTTCTAAAGTGAAGTTTGCACCCACTTATATACTATGAGAAATTCTTATATTTAGTCGATATGGGATCTATAAGACACATCTCTCACGTTGAGACCCTCTAATTCATACGTGAGATTATATATTTATGGATAGTCTGATATCGGTGGCCTGAAAAGCTGATTCCATATCGACTAGAGATGAGAACATTTCATAGTGTTGATATTGCTAGCACTTTTGGATTTTGAGCTATTGCACTTTTCTAGCTATGTTTTTGCTATGGTGCATGCGGAACACATAGCAGAATGAAACGTAGTGCTTCCTGAGTTTTGGTTGCCACAACTGCAAACTACCAAGGAAACTAAGTCAGTAGTGCAAAAATGTTGTTCAACGACAACTTGTGGTTTTGGTCTTTGTTGGTTGCTGCATCATTATGCGATGTTTTGGACTTCTAGTTAGGTTTTTATGTTTAAGTCATTTCTTTCACAAGTTGCATAACATGTATATATGTTTTTGTGATGGTATGTTACTGGGTTGTAATGACTTTTTGCTTGGAGGTATCTAGCCTCTTTTGTGTATATGGGTTGGGGCATTCATTAATTGTCCCATTTTTTTTAATGTAATTAGTTTATTGCAGATAAAAAAAGTGGTTGCAAACCTCACCTTACAAGCTAGTTTTGTAAGGTTGAGTTAGACTTAAAGTTCATTTCTTAAGATAATATCTTAGCGAAAGTTTCTTGGGCTTATCAGACCACCTGTTGTTGGGCCGCTAACGGACCACCCATAAATATACAGTATCACACATGTGTTGATAAATCTCAACGTGAGGGAGTGTGTTAGATATCACACATTGATTAGAGATAAGAACGTTTATAGTATGTAAATGGGAGCAAAGTTCACCTTATTTTATAAAATTAAGTTAAATTTAAAGTTCATTATTCCTTAATAAGATCGTACTTTTATTTTTAAGTCTGAATTCGTTTTATTTACATGAATGATGGTTGAATTTGTCATTGAATTTTTATTTTCTTATTTTAAAAACAAATATTTTTAAATTTAGGTGGAACGACTCATTCAACCTACCACACCCTCTCCATTTCTTATAGTAAAACATTAATGGTTTTTTTTTACCATAAAGGCTTTTTTTTACCAGAAGGGGATAGCTTTTAAAAAAATTACAAATTTGGGCAAGTCGTGTCAAGTTAGCACGACTTCATATGTAGAAGTCGTGCCAACTTGACATGACTTTTGCCACGTCAACTTGAAGTTGTGCCAACTTGGCACGACTTTGTCCACGTCATTTTTTTTAATTTTCTTATTTTTAAATAAATATATATTGTAATTATTTAATTATAATTAAAATTATAAGTTATGTAATATTTAAAATTAATTTGATAAATAAAAATTTTATGAAGGAATAAATGCATAGGTAAAGAAAATGAGGAAATTAATAATCAAACTTGAAATTGAATTTTATTATCAAGTTTGTATATGCGGACAATTACTTCTATTGTGACCTTCGGTTCTACAATATGAACATTTTTTTGGTTTATTTGGAATTGAATTATCCATTTTGTTACAAATACGTTGAGTGTTGTCTACGCATCATGGGGTTAGGTAAGAAATTTGGTCCCGTGTAAGTAGAACAATAATCCTGATTTCGAATTGGATTAAATTGGACCTTATTTGCCTTGGAAATATTGTGGAGACGGTACTCTAAGGCCACAAATGTCGTTAGTTGTAAATGAAAATGAGCAAACAACAATTACGTGTCGACAAGACAGATGTATAGCTTGAAACTCCCCACAATCCTCTATTTATTTTCCAAATAATTAATTTTTATTTTTCTATTTATTTCCAAATGTAATAACAAATTTTTCATATTTTTTATTAATCAAATTAATATATTACATTACCATCAAACATGATCCATAACAATTATCCAATTTTTGGTTGCTTAAAACTAACACCCTTAGAAAATTATGTATTAAATTAATTTTAAACATTATATAATTTACTACTCAATATATAAACAAGACAATGTTACAAGAAATTTAAAATATATATATGACGGACAGAGTCGTGTACACGATTTCAGGTTGACATGGCAGAAGTCGTACCAACTTGGCACGACTTCATGTTAACGTGACAAAGTCATGTCAACTTGACACAACTTATAAATATGAAGTCGTGCCAAGTTGGCACGACTTGCCCAAATTTGTAATTTTCTTAAAAGTGATCCCATTTTAATAAAAAAAAAAAAAAAAAAGTCTCATGATGGTAAAAAAAAACCAACATTAATCAATAATTTTTTTCCAACATTTTTCCTTCCCAAACTCACTACTTAAAAAGTTTAGTTATCCATAAAATATTTCCTACTAATTATTGTCCATCGTAATTTACATTATATATAGATATATTTTGTCTATAAGTAATATAATCATGACAAATATCCTAATTCTAAACTAAAAGAATATAATTTAGTGGAAAATTAGATTTTACATTATATATAGATATATTTTATGTATAAGTAATATGATATGACAAATATCCTAATTCTAAACTAAAAGAATATAATTTAGTAGAAAATTAGATTTATGGAGATTCAACTTTAAATTTAATTTAATCTTATAATCACACACTACGTAGTTATCAGAAGTTCACTTTCAAATTTCTTCAACACCTAAATTTTGCTTCTGGCTTTCAAACTTGTAGCTATCAAAGTCATGCTCGTGCACATGCCACACTTGTCTCGTCTCCAAGTCTTGTCTTCCACTTCTAAGTGTGCAGGACCATCACAATTGTTAAGCTCTTTATCACCCCATGGCCATAACTTAAATCTCTAGAATCGTTCAAAACTCATAACTGTTTTTGTTGCTCTTTAAGATGCATTAATTTTTAGTATATATACCAATTTATGTGAACCTTTCATTGTAGAATCCATTCAATTTTTAGACTTTGGTTCATGGTTGAATAGTAACATTGTGTCTTTTGATTAATATATTTTACACATATATTAGTGTACCGGTAGGGTCTGCACAATCGAGACTCTGACTGGACATCTAGTTCAAATTGACCGACATGACAAAGAACAACTGGCTAATGACTCAACGCTTGTTAATATGCTTTTAATAGGTACGTAATCATCTAATACTAAATATTGAGTGTCGAGTGTTAGAGTCTGACTTGAGCATCGGAGTACTGTCTTTTGTAGGTATCATCCGAATCTGAGTCAAAGGAGAGGAGGAATGGAAGAGTGAGAGTAACAAGAGTTCGTCCGAAGAAGAAAGAGTAACGCCAGGCCGACTGACCGACCAAAGATTAATTTAATCATTCTCTTTGTTCCAACCTCATTCGAAAACAATTAAAATTTTCGTTTCTCAATTTGTGTACTTTGTTTAAAATACTTCATTTAGACTTTGTTATATCATACCTATTTATTCTTAGTATAATTTGTTAACATTACGGTGACCAAATATATCTTAATTATTTTAATTTGATAGTCATAAAATTCCTAGAGGTAAATAATGGTGAGCTATGCAGAAATTAATAAAGAACCTACAATAATAACATGGTGAGAAAATAAGCAATAAGATGCTTTTGACTGAGATTTATGGTCATACAATGAAGGATACTAAGAAATGTTTCTCTCACAATTAGACTAGAAGACAACTTTGAGTATATAAAGATTATTGTAGCTTTTCGAATTCATGTTTTAAGAGTTTGGCGCTCTCTATCTTTTATAGGTACTTGGAAATATGACCATTATAGATGAATTTTTGTTCTTAGCGTTCTTTGGAAATTCTGATCATATTCTTGTGATATCTTTGATAAGTATAATTACTTGCTATTTGCTCTTTTTTTTTTCTCTAGTTTCTTCTTTAGAAAGTCTTGATATTATTATACTTGTTGCTAAAGATAAGAAAATAAAATACGGTGCAACATAAACACAAAGTATATCTATAAAAAATATTTCCTTTACCTAGGTGTGATAGAGTATTTAATTTGTTTGCCTATTAATATACATTTCATATATTTGGATGTAAAACCATTATAAAGTAATTTTTGTTTCATATTATAATATCTTTACAAAATAATACTATGTCAGATGTCGATTTGTGTATATAAGAATCCTATATGATAACATGTAAAGATATTTATGAGATAATTTTGTTAATAGAGATAAGAGTGAACAAGTTTTAATTAGTTTTTTTTTATTAAATTCTTTTAGTCATTTAGACGGTTTTATCTTCATATTTTATTAACTAAATATATCTAAGTACACTTTTATTTAATTAACAATATTTAATTAACAAGTTCAAAGTTAATTAGTTATATTTATTATGATCAAAACAGAACTGGCTAAGGTCGTACAATATGTTTAAATTATTTGATTTTATACAATCTGAGTCTTAACAAAACCTCTATGGTGAAATATTACATGTCTATGTGATTATCTTATTTACTTAATTTTTTATTTTGTGATTATTGAACAATGTACCATGGAGTTTTCCAAGTGAAAATTCATTACCGAGACATATTGAGGATATAGGTTCACACAGCATCCTAATTAGCCTCAACTATTATATTTTAGGCAAGAAATTTTCACCACAAAAAAACTGCTTGTCTGTTGAAAATGGTTGTCTTTGTACATGGGTTTCAGACAAGTCTTATAGATTTTATTGAAAAAATATACCATATTTTTTATGTAGGAATTGTGCTTGTTTGGTACTTTTTTGGGGGTCAAAAGTATTTAGGTTTAAACACCTTAGTGAAAAGTCACATATTGTTGAGTTTTTTTTAGGATTGTCAAAATGAACTATCACATGGCTTCAATCATCAACCGACTAATAAAATTGGTATGTTTTGGGTAACTTTTAATATAAGAGACAAATAAACTCCCAATCACTATAAGAAAAATTCAATTTATTTACGGAAAAATAACATAACAGCCAAAATCAGGACTAATGTTCCTTAGATGGTTTGCAATCGGTAGAATACTTGTCTTAACTATTGTGGAAAAATCAGGTTTAGGGTTTCTCACATTTTTCATGAAGGGAATGCATGTGCTGATAAGCTTGCTAACTTAGGATTTATTCATAGAGACTATTTTAATTGGTATAATAGGTTTTTATCTAGTATTTTCTTATAATTCTTTATTAATAGGTATATTATGTACCATTTTTATTAATATATGAGTTTTGGTCTAGTTCCCTATATTTTCTTGTATTTCATTTTCTTTTTCTTTTAATAATATTTTTTTATGTGGTGTTAGATTATTGTTGTTACTTGAGGTGTGAGACTAATTGAGATGTCAAGTTTCATAGTAATGCCTAACATATAAAAGAGCTTTTATAAAAAAAAAAATTAATATAAAAATTTTAATAAAATAAACTTGATTTACATATCTGCAAGTAACTGAAAAGTGTCAACTTAGTCTTAAAACCAAATTAAAATATGTAATATATAAAACCTTGCTTTTGATTTGAGACCAACATTTTACTATTTCTTTTCTCCTCACATAGAGTTAGCCCATTCGAATCTAGATTTTCATCCCTCAAAGCATGAATAAGCCAAGAAAAATAGGGCAACTGAAAAGGTGGTTTTATGCATATTGGTATTTTTGTGAAAAAAATTCAATGAAAGAAGTTTGGTTGAACTCCATTTTATTGATAAAGTTTTCAAGCAAATACATATACGAAAAAATATTGGTAAATTGATTGATGATGGATTTAGAAGTACTCATGTCGGTGTTCCTTGAGCAAATATGTTTTATTTGAAATTAATTTTCATAATACTTAATATATTCATGAAATAATGTTCGTGAGTATTAATTAGGCTAAATTTATTGAAACTAAAGTCTAAAGTATCATCGTGTATTGGTAGTTTAGATTGCACTCTCCTAAACCTTACTAAATAAGAAAAACTTAAGGTATGATTTAATGAGTCAACTAAAAAACATATTAAGAATTAAAATGTGTATTTTAAGTCTAATTCAATCTTATAAAATCAGCTCATAAAATAATGTTTGCACCTATTGATAAACTCAACAAACTCTCATTAGAATAAACTCTAAATGACTCTGATTCATATTAAGAAATAAACTTTAAGCATAACTCAACCTTATAAAAATCAGCTCATAAAGTGAGATTCACACTCACTTTGTATACTATGAAATGTTCTTATCTATAGTTAATGTAAGATCTTCAACATAATACATTAAATATGTTAGACCATTATGAAAATTAATTTGATTAAATCGTGATTTTAATAAAACTAGATTAACTTAAGTGGTACACTACTTACTTTATTTTAAAAAAATAATGATTATATATTTTAAAATGATATTATTTCATTAAAACATATCATATATATATAAAAGAATTTATATGTCATACCTAATACAACTAAAAATTTAAATTAATTTTTTTGTTAATTTTTTAAAACAATACATATTTATTATTATTTTTAATATAAAGTTTTTAAAAAAAATCTTTGAAACACTACAAGATAATCATGAAATAGAAACCAAATTTAGAGATAAAAAATAATGAGTTTGTGACTAAATTAGAGACCATTTTATAAACTAAAAAAAAAAGTTTCTAAATTAACTTTTATTATTGTTAAATAGTTTCTAAATTGGTATCTAATAGTTACCAAAGTTTTAACTACCAATTATTTAGATTCTAAATTTGGTAGCAAAAACATTGGTTGCTAATTAGATACCAATTTAAAAAACATTTAATAATAATATAAACTAATTTAAAAACAAAACAAAAAATTAGTCTTTAAACTAGTCTCTAATTTAGTCAATATAAGAACTAATTATTTTTAATTTATAAAATTATTTCTATTTCAAGATTTTTTTTATTAAATAGAAAAAAAAATGACATTAAATAAGAGTGGCTGAGCCTAAATTTGTTGGATTTAGAATTATTTGAAGTTGGAGTATAGATATAGAGTTTTGATGAGGTCTGATATCCGTTTGGGTAGGTGTAGATTGAAGATTACAAAATATCTAAGCATCTAACAACACTTTAATAAGAGACAATCCCACAAACACTTGGATGGGACACTCCTCCTTGGAATTTTCTTTTATTTGACCAAATAATTCGCGAATCTGCTTCGTACAATTTTCACATGGTTCTGTTCTGCCAACAACCTTTCCCTTCGCCACCAAATCCACACATTACAAACACTTCTTTTTGCCTATAACTACACCACCATATCTCCCTCAATCTTACCTACATACACATTCACTTTTTACCTAATGTGTGCACAATTATTGTTTAATATATTCTTTTCAATATACTTTATAACTAAATTCAATTTTATTACAAACCTTTTTTTACATTTTAGGATAAAAGTTATTCAATTTGGTAACTTTATTATTATGTTGTACAAGAAAGATATTAAAAAAATCTTGTGTATAAAAAATGTTCTTATAGATATATTTTTACCAAAAGAGTATATATATAATACAAGACGAAATGGCCTTCATAAACTTGAGTTCGTACCTTATAGTACTCCCATACTCGAATAAATAATAAAGAATATATGAATTTATTTCTTTGGTGAGATATTATTAGAATTTGTTGGTTTTATATGATATTTAACAAGTTTTTGTGGTTTGGAATGTGTTGCATTATTATGCAACATTAAAACTTTTTTGAGTTAATTGGTATGAGGGAAAAAGATGTGATGAGGGCTCTATAGATAGAATATGATTGTTACCACCACAAGCTAGGTCATTGACCTGGCTTCCAGGTTTTACTTTAAATATATAGTTTTGGTTTTCAACAATTGCAATCATGCATCTTCATTTCCAACTTCACTTCATCATCTTCACCTATATACCTAATAAGGAACCCTACAAATGTATCAACATCATCCCCAACTAGATACATATATTGTTATGAAAAGTATACTTTGGTGCACCAGTACAAGCTAATGCAAATGCATTAGGCTTAATTCATAACAATAATTACATGTAAATTTAAGGGTTGAATGGGAAGGTTTTTCATTTATTTATTTTCATTCACAACCTTAAAGACAAGAGGTCAAATTTACAATTATTCACACATTTGCAACCATTCACACATGTTTCAGCCAACTCATTCTCGTTATCTTATTAAGAAGTAAACTCTAAGCCTAACTCAACATTATAAAACCAACTTATAAGGTAAGATTTGTACTCACTTATATATTATGAAATAAATTTATCTCTTTAGTCGATGTGGAATCTCCACGACTTGTGATGAGATTATATAATAAGTGGTTCAATAGTTATCCGTGACTTAATTCGTCCAACAAACTCTCACTATGATAAAATGACTCTGATACCATATTAAAAATGGACTTTAAGTCTAACTCAACCTTATAAAACCGACTTATAATGTGAAGTTTACACTCATTTATATATTATAAAATGTTTTTACCTCCAACACATCTGGTTATAATTTATATATTATAAATTCATTTCATTGAGTATTTAACTAATTTAAATTAACTTTGGTTTCAAAATTTACAATTTTTCAACATAACTACATTTCTAAAGAGATGTGAAAGTTTAAATTATTAAGTTAAAACAACTATTTTGCAGATGATTTAGCTGAGTGGCAACACCTTCCCAATTTGAAGATTAAAATGAAAATATAATATAGTTAGTTTTGTTGAAATTCATTTTCGCTAATCCCTTTTTGGTGTCTTACCATAAGTGATTCAATCTTTATCATTTCACCAAATGCATTAAAGGAGACAAAGAAGTATCCCTCTTTTCCTCATTTTTAGCTTAAACGAGTATATATGGGTTCTACTAAAGTACTACGTACCCTCCCTACTTTTCCCTCTCAAAGAAATGTACTACTTAAATTGCGTTTATGGGAAAAAACATTTTTCTATCTCACGCTTCATCAATGTTCAAAAACTCTGCAAAATAAGCTCTGCCCCACTTTCATCCAATCATAATCTCTCAACTTACTTGCAAAAACCTACATATTCATTTTAAAACTACTTTTAATTAAATACAACAGTTGCTAAAATAATTTTATAGATAGCAAATTTGGATTTATTCTTCTTTTAACAATGTGAATTTCACTATTCACCAATATCACTTCATACTTAGAAGTGTTATATAAGTGAGTTTTAACCGGTGACAAGGATAACAAAATATATTTTGTACACGAAATTGAGTAATTCTAGTATTTTTATTTATTTTATATTTTATTGTAGATAAAAAAAATGAAAAAGTATATTAAGTTAGTTATGGTGAGTCGATTTGTCACTAATATTTAGAAATTAAATTTTTATTAATAATTATAATGCAATAATTTATCATATAAAAGTAATAATTCTCTTAAATTTATCTAATAAGAAACATTAATTAATGTTCGAGATCCCACATCGACTAAAGATGATGACATTTTATTGTATATAAGTGGGTGCAAACCTTATTTTATGAGTTGATTTTATGAGGTTGAGTTAGACTTAAAGTCAACTTTTTAATACGGTATTAGAGCGATAATTAATTCAATAAAAACTTATATTTATTTGCTTTTAACCACACAATTAATTGATAAAAGTGTTAATTTATAAATTATATTATTCGACTAATTTATATCATGTTAAGATAAACCAAAAATCAAATATTAAAAAATATATGAAAATCAACTAATGATATTTCAAATTAAATAAATAAAAATATTTTTTATTTAAGTTAGTAACTAATTTTTTTTAATTTAAATGTGTTATTAAATTTATATATTTATCTTTGCAAAACATATTAATTCTACGAATAATATTTATATTAAATATACTTATAAACTTTTGATTTTATATGTGTATATTAACATAAATTTCATTTATCATGTTTAATTATACAAGACTTAGACTTAACTGTTGTAGCAAAATAATTGTATTTCAACACACAGAAAGTAATTGATTGAAGTTTAATGTAATTCTTGAGAAAAACTTAAAGAGAAAGAGCAACTTTGTACACCAAGAGAGCATTTTAAAGTTTGAATATAAAATCAAAACTATAAAACATCGAGAAAATTAAATAGAATAAGAAAATAAATCAACTTTTGAAAAGTAAAAGAAAAAAAATGTAAATGTAAAAGAAAATATTAAATAGCAAGAAATATAAATGTAAAGGAACTAGTTGCCCAGAATAGAATAAAAAAATATGCAAATTTTTTTTAAAAAAAACATCCTCTCTTTTGATATTTGATAAATAACTTTTTTCGATATTTATATTTCTTACTATACTTTAATAAAGATATTAACAATTCTTCAATACATATTTCCCAATATTATATAATTTAATACATTATGTATCAATTTTATTAGTTGAATAATATTTCAAATTAATTCTAATAGTTCTTGAAATTCTTTTACCAATAACAATATCAAGCTGGACTAATTTAATATTACTTTTCAGTTATAAATATCCATAAATTTTTATATTGGCCTATTATTAAAATTTACTTTGTTGTTTCTCTTTATATTTTTTTTCTAGATTTTCTTGTACTTTTTATATATTTTTAAAAACTAGTTGATCAATTCGTGAACCAAGTCACTTAACCCTCTCACCTAGAAAACAATACAATTAATTTTAAATTTTTTATCGTAATGGAAATTTAATTATAGTTTAAATAACATATATAATTAGATACATTTAATTAAAGTTTTATCTTATTTTGAAAATTTAATTTGTGACTTTATCATTTAAAATGCTAATTTTGATCCTGTAATTTTAAAATTTGACAGTATACTCAAAGCAATCATAATACGTCAATCTAGAATATAAGTTATCTCATTTTTTTCTTCTGATTTCTTTTGTTTCTATTTTTTCTAACCTCACATACACATTTTTTTTCTCTTTTTTTCTTTCATTTTCCGTTTTAACTTTTTTTTCCCTATTAGACAACTAAAAATCATCTTAATTTTATTATCTTTCTTTCTACTTTTTTTTCTAGCCACATAGTATATAAATGAACATTTGATATAAGAAAAAAATGGCTGATCTTGGTCATCACTAATACAAAAATACCTTTTATGACAACTAAAGTACATCTTTATATGTCAATTTTAGAATCGTCATAGATACAAGCAATAATATAAAAAGTCTGTATTTTCTATGACGATTATACAATCATCATAAAAAGTACTTTTTATGATTAATTTACTTTTAACAATGAAAGAAATATATTTTATGACAAATAATATTTTAACCGTTATAGAATGTGTTACTTTCAATGATGGTTAAAAAAAATCAATCATAGAAAAAAAAAATTAAGACAAATTTAGTAATAATCGTCATAAAAAGTGTACTTTTAAAAAAAGTTGTGATATATTCATTTTCTTACTTGCATAACATATCTTGCATAATAAGCACAACTTTCATACAAAATATTTTCAAAGTAAAATATTAACGTTACACAGATAATTATAAACTTTACTAAAAGTTAATATGTTCAAATTCATACAAAATTGTTAATTAGTTCTAAATTCAATAGATACTTAAAAAAAATGATGTCCACTATTTTCAAACCTCTTGTAATATTTCCTTCTTCAATGATGGATCATTGAATATCTACATAATCAAATATTGAAAATAAAATTGACCTTTAACACATTTAAGTTAATTGCATATTCTTACCACGAGTCCTTAATGTTAGCAAATATGATTTTATGTATGTGCATCATCACATAATACCCACACTCATAGCTTTTTGGTGGATTTGAGCACTACAAGTTAAATATAAATATTATAATATAATAATTTATACATTACAATTTGATAGTAATGTCTTTGGTGATACGTATATAGTAACTAATTAATATCAAAGTCAATGGAAGTCAACAAGAAAATAGCTTCTTCACTTTTGAAGGAACAATCTTAATTTTCGATAAATCTGAAAAGTCAAATTCAGAAACTAATGAAACATATTATTTATTGCAGTGCTTAAATAACCAAATATTTGCATCCATTTCCTTTCTATAAAACTCATTTAAAATTTCTATAAAAAAAATGAAGTGGTTAATAATAAACATCTAAGTTATTTTCAATATTAATACAATAGTTTTCAATATAAGTACAATATAGTCAGTGCATGAATGCACTTGAAAATGACAAAGACTCCACATACAAGGGCCTTTACATAAACTAATGGTATGTTAGTCAAAGAGAGAAACAAAGAAAAAGCAGAACAAAAAAGATAATATCCAAACGCAAAATTAATTTAGACACCAAAATTGGGGACGGTGACCTTTAAACACCAAAATCAAGCAACTGAATTGTTTCCTCTCTTCAAAACAATGCCTATTTGAATCTTTCTCCCCTCTCCCTTGACTCGAGTTTCAGAATCTTCCTCTGATTCACCTCCTTGAAGTCCCCAATCTTGAACTCATTAGACATGGCGTATTTCTCGTTGAGGACCATGAAGCCCTTGAAGATATCATGAGCCTCAGGAGAAGGAGAGGTATGAGAGGCTTTGGAGGTGTGTGGGCATTGATTAAGGCGAAGACATTGAAGAATTAGTTAAAGTTGGGGAATACGGTGACCTCGACGGAGGTGGCAAGGATGAACCAGTGTTGAAGAAGACGAAGTAGAGTGAAAATGAGAAGCACCGAAGAGAGTACAAGTAGGGTAAGAATAAGAAATAAACAAGAGTTACAGAAAGATAATACCAAAATAGTGAAGGAGAAAAATGGACATAAAAGTGAAATTCATAAATCCTACCATTATAACTATTATGTCGATTAAAAATACAAGTGACAAAGCAAAAACTCAGTATGTCGTTTTTACTTTCACCCATCATAATAAACTTGTAATTTAATTAAAAAATATTACCATATTACTTATTATAATGGATAAATTATAATTATCAAAATAATTCGTCATAGTAACATATTTTTTCCACTACTTTCTCGTTTACAAAATAAGGAGAAATTTAAAAAATGGAGATAAAAGTAGGCATAGATATGTCTTTAATGTATTGTGTTGAACAAGTAAAGAAAAGCGTTTAAGAATAAATTATATGTATAGTAAGGATCACATAATAATTATAACATTATAACATTTAAATTTTTTTAAGAATATTTTAAGTTCACTTTTCTATGAAATTGTTGGAAACGTGAAAATCCAGACATGGAGATGCATGGGTGAAACTTGTGATTTGAAGATGATAAATGCACTTAATAAAACCTGAACCCAATCTATTATGGGTTGAGATAATGGATTATGATATAACACAATCGATTATAATTATATAATATAATAATAGCAAAGAACAATATTTTAAATAATAAATATTATTAATAATAATAATAATATATTAACAATATTAATAATGAAAAATTAGTAATAATAATATAATAATAAAAATATATATAAAAATAATAATGTTATTTAAAAATACTAATAGTATCATAAATATAAATATAATAAAAAAATATTAGAAATAATAAAATTATAAAATAATAATAGTAATCAAAATAAAAATAAAATTATAAAATAATATTAATATAAAAAATTTTAAAAAAAATACTTTAAAATAATGAGATTGTTAGTGCTAAATAATTTTGTAGTTGTTTTTTAACATACTTCAAACACGAGATTAATGATTTAGTATAAATAATTTATCATCATTTATTCTAAATTCTTTTTAAACACAAGAGCAAAATAATAATTTTACAGACTTTTGATTAAAAAAATTAATTTTATCAATCACATCAATCAAATCATTCGTATATATTTTATTTATTTTCCTTCACTCATCAATCAAATCATTCATAAATATTTTATTTATTTTCCTTCACTCTTCATTCTTCACTCTTCTACCCTTAATTCAAACAATTTCATTTTTCCATTCTTTTTCTCTTATTTTTATAGTTTTCCACACTCTTTGGTCTAAATATTTAGATGTAGAATTTTAAAATGATAATTTATTTTATAGAAAAACTAAAATGTTGTATGAAAAAAAAATATGTTTTCTAGATAAGAAATTGAAATTCTATAATTTAAGAGAATAGTTAGATTATTTAAGATTATAAAATTTAAAAATTAACCTAAAAAATAAGAATTTAAAATCTTTTATTATCAATTTCATATTTTTTTTTATCTCTTCTCATACTATTTCTTAGTGGATGTGAGCTAGAACTTTTTTATTAATGTATATCGTGATTATTATTTTTTATTATTCACATCGATGTTATTTTTTATTAATAATGATGAGAAAATTCAGAATTAATTCTTCCTATGATGTAGATACAAAATGGATACTTGCGAAAAGCAATAAGTAAATAATAGAAAATATAGCAAAATAGAATAATGATACTGAGAATATTTATAGTGGGAAAACTTTCTCAATTTGAGAAATAAAAACTCACGGAACCTAGTCCAGACAAATGTCTTCACTATGAAAGTAGGATTACAATATTTGTTTCTTCTCACTCTGTGAGGATAACACTCAATCTCATCCAGCAAGGATGGAATACAACGTCTCTCTGACATGTCTCTCACTGTGAGGATAACAATCAATCTCACCTAACAATGATGGAATTCAATGTCTTTCTAGAATCTCACTAGGATTTCTAAAGAGAGAGTTACAATTTAAAAAAAAACATTAAAATGGTCATCATTGAATATATTAAATAGATCAGTTACAAATATTCATTGGTCATAATCTCTCATTAAATTTGAGAAAAATTTAATTATGTTTGAAAGAAAATAAAGGATGGTGGATAAAAAAAAATACTTTTGGAACCTTTTTATGAAATATTCTAGCTTTGTATTTTTGGAACACATTTTTAAATTCTAAATTATTTTTTCAAAACACATTTTTGATTTTTTTTTTCTAAAATGTATTTTCAGATTTTGTGTTCTGGGTTTTCTTTTCTGAAATGTATTTTTTACATTTCGGGTTTTCTTTTCCATAACGAAATTTTGACTTTTGAATTCTGTCAAATCCGGAATACAAGGTAGTTTTGGAAATTTTGAAAGATGATAGGGTGCAGGTTAAAATTGATATGGTGTAGGAAGAACTTGCCTTAAGTTAAAGGCAAATTCTCTCTGCACCTTCATACCTTCTCTCTGCACTTTTGTACTTTTTTTTAATTCCAACAATATCTTTCTGACTATGTTGAAAAGTGTGGTGTTTTCTTCTTCACTTTCTAGTGGTAGTGGTTGATTGTGGTGATTGGTGATGAACGTTGATAGTTAAGATAAGTTTTATGGTATTTTTACTGTGACTATATTTTCGTTTGCTTCTTTTTCATTTTTTTTGGAAGTCATAAAATCCAAAAAAAAAACAACTAGCTAAAAAATGAAGTACAAAATTTACAAAAATTATCTTCGCACCGGAACCATGGAATATAATGAATCTTCTTGTCATCTCTCTCACAAAACACAATTGTAGAAAGAATGAATGTGTTGAGACTGAAAAGAAGATATAAATGTGAGGAGGTGCAATCTATGAAGCTCGGATACTCCTCTTAAATGGCGTGTCGGCGACACTCGTACACGTATCCGTGAAGTGTCCAATTCAAAAAGAATTTATTAGATTTCTGACAATTTTGATACGGTTCTAACACAATTTTAAAAAAGAAAAATACATTCATTTTCTCAAAATTCAAATTTTATTGTATAAATTGTTATTATGATTATAAAAATAAGAAACAAATCCTTGTGAACTCTCGGTGCTACATAGGGTTCAATTGAGATTATTTAGAAATGTAAGATTGTGTTTAATTTAGGATTATTAAAAAAATTTAAAAAATGATAAAACAAACTTTTTACATTAATATGAAGGTGAAGGTGGAAGATTCGGAGATGGAGGGAGAATTAGAAATTAGTTCAACTTATTACAGCATACAAGTAGGGTTATTATGCTGGGCTTAGTTATTGAATGAGCACTAGCATTTTTGCAAGGCAGCCCCCAAATAGTTTTATATTCATAAATAAATGTTCTGGTTACAATTTATTTAATCTAAACAATATATATATATATATATATATATATTAACAAAATTTTATTGAAATATAAAATATGAAACAAAATTATTAATTATTAACATGTAACAATTATAATTTATATTTTTTTTCATATTAAAAATGAAAATAATTCTGTGAACAAAATAATATGAAAAGATGATATGATGGTAATTGATAAAAAAAACAAGGTAAAATTCAAAATATTTGAGGTTTTCGAATCTGAACTCTGATGCCAACTATTTCGTTGAAGCTCATGTTTTCATCCTGAACCAAAAAAGTTTAAAATCATCCACAAGCCTTTAAAACAAAACAAAAGTGCATGCATGCCATATTAAGAAAGGAGACACTAATATTTATGTTTCGTTGTTTTAGGAATAAGAGCAAAAAACGAGACCATCACACAATAAATTAACTCAAAAATTATTCAATGAAATTACTTTTAATTCAATAACCGTGCTAGCTACTGAACCTGAGAAATTCTGACGATCTGAAGAAACAGAAGACGCATGAAGCATAAAAAATATATTAGATAGAACTATTTCTATTTTCCTTTCCTGCAATAAGTTCTGTGAATCATCTTGCTCCCGTTTCAAGATAGAAAGAAAATTTCATACTTCTTTTTCTTATTACTTCTCATTTCATTGTGTATGACATAATTTCAACAAATTCATAAATATATGTAAGTGTAAACTATCTTTTTTCGGTAAATGTAAACTATCTGAAAACAACATTATTTGAATTTATCACAAATCAGACAAATTGTCAAGTATGTCATCTATATCCGGGGTTATAGTAACATGTTTGCTTATCTCCCCAATACTGCACAAAGTTTTTTCAGCCTTATTGATAGCAACCACATCTTGGGAAAAGGAACAATTCATACCCGATGAAACCTGCAACGAATTTTTAAAACCAGAAAAGTAGACAAATTTAGCTTAAAAAATTTTGTATGTCACAGAAGATAACAAAATATCATTCTTGCAATATGACCATATCTTGAAGATGCTTAAAAAATGGTAAAATAACACTAGGATCTGTACCCTTAATTTATGTAGTGAATGCAAAATACTTACATCATAAAGGGTATTGCCAAGCTTGAGCTTGATTTTACCACTTTTGTATACCAGCATTTTACCCATGAAGCCAGATGGTAAGTCTTTCAACTCACAAAGCCTCTCCCCTTTCTTTGTACCAACCGGAGGTTTGGATTTCGCATTAACATCTTTGCCTCCATCAGCAGTTGATATTATAGGCAATTTTGAAGGCAATTTAATCAAGAACATATTTGCCTCTAGGTTTTCCTCCTACCAACAATTTGCTCAAAACATTATTATAATGATTAAAATAAATTTCATTGGTCAAATTTATTTCTTAAACTTTACTTTACCTACCAAAAGGCCTAACTCCATTGCTGAATTTGTTGCTTCTTCATCGTATGTTCTGGCCTCTGCAGCCTCCCCAAATTCCTCCTCATCAAGAAGCTCTATCAGAAGAAAAAAATATCTGATGTTAAAGCCAGTAACTAATTAGATATTTGGAGAGTATCCAGTGTGTACTACTTTCAAAGTACCAAGAGTAGTAACTAAAATTATTAATTCTGGAAATGAGCAGAACAAGTTTTGTTACTAAATTAAATAGCTGAAATCAGTCAGTTCTCCATAACTTTTACTTCATTATTTTTCTTCCTTTCTTTTTTGCAAGATAGTCTTGAATTATACCTGGGTTTCCAGAATATGGCCTCCTCAAAGGAAGAGTTACTGGATAATTACTGTAGTAGTCCTATAGCAAAATCAAACAACCAATACTTCAGAACAAAAATAAGCATGAACAAATACATCGATTAATGATAAGAAGAAGATGAAACAGTACATGAATTAGAGAACATATTCGTTTCATTCAGAATACTTACCCATGGTTCTGTGTATTCTTTCTCTGCTGCAATTAAAGCATCACCAGAGTACTGTTAATAGGAGAAAGGATCGTGTAGTAGTCTATTAAATGAAAGTGTATTAATGGTGGCATACCACTAGATGTTGAATTCGGATTGATGTTGACATTTCTGCCACCCCTGCCAATACCATATGATTTCAAAGAAGTTGATTCACCACCATAACCAAAAGCAATTTGTGAAGCTGACACTGCACACCATAAATATGAACTAGGCCAATTTAGAAAGCAGAAAGCATGATGCTAAACTTTCCTTGGTAAAAAGGGAGTCGTGTCAAGATTCAGTATGGGATCTCTACATAGACAGACTAGATACGAAGTATCCAAATTACGCTACTTCAACAATAATTCAATCACTGAAGTCCGAAGAACAAACATTTGAGAGAGTAAATGATAACTCATTGATTCTCCAGTAATTTGGCTTGGTATAAAACATATTCTCAGTAAAAAATCCTCTAGGTGTCAGAGCAGTTATTTGTAGCAAATTGTTTTGCCATCAGTAATAATAATGAAAGAGAATCACGGTAGGTGCACACAAGATATGACCTAAGGAGTTGAAACTTAAAGAGTATGATAAATGTCAGTGGGCAATAGAGAGTGTATAATACTAAAAAAATAAGGAACAAAAAATGCCATCTGCTATATGGTAAACGTGGGAATAAAAAAATGAGATTCAACACTTGTTACCATCATGATCTATATGAAATAGATAACTAAAGATGCTGATAAATCTCCTAAAATATCAGAATACACTAGCCGAATAACAAACTTAGTCATATACATTACTGCTTTTCAAATCTTCCAAAAAGTAATGACTACCCTAATATGCTTAAAACATTTTCTTCATCATTTATTAGGAGAAGTAATATCTATTTTCATGATTCATATTCCAATAACGAAGAGAAGAGACAACGATATCAGAAAATCAATGCTGAAGATATAAAAGACAAAGATAATCAAATCAGAGAATTCCAGTAACAAAATAAACCTTTTTTCTCGACCTTGTTCCTTGCCTTCATAGCACTCTCCTACACAATAAGAGGGATATATAAAATCAGAGAAAAGTAGAATAATTAAGGAATACCAATCAAATTAAAACCACATATACATTGAAACGCCGGAGCAGATCCTTAGCCTGGTTGGCATCAGCCTGAGCATCCTCAACCACTTCACTGCAGAAGTAAGCAGAACAAATAAGAGTAGCACTAAATTAAGCTACACTACACCACAAACTATCATCAAACAAAATAATCCATACGCTTTAACTTCTTTCTTTGGAACAACACGGGGTGGTGCTCTTGGTGCAAATTTATGCTGCAATGCCAACAACAACAGCAGATTAAATAATTTTACTTTGTGATGAAAAAAACTTATTGCATTTGAAAATAATAATAATAATAATATGTATTGAAGAAATTAAAAGCAAACCTTCCGTCTGACCGGTGCAGAAGGCTCTGAATCCATAATAGTGGAATGCTGATCCGAAACTGAGAAAGAAAACAAATAGTGAATGAGATATTGATAAACCATGAAAACGGAGAGAAGGAAAAAAGGTTTTGATCCGTCACGGAATCCGATTATCGAATGGAAAAACATTACAAGAAGAAAATATTAACAGAACGTTGGGTTAACGGAAGCAGAGTATGGTGTTGTGAAATATTGGGAACAGAGACACATACGTAAAACACAGAAACCGTAATTGATGAAGAGAGAAAACACTGTGTTTGAAAGCAATGGGAAGTTGAGTTGTGAAAAAGAGAGAGATGAATAGGAAATAATAAGCCGCAGGATCCCCCACTCCTTATAAACCTACCTAAGTTGGGTTCATATGAAACTTATAAAGCCCAGAAACAGGGATTTTTTTTTTTCTTTTATTATAGAATCTTCTTTGTTTTCAGGAGGTAATGTCAATATTTTATTCTGGTTTAGAATGAAATTTATTTATTATCTTCATACAACAAATTTGTTATCTTCATAATATCTGTATATCAAAGTATAATTATTTGAATTGATATTTTTAAAATATTATTGTGTGTTCAATTTTTTTATTATTCTCTCTTATAATTTTTATATATATATTTTTATTTTATGTGATTTTATTTATTATATAAAAAATTATTAAATATTTTATTTATTGTATATTATATTAAGCCATATTGTAATTAAAAAAATCATCATACAGAATCAAATATTCTAACCAATTACTCTTAATTGTATATAAGATGTGAACAATTACACTTTTTAAATTATTTACCCTTTTTAGCTTTAGAAGAAATGTAGAACTTGATATACGAGATTCTGATTCCGGGCTGAAAAATAAACGGAAAGTCACGTCAGTTTATAGTTATTTATTGTGAAAATGTGAAATTTATCTTTCTTTATTTATGTATTAAGGGAATTACTGGCGTTTCTTAGTTTGTATATTTATATTATTATTATTATTATATGCATATTATTATATATATATATATATTTATATTTTTTAATATTAAATTATTTATATATATATATGTCTATATTTTAAAGAAAAAACATTAAATTATTTTTTAAAGATAGAATCAAATAAAAATAAAGATGGATATTTAAAATATTTTTCTGCGTATTATTCAAAAGAAATAAAATTATTGTTAACAAATATCTTTATTAATTACAATAATCAAATTGTATAGATTATATCATTCATAATTTTTTTTTCAAGATTTAAAAAGTATTATATTCTTATCAAGATTAAAAAAATAAAATAAACTATCACAATGTTTACGTATTATAATTTATTTGATTTTCATAAGAAAAATAAAAATCTAATTACAAGGTGAAATAAATAAAAACAGTAACCAGAAGACGTAATGAGAGTGAAAGAAGAAAGAAAAAAACAAAAACTAAATAATTTATATATATTTATTCATATAATTTTGTTTTCCAAATACTCATAAAAAACAGTTTTTGAAACAAAAGCATAATATCATTCCTAAAATCCTTTTTATATACAGAATAGATATAATATATTTTTATTTATTAAAATAAAATATAAATTTATACTTTTAATATAAATATGTGAATAATAATATTTTATTTGATTTTAAATATTAGTTTACATATATTTTGTTCTTTATTTATAATATACTGGATTCAAATTTTCTAAAATTTTAAGAAAAAATTATGTAATTTAATCATTAATACTAATAAAACTAAATTTTAAATTTATTAATTTTATAAAAAAATAAACTAATAAAAGTAAAATTAGTAAAGAGTGGTTACAAACTGTATATAACATAAATAATTCTTTCAAAATTAAACAAAAGAGTAAGGATATTAATAACGAAATATATTTTTTAATCTGTATCAAAATATCAACATCTTTCCTTGAATAAAAATAATTAATTATAAATATATAATATGAACTACTTGTAATATTTAAAGTAGTTTTTCCGAATTTTTATCTATACCTATATATAAAAGGGAATTCCCTCTTAACTGCTCTTAATTTTTTTTCTTATTTTATTCTTATATTAATATTTAATTTTATTATTGTATTATGGTCATTGTGTCATTTCTTATTCCCCTATTAACTGCTCTTAATTTTTTTTTTCATTTTATCCTTACTTAATAATTTATTGTATTAATTTATTTTGGTTATTTGGACATTTTATAATTTCAAAAATTAATAAAATAATTTTAAAATTTATTTTATTTATTATTATTTAACTGGAGAGTGGAGAGAGGGGAGAGAATGATTAGTATCTTCTTCTCTATTAAATAAAAAATTAAATATATTTGTAATATTTTGTGGACCACTTTAGTGGGAGAGTGGAGATTTGTTACGTTACTTTTTTTTATTTAAACTGATATTCTCTTTTATTAAAATTGTAGAATTTTAAAATTGATTTAAGAAACGGATTTTATGATTCTCCACTACACATAACCCAGTATCCTATTTCCCACTTTCTCTCTCATGTATAGGTACCTACTCCCCACTTTCTCTCCCCACTACACATAACACATTAAATAAATAAATTCATTCATTCTCTTTGCCATATGTAAACTTTTAATGACCTTCTCCATTATTTTATTAACATACTCTTTAACAGTATACTCTTTAACTTCTCATTTTAATGTTATTAAGAGAAATTGTTTTTGAAGAATAAAAAGATACTAAAAAAAGAGAAATAAAAAATGCGGATACACACTACTCTTTAATTGTATACTCTTTAACTTCTCTTTTTAATTTTATTAAGAGAAATTATTTTTGAAAAATAAAAAAATACTAAAGAAACAAAAATAAAAAATACGGATACGCAGGCACGTCAATGCCTGTGTTCCCACTAGTATTTATAAATATAGTTCTATAAATATTAATAATATATAGTTATTAAAAATTCATAATCAATTGATGGTACAAATAATATATATATATATATATATATATAAATTCATTCGGTATATTTATATTTCAAACATTAATATAATTTACTTAGAACTATTACGAAGTAGAAAATTAATACTTTTTCAGAATACATGTATATTTTGTATTTTCATATAGAAATTTAAAAAACAAAACTTATTGAAATAAAAATGCAGTATTGATAAAAAAAAAATATTATTGAAGCCCTTTTATGCAATATATCACTAAGAAAAAAATAAGATATAAATATTTTCTCTCATCAGCTAAAAAAAAATAGTAAAAAATAAAAATATAATAATGAAAAGGAAAAGAAGACCGGTAAGAAAATATATATTTTCTAATCCTTTTCTTATAGAACTAATGTCATTATTATTTTATTCTGATTAATCAATATAGGTTGTATAAATTTTGTTTGTTTAAGGTTAATGCTCCTCATTTTTATTTCTTTCACTCTGCTTTCCATTATTGTTTATTTTGTTCTGATCAATCAATACAAGTTGTATAAACTCGGATGATGTTTAACTGTTAATGCTCCTTATTTTTATTTTTTTCACTTTGCTTTTCATTTTAGTACAGCAAGTCAAGACGGAAGAGGAAGAAGATAGAGAAGTTGAATATCTCAAACCGTTACTTGAATAGAAAGCATTTAGATTTTTGCACAATTACAAAGTTACCGTGAAAGAGTAAAGGAATTAGAAAATAAATATTTTCTTAAGATTTGTTAATGGAGTTTCTCAACTTATTCTTCTTCTTTTTTCTTTTCATTATTATATTCCTCTTTTTTAGATGATGAGAGAAAATATTTTTATCTTATTTTTTCTTAGTGATAAGTTGCTTAGAAAGGGCTTCAATAAATTCTTTTATCAATACTTCATTTTATTTCAATAAGTTTTATTTTTTAAATTTCTATATGTATTTTGAAAAAGTATTATTTTTCTACTTCGTAATAGTTCTAAATAAATTTTATTAATGTTTGAAAGATAAATATACCAAATATATATATATATATATAACAAGAAAATCATTAAATAATAACTAAATTTAGAGAAAAAATAATAATTATTCACTATATTAACTAAATTAGATACTAATTTATAAATTGCAAAATTATTCATATATAAAGTGATTTCTCTTATTAGTAAAAATTTATAAAATGGTTTCTAAATTTGTATCTAAATTTTTAAGATAGATACCAACTTAGAAACTATTTTATAAATTTTTATTAATAATAGAAACTACTTTAAATATCAATAGTTTTTTTTAAGTAGTTTCGATTTATAATTTAATCAAATAGTAACTAGTTATTTTGATTTCTAAAATTAATTTCTATTTGATGAATTTTATATATATATATATATATATATATCCCTATATTTTCCCATATCTAATAATCATAATTTGTATGAAATATTAAAATAAATATATAAACATAATACAAATATATCTAAAATTTCATTATTATAATGTTTCAAATTATCTCTCTCTTCATAAGACTTGAAACATTTACATAAAATTTAAAACCAAATTTCAAAAGAAAAATAAACATTTTCCATCATCCATCTTCTCACTCAGAAACTTTATCACCTGTAACATCATCACAGATTAAAGAAAAACAACCACAAAACACAACAAAGGGTAAGTTAGGTATCAACAATTTCAATATTCATCTTTCTCATGTCAGACTTCTACTCACTCGTATCACATAGACACTTGACTCTACTTTCGGAAGACTCGTGCGTTGACTTAGACTCAAAGATCTGCACATGTCATACTACATCACTGTGAAATCCACACAGCTATGCGCATAATTAATCTCAATATCATCTCTCCTAGTATGACAGGGTTAACTCATATAACAGGTCAAATTAATTATCTTTCAAACAACTTACCCATTCATATGAACCTCCTTCGACTCTCACCACATGAATAACTTCATTTATATGATTCCATTATCTCAGTAGAGTCAGGATATCTCCTTCTAAACGAATTCCTAGTCAATGCTCATCCTAAACAATCTTAACACGGTATTTTCTTTCCAGAAAATACTATGTCTTGATTAAAATTCATATTTTGAACCTCATAATATCCAACATCAAACAATCAAATCATACCAATGTTTAGAATATCCAAAATACACAACAATTCATTGACTAATCATATAAATGTCTAATTAAAGAGATTTTCAATTAACTATACATGAAATAAAAGTTTACATACTTTATAAGAAGGACTATATATAGAAATAAATAAATCAATCTTTTAAAAGCAAATAAAAATTAGTTTAATATTTTTATTTTCATTTATTTATTTATTATTATTATTATTTTAAACTCTAGCTTGAGCTAGAATTCGCTAGCTTGAGCTAAAATCCTTCGGAGAGTACCCAATTTTAGCTTGAGCTAAAATCCTCCAGAGAGCATCCAAAATTTTAGCTTGAGCTAAAATCCTCCAGAGAGTACCCAAAATTTTAGCTTGAGCTAAAATTCGCTAGCTTGAGCTAAAATCCTCCAGAGAGTACCCATAATCTTTTAGCTTGAGCTAGAACTTGCTAGCTTGAGCGAAAACTGCAGAAAAATTATGCATAACTTAATATACTTATTAGATTATAAATCAATATTTCATTCAATTCATAAATTATAAATCTACACTTTACATTGATAGTTCCTGTTCAACATGATACAATTACTCTCATTGAATCATTGAGCTATTTTGTCCATCTATACATATATATGATTTCTAAATTCCAAAACCATCTAAATCAAACAACCAATTCTCAATCACAACACTTTCAATTTCAATCAAACTACATCTACTCAAACACAAGAAATCTTGCAACAAAATTTGGAATTGGTGACCACGTCACACTCACATTCAAATATTCTAACCTAAGGTTCTATTGAAGATTCTAAACTAGCTTCTCTTACCTGGACTTTAACATATGCTCACTAAGAGCTCCAAACCCACCAAAAGCTTAAGGATACCCTAACCTGCACCACAGAGTCCTGATCACAAATCTAACTATATCACTAGGACCCTGAGCTAACAGAGACTAATTCTGAAGATAAAACCCTCACATGCAAACTTAAATTAAAAGGCAACCTAACCAGATCAAAACTAACTCAAAGGAAAAGGAGCCAAGAATGAACTTACTCTATCTAAGATTTTGATCGGTCAATCTTGTAGAGTTCATTGTCAGGAGTCCAATGGCGGACTCTGATCGTTGATCTGATGAGCGAGGAGGTCGAATTTTAGAGAGAAGGTAGAGGAAATGAAAAAAGGGAACAAAAATGAACTTACTTTATGAAAGATTCTGATTGAGGATGAGCGAGGAGGTCAGAATCTTAGAGAGAATGGAGAGGAAAGGAAAAGGAAACTTCTAGAGAGATGGTGGTTCTTTTAAAATGAGACCTGAATAACTAATTTTCTATTTATATAGCTTTTTCACTTTAATATGTCATTTTAATTGTACAATTTCTACTCTAAGACTCTCTTTTTTTTCTTGGTCCTTACAATTACCATCAATTGAATTACGAATTTTCAATAACTATATATTATTAATATTTATAGAACTATATTTATAAATATTAAAAATTTGAAAAGGCAACTTTAAATATTATATGTATTATATGTAGTTCATATTATATATTTATAATTAATCATTTTTATTCAATGAAAGAGATACAACGTTGATATTTTGAGACAGATTAAAAAATATATTTTATTATTATTATCCTTATCTTTTGTTTTAAATTTAAATTTTGAAAGAATTATTTTTGTCATATATCTATAACATTTTGTAGTCATTGTTTTAGTCTATAGAATTAGTTACTGATTTGACTTTTATTAATGTAATTTATTTATTTTATAAAATTAGTAAATTTAAAATTTAGTTTTATTAATATTAATGGTTAAATTACATAATTTTTTCAAAAAAACTTAGAGAATACATATCCAATATAGTACTTAGTATGTAATAAAAAACAATTATATGTAAACTAATATTTAAAATTAAATAAAATATTATTATTCACATATTTATATTAATAGTATAAATTTATAATCTATTTTAATAAATACAAATATATTATATCTATATATAAAAATATTCCTTTTTATAACTTATTTTAAAAATGATATTATATTTTTATTTTAAAAATTGCTTTTACGATGTGAATATCTTACAAAACAAAATTATATAAATAAATATATATAAATTATTTAGCTTTTTTTTCTTCTAAAAATATGTGGCTCACCAAACAACTTCTTTCTTTCTCTTTTTACTTCTTCCACTTTCATTATGTTTTCTTTTTATTTTTATTTATTTATTTCACGTTGTAATTCGACTTTTTTATGAAAATTAAATAAATTATAATACTTACTAATTATAATAGTTTATTTTTTTTAATCTTCATAAGAATATGCAAGTAAGAAAATAGTAAATAAAATTTGTAATTTTTAAAATTGAATAAATTATAAATGATATGTTCTATACAATTTAATAATTGTAATTAATGAAGATATTTTTAACAATATTTTTTTTAGTAAGCAGAAAAACATTTTGAATATAATCTTTATCTTTATTTAGTCGTATCTTTGAAAATAATTTAATTATTTTTCTTTAGAATATATATATATATATATATATATATAATTTGATATTTAAAAAATACAAATACACATATAATAATAATAAAAACAAAAAATGCAAATACATATACACAAGAGCGTCTGTGTTTCTACTCGTAAATATATAAAGGAATATGAGAATTAAGTAAGTACTTTATATAAGAAGAGATTGATTGACTATTAAATATTTGTCATTCAAACAACTATTACTATATATATATATATATTATATGTGTGTGTCCAAGTTTATGATTTGATTGGATTGTATTTGATTTGATTAGATTGTACTCAATTTGATTATATTTTATATTATTATGCATATCTCTATATAGCTTGGATATGAGGATATAATTTGAATATCATAATGCTAGGTTGGATGATAAATAAATAAGATCAACAGGTGTGAATTCTAACAACTTAGATGTGATGAGTTCGTGTGTTATATTTATGATTGTTTCGTCCTTGATTGCAATTGTTTTGATGATTATTTGATATCAGATATACATTGTTGTTTCGATGATCTTGACAAGTGTTCTTTCTATGATCGTTTGGTCCTTTATAGCAATTATTTGATCTCGGATAGACACGGTTATTATGATAATTTGATCTCAACAAGTGTTCTTATATGATTGTTTAGTCCTTGGTAGCAATTGTTTTGATGACCATGTACAACTCTTCAAAAAGTAATGTTTGAAGGGGGTTGTACTTCTGATATTCCTAGCATTTTCATTAAAGCTGTAGGCATTATTCCAAAGTGTTGGCCAATAGTATCCTACTCTTAAAACTCGTGAAGTCATACATCAGACTCTTTAGTGCATCCCACATATGCCTTTGTGAAGTTTAACAAGCATATATTTAGCTTGATCATCATCTAAGCATTTTAACAATAGAGAGGAAAAACCTCTTCAAAAGAGTTTATTGTTATCTTCAAGGATGATATTATCCTTGAAGATACCCTCAAGGATTATACCAGCCACATTGACTTCTTTATTTGACGAATTATCCACGCTAAGGGACTACCAATTGTATATTTCTATGAGTTTAGGAAAATCGATCACAAAATCTACCAAGATTTGAGCTTTCATTAGTCCTCTACTTTTGAATTTCAAATCGAACTCGTGTAGCATGACTGATCAAGCTATTTATGGTTTTTGCTTTTTGGAGTACTTGCTTGACGGGATAAATTATTCCCATAATGATATGGAAGCTTTGGAAATATTATTGAAGTCTCTAAACCAATAAAACAATTACTAATATTAATTTCTCTTTTATTTGAAATTGCTCTTGCCCTAATTGTACAGGATGAGATACAAAATATTTTGTTTCTTATCCTTTTTTGTAAACAAGTACTAAGTTTATGATCGAGTTTTTTTTTTATAAAAAGCTTTCACGTTAAGTATCACTATGTTACTTGACATCTCAACTAGGCTGATACCTCAAGTAACAACAATAATTTGTCATCACATGAAAAAATATTATTAAAAAAAAGAAAAAAGAAAAATATGAGGAGACTAAACCAAAACTCATAGGTAAACTATACCTATTAATAGATAGTTAAATGAGACAATTTATAATTTTTTTTTTTTTTTATGATCTAAAACGTATTTTCACATTTAACATTCTATTCCAACCTTTCTGTTTCTTTAAGGAACTTAAAGAAATGCTTTGCTTTTTTTATGCAAACTCAGGAAGACAAGTTTCTTATTAATGAGAGATTAGACCTCTTTTAAGTTACTTGTACGAAAATGTTAATCCAAAACTTTAATTATCATAAAAAAAAGCAGAAAATATAATATAAAAGTTCATAGTCTATATTAGCTTTTAGCTAGAGTTTCTAGTTAATGTTATCCATTTTAGTGTTTTATTAAAGTTTCTAAAATATTTTTAACGTTTAGGTTTAGGATTTAGAATCTAGGTTTCACCATCTTAATTTTTATTATATGAATTAGATTTAGTTTAATTATTTTTCTTAAAATAATTTACTTATATTATTTTTTATTATTAAAGTATTACATCATTAATTTTATTAAGAATCAAAATAATTTTAATATATTAAAAACTAAAAAATTATATTTATTTTTTAATTATATATAATAAAAGATATTTTATAAAAATTCATTCATTCTTTAATTATATATAATAATAAAATAATTTATAAAAACTTATTCAACCATTATTTAATTATATATAATGAAAACTATTTTATAGAAATTCAACCATTATTCTTTAATTATGTATGATAATAAAATAATTATAAACACTGATTCAGTTAAAAAAATATTTTTTTAAAAACGTATTTATCTTTAATTGTATATAATAAAAAACAAAACTTAAAAGCGTAATGAAGGTTTAGGATTTCTCTACAAAAATCATACAACTCATATACGACTTTCATTTTTTTAATAGGATTTTACATACAAATCGTATATGTAATATAAGAGTTTTTCATTTTTAAAAATTAAATTGACGGTTTCAATATAATTGAATCGTATTTACTTATTTATAGAAAAAAAAATTCCACTTCTAAAATTTGTTTTTAAAATTTTTAGAAAAAAAAAGAACAATAAAAGAACATGTAGCTTTCGTAAAGAAGAAAAAAAAACACGATTCAATTCTACTAGAAAAAGAAACGATTGAATCTTAAGAATTCAATCAAATTAATCGTGTTTGTATAACCGCTGAGAGTAACTTTTCTATTTGCTTCAATCTTTAATTCAAAATCAATGTCAAAATCTGTTGTCATAAACTATGATCATTGTGAG
This sequence comes from Phaseolus vulgaris, assembly GCF_051622355.1. NCBI lineage: Eukaryota > Viridiplantae > Streptophyta > Magnoliopsida > Fabales > Fabaceae > Phaseolus > Phaseolus vulgaris. The sequence goes on along the minus strand of NC_143500.1, from coordinate 34,865,603 downwards.
TTTGGTGAATATGTTCTAGTAATCTTCCTTAATGTGATAGGAAGTATATTTTTTAAATTGTAATTTTTAATTACAATATTTAATAATTATTCAAATAAATTTTAGTAAATGGAACACAGGTAAGGTCTGGGTTTTCCCTAGTTCAAAATAATGTTGTTGAAGTTACTACAATTGTTGGGAAAAAAATCACATATAATAGTATTATTATTAATTTGATTTACATTTAAATATATTAAAATGTCATTGAACGGACATATTCTAGAGAAATGTGCATTAATTCGCTAAGCAAGCAAGGAGATTTTGGAGAACTGAAGTTAGTTTAGTTAGAGCTATAATATTCTGGGCTGCTATTTTCCATTGTATTCATTGAATGAGTAGCTAATTTCCATAGCAATTGAGATCGAATGAAATCGTAACTTTTTTTTTGTAATTTCTTGATTAATATATGCAAGTACATTATGTTCTTAATTGATTTAATTTTGTGTTTAATGTTTAAAATAGAGAGATTTTAGAAATTGAATGTTTAGAGTTTAGATCAGAAGTACGATTCTAACTTCCAAGCATACATACAAGGATGAACTGTTGTAAAATAAGACATCGTATAAACATCATCACCATCATGCATATATCATCATGTATATGAATGTTATTAAACTCAGATTTAGCCATGCAACATGTCATGATTAGATGCGAGAGGTACTCTAGAAGACTCGCAAGATGTTAATACCTAATACATACTAGGACGCACCATACCTTACCTAACTTATGAATCCAATGTCAAATGAACCAAATAAAAAATAATTCATGGAAAATAATTTACAAACAGAATCTGAAATATGCTGTGGTCAGGATCTAGTACTTCTACCAACCATTTTTGAAGATAATTATGGAAACAGAGTAGAAAAAAAGGATTTTGTCAATTAGATTCACATTCTGATTCTCAGTACCTAGAGAAGCAGAACCTATACGTTGCCTTTGATGACTATAACCTGAAAGGAAAGCCTTCCAAGGTTCTAGTTTCGTAACTGTGAAGATTGAATTAGTTGGGCCAACGCAGCAGCATACTGAACAGCAGTATGCTGAGAGGTATAATTGTCAGAAAGTCCATATTCTGCATAATTTGGTTCTGTATGAATGAACTGGCCCGCTAATGATTTTTTAGACACTACTTCTTTCCACAAATCAATGAAATCTTCCATAATTGGCTTGGATTTTTCAACTGACGAAATAGGGAGATACTCAATCTGCACAAAATGAACATTGAATATTTAAATTTAGAAGGAAAGCAGAACTAAGCAAAGATCAATCAAGCCTCCACACAAAAGACAATCTATGTTCTACAGGGGGGTGGGAGTAAAAATGTCAATTTTGTAAGGAAAGTGATCTTTAAGACTAACCAGATCAAATGCAAATAAGTCATAACACTGACAGAGTTAAATTGTTTTAAATAAAAATTTCGTACTCATATGTTTGAATATTTATTAGAACTTAAAAAGTCTATCCTTATTTCCCTCTCTATCTAAAAAAACTAAACTCCTTAATATGTTTGAACTAATGGAAGAGAGTGGAATAGAGGGAAATATACAGGTATCATGTTCCATAGTTTGGTTGGTAAAACGTGAATGAAATATAATGAAAAGTAATGGAACCTATTCCATTGCTTAGTTTGATCTCCCTCCCAATTTGGGAACGAATGGGAATGGTTCCTTTCACCATAACATATCAAAACAGACAATGAAAACGAGGTTTATTTCATTATGATCCCTTCCAATTTATAAGATCCCATTTCTTTTCATCAATACAATAATAAGTTTAGTTAATTATATGAGTGCTAGACTATTCATGCAGTCAATTCTCAAATCACAGAGTAGAATGTAGTCAGTCTCTTAACATAAAGAACATGGTAAGCTATCTCAAAATTTCGTGCAGCAGCAACTAACATCACAGTTCGTGACCAAGATGTGGGACAAGTGACTTTTTCCCACTCAGTCACATTGCCTCACTCCACCACTCTTTTTAATGGTTCCATCAGTATTGTGTAATGAAGAACTGAACTTTTGAGTTAACTTTATGCCAATTTTTATCTGCATTCAACTCAACTTTTTATCCACTTATAATTTATTTATTTATTTCAACCTAAGCAACTTTTGCTACATGCCCGCAACTTTATCCTCTACATGATATATCAAAAGTCTGGTTTTCCTGCATTTTCCAGAATCAACTATTGATAACCTTGGTTCAGCATACCATAAGCACATAAAGAACATGTAACAAACATGTAAGATCACCAACTACAATTCAGAGTTAGTCACCTCAATCATAATTCCTCTGAGACTTTCAGCTTGATTGGGAACAACTTTAATCACTCTCACCTGAAAGTCACCCAATTTATACAGCGCTCCCTGCACCACCAACACATACACATACTAAGAGAGCAAAAACTAAACAACAAAAGCCATGGCACTGAGAAAACAAAAACGGACCTCGAAATGAAGGGCCACTTTGGACTTGTAGGACTGGAGTTTCTCCATGATAGTCAAGATAGAATAATCGGCCTCCACAACAAGCTTGTGGCCGCGAATGATGAAGTAGTATTTGTTGGGCTGCTCTAGCATCGAAATCCCCAGAAAATCTCGAGGGAAATCAATGGCCGTGGATGGGTCTATGAAAATCAGAAGAAAAGAAAGGATTTCAGAGAAAAAAAGTAAAACCCCAGAAAGGAACGAAAATGGAGTTGGGTCTAGGGAAAAGGATTAATCTGTTTCGTAACAATCAAGATTTCAATTTTCCAAAGTGTCTGGAACAAGATTGCTAAGTTGAAAGCAAAGAGGTAACCTCGTAAATTAGGTCTGTAGAATGTGAGGGAGGCTTTGCATCTTCCTTCTTTGACGCCATTAAGGCTTTCAACGCACTGCGAAATTTCATTCAGGATTTGGCTGTTCACCATGGTTCCTTGGTTGGGTTGCCAATGCAAAATACTACAGAAACAAATCCATAAATCACTTTTGAAAAAAAATGAAAATTAGCAAACAATTATGGAATTGCCTTTGCTCATACCATCTGATGGGCATTCTAGCTTCTCCTTCCAAACCCAAAGAGACAAACTTTTCTGTGTTCTGTTGTGTTCAGTGATACCCTCTTCCTTTCTTCTTCCTTCCAATCTTCCAAGCCCTTCAACACTTGTGTTGGATTCTATTCATTTCTGAACAATGTTTATATTCAGTAAGAGTTAATTCGCCAAATTAATTTAAAAACATTAAATCTTGATTATGCATTTCTGTTGTTTTTAATAACAAAATCATTATTCTTTATCTATTTTTAATTAGTTTTTCTTCCCTAAAAGGAGTTTTTATTGAGATTAAAAATTATCCACACATTCAGAAATTTAAAATCTGTGTGTCAGATGAAGATTAGATATTTATATTTTATTTTAATCAACTAAATAAAAAAAACACATTCAAAATCCCATGCTTGTTTTTTTTTTTCCAATTTGAGAGACAAGATGTAAAGTAGAACTTGCCTGAAGTATCATTCAAAATCAGTCTCGAATGTATTGAAGCGTTTTAAGCAAATAAAACTGCCTATAAGGTTGTTTGTACTAAAAAAAAAAGGTTTAGAAAATAATAAACAATTTAATTGATGTCATAAAATAAATAAAAGTTGTGTATATTTATAAAATAACTAAAGATTCTTTGTGTTAAAAATGAGTTATGATTAAATATTAATAAATATTTAAAAAGGTGACTCGCTTCAAGTTAAAATTTTGTCCTGTTACAAATTGGGTATCTAAATCTTCTATTATTTAATATCGATAATTTTATAAAATAATTTAATATAAATAAATTTTAAAATATAAATTAAAATTTAATTTAATTTTAAATTAAAAACTATTATAAGATCGTAATAAAAAGTAGTTTATAATATTAAATTTATTTTATTTTAGAAAATACCAAATTTTAAATTATTTTTATTTATTATTTGAATATTTTTATTTAATTTTTACTTTATTACAATATAAGAATATCTATATATTAATAAAATATAAATAATTAATAAAATATATATATATATATAATTGGTTATGTATATAATATAATCTTATAATATCTATTACTTTTTCATATTTCTTTTATATTCAACTCAGTTTGTGTCTGAATAAAGGAAATTTTGGTCACAGATTGCAATTTCATAAGGATAATGAGTTATGGTTGTTACATTTATTCATATTGAAGTTGTTCATCTCACAAAATTTTTATATTTAAGAAAAACATAACTTGTAAGATATTTTTATTTTATATTCTTGTTGACCTTTATATTACCTTTTTAAGAATATTTAAGAGGCTCTCTTTTTGGTTTTCTTTGAAATTTCTTTAGAAGGTTTCTTTTTCTTGCTCTCTTTTTCCTTCTATTTTCTCTTGGTTTGAAGGAATGTGAGCTAGTTGGTGTAGTCATAATGGTGAACCTTCCTTTCATATTGAAATGGGCTTCTAAGATAAAATATTACGAGTATAATAAAACAAAAAATTTCTAACTCTAATTAAAGAAATTATAAATTTCCTTACCTTAATTTTTTTTTACTTTTCTTTCTCAAACTTAAAAAAAAACTAAGAAAAATTATAAATTACTTTCAAAAGTTCTGATTCACAAAGAATAGGTTACTACATACCTAAATTAACTAGTATCGTATATTTTGCTTAAATCTCACATACATACACATTAAAGAAAACCAATTTTTTGAGAAAATAGAAAAATTTAGTTAAAACAAAATTATATTAAATTTACATTATTCTATTTTTTCTCATCGAAATTAAAAATTAAATGCTTGAATAAATTGAAATTTAAAAATCAAAGAAATTTAGAAAATAAACAGGAAAATAAAGTAACTGTCTAAAGAATTGAATTTCTTTCTCTCTAATCAGTAAAATTGCTTCAATATTTTTGTTAATGCAAGGAATGGGATGATTATACAAGATCTCTTTAAGAACTTCTTATGTGGAGATGCCTCTTTCAAGATGTCAAACCTCACAACTTCTTTGATTCTTTCCCAATGTATATTTTTGGATGGTCACTTATTTATATTATTTAATCAATATTTATTTAGATGAATCTTAATGATGTATCCGCATAAACTTTAATTTTACATTAATTAGTAATTATTTTAATAATGGGTTAATTCCTACTCTATTCTGTAATTAAAATTCATTATATGTATATTGTGAGTAATTATTACAAGAAAATTATGAAATACAAATCAATTTTAGAAAAAAATAATAATTAATTATTATAGTGATTAAATTAAATATTATTTTAGAGATAAAAATATTTTTGATTTATAAATTAGTTTATATTATTGTTAAATAGTTTCTAAATTGATATCTAACTAACAAGAAAGTTTTTGTTACCAAATTTAGAATTTAAATAATTGGTAGTTAAAACTAGATAGCTAATTAAATACAAATTTAGAAACTAATTTAGAAATTTTTTTTTGGTTTCTAAAATATTTTTAATTTAATTATTACAATAATTAATTATTTTTTTATATAAAATTAATTTCTATTTTATGATTTTTTTAATGAATTATATATTAAATTCCACATGGATAAATCTAAAAGAAGAAAAAAATCATTTTCTCTGTAGACTCTACGTCTTATTTTACAATTTTTTTTCTTTGATGCTTTGTTTTAGTTTAGAATATTGAAAGTAGATGATTGATTTGTAGTGATTTAAAGAGAAATTGAATATAAAATTGAAACAGCTTGATTTAATAAAAGAACCGGTCAATTTGAGTACAAAGTTTAGTTTTATGTGATTAATTTGATTGAATTAATTAATGGTTAGTAGATTATTTTTAGAATAATGTGAAAATTGTCATTGGGTATATATTTTTTAAATATAAACATTTTTTGTTATAAAAAATGAAAATAAATTATTTCTTAAAAACATTAGTTAATTAAAATATTATTTATTAAATTCCAATAATATTTATAATTTTTTTAAATCCTAATAAATATAATTATTTAAAAATAATAAATATTAGAATAAATTAATAATACATTAAACAATTCTTACAAATTCACCATTTCTCTTCATTTCACCCTTCTCTCTTTCAAAATTTTCATATATAAATCCTCACAAATCCATCGACTTGATGATATATATACAATTCTCACAAATCATCTAAAGTTAATCCTCACATATCTCCAAAAATAATAAACCATTTCAATGAAATAAAACATCACTCATGAGTTGTTGTTAAGAATGTCAACTAAATTCATGGTGTTAGTATTAGTCAAACTCATCTTATTTTTTTATTAGAAATTCATGCATTAACTAGACACGAATAGAGGACACTGACAAAATTTTAAAGGGACAAATTAAGAGAATAACATACATAATTTAATTGTAATAAATATTAAAATATAAAATTAAATATAATAATAATATTTTTTACATTCTCTCTCCTTACCTATTCCGTTCATTCTCTTTCTAACAAAAATGGCTTCTACTTCTTTCTCACTTATTTTGTTCTATTTTTTAATAAAGAAATGAAGGGAAAACAAAAATGCATTGATTCTAGTCTCACTTATTTTTCTCAATTTCTCTGAAAAAAAAGTGATTATCTTTTGCTTCACTTCACAGTAAAAATATTAGTTTTGTGATATATTATTTATTTTTATACATGAACTTTTTACCAGTTTTTGTGTAATTTTTTTTTTTATATTGAAAGAATGTTTTTAATATAAGAATTTGAATAGTTTTATAGTTTTTGTATTCTAAGTAATTTAATTACTTTTTATATTTTTTGTGACTTTTTGTAGAAACATGAAATGAAACCAGCCTCTTAAATTTATACTTTTTATTCAGTTATTGATGAGTATTTTAAGGAATGAAGGGGTATAAAATGGATGTGATTCCACATTTATGATTATATTAATTGATGTACTCATTCTTGTTATCAAAATTTGACATTGTATATAAAGAATATAATTTATGTACTTTTATGAGATTTCATTCAATAACCAAACTCAAAAAATATTAGTAAGAGTATTCATCTATCCGCGTCTCTATTGGATACCACACTCGTATGACACCTATAAGACCTATAACGTAAAGTGTCCAATTCAAAAAGTATTTATTAGATTTCTCACAATTATAGTACGATTTTACATAATTTTAAAAATAAAAAATAAATAAATTTTTTAAAAATTCAAATTTTATTATATAAATTGTTATTATGATTATAAAAATAAGAAACAAATAATTGTGAACCAGTAATGAAAAACATCTTTATGCTTCAACAAATAATCTGGAACATACTTGTGCACATAAATCTTTATTATCAATTTATATAATTCTTAATTATATAATATATAGATTTGTGTTCCCGTATCTTATATTTTAGAGATTTTATGTATCTCCGTGTTCATGTCCGTGTCGTATCAATATTCGTATTTATGTTACATATCTATTCATTCATTCTAGTTCACGTTCTGTTTATTTGTTTTGTTTAAATTATTAGAATTCTTAGTCTATTAAGTAATTTTTATTAAATACTAATTTTATCAAATTAAATCACTTTCAGGATACCTATATATTTCATTGTTTATGCTCCTTCTTCCTATCTTTATTTGTTTTTTATGTTTTGTGTGACTATCATTTTGATTATTCATCTTTAGTTTATCAGATAATTTATTAAACTTATTTTTTCTCTTTTATTTTATTATTTGTTTCATTTTATTTGATTTTTTCTTTCACTACATAATTTTTTATTTTCGTTATCAACCGTTCAAATTGTTTAGTATCCAATAAATTCATTTACTCAAATTCTCTACATATATTATCCCTATTTACATTTACAAAAAATAATAGATATTAGAGTTTTCAAATTTTTTTAATAATGTGTAATTATTTATTTTATATAATTATTTAATTTTTTTTATTTATTATTTTATTTCAAAATTTACGTAGTTATAATTTTTTTATTGAAACTTAGTATGAAAAAAAAATGTTTTTTAACATTAAAATCTCATGATATATTTTCTTTGATGGATTTTATTGTTTTAAGAAAAATAATATTTAATTAATATTTAAAATAATGTAAAAGTGAGTACAAGTACAAATATTAGTATACCTACTATCCATTAATGACTAAGAAATTTGGTAAAAAAATTATTCCAACAAAAATAAAGATAAAAGAATATAGATTTTAAACCAGAAATAGATGTAATAAAACTCACTCATTCTACCATTATGATTCTTAATCTTGAACAATACCAAAAAGATTAGTCTTAAAAATAATATTGAGAAAAGAAATAAAAAAAAATAGCAATTTTATCCTTGTTGAAAAATAGGAACAAGTCTCCTCCCATCACTTTATTATTAAGACAATAAAATTGAACAATATTTATTGTTGTTAAAGTAAAGTTTACCCTTTTTGGTACCATCTGTTTGACATTATGTTTAAATGGCACAACAAAGTATATAAAGTCAATTAACAAGATCATACTGATAAAAGAAAAACACAAAACTTCTTCACTTAGTCTGCATTAATAGTAGGATTGTGAAGCAGATGAAGCATTAAATTGTATTATTAGAAGAGGATTTGTTTCACCTAACTTGGCCATGAAAGAATTGGGTTAAGGATATTGAAAACACAACACAGATGAGTGAAATCTGAGAGATAAGAAGAAAAAAAATAAAATGAGAATTGAGAAAGAAGAGTTTGATGAATGATTATTATGTTTGAATTAAGAATTAGATGGATGACAGTGAGCATGAGGATGGAGTATGGAAGGTGATTGTTTGAATGTCGGGTAGTGACTGACTGGTGACTGAGGAGAGTCAGAGGAGATGGTTGAATGGAAAGAAAAGGGATAATAAGTGTACCTTTCTTTGCCTCTTTCCCTACTCATTACTGCTCAACTTCTTTCACCTCTCAGCTCACACACCACTCTGCACTCTTCTGAACCCTTCTGCACCTGCACCTGCACCTGCACCCTGCACACACTCTGCACTCTGCACTCTGCACTGCAACACACTATTTACTTGCTTACTTACCCTTTTTTTTTGCACCAATACAACATCACTCTCCCACTCACTCACCCCACCACACATCACAACTCTTTTTTCCTAAAGCTGACTTTCTCCACTTCCTTTCATTTCTCTCACTCCATCACTAACCACCTCATTAACAATCATCACACTCATGCTTCTTTTTTTTCACAACTATATACCATTATATCTGATCAAGATTCCAAATTTTCACTTTCTTATACATACACCTTAATATCTTAATAAGTTAGTATTAGATTATTCAGTCAAAGTATCTTAGATTTGTTAACACATGTGTTTGATGAATATGAATTATGTAGTTTTATTTAGTCCTTTACATGAATAAAAAATTTGCTTTCGTATGACCGAAATGGCAGGGACATAGTAAAGTTAGATTATGTTGTTTGGTGTTGTTACTGATATAGTGAGGAAAAATTCTTCTATCACTTTTTTTTTGGAGAGAAGAGAACGGAATCATCTTTCCCTCATGCACTTTCCAGGGCATTATTAAAAGAGAAAAATTTGTACTTGCTTTGTCACTGGGAATATAGTGCTCAGAAGGGCGTGGAAGAAAATGTCATAGATGGATTATTTATGCTTCTTTTATATACATCCTAAAATTATGGTATGTTAGGAACAGGATTTGACTTTTTTTTTATTTAACCACAAATGTGTGTAATAGGTAATTAGAATTGGGTTTTGTCTAATCATATAATACAAAAGAACAAAAAAGAAAGTGATTTATGGAGTTAGTCCTTTTGGTTAGACAGGTGAATATTTGTAAAGAGTAGGCAGTGTCCAAGCTTCTCCACTGACCCTACTCATGTGGTAGCACTTTTCCAGATATTTATTAATTTAATAAATAAATAAAGAATAATAGAACTTGGAAAGTAGAATATTCTCTTATTTAGCTGTTTCTTTTACCAGAATTGCAAAATATAATGATATTTTTATGCAAACCACCAGTTCTCATATATGAAATTAATGTTTTAAACATGATATTATGATTAAATTTTGGACTAATTTTTTACATTTTAATTGCATGCGTTATTATATGAAATTCCATTCATTCTTTAAGTTTTTTCCCCTCAAACAAAATTAACTATAGTGATAAAAGAGCACCTGTTGGATTATTATTTCCGAATAAAAGCCAACTACAAGTTGATTTGTTGGGTTACTCTAACTATAGTGATAAAAGGAGCACCAATGGATACTTATTCAAATTGTGCACCAATCTCTTTTAGACTTTGTCTTAGACTTTGTCGTGAGAGAGTGGAAAGTTGAGGGTGTGGGAGAGTGGAAGTGTGAAAAAAGTTGAGGTTATTTGGATTGAGGTAGGTTAGATTGGATGTGTAAAGAAAGGAAAAATATTATTTGACACCTACTTTTTGCATTGCTCCAAATTACATCTTCCATATTATAAAGGTTATGTGATGTGAAAGGGTATTTTTGTCAATTAAAAAGGTGTAATTTGGAGCAAGAGGTGTCAAAGTATCATTGCTCGTAAAGAAAATTTATTGAAATATGTAAGTGATTGGATGGTTGTAAGGATATTTTGAATTATTTTTAATTGTATAAATTGTAAGATTACAAATTTACCCTTGTGTATAAAAAATAAAAAATAAATGATAATTACTTTATACACATTTTATTTAATTAAAATAATTTAAGATTTTAACTATAAATAAAAGAATAAAATAATGTAGAATTCAAATAAATAAATAAAATATAAATTTAATTAATAATTAAATTATTTTTCAATTTATTATTTTAATATTTATATTATTAATATTAATAATACTTTTTTAATTATAAATATATTTATATTTTAAGGTATATAAGTATTTTTATTAAAAATATATTTAATATTTTTTTTATTATGAATATATTAATATTTTTTTTGGATATTTACAGTTTAGTTGAAATAAAATCAAATTAAGTAATTTAAATTATTTTCTATTAAAATTGAATTCTATTATTTATATTTTTAGAATTTAAATATTTAAATGGATTTTTTTATTTTCATTAATAAATCAAAATCTAGATTATTATAATATATAATTGAATTCTATTATTTATATACTTTTAGAATTTAAATATATTTTTTATTCTTATTAAGGGTAAAAATGTAAATGCACAAAAGCCTATGTGGCTTTCTCTTCTCCCATTGCACTTTCTCTTCATCCATGAGAGGCACCAAAAAAGCTCTATCTTCTCCTTTCCGCACACCTCCCCCCTCACCCATCATTAGAAACAAACGTGTGGTGCACTCTCACATCTGTCCGCGTGAACAGTGCACCCCTCAATCCAAACAGGGGCTTAGTGTTATAAGAAGCAATTAGTTGTGGCACTATCATCCTGTGAGACAAAGTATATTACTACTTTTTTATGCAGCCTATCAAGCTATTTGGCTTGATTCAATTTTAAAGGAAATGGTAGTAGGCATTGAAAAGCCTATAAAACATTTATAAGGGAGCAAGTTAACAATGGAAGACTGAAATTAGTATATTGTTCTATTGGATTGCAATTAAGTATTAATTCAACCTCTAAAGAGAGACAAGTTTGAAAGACTAGAAGTTGTTGAGTATGCTTCCTAAATATTGATTCCTTGCATATTTATAAAAAAAAAAAACTTATCTTTAAGATCAGACGTTGATAGCAATTAACATTTCAAATCTATTCTTAGCATTCAAATATGTTAAGTGCTTAGAAGTACTTTCTAGTGAAATTTAACATTCTAGATCATGATAAACCAAGTATTACAAAAAAAACAATAGTATCAATAATTATCAAGAACATAATATTATGTTTAGATATCACCTAAATACATAAGAGTTTGAAAAGATTACTCCCAGTTCTAAAGGGTAAAATTAGCCACACATGATGACTGTTACAAGCACGGAGGGCAAGAAAAGAAGATTATGGATGCTTCTCCTTGATGGCTACATCCTCTAAGGTTTTCTAACACCTCCTATTCTCCCAATTGGATTACGATTCACTTAATGGTGTTTTCCTTTCAATCTTGCACCCTAGGGTTGTGCCTCAAGCCTCCTATTTAATCTAATTTGCTTGGGCTTAAGTGACTTCTTGCTCAGGCGTTAATGAGCTTGCTTGGGCGAGTAAAACGTAAAAAGGTCCAATGTTACTAGAGCCATCTTGCTCAAGCGAGATCCACTGGTGATGTGTTGGCTTTTTGCAAGTTTGGGGCAATTTTGGTGAGTGTTTGTGTGTTCCAACTTTCCCTTTTTAGCTTTGTATATTCTCCTTTTGCCCAATCATCTTCATTCTTCCCTAGAATATTGAAATTAACATAAATTTGGGAATAAATCATTCTTATTTAAATTAAAATTACAAAATATGTAAAACTGTATAAATTCATAAATTAGGGGTTATTTTATACTTATTTTAGCAATTAATACCCCATAAGTGCCTATATTTTAATATGAAATATACTGAAATTTGACACTTATCAGTAGAATATGATATCTTTAAGTACTTGAATTAAGGAGAAATATTGTAGTTAATTGAAGTAAAAGTCGGTTAGTTAGTTTGTACACTTAATTACTTTATAAATAGAGTAATGCTGTACAAAATATTCCACATTATTTTATCAAAAATAACAAAAGAAGAATTCTTTCTCTTCTATGTTTTGTTCATTCTTTCCTCCAAGAATATAGAGGTTGGATGAGTTTATAGCCTAACACCAAATAAGATTGGAGATTTGATCCATATGTGAAGAAAGAAAGTATTTAAATTGAAAGGTTCATTTAAGGTCAAGGATTCCTTAGGGTTTAGAGTATCTCGAGGGAGGATAAAATAAAATGTATGTTGGTAAATATTTATTCATCATTTGGAGGATGTAAAAAAGGTAAACTATGGGAGCTATTCTAGAGGCTAAAATATTAAATACTAATAATAGATGTTTTAACTTAATAAAAAAAGGTAGAAAAGAGGAATGGAGTAAGGGCAACAAATTATGGACCATCAAGATATAAAAGTTTAACATCTTTATTGATAGTATGGATGTGTTGGATGCTTCATTAGTGGGAAGAAGATAAACTTAGTATAAACATAATGATACTACTAAAACCAAAATTCTTAGAATTTTGGAGTCAAGAGAATGGTTAAATGTACAATCTAAATCAACAATATGTACTCAATAAAAGTGTTTATGATCATTGTACTTTATTCTTAAAAGCACATACAATGGATTGGAATCCTAAGCTATCTCAAGTGCTTGATGTATAGTTTATAATGATAGTTTTGAGGAACTGGTTAACAAATATTGGAAGATGTATCAAGTTTCATGAGGGGTCATATGTCATCATAGAGAAGATGAAGTTATTAAATTTTTTTTTGACAATATGAAATATGGAGGCCTTTAGAGATGTATCACAAAGGATTAGGTATTTTATTATAAGGATTAGTGAGCTTGATATGCTAGATGAGAATGATAGCCTAGATGAAGTTGGGAAAAAGAAAATGTAATAATTATTCAATGAGCTTAAGAAGATAGTTAAGTACAAGAAAAAAAAAAACAAGATTTGAATAATAGTATTGGGGGATTCAAATACTAGTTATTTTAATCATGGGTTAAGTATGTTTTTCTTCCCTGTATTATAACACGAAATGGATTTTTGTCCCTAGTCCAAACTTTAGACCTCTTAGGTACTTGTAGTAAGAAAACTATTGGATTGGGTCCTTACCAGTGTTTTTCTACGTAAAAATCAAATATCTAGCGTGCACTGTATTATAATATTATAGCATCCACGTGAGCGATGAGTCAACATGAAATATTTTAACATCCTAGTTCTCACTGGAAATAAAAAAAAACTATCAAGAACTCATTTCAATAGTTTCCTTACTACAAGTACCCAAAAGTTCTAAAATTTGGATTAGAGAAGAAAACCAATTTCGCGTGAAAGTACAGGGACGAAAAACATATATATATATATATATATATGTATGTATATATATATATGTATGTATATATGTATGTATGTATGTATATATATATATGTATGTATATATATATATATATATTATAAAAAGTTTTCATGTTAGACATCACTATGCAACTTGACATCTCAGCAAGGCTGACACCTCAAGTAACAACAAACATCTGCCATCACATGAAAAAAAATATTATTAAAAAAAAGAAAAAAGAAAGAAAATACAAAAATATGGGGGGACTAGACCAAAACCCATATGTTAACAAAAACGATACATAGGTAGACTATACCTATTCATAAAGAATTCTAAGAACAGACTATATGGAAGTCTATTATACCAATGAAATGATTCTCTATGAATAAATCCTAAATTAACCAACTTATCAGCACACACATTCCCTTCACGAAAAATATGAGTAACCCTAAACCTGATTGTCCCACGGAAATTAAGACAAGTATTCCTTCGATTACGACGAAACATTCACGAAGCATTAGTCCTAGCAGTAAACGCATCATAAACCAAGGCAGAATCACATTCAAGCCAGACATTAGTAAGCCCCATTTTTTTAGCTTCCTCCATAACATGTATAACTCCATAAAACTCAGCAACCAAAGCAGTCTGAACTTCAAGAAACGCTGAAAAATCACCAATAAATTCTCTCATACTCCCACGAAAAATACCTCCACAAGTAGCAAGACCAGGATACCCCTTAGCAGCCCCATCAATATTAATTTTAACCCAGCCTGGTGAAGGAAATTTCCATCTAACAGGAAGAGGACGAAGAACTTTACCACTACGAGTCTTAATACCAAAAAACTTAATCACGTTGAAATCCAACATATCATTCTTCATTGAAGCTTTAGACGAATTTCCCACTAGACAAGTTAAATCTTTAATTACCGAAATAGCCTTAGAAACCTCAATCTTATCTTGAAATCTAGTATGAGCCATATCATCCATATAGAAAAGGTTATCACAACAAGCTTAATCAATTTAACCAAAGGACTACCATCACTCTTAATAAATAAAAAGATCATCCTTATTAGAGAAATGAGAAGTAAGACAAATTTGTCGAACCCAACTCCAAATATGCAATGCGTTAGAACATTCAAAAAATAGATGTTGAATAGATTCCTCATGCTTTTCACAAAGCGTACACATAGAACATATATGCAAACCCTTATTCTGAATATGTTGATTTGTAGGAAGTCGCCCATGAATTTTTTTCCAGAGTACTATAGTTTTGGAAGGCGGAATAGATGAAGACCAAATAAATATACCCCAACCACATGGAACTCCTGGTTCCAAGAAAAAAGTCCTAGCCGATTTAAGAGTGAAACTACTAGAGTCATCTAAAATCCAATTAGGAATATCCTATTCCTCTCTAACCATGATATGATTAAAAAAATGAGGCATCTGCTATAAAGATAAAGGAATATTCCAATCACAACCTGTCCAAAATTGAGAGACTATATCCAGAATGCTAACATCATCAGATAACCCTGCAATATTTGCTAAAGAAGTAGTAGAACACCATTTATCATTACAGAAATTAATAAAAAAACCTGTACCAACAGTCCAAGAAGTATAGTCAAGTATGGTAGAATAAAATTGCTTAATTCCAAGCCAAAGAGAGGAGGATCTATAAACCGTTCTAAACACGTATTTTGATTTAAGAACCCTGATTTTCAAGAGTAAAGACCAAGGTTTGTTGCTATAAGCAAAGTTCCAAGCAAGCTTAAGAAGATATACATTATTTTCATGATGAAGATTAATAATATTCAAGCCTTCATCCTCAAGAGGTGAACAAATTTTCGTCCAATTAACGGTAGCGATACCTTTTTTCAGAATATCATCAGTCCAAATAAAATTTCGACACCACTGCTCAACTTGCTTAATAAGTGAAACAGGCCATTTATACATATTAAAACTATAAGCCAGAAATCCAATAATCACCGTATTGACCAACTGAATTCGACACATCATGCTAAGAGATTTACCTTTCCAAGATGCTAGCTTCAATTTAACTTTATCAGCCAAAGGTTGAAGAAATTGACACTTTGGAACACCAACAAAGATAAACACTCCTAAATAATTGAAAGGCAAACAACCATGATTACAAGAAAGAATATTTTGAATTTTGGTGACAAATCTTGGAGAATTATCCATGGTGAAGAAACTACTTTTAGAGTTATTAATATATTGACCAGAAAAATCACCATATGTTTTAAGAAAAGTACTCAAATTTCTAAGAGACTTAATATCTCTCCTACAAAAAATAAATATGTCATCAACATACAAAATATGAGAGGGAGTGAGATAACCTTGCAGACTGGCCATATTTAAAATCTTCTTATCATTCACAAGCTTAGAGATACCTCTACTAAGAACTTCCTTTGCAAGACAGAAAAGTAAAGGAGACAATGAATCACCTTGTCTTACACCTCGACTGCAGGGAAAAAAACCCACCAAACTACCACTTCTTCTGATAGAAAGCATAGCTGAACGGAGAATTGTATTAATCCAACCGACAAATGAGGGGTGAAAGCCAAAGCGTTTTAAAACTAATAATAAGAACTTCCAACTCAGAGTGTCAAAAGCTTTATGAATATCAACTTTGTAAGCCACATTACCTCCTCTAACCTTTTTAGAAAGCATGTTAATAGCTTCAGAGCAATACCAATGCAATCCTGAATTTGTCTACCCTACACAAACCCATATTGATTAGGAGAAATGATTATAGCAGCCACAAATGCAAGCCTATCCAGTATCTTGGAAATAATCTTAAATTTGAAATTAGCAACAACAATTGGCCTATGATCTTTAATGGAATCAACACCCTGAACCTTAGGAATAAGATATACCACATTACTGTTCATTTCAGGGAGAACCCAATTTTGTTTAAAAAACTATTGAACAACATTGCAAACATCTGTCCCAATAATTTCCCAGCAAGAATGATAGACAATACCACAAAAACCATTAGGACTAGGAGCACAATTATCGTTAAGATTAAAAACAACATTTTTTATTTCAGAAAAATCAGGACATTTAATAAACATCATATTCCCCTCAGAAGAAACCATCGTAGGAATATAAGTACCAATAAAATCTTCATATTATTATTATCCAGAACATTAGAAATAGACTCAGCATAAAGAGTTTTATAAAAGTCCAAAATATGATCCTCAATGATTTTAGGATCCTCTGTAACCTCATTATCAATCCGTAGACGATGAATCCCACTAGAATTATTTCTCCTTTTGACCACAACATGAAAA
The DNA here is from genome assembly GCF_051622355.1 of Phaseolus vulgaris. Lineage (NCBI taxonomy): Eukaryota > Viridiplantae > Streptophyta > Magnoliopsida > Fabales > Fabaceae > Phaseolus > Phaseolus vulgaris. The sequence goes on along the minus strand of NC_143500.1, from coordinate 34,848,318 downwards.
AAGCAGTATTTCGATCTCCATCCTTGAACCATAACATCTTAGCTCTTTCTTTCCAAAACAAATATTGACAGTGAAGAGCATGATCTTCTCCTTAGCAATCTTTTCTTGACACATCACTATCAGACAAACTAGCAGTCTCTAAGCTTTTTTGAATACTTAGGAGGATAGCATGCTTAAGAAGAACTACATTGTGAACATTACCAAAAGAATTTTTATTCCAGTCTCGGAGCTCAAGTTTCAACCTTTTTAACTTATGTTGCAAGATAAACATAGGACAACCAACAACCTTATTAGCCCAAGAATCATGAATAAGCTTCAGACACGAAGTGTCCTGAAGCCACATAGAAAAGAAACGAAAATTGCTAACCTTCGGCAAAGAATTACTAGCAAGACTAGCAAGAATAGGAGAATGATCAGAACAATTTTTTAACAAGAACATGATAAGTACAATAATCCTATTCATCCAGACACACTCCATTACATAAAGCCCTATCCAGTCATCTATGTATTATATGCAACCCTCTCCTTCCATTACACCAAGTATAACAAGATCCAGTAAAAGGCATACAAGAAAGGTCATTAGTATTAATCCAATCAAGGAATTCATTACAAGAAACCTGATTAGGAGCTATCCCCCCTTTACAATCATCCGCCGAGAGCACAACATTAAAATCTCCCAGAATACACCAAGGCCCTGTGAAGAAACTAAGATCTCTCCACAAAAATCGTCTAGTCAAGTATGTGTTAGCACCATAAACACCGGCAAAGCTAAAGATTTTATATGCAGAAGACAAGTTACAGAGATAAATTGATCATTAACCAAGAAATTTTGGACAAGGTTAGGAACCGACAAACACCAAATTTTAGCAACTTTATTAATAATAGGAGATGTAGCCACCAAATGCATATTAACATATTTGAAAAGGACGTCGAAAGCATTAATGTACGGTATCATGGGTTCAGCAAGAAAAACCAGGAGGGGTTTATGTAGTTTAAGTAAACTAATCAACATCTCCACAATTTTGTGGTTTCTGAGTCCTCTGACATTCCAGAAAAATGAAGAGACCTTCATTGCGACGTTGTAGAAAGAATTGCCTTAGTAGTTTTCCTGGATTTACCAATCCCCTTAGGTGGTCTCCCTGGTTTTCTTTTAGTGCGAACTGTTTCCTCCCCATTATCACTGGCATCCTCCTCCATCTCATTAGAGTCAGCCCAAAATTTTGAAACAACCTGATTTTCAATATGATCATAATTAATTCCAACAATGGTAGGCGAAATAGTTGATGCTCCAATATGAGAATCACCTCCCACATCTGTAGTTTCCAAACCATCAAGAGAGGAAAAATGATTTTGAAGGACCAACGATATTGCTTTAACATCCCCAAGATATTTAGCCTTCCGAGGGGAGGTATGAGGCGACTGAGATGGTATAGTCACAATAGTAGAGACCTCCACATTAGGAACTGATGCATTAGTATCTGCATGTGATCTAGCCCTCCGAGGAGAGGTAGTACGCAACGGAGATGGTACAATCACAAGAACATATACCTCCACATGATGATCATCAATAAGAGTTGTTGAATTTGACTCTGAGTCCTTGGCTTGCATAAGAACAAGCGAATCCAAAGTGGGAGTGGACAACCCCTGCCTGGGTGAGGACCTATTGATAGCTGTCGTTTTACTGTCAAATTAATATGATTTTAGCGTAGACTTGTCTAACACTAGAGAGATGATAGTATAATTGTGGACAAATGTCCCCAAGTCGTCTCCCAACGAATCCAATAGTAAAATCAGTTGATCAGGGTTTAAAATCTATCTGCAAGCAATAAAAGTTAGCAATAACAATAAAGATAAAAAAGGGGTTTGAGATAGTTGTGCAGAAAATATAAAAGAGGTTAAAATAGCAAATAAAAAGCGGTTGATCCCAAGTTCTTCCACCATTGAATTCTTCACAGGTTCTCTAAAGATTAATCTTTTCTCAATCCTCCAACAGAGCTAAACCAGATTGAACATGCGCCGATCTGATTCAACTGAAACTCACCAGTAAAGCATGCGTCTACTAGTTTAATCAATACCCACTTTGTTCCATGCGTATATTCCATGGGAATGCTTACCTCCTCTCTCTTGAATCATGCGCCCAAGAAATTAATTAGAACGATGCGAACTAACTAAGAAACCAAAGTTTAAGACAAGAAAGACTCTGAATCATGCGTTCAAGTACAACCTCTCACAAAAACTAGTTTTCCTGGAGATTAGACAATAAAAACAACTGCTATAGAGACTTAAAAATCGAAACTTTTATAGAACAAAACCTCAGAACTCAATGGGAAATTACAAAGGAATCAACCAAAAAAGTTTAGCCTTCCATGCGGAGGCAAAACAAAAGAATTATAAAGAAGAAAATAAACTAAGAAAACCCTATGAAACTCTTCTTTTTCTCCTTGATGCTTGTGTCCTTTTATAGGCTTTTCTGCTCCAAGGATCTTGGGAAAATATTGCAGTTTAGATTTTGTAAACAGTTTCCACTTTCCATAATTCTTTTTATTTTGCAGAAGATTTGCTTCCAATTATGTTTCTGGAATCTTGTAGCTTTTATTTTCCCTTTCTTCTCCTCAGAATATTTTTTTCTGTTTTGGTTCAAGAAGCAACTTGGACTTTTTCATATTTGGCTCATTCACAAAGGTAGATGCTTCAGATAATTTACCCTAGAAACACAAAATTACCAAAGATAATAGTTAAGGCCCAAATAAACCCAATTATATGAATATTAATTAAAACAATGAATTTATTTATTATTATAGTCCAATAATCTATGATTAAGGCTATTGTGTGTGAATAAATATATGTTCATCACCTATCATGATCTGAAGCATCCTCAAGAGGAGGCATATATGCAAAATCATCCTCCCCTCCACCTGTTTTATCAAGGTGACCCAAGGGTGACCCTACATTAACCCCACCAGTAGCATCAACTTTCAACTTCTCAATGAGGCCTTCCACGAGTTTCATCTCTGGATCTTTTTTTTTCTATATTCTTTACGTTGTTTAGGAATCATGGTCCTCCCTTGTTCCCGTTCATCGGAAGATGTCTTCTGAGAAGGTTTATGTTGAGGCCCAAGAACACGGCCCTGGTTATGGATCGCCCGACACTAAGCAAGCTCGTGCCCAATCATCTTACAATGAGAGCAAAATGGAGGGAGTCATTCATATTCCTCACCAGCTACAAAAGCAAAGTTTGGACGTTCAACCAAGAGTTGATCGGAAAGAGGGGACAGTAGATCAATATCCACCAGCACTCTAGCAAACATACCCCTATTCTTTCTCATAGTATGCCCATTCAAAGACAAAGGAGTACCAAAGCCTCTAACGATGGAAAATATTGTCCTTGGTTTCCAATACTCCAAAGGCAAATGGTAGATTCTAACCCAGGTATGAGCTTTGGTACTCTTCATGGTAGCTGGGACAAAGTCTTTTGTCCAGGAAAACAATCTCAATAAACCAAGAGATAACTTCAGGAAACCCAACTCGAGGGTCCATCGGATGCCTTCTATAGAAGCGAACTTAAACTCATAGAAACCCTTTCCAAGAGGAATTGCTTTCCATGGTCCAAGAGCTTTCCACACCAGCTGCAACTTTTTAGTTAAATCCAGGTGTGTAAGAGGTTTATCCCCTTTAGATAGAATAACCCGACCATGGAGATGGGTTTTGCAATCCTCAAGACTAGCCAAGTAATCTGCCTCATCAATCCGGACAACAATCATGTCACCCTTAATACAAGGAGTAGGTAGCTGGGACAAAGGAATGTCACATGAATTTCCCAAAGCCTGAGCAAAAGTCTTCCTTTGACCGGATATAGAATATACTTTTTTATCAGGACACACTTCCGGATCCATCAAACAAGCCCATGGAATGAGGAAACCCGCAGAGCCCTCCGTCATTTTAGAAGGCTAACAAGTTGTCACTAAGAACCTCCACAAGACACACGAAATAACGACCGCACCAAACCACCGCGCGAGCTAACCACTCGGCCGCCACGCGAACCACCACCTTTGCAATCACCGGACCTGTAGACGCCGCACACCAGCCCATCAACTGGCGTTGTCGCACAAACGCAAAACCGCACGCTGCCGCACAGGGCTCTAGCACCGCACTGCGTCGTCGTCTACAGCTCTCGCACCCAGCAAACCACCGTGTCGTTTACTGTAGCACCGCCGCACCTCCAGAAACACTATTTCGCTGCCTCCACGCACAGGTAACCCTAGGAGACATTCTGCTGTCGCCCACGAAAAACATATTTAACTCTTTAATTATTTGATAAATTAGAAGTAGGCTAAAAATACATTAAGGAATTATCCATTCAAAAGGAATGAGAATGAGGAAAGATTAAAAAAAGGGTTAATGAGGAAGTAAAAGAATTTCCCATGTAATTTTTTTTTGAAAAGGATGACATTAAACCTACTAGTATAAACCTACTGCTATGTATAATATAACTTTCTTACCAACTAAGTTTGAGGAAGAAGCAGTTAAGATGGAAATGTAGAATTATGAAAATAAGACATGTTTGACTGTAAAAAGATTGGTGATGATTTAGTAAGAGCTGACCACTTCATACTTAAAATCTTCAGTTATACTTTTTGAATTTATATAATATACATTTTGTATAATTATCAAAGTTAAGTGTTAAAAAATATCATTATTTATATAATTATATTATTTTTAAATGAGGGTTGAAAGTAATGTTTTTATAATTTTAAGGGGATTTATAGATTTCAAGATCAAGAAAAAATAATGTTTTAAATTAAAAACATTTTATTTAGTTAATATTTTTTTCTAGTCTTATTTTAAAAATTCTTATGTTTTAATATATGTGACAATATTTTGGTTTAAGTTCTTTCTATTTCCATTTTAAAGTGCCTTAATATTGGAAGAAAATTAATAACAAGAATTAAAACATAATTTTATTTAGAGAAATGATATTTATAAATTATTGTTTATACTCATTTTCTTACTATTTCATCTTTGATGTTTAGTAATAATTTTATATTATAATTTTTAATTGTATTAACTATTTTTCACTGTCATAAAAAATAATTACACCCGTACCAAAAACATTTTATTTAGTTAATATTTTTTTCTAGTCTTATTTTAAAAATTCTTATGTTTTAATATATGTGACAATATTTTGGTTTAAGTTCTTTCTATTTCCATTTTAAAGTGCCTTAATATTGGAAGAAAATTAATAATAAGAATTAAAACATAATTTTATTTAGAGAAATGATATTTATAAATTATTGTTTATACTCATTTTCTTACTATTTCATCTTTGATGTTTAGTAATAATTTTATATTATAATTTTTAATTGTATTAACTATTTTTCACTGTCACAAAAAATAATTACACCCGTACTACAACGAGTGTATTTCAATAAAAAAAGAGTTTGAAAATGAAAATAAAATAAAATATATATAAATATTGACCTACAATTTAACACTTAAGTTAGTGAATTTTTTATGAAAATATTAATTTATTTAATGAAAAAATTGAGTAAGTAGTTATCTAACATATATGACCTTATTATTATTATTATCATCATGTATTTATAAACTTTATAATTCTAAAATAAATATTTAATAATTAAATATAATTAGTTATAAATTCTTGAATATTATATATATCTATATATATATATATATGTGTGTGTATGTGTTATATAGTACTTGGACAATTGTTAATTATAAATAAATATATAATTATTAGTTGTCTATTTAAATAAACTCAGGTATGACACTTTTATGAAAAGATCTTTCACAATTTACTATATCTATATTCTGCTTGGCAGTTATGGATAGAGTGAGCTTGACTTTATTTTTTTCCTTTTTAAATATATCTTACAATCATGAATAATATATAATATATATATATACAATTCCCACTTTAATAAATTAATTTTTTATTTTTTATTTTTTTAATTTAAATTATTATATAATTTATTATAAAGAAATATTTTAATCATTTGTATTTTATTTTTTAATTTAAATAATTATTATATACCGTGTTAAATGCATATTTTTTCTGTATATTATTTCTATTCATGATGTGAAATACACTTTTTTGTATATCTTAACATAAATCTTATTACTAATAATTTCATTATATCTTTTATACATTATTTTTAATCTTTATAGGAAACTAAAATATAAACCTGCTTCTTCTAAACATGCCAATGGACTAATTTTTTTTGTTATTTATTATACACACCCCTTCAAACATTTATATATATATATATATATATATATATATATATATATATATGATCTAATTTATTTATTTTCCCTTTAAACCGTGGATTTTAAAAGTAATTATTATAAAAAAATTAACATTTTTTGACATAACATGTGAATTAAATAATATGAAAAAGCCTATGATAATATTTTGGAGGGAACGAAAATATGCAGAAAATAGAGGAAACATATATGGTAAGCATCTCCAGTGTAGTTTTTTATTTAACTGTCATCTCTCGTCTTACTATTTCATTGGGATGTTGTCCACAGAACTCAGGCACATGCACCCGACCTTAATCATTGAACCCCAGTTCTGCTCCTCAGCCATCAAAACACGAGCCAAATGAATTCAAGAACCACGACAAAATCACTTTTCCCAAACCTTTTCATTTTCTTTCTTCAAACAAACCTTGTTTCTTCATCACAATTAGAGTTAAAACTTTATCTCAATTATATATGTAATGAAAGATTTTGGTTTAGATTGCACAAGGCTACCAACAAGTTTGAAAGAGTTTAGAAGTGACAAACAAGCAAATCCCTGGGACCATAAAGCACCAAAACATTGTACTAAGCCAGAGAATGATGAATAAGCAAAAAAGGATGTGTCTTTGAGAGTTAGCTCAAACCAAGAAAAACAGAAAATGGAGGAGTCAATGAGAGAGAGAAAGAAAAGAAGATGGAAAGCAAATAGCACACAAACACATTGGATCCCTCCATGGAAACACATAAACTTCAACAACATTTGAAAACAGATAAAAAAAGGGGAGCAATTAAAGAGACCTCACAAATCACAACATAATTTGAACCCCACCATGTAAGTACATTATTGGTCTTTGATTCAAGTACAAGGACTGAAGGACCCCACTATTCAAAGCTTCACTCAACCATCTGCAAACACAAAAATGCAACTTATAAACATTTCCGTAGCCACTTATGACCCCATAATGAAAAAGAAAAAGAAAAAGAAAAGCAAGACACAGACTCAGTCATAGTTCATTACCTCGTTGGGTTGTTGAACTGAAAGTTGCAAAATCATGAGACGAAGTGGGAATGGAAATTGAAAGCTGGGTGGTGGATGATTTGTCATCCAAATCTAGCCATGATCCTCTGCTCTTGGGGGGCCATTCATCGAAGAAGCGATGAACAGTTTTCTGAGGTTCTTCTTTCCCAAGTTTCATGAAAGTTTCACACTTGATATCACTGCCAGCTCCTGATATGTAGCAACCCTGATCTTGCTGTGGCTGTTTTGAATTGTTGCCACTGAGGCTCTGAAGTTGCAAGTAGGAGTACTCGTTGTTGTCGTTGGACAAACCAGAGCAACTCCTCTGTTTTGAAGAGGAAGAGCTTATGGTCAGTGGTGTGAGTTGCCACGAATCTTCCATTGAGGAAGCAGAGAAGCTTCTCATTGTTCCAGAAGGTTCCGTGAAGAAGGCATGCTCATCCACTTCCTCTTTCAGTCCATACACATACCTGTTCCTTTTCCAAGAACAAAAGAAGAATCATTCACATATCACTCAATAACTAAGTACTCACATGTTGGTACATATTATAAAGATATAAAATGAATCAAATTTCTTTCTGTATGTTGGTACATTTATCTTAAACAAGGTTTTTTTTATAAGTGTTTGTAAACTAATCAGAAAACGAAGAATCATGTTAGTTTAGCCCAAAAAAATATAAAAACTAAAACTATAAAATTTCTTGGAAAACATGTAACCAAACATGATGATAGATGTTTGATTTATTTTCTGTTTGAAGTAGTTGTTGAGATGTTATGTAAAGAAGAGCTGTGCTATGTATGCATGCAAGTGTGGAGCAGTACAGCTTTTAGTTATCAGAAAAAAGAACCTGCCTGCAGTCAGTGTTGTTATTCTGAGAGCAAGAAGCAGTGTCGAGAAACAAGGGGGCACTGTTGTCTTGAAATGACAAAGCAACACCGGAAGAGGGTCTTGAGGGATGATGATAGAGGAAGGAGTGGGAGGAATGTTGAGGGTTGTGGTGATGGTAAGTGTCATGAGAGGACACGGAGAGAGAATGAGTGGTTGGGGAGAGTGCAGAACTGTTTTTGGTGATTGATAAGATTGTGGGGGTTGAGGCATCTGTGATTGTTGTTACTGTCGTTGGTGTTGTTTTCAAAACTTCCACAGGCTTTCTTGAACGGTTTTTCCCTCTGTGCATGTGCCTCTCGCAGTACTTTGAATCTGGATATGCCTCCTTTGAGCATCTCCATTTCTTCCCATCTGTTCTCCTACATCTCCCTGGCTCAGGGTCTATCTTCCTCCCCAACCCCATTGGCAAATAGTTCCACCCAACTGCATGCACACCAAACAAACTAACTCAAAACTATTCATTCAAAAAACCTCGCACTAACATCTACAAAAAGAAGGTTTTAAGACATCATAGCTGATGTTGCAAGAAATTATAGATAAATACGATTGCAACTGCATGTCTCGAAAACCTTGATGTTGCCACTAAGATGATTCTTTCAAACCTTAAAGTTTGGGGGTTTAAATAGTTTGTGTATGAAAGATTCTAAGTTTAAACTTTGTTAAGACTAATATGCAGAAATGTAAGATGGACTTACAGTGTTGAGACTGGTGAGGCAGGAGCCTTGAGGAGAGAGGAGAGTCCAAGTGGGTTCTTTTGATGGTGAAGAGAAGGTCAGGGGGGATGGAGATACCTGAAGCCATGTATTTGTAGATGAGGGCTTGGTGTTCAAGCTCTTGCCACTGGGAAGGAGTGAAGGGGAACCTGTTCCTTCCATTCATCATCAAGCAGAGGCAATGGGAAAGAACAGGAAAAATGAAAAGAGTAAAAGGGAATCAAAGAGAACAAAGGCTGATGAGTGATAGAAACAAATGAAACAGAAGCTATTCAGACCTCACAGTGTAGTTAAAGTGAGGACAGTTTCAGGTTCAGGCTCAGGTTAGGGAGAAATGTGAGGAGAGGAGATTGTTTCTGGGTTATTGCTTGTTGTTTGTTACATTTGCCCCTTGGTGTAGAGTAGGTATATTTATTTCAGGGACCATTGTGTTACAGTAATAAACTAATGGTTCTGATTACATAGCTGCATGCCAATGCACAAATGCACACACACACTCTCTTTCTCTTTCTCTTTCTCTCTCTCACACACAGCTCCTATTATGACTGCACCTCTCTGTTGCTACTGCTTCTGCGACTAAGCTGCCTCTCTGGCAGCCCTTGTCTCTGACATCTTTACGGAAATCCATAAACTAAAGGAGAGAGAAAGAAAAGGTCCTAAAGACAAAAGAGGAAATAGTTATTATTGGTATTATTGTATATGAAACTATTTAAGCGTTGGTGTCTGAAGCCAATGCCTGTCTGAGAAGATTGTACGGTTGGAGCTTTTACTGCTACTAACTCATTTACTTTTTCTGTTCCTTTACCTCAGACTCAGACCCTCCCACTTACAATTTGACCTTTTTCCATTCGAGAAATGTAGAAAATGAAAGATGCAGAGAGAAAACTAGAGCCCTACTCCTGTAATACTTTTCAATAAAAAAAGAAAACAAAATTGTTACATAGTTCACAGGTGTGTGGATATTGTTTAACTTGGGTTATTTTGTGTTGTCCTTTTGCTAGTTCCGTTGAAACAAGTTGGAGGTTCTGTTAAAGCAAGGGTACTTAGGGAATCCAAGTTCCAAATATTTATTTGTACTTACAGTGGTTAGTGCTCAGATGCTGAGAACTTTATTCGGTGACTTGGTATTAGAACTTGATCCTCCGTTTACCCTGGAAGTTGAAGATCATTCCCATAGAAAATTTACACAGAAAACAAAACACCAAACTTTATATGTTGATCCGTACTCAAAATGAAACGGCCCTCACATGCTTAAATATGCGATATGCCACCTTTTTTTCTGTTTTATGCAAGACAGAAGAAAATGGCAGAAAGGAGGATTGTTTGAGTTTCATCACCAGTATAAATTAATCAATGGAAAATTGTAGAAAACACGTGCTAACTATTTGGCGCTTCTAGTCTAAGCTAAGTACCACTGTGCCCTGATGGTCACTTCTTAAAAATAGCAGAACACTACAATATGAATGTAGATTGCAACGAAAAGCAGGTCAATAGTGTTGGCCTAGCTAGCCAAACATATATGGTCCAGGTCAGAAGGTTTGATGGAGCAAAACCAATCCAACCAAAAAGGGGACACATAACTACGCAACTAAAACTACAGACATAGATTGGCATCACTATTTATGTTGTTTGGTTGCATTAAAACCTTTGGAGCTATTCCTGTGTTGTAAATTTTGCAGTACAATTGCACGATTTTTATCCCCCTTCTAAACACAATTGCCTAAACACATTGTCTCTTCCTTTGTACAACACTTGATTTCAACAACCAAAACAAAAGAAAAATATCAGCATTGTGTGTACCTCTATGTACTTTTCTCTTTCTTGGCAGCCTGTTAACACTCAATTTTACCCCATATACCTTCATTTAACCATCTAAATCTTTTACCTCAATTTCTTTAGGTACTCAAACTTCCTTCAAATTCTAACAAATTTAAGTACTTTACTGGTTAACTGGCATAAATAAACACACCCTCTCAACATTGAGAGCCATATATAATTTATGTTGATGTCAGAAGCATGTTGAAACAAAAGATGATATTGCACATAACAAAATATTGTATTTTGTGTGGGTTAACACTTGCAAAGTGAATGTTGTGAGGTCACTGCTAAACTACACATGTCATGTAATTTTTCATCTTCAAAAAGAGTATTGTTTTGTACCATTAATGCTGTCAAAAGGGTAGAATATCCTTTGATAATTTCATGATATGTTAGAAAAACAGAATTTATTGTCCTCACCAAGAGTTGAAGAAGCTTTATTAATATTAAAATTTGAAATTGATGATGTCAGATAGATGATTCAATCATAACATTTATTAGCAAATATTAATGTAAGTTGCTACCCTTTTGGTTGGAAATAGTTTTCTTTTTGTCAAAATGAACAAGAAAAAAAAGTAAATCCTAACCCCACTCCAACTAACCAACAAATACATGTGTAAATCATTTATCAGAAAAATACTAACCAAAATTTATTAGGTTGTTGGATGTTTGACTCCATCTACCAACTTGCCAAATGTCAAGCGAAGCTTTTCCATTTTTGTTGTTTATATTTGACAGGTGATAACCAAGTGAATTACTAATTTAAGAGGAGGAGTGAACTGTTGGAAGATTTTAATGTTATATATTGCATTATACCCTTTAGTTTTTTTTTCAAACAAAATAACATTACATAGAACATGTTATTGATCAATATAATCTGTATGAGTATTATCTTTGTTTGTGTTAATTTGTACATTTAAGTCAAATAAAGGGGAGGCTTGGATTTGCAAAAGAAATTGTTAAAATATTTGATAAATGAGAAAAAGTGGCAGTGACACCTGTGCTTCTTGCATTATTTGTTTCACTTTATGAAAACAGAGAGGCTGGGTGAGGTCTATAAGCATGGCATGTACTTGTTTATGATATTTTGCACTGATAGTCATAGTCAATAAGTACAAATGCTTAATCAAGGCTCTACAAAACTACCAAGTTACTTGAAACGGTGACACATTTAAGAAGGAAAAGGTCCCAAGCAGGGACACATCAAATGTTTCCATTAATGTAACAGCCAGAAGGGCAAATCCCGGCATCTTTGCTGTAGCATTCTGGTTTAGAATCAAGCACAACTGAACTGCCACATCTTGGACTTGGACCACCCTCTTGCGTCCACACAAACCACGCTTTCTGAATACTGCTCATGTCCCCACTTCCCATTGCATTTCTATCTGTGCATTGCAAATTCAACATTTTTAAATTCTGCTCATTAAGACCTTCAATTTTAATGTAAAACTTTTATCTTCTTCTCATCTCTTTAAAGTTAGCATAAATCAATAGTAAGCAAATATTCTAGAGTAATGATATTCCCAACTAAGTATTCTGGTTTCAAAAATTTAATGTACGAAAAGTATCAGGTTTTATTACCCCCACCTACTTTTCAAACTAGTTTCCTCTCTTGGATTACCATGATTAGTTAAAGGCGTTACTTACAGATATTTATTATTAAGCTGTCTTGTCAAGGAAATCTATTTAGTGCAGTACATTTTATAAAAATATTTTCAAAAGTTTACTCTGTTTCATTTTGCAAGATTTCATCCAAACCAATAAGATCTTGGTAGAGACTGGTATTAGATTTGGATGACGTGATAAAAAAAAGTAAAATTGATTGAATTAAGTGAAAAAATTTAAACAAATATAAATAAGTAAAAAGTTTACATGTTTATATGATTACAATTTTTTCATAGTATCCAGAGATGCTTAGCACATGTATCATAATTGTTTGGAGTTGCTTCAAACAACAACTTTGTCATAGGAGGTAATCCACGTGGTCATTCAAATTGCTTAAATTTGTTTCTAGTTGCTTGTTGAAACAGCCATTATTTATAAATAAAACACACTGGTTTATCCTCTTTCTTGATGAGTCCTTATGAAGAATAATTGAAATGAAACACCAAAAAAATAAATCAAAACATGATGAATACGAGCATATCAAAATTGGAAAAATCATAAATAGATCAAAACCATGTAACAATCAAATCAAAACAAAAATATATATAGAAATGAAAAATCCAAACAAGAAAACTACTCTGGTGTGAAAGTTTGGTGTGAAAATTTAAATAAAAATAACTCCACTAAGGTGTGAAAGTTTGAGAAGATTTGGTGGATTGGATAGCGAGAAAGAAAAGGAGAGAAAGTGGATTGGAAAAAAAAGGAAGAAAGGAAGAGCTTAAAAAATGACTATTGGAGAAAATTAATGTTACAAATGGGTTGTTGGAATATGATAGTACAAAATGATTTCTACTTTACATATTCTCTGCATCTTCTTATGTTTTGTAGTGTGCTATGGATTTGAATCAACTTAATTATCAATATTATTACAATTTATTACAAAATTAATCATCTTCTACCGATAAAAATTCTGAATTGATAAAATTTCCATCATATAATGCAGAACCCATTTTGTCTATATTCCAAAGCGAAGATAGTATCAAACTTGATGGAAGAGGTCAAAATTTATCTATAAACACCTCTTTTAATATTATCACTGCCAAAAAACATAATAGTAATTGAATAATGATTGAATGAATTGAAAAAGTTAATTATTAGAGTTGATTAAAATGATCAGTAATTAATACAATGTTAGAAAACAAACAAAGAAACATACAAGCAATGAATATTTGTTCCAAGAGTACAGTCAAATGTAATATGTTACTTTTGAAGTCCTTTCAATATTAAGCAACTTAAAGATGACAATGGTTTCATTCCATCCCCAAAATAAACTCAAATTATGTCAAGAAAACTATCTCTGTCATCTAAAATCCACATCAATTCATCATCGCAAACGGAAATCTAGTGATCCAAACACACTTAACTCAACCATATTTAGCCAAAGGGCGATAAGATAATAAATTGCTACCTCTGCTATCAAGCTTTTTGCTATAATGCAAAACATTGGTTGCAATAGATTAAAATTTAAAATGAGATCAAACATATAGTATTGGTGTATGACCAAAAATAAACATTACATCACAGAGTAAATCCCCTGTAACCCTTTTAGCTTAAATACAAGAATCAAATTAATATTTACAAGTACCGCAGACGCATAAATAAAGCCTAAGGAAAAGGGCACAGGTACCGTTGTGGGGCCAGGGGCAAGGGAGAAAATTTAACTCAACATAGAAAAATTATACAACACTGAACTTGCGTTCAACCTTGAAGGGAAACAATAATATAATATTACCAAAATATTCTGCATGGCAGCTCTATTCCTTTTGTAAGAAAGAGAGAACAAGATCTGTATGTACAGAAAAAAGCTGTGTATCCACGAAAAGCTGTTTAGCACAAGGCAACAAAGGGGAGAAAATACAAAAACTGAATTAGTAGTCTGAATATAGTATCAAATACAAAAATGTTTATCTACTAAATAACGCAACTATGAGCAAAAAGATTATGCATATATTCATTTGGCTTTTAAAAGAATTGCTTCTCATTAAGCATATTAACTAGTGTTCTCACACGTATTTATGGTTTGTTGCATCAAATAACAAAAAAATAAGGTTTTGTTATTTGCTAGGGACTAGCACAAACCAATTCCCTAAGTAAAAACTGATTGCGCTAGAGATTCTAACCAAATGGTCCTTAGATTTCTACTCAAGGTTTTGAAACTTGCCAATGCAGCATGATTCTGAAGCACTAGAAAAATTGAAAAGAAATATCAGCTAGCAAGCAGGATCAACAGTTGAAAATCAAGTCAGATCCTGTCTGCAATACAACCACTCCCAAGCGTCTGCAACACTGTAGCTGATTAGGGAGGCCTAGCTAGTCCCTTAGATTGATTATTTCAGTTAAACTCACTTAACATATTCTACTTGTTCTTTGCTGAAAGTTAGTGTCTTCTCAACTTAAACCAGACAAATTTTAGCAAAATATCACGTAGACAGTGCAATAGTTGTGATCCAACAAAACAATAATCTGAATGTTTGATTTGAATAATATTTACATACTAAGTGCAAATTTTGGAGTAACGTTCAACGATAAGAAATCAGAGAGAATTTGCAAGTCAGTTCTGATCATTTTGAACTTCTACTAGCAAATTTGACTAAATTTTGCATACATAGTTAGCATAAGGTATGATTGTAAGCTCAAGAAGAAACAAACCTTCATAAAATGCCGATCCCGGTAAGGGAACGAGTCAATGAAACTCTCCTTCAGAAGCAATGATACCTGAAGATACAAACCATCGTTTCAGATCTTCCTAATATTTACTAAAATATGCAATTTTAAAAGAAGGCCAGTGTTTAAATTTCAGTAAAAAAAAATTATATTCTAGGACTTGGGTCATTCATACCAACAACAAAGACTATTATGAGCAAATTAAGGTAGCCATTGGAAACAGTTTCACTAAAAACTGACTATGCTTTCTTAGATCAAAGGAAGAATTATAAGTAAGAATTAACTTAAAAGTTAAAAATTAACCATTTCTTAACAGGAATTAACCACGTAATATATATTTGACCCCTTTTTAAGGCATAAAAGTAAGACCAAGTCCAGGTTGGTTCTAAATTAAAATTCTCAATCAAATCCTTATTTTCAGAGAGATTAAAACAATTAAAATAAATATCAAAATGAATAACTTAATTTGTTGGTGAGACTAAAATACAGACCTTATCGTCATTGGATTGTACATTAGTGATCGTGTGAGAACGGATGTTATAGCAAAGAGAATCTAAGTAAGATCTTAACACCGAAAGGAACCCCTTTGCAGCTTCAATCTGGAGGGAAATTAACACACATGAGAACAGATTAAAATGTTGAGACAGTTTGACATTGCCTAGAGTGACATGTGGAAAAAACCGAAAAATTAGAAATATCTGAGGATGCATAACTAATGCTGAACTGTTAAAAACCTGGATAAATTGTTTATTGCAAAATATTAAGTTGCTTTGACAAAGTACATCTAACCATGACTAATGTCTGTAATAATCATTAATCTAATCATGATACCAAAGGTGATCAAAAGTGGAGAATGAGAAAGGTGGAGAGCAATAAAGAGGAAATCAAGAACAGTAATAATGGATAAAGGTGATTTCATTAAAATGGGCACACCTGCACTTCCGTGCATTCATATACTGGCCTTCTCCTACCCAAGTAACTTTCTCCTACAAGAGTTGAATGATAAGGACGTAAAGAAGAGACTAGCTCTTTCTGTCTTGGCAGTTGTGGTAATGTTGGTGACTTCACCTATTCCAACATAATAGCAGTGTGATAAGAAACCATGTACTGATGTTATCAGATAACCACATGAAAAACAAATAATCGTGCTGTACATGATATAAATGGCTAGCTAGTAGTCTCACAATCATGGAAATAAAATAAAAAATAAAAAAGCAATGAGAAGAACTCTTTCTGTTATCTTCAAACCTGTGACAAATCCTTGGGAGCTTGGGATATAAAATCTGCAATATATCTAATACTTTACCTAAGCAATCCTAAGATTTGACTGTATGTAGCCTCCAATTTTTTAATTCTTTTTCTCCCATTACATGTTCAGCATATGAAGTATCATTTCACTATATCAAACTTGCAAATTAAATCATGAACTTACTAAAATTGAATATTGCCGCAACCAAATCTCATCAACCTAAACGGCACACTACACGG
Source organism: Phaseolus vulgaris (assembly GCF_051622355.1). Classification (NCBI taxonomy): domain Eukaryota; kingdom Viridiplantae; phylum Streptophyta; class Magnoliopsida; order Fabales; family Fabaceae; genus Phaseolus; species Phaseolus vulgaris. The sequence goes on along the minus strand of NC_143500.1, from coordinate 34,831,799 downwards.
TCTAAGAAAACACAAACTTAAACTCCAAAGATATAAACACAACTTGAATAACGAGTCTTTTATGACCAACAACAGCAATCTAGCCTTCTTCCACTAGGTGGCCTTGCTTACTGGAACAAACAACACAATGATTTACCATACATCATGTCTATTAGAGATCCTTCATCAATAAGAGAAATAGTCAAATTATAATATATAAGTGGGAAGCAATTATCATTTACAAGCCGGTTTTCTGGATTGAGTAAGTCCTAAACTCACATTTTAAGAGAAATAGTCAAATTATAATATATAAGTGGGGAGCAATTCTCACTTACAAGCCAGTTTTCTAGGATTGAGTAAGTCCTAAACTTACATTTTAAGATAGTATCAGAGTCTACCATCACAACTATGGTTGGGTCTATCATGTCACTTGCTATCGAACAGCTACTAGACCACTTATAAAATATCTAGTTTCACACTCAAGATGCCTAGTTCTAAGCATAAGGAGGTGCGTTTAAGATTTCACATCAACTAGAGATATAATAAAATGATGAAATATAAGTGAGGAGTAAGTTTACCTTATAAGTCAATTTTGTGTGTTGAGTTAGCCCTAAACTCACATTCTAAGAATTTTTTTAAGCATTATTGGCCAGTAAATCCTTCTCAATGATTTTACCTATAGTTTGTCATGATCTCCCTTTGCCTCTAGCAATTAAGCTACCCTCCATTTCACTCTCCTCACTAGAGCCTCTACAAATCCCCTCCACACATGCCCAAACCACCAAAGGTGAGTTCTTGTCCATCTTTTCTACCATAAGTGCTACCATATCATATCTATTCTCTAATCCATTTGTAAAGGGAGAGAAATGAGAGACATTTGATGAATTCCATCTATTTGAATTACACAAAAGAACATATATTAATACTAGGTGTCATAAATACAAGGATAATTACAAGAACATACTGTTCTCTAATTAACATATTCTTTCCTATTTACATGATTACACAAAATGTCAATTTGCTACCAGATTTATAAAACTTGTATTTCACAAACAGAAATAAAAAGTGGCACAAAAGTAACAAACAATATATTTTCCTTCATTTCAAAAAATGACTTCATAAATGTAAGAAAAGATTATGCATACTAGTGTATCACAAATTGTTAAGATAAAAAGGATTTATTTTTACCTGGTTTCTATCGGCATCAACTAGAATAACATTGGTAAACTTTGACTGAACTTCACTGGTCTTGTTCCTGATACCAACCTAGAAATTAATTTTGTTGGCAGTCAGAGACATTACAAATGGTAGTATCAATTGAAAGATTAAAATAAAAAAAGAAAGTTCAACTTCAAACAAAATTTGAAAGTGCACTTGTATGGCAAATCTAATGTTTTCTTCCAATGCATAAAAAGCAATACTAAAGTTTGACCAGCTTCAAAGCAATATATCCAATATCAATATCCAAGTAATAAATTGACATGTGCAAGGGCAAGCACTGAGCCTGTATTTCAATGAAGAAAATAATTCAAACGCAAAAGCAACCTCATGGCCTTGCTTCAAGAGGATAATATTCTTATCAGTTAAAGCAAAGAATTGAATACTCACTACATAAGGGACAGGTGCATCTAAAAAGTCAAGCATGTCATTTGGTAAAACCTGGAAGAGCATGTTCTCGTCAAATACCATACGGTGAAATATACAAAGTAATAACTCATTCACTTTAACATGGTAAAGAGAAAGAAATCAAACTGGCATTAGCAGGCTTTGCCACCGGTAAGGCTGGATTAGGGGAATAACTGATAAAACTGAAGCAGATAGGATTCCCTGATCATGAAAGAAAATTTTAAGAATTACAAATCAAGCCAATAAAACTTCTAATATGCAGTAAGAAAGAATATAAATGAGTTTTTCCGTTACATTTACCAAATTGTCTCCCAAAAGATTAAGTGTGAAGCAAAGATGTGCATATTAATCCAGAGAATTATAGACATGCATATTTAATTGTTAGAATGACTAATCAGTAAAACAGGAGGATAAGAATGCTGTTGCAAGATAATCAAATCAAATACAAGACATTAACATTCAAAATAAAATGCAAAATGAGTAACAACTTATGCATAAGAGCTTGCACGCAAAGACAAGAATGAGAAGAAACCAAAATAAAAATATAATTACTACAGTTCCCAATAGACCAGGGACCTATCAACATGGGAACAGTAATGTCACCAAAGGACCAAACATACCCAACCAATAACTCACCACCTTACAGAAGATAATGGTGATGATAATAAAAGAATAGGATAGATTAATCACTGTCACAAGATCATTACAAACTTTAGTACAGACGTACCAAATTAGAACAGACAACAACTATCTGCTTCTCTAGTAGAACTCCTGCAAAGAACGTTAACACCTGCAGAGTGCAGAAGGGACACAAACAATTAAACCAACTCATAATTGTACAACTCAATAAACAAGCATTATGAAACTATTACACTTTGATCACAACATTAAAACTTTAGGAAAGGCATTATTGTGCCTCTAATTTAGCTTATAGTAGAGATGATCAAGCTAACAATTCATACAAGGTTTTAATCTTAAATATGGAAGCAATAGCTATTGACAAAAAGAGGTAACTCCAAAGATAACATATGCTACCGTTCAAAGGATTAATGTTTTGAAAACAGGTAATGGAGGATGAAACCGTTCTAGTACCATGTGAGTGAAATAGAGAAGAAATATAATGAATTTTGTGTTATGCACACATGGATATTTTTATTTAATGAAGTAAAGATATAATAATAAGGAACAAAATAAATATCTAATAATGGAAAATATTTTATAAGATATTTCCCTATCAAATCATATCATATTTCCCTATTTAATGTAATCAAATCATATCTCTAACACTCCCTCTGAAGCTGGAGCATATGTATTATGAGACAATCTTGTTACAAATGTCAGTAACACAATCTTTTGAGAGAATCATGTCAGCCAGTTTGTTGTTGGACTCGATAAGGTAAATAATGACAAATGATATCTTTAACACTTCCCTCAAGATAGAGGATATATATCATGAGTCAAGCCTGTTACACGTGTTAGAGGGCATGGCAATTGCTATTGAACAAAAACTGCTTGGAGACAGTAATGGTTGCAAGAGAGCAAAAATGCTGAGACGGCATAGTGGCTGCCAGGAAACAAAAACATCGACAGTGGCAGGTAGAGAAAGTTTGGCAATAAACAATACTTGCCAGAAAAACATTGGTGGTAAACACTACTCACCAGAAAACATTGGTCATAAACCGTACTCTCTAGAAAAACTAACGGTAAACATTAGTCGCTGCAAAATCATTGACGATAAACAATACTCGCTGAAAACGTCAGCAGTAAATAGTACTGGCCAGAAAAAGTCGGGGGTAGATTGTAACCCTACCTGGAATAATAAAAGTTCATCGGAAAGTTTTCAATGATGAACAATAATGTACGAGGTGAGAGTGTATTTGACATGAACAGTGGCATCAGGGAAAATAACAGAAACTGAGAAAGATACATAGTTTCAAACCATATGAGCAGTGGGCCCACTGGGAAAACACGAATTTGAATTTCCTTCTCGTTAGGCTCTAAATACCATGTTGAAATTATTAGTGACAAAACATGTCATGGAGGATGGTACCGCTATAGTATCATGTTGAGAAGAGACAAACCGAGAAGGAATATAATGAATATTATACTTATTTATAATGATGAAAAGATACAATAATAAGGAATAAAGTCAATATCTAATAATGGGAAATGTTTGGTAAGGATATCTCCATTGCAAGGGTTATACCCATTATCATAAGTCTATGACCTAGTCTCATAAGACCTCATCATTAAAGTATGTTGATATGACATAAAAATTAAGATTCTAGGTCTTAGATAAGACCCTGTATCATAAGAATAAAACACTATTTTGTTGTCTTGGAAACATCAACAACCAAAAAAAAACAGTTAATGTGGATCTAATAAGACTCTTCCATTGAAGTAAAAGTTGCAAGGAAGTCTTAAAAGAGATGTAGCACAATGAGACCCACAGAAAGTAAATTAAAACCTCAAATAATGGCTATTGCAAAGGAGATAGATGACCCAAGATATTTCTCTATCAAATCATATCATACCTTGCTATTTAATGTAATCAAATCATATCTCTAAGAGTTACTTACAAAAGACATATCCACAATTTCCATAAATGCTGAAATAATGATAACTTCTCCCACTCAAAACCATAATGAATCTACCTGCATATAAGCTCAAGCTTGAAATATCCCACCAAATCTATTGCGGAAAAAAAATAATAATCCATATACTTGGAAATCAAGCATGATGATATTTACAATATATGGAAACAAAATAGATTTCAATGTCTTGGACAAAAGCATAAAACATACATTTTCAAGTCTCAATGTACCGCACAAGCAAGCTACAGCCCATTCAGATAATGCATTTGCCTCTTCCACCACGAGAGCAATATGTGCCTGAGATTAACAAACAACAATGAAGTATTGTATCTACAATAAATGTGACTATGAAACAAAATGCTTCTCATAATTCGAAAACATCAAATTTGAAGTGCAATGGAAGCATACTCTTCCACTAAAAAATTATGATGATAACATACATCAACTAATTCCAGACCAGTACTGTGGGTTTTCAAAACAACTGTTGAGCCAGCAAGACGTAGAAATGACTCAGCTGATCTCTTATATTCCAAGGGATGCAAGTGCTCCAAAGGATGAAATGTAAGTGATGAGCCCCTGGCTGGGTAACTTAAACGGTAATACTGACTTATAATTTGCAGTGGTCCATGGTTATTTTTCTGGGAAATTGATAAATTACCATCAGCTACAAAATATAGTAATGAATGGTGACTGAAAAGGCAAAAACAGATATAGGTGCTTGTCAAGCTACAAACCTTTGCCCATTCAAGAATATCATTTAAGTCATTTAAATCCTCTTGGCCAGAGAAAGATGCTTCTTCTGTCTCATTATCATCAACATCACTCCTAAAATTTCTGTCCTCACAAGGTGATCCTTGAAAACTGCATAAAAGGCAGAAGTCAGAATATCTGATTAAGATGAATAACCAAGAATAAAGGGACAATTATTTCATTGACAGAAATTGTCCAATATAAGATAACTTTGCACAAAAAATCACAAGAACAACATATTCAAAGCAAATACACAAATAAGAAAAGAGCACTCGAATCCCTATGCATGTTTGTCAAGGAGGTTCTACAAAGAAACATATGAACAAAACTGGGATTGTGACGGGCATTTCACTCCAACAGAAGAAAAACCACCAGAATTAAGATAGTATATTTCTTAACAGAACAACTAAGCCCCAGTCACATGAACCTGCAGGAAGATTCAGAGCTTTCATACTGGCAATAGCGCAGGAGGGGCAAAATAGCATTAGGTAAATGTTTGTCTTCCGACTGTTTGTTTGTAGAAAAGGCATCTCCATACTGATCATTATTTTCAGAATTTGTAGGGCCAGAATCTTCTTTGGTTGTTGTACTATCTGTTACAGGATTAGCAAGAAAACCATCATCATAATTGATTCTCTCCTTATATGTCTGCAGCTCCCCATCAACCATTAGGTGCTCTGGTTGACCATCATCCACAATGTTTTCAGGTGTAGACTTTACTGCTCTCAATGGAGAAATTCTTGGATTTCCACCAAGTCTATCTTCTAGTGGTCCATCACTCACCAAAGAACTCTCTGAGTAGCCCTCTGAATTTTCTTCCTTAAAGCTATTACCTTCATCATATTCTAAATTTAGATCTCCAACACTTCTTGTCAACCGCTCTAGCCTTTCTTGTGTGAAGATGCTACAAAGATATTAGCACAATGAAATGAGCAAAAATTAATATTTCTCGTAATGTTAGAAAGTAAACAATTTTAAGTATCATGCATAAATAAGAATACAATGTGTGAGCTCACACTATCAATAATTCAAATATTTCAGCCAAATACAGTTTAATAAACAGCATGTCAATCACATGAAAAAGGAAAAAAATATTTCATTCCAACTTCCACCAATATACTGAACCCTCCAAAAGAGTCAGAAATAATGTCAGGCATCCAAAAACTGATGCTAAAGGGAAGGAGCAAGAAAAACAACAAATAAAGCTCCCGAGTCTATAAGTTGAGTCAACATACACAACCAGATTTTTGCCACAACAAACTACATCGTAGCTCTTGGGAAGATTGTACTTTTTAATTACGACCAACCAATACATTATTTGTTTCACCTAATCTTTGGGTATGAATGAAGCAGACTTTTTTTTGTTTTTTTTTTCCTGCAGCAAACCATTTCAAGATGTGTATGAGTATGTGTGCATGTGTATTTGTGCATATTCTGCCCTAGTTGGCAAGTAAATATGCTGAAACTTTTTTAGATATCTTGTTATAAGAGCATAAACTGCCACCCTGTTTTTATAATGCTACTTTAATGAAATGTAAATATTCCTTTAACGTGTGTTTATCTTCATGTTAATATACTCAGTCGATCACCGTGACAACTCAACTTTGCAAATTATACCATATATGGAAGTACTACAGATTAACACTTGACATTTTTTTACTGTTTTGAAGCAGACAAGGAGTGCAAAAAAACCTTACTGCTTTACTGACCATCCTTCCAAAATTTAATAAATTAAGAGCATAAAGAAATTGCAAATATTTTCTACATCTAGGTTCCTTCTGCAGACTCTTAATTACAGATACCTACCTATTCAATACACCAAAGTGCAATTCAAAAGCTGGAAGCCTTGAAAGAATGCAGTAACATCTCTGAGTGGTTAGTATATGTCGTCTCAAAGACGAGTAAGATGGCTGCTTATCAGAAATCAGAGAAAGCAATCCAGAAGGCTTTTCCACTAGTTCTTCAACTAAGACACAACACCCATAAAGTGTTGAGTTGTCAGCACCCTTCGAAGTTAAAGAAACAAAGTAACATTGTGAGATAACTAATACAATTTCAACATAAAAAATAATCAAGGCATTGTTTGGTATGGTAGATTTGGAAAGAAAACAAAGGAAGTGATTCACATAAAGTACAGTCTAGCTTGATTGACAACAAGTTCCTTCAGGAACTACTTGATCCTAGCCTCCTAGGAATTATCCTAGATTACTTTTTGGCATGCACTTTGGCGTACCTCCTCACTCAAGGTCTTAGACCTCAAATTCACATCAAGAAAAAAAGGCTCTAGTCCAAACATATCAATCATATCATTTCCTTTCTTTCCAAATCCACTCCACTAAACAGTGCATGCATTGTTGTAGACATTTAGTAGTCAGGACTGGCAAAGGTAAAGCTTGTTTTTGCATCATATAATGAGGTGGACATCATAACCATCATTTGAATGAATATCAAAGGGATTAAGTCCAAAACTACTTCTGAAGTATCCAAGCTAAAAAGGCTCCAGCAATATAATACAGTAATAAGGAGAGATCCATCCAGAAAAAAAAAATGGAAATATATGCAAAGAGTACATTCCCTCATGTAGTTTTAGAATATAATGTAAAAAATTTGCATGAATTCAAAATCATCCCTGGAATACTTTTTGTCATGAAAAATGGCAAAAGCTGCCATAATGTCGAAAAGAAGAATATGTAACAAAAGTAACAATAAGATTGCTATAGGTACCTGTAACCTGAATACAAATGACAAATCCCTTTGTTTAAGGTGTTCCTGCAATGTACAAATAGACCTTAGTTACCATTATTTATCGACTTGCATATTCAAGATAAGGCATCAAATAAGTAGGGAATGTTTGTAGGCTTTTGCCCAAGGCATTCTGGCTTCTCCGAGTTATTTTAATTTTTTTCTATTCTATCTGTTATTCATATTGTTTCTACCACAGTAATTCTCTATAAAGTATACATTTCGCTTTAATCCTAGTATAAATACATGATCTATCCGGTTCTACCATATAACCTCGACTTTGTCAAATAAGAAGGTTGACAACACTTTGGAGTAAAGAAAAATTTGCTTGCCATCCGTTCACATGGAAAGTTACAGGACTGCAGAAGACAGCCTTTACTGAACTAAAGCATAAATTACTCAAAACCCTGAATCTGAAACATGTATCAACAAACAAAGGAAATACAAAAAATTCAGAAAAAACTATATTAGGGAAACAATATGATAACTTCATGCAAACATGAAACATCTTCCAGAAAGAAACATTATGCTAGAACAAATGCCCCAAAGTGTCCAAGTTTCCATCACTGTCTATTTATTTACCAGATCAAGGAAAATTGAAGTTGCTTGTACAAGACAACCAGATTAACAAAGATGGGTAAGCCAATTTGGATGGAATGTTACTATTCGAATTTGGTACAGGGCCTTGTCTAAAAGTGAGGGACTGTGTGTATCCGTGGGCTAAGCTTAAGCAGCCTATATTTCCAGAAATGCTTCAATACTTTCAACTCATGGCCATCTTAAGTCTATACCCTTTAAGTTGATTCTACCCACCAGTGTATGCGAGACTTGTTTCCAACACTCCCCCTAAAAGTACAATTGACTTGAGCCAGTGTTAATTTGTCTTTTTCAGCCCTGGCTTTGTAATTCAAGCTTGGACCTCAAAAGGATCATAGGTCTTGCTTTCATTTATTATCAGTTTATGCTAATGTTCCTGAACTTTAGAGGCCTCAGTCTATTTCATTTTTTCCCTCTTTTCTAGGGGGGACATTCTTTTGGTCTCACCCATACTTATTCAGGGACTTCTAATTTTTCTTGGCTAGTAGTCTCTTTGCTTTTGGGGTTTAAATTTTCTCTTGGATATGGGTTTCAAACCATATTAGAATTTGCAGGAAATCTCTTGTTCAAGAGTGAAAGAGTATGTATTGGTGGGTTTACTTATAATGACCTTTTCTCTAAAAATACTCTGACATATTGGTTTCGGTAAATAATTAGTTAATCACTGAAGAACGGAAGGAAGATATAATCAAATATTAATCAAATATTAAATTTCAAAAATAATTTTCATAAATAAATATTTATCAAACCTTTAACATTGCAATAAAAAAATACCTGCCCAAAAAGAATTTCATTCAACTCACTCATGGAAGGGGTTCTCTCAACAGCACCGACCTGAAATTACATCCAACAAAAATTAGAACCAGACTAAAAGCTCCACTGAACTTGTTCACATATATGTAAATAAATAAATGAAAGACAGAAAAATAGATGCCTGACCGTAGATGATTCACTATGCAAAGAATTTAAATACAAGCAATATTGTCACCATTGATCACTTCAATTTTTCAGTTGCTATGCTTTATCAATATATTACACAACCCAATGATGTTCCCATACTCACCCTAGCCCCACCCTACCCATTGCCACTTATGTCTTATGCTAAATTCCCAAGCAAGTAAAAGATGGAATCTCCAATATCATTATCACACCGCAGTCTTGCAGATGGGGCCAGTGCCAATGAAGCTACAACAAGCTCATTGACATCTCTCTTTTTTTCCCTCAATTCCAGGGAAAAAAATTCAGGTCATTTATGTTTTCATCTACCTATAGATTTCCTAATTAATAATAAAGATAATATTTTGATATAGAAAATGAAGGCAGAAAAGATTGAAGTTCATTAAGCATACACCTACCTCTAAGCCTCCCGGGAAGCAGAAAGAAAGAAGGTCTTTACATTTAAGAGGCAGCTGTTTTTCTGGAGGGTAAACAAATAAGACCTGAAAAAATTGAATACTGTTCCTGATCAATATATATTTGAAAACAAAACAAATACTACAGACAGTAAAAAATTAAGTTCTAACTTAAATGGTAATACAATTAGCATTAGTACTTGTACCATTTGGTAATAAGAATAATAATTATAAAATTTCAGTATCTGCTGATCACAACCTGAGGTTCAATGTTGGGTTCTACACAAGATTGACTCTGATAACCAAGTGCACTTCTCAATTTAGCAGAGCCTTCAAACTTCCTATCCACATATCGCCTTTGCAGTGCCTGAACATCACAATTAGGATGAAGTCCGACAATCACCATGCTCTCAAATAGTCGTGAGGGCTCCTTCCAAGTCTTATGGTCCTGAGCTCAGATAAGATGGAGTGTATGAGAAATATCAAGGGACAGTATAGTTCATGAGATATGCCCTAAGGCAAGAAGAAAACATATAGATCCTAAAGGCCGATAATGGCATGCAAAGTGAGGTGCTGAAAGTTTAATAAGCAATGGATGCAAGGGCTGAACTTCCAATGAAGAAGACCATTCTATACCAAGTGTTTCATGATGCTACAATAACAAGCAACTTAATCTTTCTTCGTACTTTATACACGGAGGAAAGAAGGAACACATAAATATGGTACATTGAAGTCAAACATTGTACCATACCATATACTGCAACTGAAAGTTTGCAGCCCATTGACGCTTCAGACTAGTCAGGATTTCAGGATTGTAGTTTGTGTTTTCAACATCAGGAGGGTGTGAAAAGCCTTTTAACATTCGAGCAACTTGATACTGAAGCCTTTGAAGTTGGCTACCACTATGATCATCTTTCGATGACATCGGAGAGTTAACAGCAGCAGCAACGGCCCTAGCCACGTCCTCTTTTGTCTGCATAAAAAATGAAGCACCCCAACTAGGACTAGCTGACCCTTCTTCCTTAGATATTCCAGTCATCTGTGCCTTCATGAACATGACATTCAATGACACAAATAAACAAGAGTTTCATGCAAGCAACATGAAGTCAAATAAAGCATCTTTCAAACCTAGAGCTACATTAAATCTAAATGCATTCTGAATGATGAAAATAGTGGAGCATGATTAGAGCTAAGAACAATTATACTGATAATCAAGCCACCAAAAGCTGAAACTTTTGAGCACCGACTATAATATGCTAACTCACAAGGCATCAGGTAGTAAAAGTAAAACTTCAATGTAACTTGCTATTCATGTCAATTGCTAGTCTTGTTGGATCAACCGATGGAGATTTCGCCACCAGGTGTCATAGGTTGGGACGTTAAGTCAATCAAACACTAAGGGGGGCACACTCACCAAATAAAGCCAACAACTCTTAAAAGGCTTACATAACTGATTAAAATGTGATGTTAGCAACCTATTTTATTGCTAGTAACTATACCAACCAACTAAACATACGAGAGCAAACAAGCAAACAAACAAAGAAGCTTATACCGGGTCCACAACAAATCGTGTCAAGTCCCATTTTTCCCATGTCTCCCATACAAGCAAAAGCTTCCGCAGAACAAAGAAGCCCAAGGAACATCAACACATACTAATGCTATCCAAATACCCATAACTCTCTATTTCAATTTTCATGTTCTGTTCGGCCTATCACACTAACTGAGAAACAAAAAGATTAGATAGTAATCAGGACGCGCCAATTGAACAAGACCAACACAGCCAAAACAATAACAGAAAAGAAAAAAAAAACACCTAATCGAATAAAAGCTCGCCGTACAACTCATTAACACAATCCCCCAACAACAAAAATAGAAGAAAGCAGGAAAAAAAATTGGCAAAGAAGAAAAGGAAAATTGACCTCGAAATAGCAGAGGAAAAGAGGAAGGTGAAAAGTAGAGAATTGGGGCGGCCGTTATCGAAGGTAATAAATTGATGAAGTAGTTGTGGTAGTGATGGGTTGCAGGGAGAAAAAGTATATATTTTTATAAATTATATGGGATTTGGAGGTGATGGGTGGAACATAGAGAAGAAGAAAAAGGGAATAAAAAAATGGGGAAAATTGAGAAATGATAAAAGGGTGGAACGAAGGGACAGACAAGTTGTGAAAGTGATGACAGAGGAAGAAGAGAAGAGGAGAAGGTCAGTTTCTTATTTTGCACGCCTCTGTTTGGTATTAGCCGCTTCTGCTTCTTCTGCTTCTTCTGCTGCTTGTGTTACTGCCACCCTTCACTCTGCAACACTTCCATACAAGATTCTCTTTGGTTCCTAACAACCCCATCTAATCAATGCATCTTCTTCTCTCACCTTTCCTCTTCTAAACGAATATCATAACTTTTTCCATTTTTATCTATGCTTATTTAATACTTTTATTTCTTTTCTCACTCATAAATACTCTATCTTCCCACACCTATTCACCATGTTTTGTAAAGAAAACCTATTCACAAATATATGGAAAAAAAAAAACAAATGGAAAATACTTGCTATTGTTATCATAAGAAATTAATTTCTTTTTACAATAAATAATTTTTAAAAAATTAATATAAAGTACAAATTAGTTTCTAAAGTTTAGAGTTTAATAACAGATTTATCATTATAAATTTATATTGGAAATTACAAATTAATTATAAAATTATCCTATAAAAACATTTACATTACACTTTACACTATGTAGGATATTAAAAACAAAATAATAGACAAAACTTAAATATGGGTGTTATTGGTTTTTTAGTCAAAATTACACAATGAAGCATATTGAAGTAAAATAAAATATAATGCCTATGAAACATAATTTCTTACGAAGTTAACAACTTTTAATATTACAATAGTTATTTTATAACGTCTCATATTACTCTTAAAACGTTATAAATGAATTAAAAATTTAAACAACTTACTATAACTTCTAAACATTCTTGGTAAAATGTTTATTTTATCTTCTGAAGTTACAAAGTAGAGAATAACAGTTCTAAATTAGCTAACAATGATGTTAGAAGTCATTGTAAAAGTAAAAGGCATATCTCAATTGTTTCCGTTAAAATCAACTAAAGTATAACGTTCTCATTAATTGCTTAGGGAAAAAACTGATTTAAGCATGTTTACAAATATATAATCAAGTCAAAAATAATTATTTTAATATAATAAATATTTAGGTTTCATTAATTTTTATTCTAAAAATACCTAATTAGCATTTACTTATAATTTATTAACCTGCAGTTAACTATTATATTTTTTATTGGATTTTATGGGAAAATCGAAACTTTGAAAAAAAAATGGTAAATGTGAACACTTTTTTCAACTTAAGCAATCTTTCCATATAAAAAGTAGCACCAGCATGGTTGTGCGGCAATTGCATCTTGACCAGTATTTCATGTGACAAAAAGTGGACCCAACAACGTGTGATGTGTTTGTTTAAGACTGAAAAAATAGTTTTCTAACTACTTACTTTGAGTAGCTTCTGAAAATAATCAATTTATAAAATAAAAGTGCTTTTTAATAATAATTACCAAACAAAAATCATTTCTGTTTTTTTATAAAATCCCTAAAATTATGCCCCTGTAGAAAAATAGTTTTATGTAAAAAGAACCTTCAACCAATAATATGATGATTGCAACCACAAGCAAAAGGACGACGCCGTTTGTGAAAATGCAGCACTATGAAAGGTGGATAAAATTGATAATGGTGTTTTGTGAAATGAAAAATCTGAGAAAAAAATTCACAAACTTATTCTTATATTTTGATTGAAAGTGGTATTATAGTATTTTATATGGATTTGGACTCTCTAATCAATCTCTTATCCAAAATATGAGACTCAAGTTATATAGAAAAATTGTCATATTATCTCTAACTCAAAATTTTAAAAATCTACAAAATAATAGATTTGTAAAAAAAATTAATTTTATTTTTATTTTTATATAATTTTTAAATTTAAATTTCGGATAACTAAAATTAATCATGATTCTAATATTATTGTTAAATATTTTTAAAAAAAATCAATATTAATAAAGTATCAATCAAATATATCACATATTATAACATCACTTTTAATCCAAACTTTTAAAAGGATAAATTTATGATTTTATTTTCTTATATTTATTACTGTATTTTCTATTAAGACTTTGACTATGAATTCATTACATTTCTTTCTATTGAATGAAAAAACTTTATTTATTTAATCATAATTGTGACACCTAAAAAGCGCTAAAAACAAAAGAGGGAAATTAAAGGTAGTTGCAAATGGGTGGTTAATGTTAGTGAATGCGAAGACTTTGGTTGTTTTCCCCAACCAGACAATGTTACGGTCAAACGTGAGCAAATAAATGTCTCATTTTCTTTCTCTTTATTCAATTTTAGCAAAGGATGTTTCTCACATTCATTATTGTAAATTAACAAGGACCAAAATTATTTTCTTCATTGCAAGCTTGCATTGTTGTTGTAATCTTAATGGGTGAAAAGCAAAGTCCAGTTTAGTTAGGATTAGGAATAAAAAAGATGAATGGGTTGAATATGATGAAAGTGACCAAACTAGGTTGGACTTTTCTTTGCAGTGGTGTGCAGTGGTGATGTTGGTGGTGGGCCCCATGGGGATTATCTTCCTCCATGGATGATGGCAAACATAATTGCATGATCTGACAAACAAATGTTAGGAAAACCTTCACTTTCCATTGTACTTTACTGTGCCTCCTGAACATCCTGTTTTTTAAGCCTCTTCACTGTGTTTGGTTGAAATAAAAGGAAGAAAAGGGAAAGATTTTTATACAATCTGGTTCGGGAAGACAAATTAAAGGTTAAAAGTGAAAGGGAATTTTCTTTGATTCCAAAATTTAAAGGAAAAAGAAGAAGTTAAATTTTAGTTTTATCATCTTTCAATTTAAAAGTAGTAGGAGAGTAATACATTAAATTTATTAAAAGGTTTTATATGTTTTTTACTGTATTGAAATTGGTTTTTATTTTTAATCTGAATTTTAGATCTCATATACATATATGTATATAGTAAAGAAATTAATAGATTCAGTTCTTATAAGTAACAAAGGAATTTTATGTTAATTTATCAGTCACGTGAATGTTATAATATTTTCTAAAAAAAATTGTAAAATAAAAACTAATTTTATATATCAAATAATTAGTTAAATAATTAGTTAGTATATTAATTAAATTAAATACAACTTTATAAACTAAAAAATATTGATATCTAAAATATTTTCTATTATTAATAAAAATTTATAAAATAGTTTTAAAATTGGTATCTAGCCACTAAATTTTTATCTACTAATTACTTATATTCTAAATTAGTCTCTATTAGTTCTTTAGAGTCTAATTTAGAATTTAAAATATTAGTACCTAAAACTTTGGTAGCTAATCTAGATATCAATTTAGAAACTATTTTATAAATTTTTATTGATAATAGAAACTACTCTACATACCAATAATTTTTTAGTGTCTAAAATAATATATAATTTAGTTAATATATAGTGACTAATTATTTTTTGTCTATAAATTTAGTTGTTATTTAATGGTTTTCTCGTAGTGATTATAATACAATCCACAATTGGATATATGTTTATCACGTAAAAAAATGACAATGACTCATTTCAATAGTTTTCTTACTACAAATACCTAAAAGATCTAAAGTTTGGAATAAGAATAAAAACAAATTTCGAAGTATAGAAAAAAAAATATTTAACTCATTTATGAAAACTACTAGTGGAAACAAAGGCGTTGTTGCGCCTGTGTATCCACATTTTCCTCTTCTGCTCAACTTCTATGATGATAGAAATTTAACATACATAAATAATTTTAGATGAGTAGAAATTGAAAAGCAAAAAATAATTTGTAAAAGAAAAAATATGAATTGATTAATCAACCTCTTTCTTCTTCTCCTCTGGTTTGAGTTTTTGTTCTTCTTCAAGTTTTTTCTCTTCTTCCATTGGTGGTTTTGGGATCGAAGAGTGTGATGACGTTCATGTAAAGTTAGGATTCACGTGATGATAAATTCAAAAGAATGATGGTTTTACCAAAAAATGGAGTTGTTTGAAATGGAGTGGAGAGAGTGATTAGAAATAAAGATTATTTTATTTTATATGTAAGATTTGGTATGGGAACCGAATGAGGGTATGCTCTTTTTCTTTATGCCTTAAAATGAGGAATTAAAGGAAGAATGATAAGTTAATTTGCATTTAAAAAACTATCTCTTTAACATTAATTGAAAAATAATTTTATTTTTTAAATAATTCATATGAAATGACAAAATACTTCATTGTACTAATAAAATGAGATATATTAAATAAGTGTAGAATCAGAAAATATTTATGTAAAAAAACGATTATAACGAGAAATCCATATATATAAATGTTACCTTTAGAATTGCTTTACGTTTTTATGACAAATTTAACTTTTTTTACAATATGTTTACGAAACTCGATTGTTTACTAAATATATTTGATCTTACTAATTAAAGAAAATATTAGTCATTGTGTTAAAGCATTTTTCCAAATTGTTTTCCATATTAAAGTTGTTTTAAAATTATACACATTATTAAACTTTTAATAGACAATTAATTAAAAGTGGTCTATCCTTTTCTATGATCTGAATTTCGTATTCTTTCAAGTATTTTGTTTTAACTTTTATATCAAAATGATATTTCAATTGTAAAAGAGCTTTTAATTTAAAGTTGAATAGACATCTATGACGAATATAATCATTTATATACTTGCAATTAATTAAAAATATCTTTTGAGTGGTTTTTAAAATGATTGTTATAAAAATAATAAATTTATCCTATGTGAAATTTATAATTAGATAACAATATATATTTATGATGTATTGTTTATTTTTTAAAATTATAGGCAACCTTATTTTAGTATTATTATAAAAATGTTCAAATATCTTTTTAATTCTCTAAATTAGAAGTTCTTTTGTTCATCAATTAAAAGTTTTTTATTTTATAGTCTTTTAATTTTGTTATATGTTAATATTTGTGCATTGGGCATGGAAGTGAAGTTTATGATGTTACTGATGATATAATTGGTCTATTACATGTGAATTTATGTGAGAAACTGAAAAAATATAAATATAAGAGAGATAATTGAATTATGTTTTAGTTAAATTAAATAAAAATTGTAAATATTGCTCGATAAGAAATGTTAGACGGTAGTTTTACAAGTTATTAAACTATAGTGCTTGCATTTAATAGATTTCAAGAAATGTAATTTGGAAAACTTTCACTAAAATATTTGAGTAAGATGTTGTGAATCCGTTTCCTTATATTTAAGGTTAAGGTTAGTGTAGATGAAAATAACATATAATGTAAAAGAAATAAAGAAGAGAGAAATACACATAATGTTTTATATTAACAAGCTACATTAAGTTCTCAATCAACCGATTGAGTTTCACCGGTCAGACTAATATTGTGAAATACACTTCAAGTATTATTTGGACTTGTAGTCATTTTTAGCTAATTTCTTGAGTATTATTTTTATAAGTCACTCATAACTTAACTTGTTATTTCCCAAGCCACTTATGACTCAACGAGTATTCTTTCATATTGCAAACACTCTTGGTTGACTTGTTACAGAGTATTTTTCCAAGTCATTCTTAACTCAACCAACTATTCTTTCAAATTGTAGCTGCTTCTAACTGATCTTGTTAAAAAATATTCTTTCTCAAGCCACTTCAAGCTCGACCAAGTATTATTTTGGATCACATTCACTCTTAGCTGACCCATCAAAGAGTATTTTGTCCCAAACCACGCTTAGCTAAATGAGTATTCCTTGAGTTCATAGTCACTCTTGGGTACCCCCTTGAGTGTTATTTGTGAAATAGTTACTTTTGACTTAGCTAGGGAGCTGGAGTGTTTGTATGATCAACAAATCATTGGGTTTGCATACTAGGGAGTGTTTGTGTCTCATGACGACACAAGTTTTGGGTGTTCTCTCCTAGTACAAATAATTGATTTAGCTTTCTAGATAGGAATTGCGTGTTTAGACGGATACAAAGCTTAAGCGCTTTATCCTGGTTTATTGTATGAAAATTGTCTTCTTCTTTAAGCTTTGTAGGATTCACAAATTTGGAAGAGTTTCTGCTTTATGCACGAGGATTTCTCTTTCTTCTTTTTGATAACTTTAACAGCTGTCAACATCTAAGCAACATTTTTTGCATAATGTATCTTTAGTTTTATTTTCTTATTATTGTTGAAAGACTTTATATAAGTGTTGGAGGGTAAGCGGTAAGCAACTTTAGCTTTCATGTATGTCATTTTTTGTGTCTAACGAGCTTGAATATGAGAGTTGCATTAAATACACCTCATGTAACTTTAAGTGTTCTTCTATTATTTCACCATCCTTGATCGCAGGTAATGTTCATCTCCTTAAGTAGTGTATCCTTTTGCACCAACTTATGATAAAAGTGCACATCATACATGACATATAGTTGAGCCAAAGTTGAAATGTTTTTTGTGTTAGAAAGTTGTTGAAGAAAACAACTCTACCTCGTGCTCCAAGAGGTCTTGTTTTTGACTTGTACCTGAACTTGAACTCATCTCTTTGGTCAGGCGTAAGCAACAAACATTTCCTACAATATAACATAAGTGTACAAATGTTTGAGTAATACAATGTTAACTTAAGTTGTGTGTGTATTGTGTGTGCATCAATTATTCTTATTAGACATAAGAAAGACTGCACAATGTTATTTCGTCTATCAAACGAAACACTATCTTTAACACAATTTATTATTGAAACAAATCGCCTTACAAATGATGCATTATCAATGTTTTATGTTATGTGATTTTTAGAACTTATCCAAAATTATAAGGTGTTAGACTTTTATTCTAACAATTTAATTTAATGACATAACTTTTTTAACATTTATTAAATGTTTAAAAATAGATTTAGTCTTCCGAATCGAGTACACTGCTCTTTATAATCCAAAAATTAAAAAATCTCATTTTTAAGTAGAAAGAATTTGTTTGAATATTAGTTATAGTTTTTGGTCTACTAGTAAGCACTTGATCCAATCATTGGTATCAGAGTCATGTCACGAGTTTAATTTACAATGGGACAATTGGAGGATATTGTTGTTGGTTGCATCAATTGTCTAGTGACAAAGGTCAAACAAGCCAAGTTATAATTGAATAGTTCTATAATCGAATAATGATGTTTGGGTTGTTGTGCTCTTACGTAAAAAGTGTTGGGTCTATTAGTGTCTAAGTTCAAGAGGGGAGGGGTGAATTGAGCTTATAAAATTTTCGCAAGAACACACAATTTTTTAGTATTCCAGAGGCAAAAAGAACAGATTGTTTTTACATGAAACAGATTGATTCTTCATAGCAGTCTTGGCACAATTTGAATTTTGTTCAATGTAAAATTGTGTTCAACAAGAAATATAACAGAACCAGATTAGCTTAATATTGTGAGGATGAAGGATACAACTATGCTTAGAAATCAATCAAAAGCTACACAACACAAGATTTCAAGAAGTATGATCCTTTCTCAGGTTTTAATGAATGATCAGTTTGTTCACAATTCACTTAAGCCATTATATGCAACAACCTTGTTTATGATCAGAAAACTTCAACAAATCAGGAAGAACAGTTTTCACTTAACCCAGAATTAACAAATTCAATTTAAAAAGAACAGATTTAGTTCTTGACAGAATTAAGCAAAAACCAGAAAAGAGTGCAGGGATGAGAATACAAGATACACACGTTTTTATATTGGTTCACTCATACAGAGCTACATTCAGTCTCACCTTACCCCAAGGTGGAATTCACTAAAAACAGTACCAATCACTTACAAAACCAGCAGTTCTTGAACACTACAAGAACAACACACACAATGCTGAAAAACCCTATTTCAGCACACCTTGCACTCCAAGAAATCCTATCAAGGAGTGACTAACACTTACACCTTTACACAACAGAATAAAGGAAAGATTACACCTGAAAAGAAGATGCAAGAACTCAAAACCAGTAGTTCAATTTGCTGCAGAACTGCACCAGCACCTTCACCAAGATTCAAGGTTTCCTAGAACAAGCACACTTGAAAATCTCTTTGGAAAACCTTTCAAAAACTCTTTCAATCCTTCTTCTCACATGGAAATTGTTTGATCTCTGTCAAAAGCGTAATTCCTCAGCACTAATTCATGTGAGATAGACTTTTCTTTATATAGAAAGCAGTTTCTAACTTCTTTTCAAAAAACAGTTGAAAAGCAGTTAAGAAAACAACAGATTCATTTTTGAACTTAACAGATTTATTTTGTGAAAACTGCCAACTCAGCTTAACAGAAATAACTGTCTGAGTGGTACCTTTGGAGCCCTAACTAACTTGTGAAAAACCTTTCAACTCACCAAGGAATAAACCTGTTCTTTCTCAATGAAACAGATTAAAATATAGTACACAGGCCAGCTCAGCTTTAACTGAAATAACTGTCTAAGCTTTGCCTGTGGTGCTCTAACTGAATTTTAGAAAAGCCTTTTAACAGAGAAGAAATAAACAGATTCTTTCTCCATAAAACAGATTTATTTGTGTACTGTTTTAAAACTGTTAAAACCATTTTAAAAAGCTTTTCAAAAACCATTTAACCATATCATGTGCTTGATCTAGACTTGGTCAGGCATCTAGGATAGGTTACACAGCAAAAGGCAATCATACACACTTACAAGCCTAATTACAAATGAATCTAAAAACCTATTACAATCTTCAAAGCACTCAAGCCATTTTCTTCATCAAACACACATCAAGCCTTGGTAGGGAAGAAGCTTCCTCCAGCTTCAACAAAAAGTGTTATACTCTAACAATCTATTTTCCTATTTATCTTTTTTAAGCATCTAATATTTCAAAGATTTTTTCAACTCTTAAACTTGTGTATATTTGGAATGGTAAATCATCCACCTATCTTGTCCCTTTCTATTCATAATGTTGCATTTCTTCCATCATTTTGTCATTCCATTTCTTGCTTTTATTTTGTGTGCTTGCTAAGTTTCCATCTCTTATCTCCTCCCACCCAAAACTAGACAAGACACACCAAAATATCAAGAGAAACATTTGGCCAAATACACCTACATCATAATTCTTCAAAGAAACCATCCTCCACGACTAAACCTAGCTTGTGACCTTTCACATTTTGGCCAAGTTAATTGAAATGTTGATTGAATAATGTAAGTAGTAGCTACGCATACTTGTATAGTAAGAGAGAACTAAGTCGAAAAATGAGAGAGTTATCAGCATATACGTATAAATATAAATATATATGTGGTTCCAACTCACTAAGCTTGAGTGAGAAAACACTTTCGTATACTAAGTTACTTACACTACTCAAGATGGATTTTGACCAGTGTGGTAGTTTCAGAATGTGCTAACTACACTCTCCATGAGAGCACTCTATGGATGCATATAATCATAACTAGAAAAGCATGTGTAGATTTTGATTATTTTCACAACAAAATTGTGTGTATCTTCATCGAGACCATCTCGATCAAGATGATTAACCAAATATCTCTCAAATGACATGATCGATAGGATTTCATAGATCCAACAAACATTTCTTAATATATCATGATTAAGGTAATTATAATACAAAATGTTACTTTAATCTCGAGATTAATCTGACATATTTTAATTTATGTTCAATATCAGATTCTCATCTATACACCAACTAAAATAAAAATACATTAAACAATATTTATTAGTTTCACCTACTTTATCTTCAATTATAATTTATACATCAGTTTATCTTTTTACAGATATCCTATCCTCAAGATAAAAAATCTTACGACATTACTAATTAAGATTAGCGTAACGGGACGAGATAGAGAAACTTTCCTACCTTTTTGTAAGAACATTATATCTAATTAAAGGATTAGTGGCATGTATGCAGCAAAGGTTGAGTTTAGATGAGAACCTGTTATTTTAACCAAATCAATAAGATGATGGGAACATCATTTTAGTTTAACCTCGTCATCATCGAAATCGCACCCGTCCGTACAAATATTGCAAAGATTAGTTAAAAATTACATTCATATAAAAAAATTACATTCATATTTTATATATGTTTTCTAAAATCAACCAGCAAAAACAAACATGGTTTTCTAAAAATAATATTTAAAGAACGGAGAGTGACTTTTCCTAAATGAAAATAAATTCACATTTTTATAAGTAAAACAACTAGCAAACTTCTAAAATATTGTACATTCATCCTTAAATTTTCAAATAAATAAAATAAAAAATTGATTAAAATAAGTAAAAAGATTATGTAACACACCCTGTATCATTTACTCCAAGCGTAGGAATTTAAATTCATTAACTATTAAATATTTACATATAAATTAAAATAAAGTTACTCAATAAATTATTAAATAATAATAAGTTACTAATGCACATAATCTCCATCAAAACTCTGTAGTTAAACATATTTGACCATGATAATACAAAGATGGATAACCTCTTAGAAAGTATTCGTGTTGATTTTTTTAAAAAAATAACAAAAAACTATGATAATGAAATTATGTATATATAATGATTCATCTCCTTTAACCTACATAATTTTCTTCTCATTTACCAACTATAAATAATCATAAAAAATATTACTTAACAATTGAGTTAATATATAATATAATTATAATCATCACAAAATTAATAAAAAAAACTCTATTTAAACCAACCATAAACTAATTTTAAATAAAGAATATAAAATAAATAGTAATATATGTATATCTTTTGAAATATTTATATTAAACATAACTTACTAGAAATCATTTGATTTGTTATAAACACCTTAAATTTATAAATTTTAACTTTATTGGTCGTGATGAATTCATTAAATAACAATGTTATGTTTTGGTGGTGCAAACATTATTTTTAATTTCTCTCCACATGATATATTAATCTATATTATAATTTTAAAAATAATTTAATTTCATAAAATCACATTTGCATCCATTTATATATAATAGTCTGGTTATATATCCAACACACTCTCTCATACTAAAGACATCGAGCATGAAAATAGAGGGAATATAATAATAGTGGTACGATAGACCCAATAAACTTGAGTATAATAAGTTTGAATGACTCTAGTACAATATTAAAAAAATAAAAATAAATAAATAAAATAATTTATTAAATTAAGATAAATTTTACAATTAAGAAAGACTATATATGATACTGGTGTACTAACAAATTGAACGAATATAATATCTAATTATATTTTATCTATATAAATATCTTTTTCCATGTTACATGCTTAATCCTTTGAATAAATAATCGCATCATTATGTCATCTCAAATAAGTGATCCTAAACTATTAAAATCAATATATTATAAATTCAAACATAATTATCATATTCTTGCATATCACATGAATAATCATTTTTAATAGATCCAAAATCATACAAATCAATTGAGTATGCAAATGTAAAGAGAGTAAATTCAATGACCAACATAAAATTCGTTGAACATGTTTAATAAATTATAATTTTTTCTCATTAATCTTGGATTGAAATTAATTAAGTGAATTTAGTAGATCATGAATGACAAAACAGATCAACCTGTCATTATTGACTCTTCAAAAACAGGACAAGCAAGTTAGATGTGATTAAAATTCTAACCTACCAAATTTATTTTATAATTTTTATTTTATTTTAATATAGATGAATTAGATTCCATAACATCTTATATAACTTTTACAATAAAACTCGATAACTTTTTAGATACAATGATTCAAGATTTATTGAAAGCATATTTTGTGAGAACTTGGTCTAAATAGCCAATACCTATTCTTTTCTCTTATAAATGTTTCCCCTTTTCTCCTTCTTCTCTATTTTATTTTCTACATCCATTTTATTTATTTTTTATCTCTAACATTCATCATTGAACAATTTTTTTTAGTGATGGGTTAATAATATACAAAATTATTGACAGTGGTTCAAAGTCAAACTAACAAAATAATCAAAAGTTTATCATTATCATGTTTTTACTTTTATTTTGTTTCGTTATAAATTATAATACCTATTTTGAACGGAAGTATTTTTAAGAATTATTATTTAATGGAAGAGATTTTAGGGAAAAAAAAGCTAATGAACGTTTTTTAGGAATAATATTATACTCTCTTAATCTATCATTTTATATTATTTCAATATTTTAAAAAAGATATAAAAAATTATAATTTTGTATCATAAATTTAAAATATATTATAAAAGATATAACTTTCTATCATAAATTTAAAATATAAATTTTATCGTCACATTATTCTAATTACGAATTTAAGTTAGAATATATTTATATTATAAAATATTTTCTTTTTAAAAATTAGTTACATAAATGAACATTTATTATCTACTTTGTTTAACTTATAAAAACATATTTGTTTACACATTTAATAGTATGTTTATGTTTACTCTATACAATATAGGTTTAGTAACATTTTTAGTCCTGATATTTTTCTAAATATTCAATTTATTAAGTTTTTTACTCTACGTAGTGTTTAATTTTATTAAAATGACTTAATGTAATTTTTTCCATTGAGGTTTACTATTATACCACCACACCAAATCACTTATTAATAATATTGTTAAATTTATTATAATTATTATAATAATAATAATCAGCATTTACTGGTATAATATCTAGATAGTAACTCCTTTTACCGGCTTCTTGTTCTTCTGTTGCAATATATTGATAACAACTTTATTCTTATATTATATAACCATGCTTTAAAGTGAGTTATTTAGTTTATAAACCATATTTAATATATATTAATTAAAACAATATTATCAGATTTATCGCGTGTTATTATATTTATAGGATATTATTGTTATGTATCTCTTTATTTTATCTTAATATATTGAATCTATCCGATCAGTCAATATCGAGTGATGTGGTCCCTCAACTCCGATCAATACAATTAAAATTACAATAATAATAATTATTACTATTTTTTCAATTATGCTTAAAATATTATTCTGCTCAACAATATTTGAAGTAAATACATATGATGTATATTACTCTCCCATAGTATTGATTGAGGTTAGATTTAAGAATTAATTAAAGAAAATTGACTACGTTAAGTTGTTTTAATAAAATTGGGAACAAGATAGACTGAGTGATATTAAACTTATATATTATACTACTGAAAGGCCATTTTGTAGTTTTTGAATTAACCTTTCTTTTTGTCTTCTCTCTTTGAAGGAAACTTACTCACTTTCTTTTTTAAGTTTCGCATTTTTAAAAAAACATTCTTCTTATTTAACTGTAATTTTTAAAAAATTTTAAAAATATTAATTATTCTTTTAATATTTTTATTCATACTTTTCATATATATATATATATGTGAGAGATATTAAAATAAAAAATATTATAAATAGTTTATTAAAATCGAGAAAAATTATTGTACTTTTTTATAATAACCTTTAAACGATATTTAAGAAGTAAGAGAGAAAGTAAAAAGATGAAAGTTTTAAATTTTAACTAAAAAATTTAGAATACATTAGACACATAATATATTGAATCATACTGTCACTTTACAGTATGATTTACGGTTTAGGATTTTGTACAATTTAATGTCATATTTCATGTATTCCATAATTTCAAATGCACTTCCATTTATTATATTTTAAAATAACTGTTTTACTCTTTGTAAATGTGACTTTTGAATTTTTTTTTCTGAAAATCTTTCAAAACAAATTTTCTAGATTTTTTCGAACATGATTTCTCGAACATAATTATTAGATTAAATTTTTTAGAAGAAGTTTTTCACAATGAAATGCAAAATAAACTTTTCATAAAAAAATTTCTAGAATAATTTTTCTGGAATATATTAAATATTTTTGAGAATAAAGTTTTTGCAACAGAACTTCCAGAACAAACAAATGTATTTTGACACAAAGTTTTTGGAATAAATTTTCGACTAAACGTACCATTTTACTGTCTCTCTCTTCATCTTCTTTCTCCAAAAAGAGAAGCCATTATGATGACGCCGTTGTGATGGCAGCAACAACGGTGACATGAAGCAAAAGGAAAGTACTTTGGTCTTTTTGCTCATAGAGGGTGTAGTTAGTAATAGTGGGGTGCAAGAAAAATACCTAAATTAAAGCATGAGACCAAAAATAAATAGATTTTTTTTTCTATAACCCTATTATTACTAACTACACCTTATATTAATAGAATAATAGTAAAGTACACTTCTCTTACACCACCATGCCACCGCTGCAGATGAAGAATAAGAAAGAATGCTTCGAACTATGGGGGTGCGCCAAAACATTATTGGGGTGCAAGAAGAAAAAGACTAAATTGAATTTAGTACATTTCGCACTTGGTAAATGCTACCTGCACCATATCAATTTCAACATGTACCCAACATGGTATTTAAAATGACAAAAATGTCCTTAAAAAATGACGAAAATAACTTTAAAAAAAAGAAGGGTGTAAATAAAAATTACTTTTGGATACTTTTATCTGGAAATATTTCGGATTTAGATATCCAGAACATATTTTTGAATTCCGGAAATATTTATCCGTAATGCATTTTTAATTTTATGTTTTGAATTTTTTTATCCAGAATTTTTTATTTTTTTATTTTTACTATTCTGGATTTTTAAATCCAGAATAAAAGTAATTTTGGAAATTTCAGAAAAGGATAGGGTGCAGGTTAGAATTGATATGTTACAGTAAGAAATTGCCTTCACACTTTTTGGGTCCATGAGTTGTTGAGCCCACACTGGTAATTGAAGCCCAACTCAATATAATTATTCTTAATATTATTTTTTAGTTGCAATATTTAAAAGTTGAAATGGAATCTATCCTAAACTGAAAAAGTGAAGATTCTCATTCAAAATGTAATAATTCAACCAAAATTTTCACAATCGGATTAGATTGTTTGGTCCCATTGAATCATCTTTAGTCTGATTCAATTGAGAGGCTAAATTGGTAGTGCACAAAGTTCATAAAATTTATTTAATAAATTATATATTTTCTTTAAAAAAATAAAAAATTAGTACTTGTACATATAAATTTATTATTGTTAATAAATATTAACGTATATTATTGAAATTTCAATTTAATATGATATAGAAAATTTATTATAAACATATATATTATTTAAAGGTTAAGAATCTATAAATTTCTTATTTATTTTAGATAGTCAAACATCATGAAATTATGATATTATATATTTTAATATTATTTTGTACTTTTAGTCATCAACAATATTTTTATTAATATCCAATTTGACCTTAATTAAATCATTAAATTTTAAAGTAGTAATTTGACTAATTCAGGAATCAGTCCAATTTTAAAAACATTGAATTCAACCATCGTGGAATCGATATTAATAATATTATTATTCTAACTAAATAATATTAAAAATAATATAATAATTTCATAATTTTATGGTGGTAAAAACTATAATAAAACATACATTTATAAGTTTTTAATGTTTAAAATATTTATAAAAATTAAGATTAAAATATGCTATTATATTTAAAGTAAAATTTTAATAATATTTATCCATATTTATTATTAATATTAACAAAACACACCGGCATCACTACAAGAAAATCATCAAATAGAAATCAATTTTTAGAAACCAAAATAATTAGTTGCAATAGTAACTAAATTAGAGACCATTTTAAAAACTAAAACAAAAATTGGTTTCTAAATTAGTTTATATTATTGTTAAATAGTTTCTAAATTAGTATCTAATTAGCAACCAAGGTTTTAACTACCAATTATTTAGTTTCTAAATTTAGTCTCTAAAATCTTGGTGGCTAATTAGATACTAATTTAGAAACTATTTAACAATAATATAAACTAATTTAGAAATCAATTTTTGTTTTAGTTTTTAAAATGGTCTCTAATTTAGTTACTATTGCAACTAATTATTTTGGTTTCTAAAAATTGGTTTCTATTTGATGATTTTCTTGTAGTGCATGAACATGTCTATCCTCATTTTTTATTTTTTAAAAAATAATATATGTTTTTTTTATTAAATATTTTAGTTAGAAAGATTAAAAAAAAAAAATATTTTAAAGTATATTATCTACTTTTTCTGTGTGATTTTTTGGATGGCATGATTATAGAAAAGTTAGTGATTTTTTGATGGCATGATTATAAAAAAATCTATTTAATTAGTAAATTTATTGTGTGTTATTTTTAGTTAAGTAATTTTACTAATTTATTTGAATATTGTACTTGATGAAAATATGTGAATAATTGATAATGGTGTTAGAATGCATCATATAGTCAAGAAGAATTTATTATTGTGCTAAGAAAGTTATCGGGGTTGGTGATGTGTGCTTATAAATCAACATAAGAATTATTGTTTAGAGGAGTTAATCATGTTCTAAATGTTTTAATTTGATTTTTGTGAAAATACTTTAAGAAAATGATCATGATAATCATTTTGGGGTTTGGAAACGGGAACTCATAAAAAGTAACTTGATTATAGATAAATATAGATTTTTTTTTAAATTGTATTGAATTAAAGTGAATATTATGAATATGGAGACATCTTTATGACTTTGATCATGTCAATGAAAAGAGATTGAATTATTTAGAAAAAAATATGTTCTATTTTAAGGATAGTAAAATGGTAGATTGAAGAAATGTTATTATTGTATGATTGTAAGTAGTCATGATATTATCTAAGAAGTATAGTTCTTCCAATAAATTTGAATTGTTCAAAATGGTGTATTAAGATATTTATGATCCATTGAAGGTAAAACTATTGAATGGTGCATTTTATCTGGTTTAAATTATTAACAAAGGATATAGATACACGACTTTTAGAAGGAAACTAATATTAATTTTGTCTTTTCTAATTTTGAGCGGTCTCTTTTTGTACTTATGTCTAGTCTTTAATTTATCTTTTCTTATTCTAGTATTTATTTACTTTTATTTTATATTATGTCTATTTAACTAGATCTAGAATGAGTGTAATGTTTGTATATATTTAGACTCTTTTCTTTGATCTAAGCAAGGAAAAGAAGATAGAAGAAATACTCATTCTCATATCCTTTCCCTTTTTTTTTTTTGCTTTTTTTTTTATCTCAGTTCTTTATTTATAATATGATATCAGAGCTTTGAAGAGAGAGTTGTGGTAGTTACATTTACTCAAGGGTGAAGTTGTTGATCCCTCACAAAATTTTTGTTCTCCTTACCATGTTAGTTCAAAGACAAAACTATAGTCTCAACAAATTGGTTTTACTCCTGAGTAGTATCAAACATTGTTAACTCTCTTACAAAAGTCAAAGTCCAGTGACAATATTTCTAATGAAGTCTCTATTATTCCTTCCAACATGACAACATGCAATATTTCTAATCAAGTCTCTATTATTCCTTCCAACAAGACAACACAATCTGGTAATAAATTTCTTTATTCCTTCAGTTCTTGGATTCTTGATAGTGGTACTGACCACATTTGTTCATCCTTAACTCATTTCACTTCATATCATCCAATTAATCCTATTTATGTCAAATTCCCAAATGTCAATCAAGTCATCTCAATCAAAATAATGTCATAGACAATTTTCTATATATTCCTTGTTTCAATTTTAATCTTCTTTCAGTAGCAAAATTGATTGATAATTTATCTTGTGTTCTTACTTTTGACTCTAATGGTTGTCACATTCAGGACAAGAACTCCTTAAAAATAATTGGTTCAGCTAAGATGCAAGATAAAATTTTTATACTCAGGATCTCATCCTATAAAAAACTTTAAATCAAACTCATCAAATATGCACATGCCATCATTACTGTTAATGTCATGCTAGTGATATGAAAACCCTTTGCCATTTTCGATTAGGACATGTTTCTAACAAATGTATTGATATTATAATGACTAAATTTCCTTTTGTTAAATATAACAAATCAATTGTTTGTGATGTTTTTCATTTTGCAAAACAAAAAAGACTTTCATTTCCTATTAGTACATCTAAATAAAAAAATTCTTTTGAATTGATTCATGTAGGTGTATGAGGACCATACTCAATACCATCAATTCATGGTCATAAATATTTATTGACCATAGTTGATGACTATTCGAGGTACACATGAATTTTTCTTTTAAAACAAAAATCTGAAGTTGAAAAGACTTTGGAAAGTTTTGTTGTTTTTGTTCAAACACAATTTGAGACAACAATAAAAATAATAAGAAGTGATAATGAGACTGAATTTTTCATGACTAATTCATTTGTTAACAAAGGAATAGTGCATCAAACATCATGTGTCAATACTCCACAATAAAATATCATAGTTGAAAGGAAACATGGTCATATATTAAATGTAGCAAAAACTCTCATGATACAATCTCATTTATCCAAAAATTTATTGGTCATACTCTGTGATACATGTTGCGCATATTATAAACATGCTTCCAACACCTGTTTTAAATTATTCCTCTCCTCATGAAATGCTTTACAAAACTACACCAGATTTTAATGGATTAAAGGTGTTTGGATCTTTGTGCTATGCTAGCACTTTGTCAACAAACAAACAAAAATTGATCCAAGGGCATCAAAATGTGTTTTTATTGGTTTTAAAAGGGGGACAAAAGGATGTGTTTTGTTGAATATTCAATCTAGAAATTTTTGTGTGTCTAGATATGTTGTCTTTTATGAAAAAAAAATTCCATATCAAAGAGTTCAAGATACTAGCAATGAAACTAATAGTCCTAACATTCATGATCAAATTTTATTTACTGGAGATCAACCTATCTTGAGTCAGGCATTACAATTCATTCTTGCACCTTGTGATAATGCTGAAAATAATAGTAATAATAACTGTGAGTCAAACATCGAGGTTCCAGAAGAATTTTGTTCCCATATAAACCAAAACCTTAATGAAGATCATGACACCAAACAAAATTTTAAATCGGATCAATCTGTCGGAATGAGTACCAGAATAAAAAAACCACTATGAGTATCTAAAGGACTATCATTGTAATCTTAATGTTTCCAATACATCTTCAAGAGTTAAATATCCTTTGAATTTTGTTTTGTCTTATGACAATTTATCACCTTCTTAGACATCTTTTGTTATGTCTCTTTCTTCACATGTTGAGTCAAACACTTATTCTGAAACTGTGAAACATGACTGTTGGAGAAAAGTTATACAATGTGAGATATCTGCTTTGGAGTCAAATCAAACATGGGAGACTGCTCTTTTGCCTAAAGAAAAAACAACCATAGGTTGCAAATGGATATTCAAAATAAAATATAAGGCTAATGGAACAATTGAAAGGTATAAAGCAAGGCTAGTAGCAAAGGGATACACAGACATAAGACATTAACTATCTTGATACTTTCTCTACAATAGCAAAGATGATCACATAAGGTTGCTTATTCTCTAGCTTCTATCTATAATTGGGAATTGAAACAATTAGACATAAACAATGCATTTTTACATGGAGAGTTGAAAGAAGATGTATACATGGTTGCTCCTCCTAGATTGACTTCTATTTAACCAGGACAAGTTTGTAAATTAAAAAAGGCTTTATATGGCCTTAAGCAAGCCAGCAGAGAGTGGTTTGTCAAATTTTCATCCTTTTTTGCTTTCAATGGGATATACTAAATCTATGAATGATCATTCATTGTTCATTAATTTCAATATGTAGTACTTGGTCTCTGATGTTGTGCACATCAATTTCAATGTTTTGGATCGAGTATGCATAACTGGATTTGAAGCTAGTGCCTTGACACTCAAGTTATCACACCACAATGTTGGTTTTCTTGGCAGAGGGAGTTTCAATTCATCAAGAAGTGAACGGGTCCATGCTATTTAAGTAGTTAAGTCAGCCAATAGTCTATATTTTAACTCTGTACTAGATCTTGAGACTACCTTTTGCTTGCTCAAAGACCAAGAAACAAGTGTTTCACCAAGGAAGATACATTGACCATCCATGGATTTTCTATCATCCATACTTGTTGCCCAGTCTGCATCTGAGAATCCTACTAAGTCCAAGTCAGTGGATGGTTTAATGTGTAGACAATGTTGAATGGTACCTTGAAGATATCTCAGTATTCTTTTTATGCCTCTTCAATGATCTATAGTGGGAGAGCTTATGAATTGTCTGAGCTTGTTAACTGAGAATGCTATATTGGGTCTTGTGTTTGTTAAGTATTGCAAAGATCCTATAGCTTGTCTGAACACGGTTGGGTCTTGTAATTTCCCCCCTTTACCTATAAACTGCTTGCCAGTTATCATAGGTGTTGGACAAGATGAAGTATTTTCCGTTTTGAATTTTCTCAGGATGTCCCCTATGTATTTTGATTGCTTTAGGTACATACCAGATGCATCTTTTTGAACTTTTATGCCTAAGAAGTTGTGTAGTGGACCAAGATCCTTAAGTGAAAACACACCATTGAGTTGTTTGATGAAGGATTCCAAGAACTTGGTGTTGTTACCTGTGACAATTATATCATCCACATATATAAGTAGGAAGGTAATGTGATTTGTACCTCTTAGAGTGAATAATGAGGAATCACTTTTTGTGTTCTTGAAACCCTAGCTGACTAAGGCATTTTTGAGATTGTCAAACCAAACTCTTCGGGTCTGTTTCAATCCATAAATTGTCTTGGATAACTTGCAAACATGTTCAGATTTAGTTGAATGTACAAATCCTTCTGGTTGAGGCATAAACACAGTTTCTTTGAGATAGCCATTAAGAAATGCATTGTTTATGTCCAATTGTTTGACCTCCCAATTGAGGTGCACTGCAATTGAGAGTATGATTCGAATTGTACTGGCCTTGATAAATGGACTGAAGGTCTCTTCATAGTCCAATCCAACTGTTTGTTGAAATCCTTTTGCTACTAGTCTTGCCTTTCTCCTTTCAATTGTTCCATCAGCTTTGTACTTGGTCTTGAATACCCATTTAGAATCAATGATGTTTTCTTGGCCTTGATATGCTATCAAGAGCCAGGTTTGATTTGACATGAGTGCCTGATACTCTTTTTTCATAGCTTCTTTCCATTGTGGTCTTGTAAGTGCTTTTGTGACATTTTCTGGTTCCTTTTCATCTGTGATAGTTTCAACGAACCCAACATATGGCTTCTTTGGCTTGTGAATTCTAGCCTTGCTCCTGGTCCAATGAGTGATAGTGTCTGTGTTTGGTTCAACAAGATTTTGGTGATCTCCAACAATTGTTTCTGTGAGATCAGAAATTGGAATGTTGTTTGGTGAATTATTTTCAAAAATTGGACTAATGCTTGGTGAATTATTTTCAAAAATTGGACTGCTCTTTGTTGAATCATTTGCAACCTAATCTCTTCTAAGATTAAATGCAACACTCTTAGTTGGATTGACTGGTTCTTGTTCGTCACCAAGATTGTTATTATCTAGAAGTGTGGTTGCTCCAATATGTGAGTGTTTCAAGGGACTTCTTGGATTGAGAAAGCCATCATGGAATAGAAAATGTTCTTCATTGAAAACAACATGTCTTGAAGTGAATATTCTTCCATGAGAATTTATGCATTTGTATCCTTTGTGAGAGTTACTATACCCCAAGAACACACATATGGTTGTGTGGAATTATAGTTTGTGTTGGTTATAGGGCTTGAGACAAGGATAACCCGCACACCCAAAGGGTTTTAAGGAATTGTAGTAAGCTTCCTTTCGAAAAAGCAATGAGTAAGGGCTTTCATTTTGAGTGACTAGAGAGGGCGTCTGTTTATGAGATAAACTGCTGTGGAGAAAGCTTCCACAAAAAATGTAAGGGCATTTTGGCTTGTGCTAGCAATGTCAAGCCAAATTCAGCAATATGCATGCGTTTTCTTTCAGTCCTACCATTTTGTTGTGATGTGTAAGGGCATGACATTCTAAATTGTATCCCTGTTTCCATTGCATGGTTTTGCACAACTTTATATTCACCACCACCATCACATTGGATTGTCTTAATTCTCTTGTTAAACAAATTTTATGCCATGTTTTTAAACTAAATAAAGGCTTGTGCAATATTTGATTTATGTTTTAGAGGATAAATCCAAGTAAATCTACTAAAATCATCAATGAAGTGAACATAATATTTGAAACCAGAAGAAGATATTATTGGTGCAGGACCCCAAACATCAGTATGGACTAATTCAAGGATTTCCTTAGCATGAGAGGAAGATGTTTTGAAGGGTAAAAAATGCATTTTGCCATATTGACAGGCCTCAGAAAAGTTAAAATGATCTTTAGATGATAGTTTCACATTACAAATTTTCAAGACTCTATCTAGGACTGTATTATTTGGATGACCATGCCTTCTATGCCAGCTTTCCTTGACAGAAACATAAGCATACGAGTCCCTTTCAGTCCTTAAGAGCCGATACAAGCCATCTTTAAGTGTCCCTTTTAGAATTGCCTTCCTTGTTAACTTGTCTTGCACAAAGCAACAATTTGCATCAAACTCAACAAGAATGTTATTGTCAACAATTAATTTTGACACACTTAATAGCTTTTTGGTAATGTTGGGCACATATAAGACATCAAGTAAGTTGAGTGAGTTTAGTTTTGAGGAACCTGTGGCAGCAATCTGCAATTTCTCACCACTTCCAACTATTAATGAGAGTTCTTACCATGATGTTTTGCTAATTCCTCAAATTTTTTAGTTTGGTGTGTCACATGATTGCTTGCACCACTGTCAAAGTACCAATCATAATCTTGAACATAGCTTTGTGAGGCTAGGAAGGCATTGTGTGCTCCTTGTTTGTCACTGATGAATCATTTGAGTTTGAATAAGACTTATCAAACCTGTTGTAGCAATTTACTGTTATGTACCCAACCTTGTTGCAAACTTGGCATGTTGGTTTAGGCATTCTTCCTCTTCCTCTGCCTCTCCAACTTCTGAAGTTATAGCCACTCTAGTTATTGTTTGTTTTGAATTTTTTTACCTTTGTAATCAGTTTTATTGGCAACATTTGCTGATGCATTAAGAGTGAGTTTGGTAAGACTATTCAGTTGATAAAGTCTACTCTCAAAGATCAATAATTGGGCCTACAGATCAACCCAAGTGAGACTAGTTTGACCACCACAGGATTGTATAAAAATATTTTATTTAATTTGATGATTACATCATACATATATAGTAAAACCTAACAGTATATAATCCTACAACTAATGGCTAATATCACGATACTAAAACAAATAAGGTAACAATCAATGTTGACAACCATTGATTAATAATTACATTACAAGGATTGACACAATCAAAGACAATCATAAGAATCCACACATTAAGGGATCTTGTCTTTAATTATACCAAAGCCTTAAGGCCTCAATCTTTCAAGAGTATTTGTTACAAGCTCTCTCTCATCAATATTTTTTTCCTCAGCTTGTGGGGGGCTAACAAAGGATATGGATACAAGGCTTCTAGAAGGAAACTATAATATTAATTTTGTCTTTTCTAGTTCTGAACAGTTTCTTTTTGTACTTATGTCTAGCTTTTAATTTGTCTTTTCTTATTCTAGTTTTTATTGGATTTTATTTTATATTATGTCTCTTTAACTAGACCTAGAATGAGTGTATTGTTTGTATATATTCAGACTCTTTGCTTTGATCCAAACAAGGAAAATAAAATAGAAAAAATATTCATTCTCATATCTTTTATTCTCTTTTTTCTTCTTCTTTGTTTTATTTCTGTTCTTTATTTATAATAATTATTTTTATTTACTATTGTTACATGAAGTTTGACTTTATACTTTGAAAACAAAAGGCTGGGTGTTAAGATAAAATATTTTATAGTATAATTCTATTTTGAGAAATTTCATTTTTTTGGTTGTTTGTGAACATTATTGTCTAGTTTGCTTTGACTGATTATATGAATTGGATTTACTCTTTAGTAATCATAGCAGATATGTTTCGTTAATATAAAGAACTCATGATTTTTATCCTTAAATTTTTTCCTAGTCTTTTGTATATGATGTACCATTATTCTCTTATAATGTTGTATCTTCTTTTATGCTCATCATAATTTTTCGCAAACAAATTGAGAAAATTTCAATTCATCATCATCATTATTATATATAAGATGTTATTTGGACTTATTTTCTCATTGACCCTAATTAAAAAGTTTTCATTATGAAATAAATACATTCAAAACATCATAAGAATAAGAATATCCCCAAAACTTGGGACAAACAAGAGGCAACGGGAGTAGAGTGAGAATGTTGGTGTTGGACATAAGAAAATGGGTACCAATCTTCCATTCTTTTCACTAATGGAGAACCACACCCACGCCAACATCATTTTCATCATCATTCTCAACCTCAACTCCATTACCAGATCCATTCAGGCATCACCGTCCAAAATTCAACCCTAAAATAATATCTTAAATCAACGTCACTAATAATAAATCAGAGATTAAGCACGTGCAAAACAGACCATGGACAGGATTAAGCACGTGCAACATTCAAACCAATTGAAGCATATAACAGAACACCATTGATCCTTCAATAATTGAACATCAACACCAACTCCTTCACTCCCTGCTTTCACTCCTTTTCTATTCTAAAGCAAGATCATCGCCACCGCTTCCAACTATGGCAGAAAACTCCTCCCTATTTTCTCCTTACAGCATGGCCAAATTCAACCTCTCTCACAGGTCACTCTCACACTTTTCATCACTTCCTTAATTCTCTTCATACCTACAATTAATTTTCTTTAAATCTCTTCTTTTTCGTCAACAAAACATGGGGGATCTGGCCATCTGAGTTGGGTTTTGTGCAGGGTAGTATTGGCTCCCATGACCAGATGCAGAGCGTTGAAGGAGATTCCAAACGCAGCACTTGCTGAGTACTACACTCAAAGATCAACACCAGGTGGACTTCTCATCACCGAAGGCACCTCGATCTCCCCCACTGCTCCTGGGTACTCCACTATTCTCTTCCTATTCCTATTTCTCTTCATCAGATTCTTAAATTCCACTCACA
The DNA here is from genome assembly GCF_051622355.1 of Phaseolus vulgaris. Taxonomy (NCBI): domain Eukaryota; kingdom Viridiplantae; phylum Streptophyta; class Magnoliopsida; order Fabales; family Fabaceae; genus Phaseolus; species Phaseolus vulgaris. The sequence goes on along the minus strand of NC_143500.1, from coordinate 34,795,208 downwards.
TTTTTTTATGTGTATAAACACAACTATGATCCCTCCTTTTCATGTCAAAATATATTTTTCTTCATATTTAATTAGTTTTTTAAGATAAATTAGTTCGTGACTTATATCATAATGTTAAATAATATATTCATTTTAACTTACATGTTGAAGATATTATTGATTATAAGACTCTGTAACTCCAGTCAAATTAACAAACATTTATTCCTTGTTTCAATGCAAAACTGTTTGTTTTTTACTAATTTTTGTTCAATTCAAATACGGGCCCTCAATACTTGAACTGTCAACCAACGAGTCCTAGGGTGGTGCCCCTTGGGGTTGGTGGTCAGAGTAAATAATGGGGTCTGTTTTTAATCTTCTCTTTTTAACAACTTTTTGTTTATTTTATAAAAATTATAATTTTTATAATATATTTACCTGGTAATCTTTTTATAATTCAGAAAAATATTGACAATATTAATTTTTTTTATTTTCAATAAAAATTAATTTTCATGGTTATTCAATAAAAAGTTATCGATAAATCAGTAAAAAAAAAAGGGAAATTTGTACTTCTGCAATACGATATCTTTGTAATTAATTTTCTTCTTTTTTTGAACGTGTGATTAGTAAGTAGTAGTAGTAGATAAGTTGTGGTGTTGATGCAGGTTTCCCCATGTGCCTGGGATATATTCAGATGAACAAGTGGATGCATGGAGAGATATAGTGGATGCTGTGCATGACAAAGGCAGCATTATCTTCTGTCAACTTTGGCATGTTGGTCGTGCGTCTCATCCAGGTAAAGTGCCCCTCATTCTCATCCACCAATTTAATTAGTGCTCATTTTGGGTCCTAATCCTTCAGAGTCATCAATTAGCCTTTAAATTATTGATTAGGTTTCCTCTAATAATGAGAGATTACAGTAATTTGTATATGATCCCAGACTTAAATTTTATGGTCACTAACTTTAAGCGAATTTTTTTAGAAGTTTTTGGTTTGAATTGTGATTAGAGTTTTGCTTGGATCATCTGTGTTAATTTTTAATGAAATGCATCTAATTTTGTTCTTTACTTAACTCACTCTACGCATGTCCAATAGTTAATATTTTCAGATTTTGACATAACTGATTCTAATGAAGCGCAGGGAAAATTATGATTTGTTATTTTCTCCGTGTTACATTTACTCTTCAGTTATCTGTTTCTTGAGTTGTTAGCTCATTTTGCACTTTCATCGACTGATTTACCTGTGAAACAGTGTATCAGCCTGGTGAGGCTCCACCCATTTCGTCCACCTCCAAGCCCCTATCGGCGAGGTGGAGGATTCTCCTTCCCGATGGGTCCTATGGCGTTTACCCAGAGCCTCGTGCACTTAGCACTTCTGAGATACCTGAAATTGTGCAGCATTATCGCGAAGCAGCAATTAATGCAATTCGAGCAGGTTAGTTTCTTAAAATCAGCAACAACCAATGGTTTTTTGATACTAAATGTAGTCGTCTCAATTAAGATATTACAGTATGTTAATGTATGTGTTCAAGTGCAAGTGTCTCTTTAGTATTTAGCTGTCATTAATGATGACATTGCATGCATGTATACACACCATCTGTTTCCCTCATCTGATCTATTTTTCTTGTAACTCTGAAGAAAATAAAAGGAAGAGGTGATGATATGCAGCATTTTAATTCTATTTTCAATAATAGATTCCAATTCCAAGTGAAAGAAGAGCAAAGTTGACTCTAGTGGGTTAAAGTTAGCCTGTGGATGCGTCTTAGTGTTATGTTATTTATAGGCACAAAATGTTACGCAGTGTTTTAATGAGCTTAACAACAAGGAGAATTAACTCACCATACTTCAAAAGCTACAAGATTACAGATTTCTATGCCAAAAATTTGAGGTGTTGATTAGTTTTTGTGATACTTCTTAGAGGGGTTTGCCCCTCTAAAAAGTTGTGGAAGCTGCGAAATAATTGCCTACCGATTGTAATAAGCTAATGCTTTCTTTAAATTTCTCCGGTAGTTTCATTGATCTATTATATACAAATGAAGATTAATTACTCTTGATCTATTGCTATGGATTCTTTACATTTCTAGCTCGTGCATTGTGGGTTTGTTAAATAGAACACAATCAAATAGAACATAATTATCAAGGTATATGATGAAATGCGACATATGTCAGGTTTTGATGGAATTGAGATTCACGGGGCACATGGATATCTCATTGATCAATTCTTAAAGGATGGAATCAATGATCGAACTGATGAATATGGCGGATCACTAGCAAACCGGTGCAGGTTCCTAATGCAGGTGGTTCAAGCTGTTGTTTCTGCCATTGGGGCAGAAAGGGTTGCTGTCAGAATTTCGCCTGCCATTGATCACCTTGATGCCATTGACTCTGACCCACTTGGACTGGGCTTAGCAGTGGTTGAGAGACTCAACAATTTCCAGAAAGAGCTGGGCAGAAAAATCACTTATCTTCATGTTACTCAGCCTCGATACACAGCTTATGGGCAAACTGAGTCAGGTAGACCTGGCAGTGAAGATGAGGAAGCTCATTTGATGCAGAACTTGAGAAAGGCTTATGAGGGAACATTCATGTGTAGTGGTGGTTTTACTAGGAAGTTAGGAATGGAAGCTGTAGCTGAAGGCCATGCTGACTTAGTATCCTATGGTCGTCTTTTCATTTCCAATCCAGACTTGGTTTTAAGGCTCAAGCTTAATGCACCTCTAACCAAGTATAACAGGAAGACGTTTTACACTCAGGATCCTGTTATAGGATACACAGATTATCCTTTCATGAGCAAAGAAAGTGAAGCAAAGGACCCAAGGGCACGCCTTTAACTGTAATGGATTTTGGCTTTTATAATTTTGATAGTCATATTTATAATTGGAATGTCTCAATATCAAGTGAATGTCTTTGTTTTGAAAATTTGCCTGACATAATTTCTTTGGCCTGTATAGTCATCTATATTGCCTGGAAGTTGCTTCTCTGTATTTATTGTTGGATTACTGTGTATAATAATTTTAATCTAATATTTGCCAGTCCCTTCTTAATATAGTGAACTATCTTCTTTTTTCAGCTTGAGATTGATCATATAACCAATGAAACCTTGGAAGAATATAATGCTATTAATTTGACAGCTTTTCTATAACTGCCAGGGCCCTCCCTACGAAATTAGGACTTAGTACATATTTTTGTTTATATTTAATATAATTATTATTTTTAATTCCTTTAATATCTCTTGTTACTAGTATATTTATTGCATTACTTTTTAGTACCTATGCATGCAAACAGTGAAAGTAAGGTTTTTTTAAAAATATCTTAGACACATATTACGTTGATTTGATATTAAAAAGTATTATTTTATTATAATATAATATTTTATTTTAAAAAATAATTGTGAAATAGTTGTTTTTTACTATTTACATTGTTAAACAAACTTTATTATTTTTAAATGCTCTTTGTAGAATATAAACTTAGACTTTAAAAAACCATAAAAAGTACATGCCATTTACCATTTTGTCAAATTTAGGAAAAAGTTCTTATAATTAAAAGATTACTAAAAAAAAATTTAATGCCCGAGACATCATGGATTGCGTCTTATTAAATAATTCTGATAATTTGAATATTATAGTATAGTCAGAATGAATTATTAAGTAATAATTATATTAATTGACAAGGTTTTTTAAGAAATAAAATCATTTTTCAATGATTTATAATTAGTTCTGATATTTCATTTTCGAGGTTGAATTTATTTATATTTTTTAACTATAGCAACTATTATCATCTATATTTTTTACTACATTCCGAAAAGAATGCAAAAATATGTTCTAATATTTTCTATCAAAGAGCCAATTTCTTATTTAAACATTTCTCAATATTTTCAATTTTAAAAGTAAATGAAAATTAATATTAGAATATTTCTAAATATGTTTTTTTTTTCAAAATTAACACAATATGTTTTTTTTTTATAAAAATTGTTCTAAACGTTTAACGTGAGTTCTTAATATTTGAAAATCCATGAAAGATCAGAATAATTAATAATATTTTTAATTTCTCCATGTGTACTTACATACATTATAATGTCATAATAAAAAAATAACTAAACATATATACAATTTTAATTTTATTTTCGACTTACGTATATGTTGAATTAGATCCACGAAAACCACCTTTATCATATTATTTTTGGTATGTTATTCTCATTACAACATAACTACATAAATAAGAATTTAGTCCACTTATATAACAGGTACATTCCTATGACCTAATAGACTAGTTTTCTTTTTTACATGACATAACACATATTATGTCATATGAATCTCTCTCGACTCCAACCACCTAATAATTATTTTCTATGAGATTTCAATATCAGTATAGTCAAGATTGTTAGAATATATGACCTTAAACGAAAGGGGGTGAATTGTTTAAGAGGGGTTTTTGAAAACTTTTTCAGCTAGAACAAAATCCTTTGTATGAAACTAAATCAGAAATTCAGTTAGCCAAGAAATTAAGCACAAAAAAGCAAAACACCAAAAAAACAATCGGTTGTTTCTGCGAAACAATCGGTTGTTTATACCAGTAAAGCAATAACAACTGAATTTAAATGAGTTTAAGGGAAGAAAGAGATACACAAACAATTTATACTGGTTCACTCTTAAACCAAGAGCTACATCCAGTCCTCAGAAGCCACTGGGCAATCCACTAAGCAATCAAAACAGATTACACACAAACCACCAAAGAAGTGACCTTGAACCCTTCAAGAAACACACTCTCTTTGGCACAACACACACCAAGAATGTTGATCTTGACCACCTCAAGAGCACACAACACTCCTTGGCAACAACACCAGAATTTACAGAATATTTAGAACGAATTACACTTGTTTATAGAACAACCTGAAATCAATACAGATGTAATCCTATTCCACTCTTTCTTGAGAAAACCCAAAGCTTTATGTGAATGTTCAAAACTTCAAAGCAATCTTTCACAACTGAAAAAATAAAATCTATTTTTCTTGTTTGTTATAAAACATAAACAAACTATTTATATCCTTCAAAGATTCGTCAAAGCATTTAATAGAGGAGCGTATTTAGTTGGAAATCATTTAAAGCACACTCAACTAACAAAACATAATTGTTAGGATTTTCAAAGAAACAATCGATTGAAACCACGAAACAATCGATTGTTATGGTTTGACAGCAAGTCAACCAACCAAAACAGTTTTCAACCTTTTCAAAAACACCTAAGAGTAAAACAATCGATTGTTTTGACAAAACAACAAGTTGTTTTTCACTTTGTTTGAAAAACACTTTAAACTCAAAAAGGTTTAAAACACATTAGCTTTAGATTCAACAAAGAGTGGATTACACATTTAAACTACCCAGATCCTATCCTAAACACAACAGCAATTCCAGCCTTGCATCAAACACTTGGATTTGGATTCTTCAAAGCCTTTGATCACTCTTGATCAACAATCTCCCCCTATTTGATGAAGACAGATCCATGGTTGCTTGTGTTGGACTTTGTTTGAATCTGAAGCAGTTCCTGGAAAACAAAACTTATGTAATACAAAGCATCTATAGCAGTAGGTTCGAATATCATATTAGCTTGTTTTCTGCATAACCATTACAGCAGAGAAAACCAGCCAAAAAGGCTAACCATATTCAAACTATAAAACATCAGCAGCAGCAGCAGAATAAAAACCACTTAAGTAGATAGAGTTTGCAGAGTTTTAAGACTACACAACACCAAATTCTCCCCCTATTTGTCTTCACAAATAGACTTTAGGAAGAGATAAAACAAAAATTGTTCCAAATAAAATAGAATATGAAAAGAAAGAGTAGTAAAGCTTCTACAGAGCAGAAACAATCGGTTGTCCCGAGCATTCAACCAGTTGTTTTTCCTTCAGTCATCCTTGCCATATTGCAGCTCAAAGATCTTATTATGAACAACTTTAATCTGTTCATCAAGGGTCTGAAAGTGAGTGTCCATGCTCTGGAATCTGTTGTCAATGTTCTGGAAATTTGTAGCATAAAGATCATGGAGATTTCTTTGATTTTTCGCAAAGCCATCAAGTATATCCACCATGTATCTCTCAAATGAAGACATTGAGGGAATCCCATCCCCTTGATGTCCAGCACTTGTTCCAGCATCAAAGTCAGTTGCAAGTTGTTCTTCATTGTGAATATTCATATCAACAACTTGATCTTCTTCATCAAAATCAGCAGCTGCAGCACTTGAGGAACCACCATGATCACCATCTTTGCTTACCCATCTTCCATTGATCTTGGTGAAACCCATTTTGCTTAGTGAACCATTGTTCACTTCTTGTGTTGATTTTACCAACTCAGAGGTTTCATCTTCAAGATTCACTTTAAAATAGAGTAGAAATTTAGAAATTAAAACAACATAGGGGTAATGGTAGTCACTTAACCTCATGGACTTTTGCATATGCTCTTTGATGATATGAATCTAATTGATCTTGACTTTCTTCATGATGCAATAGATATAGACAAGATCTTCTTCTATTAAGACAAAATGGTTACTCCCCCTTGGATTTAGAATCCAAGTGACAATGAGAGCTAACACCCTCTCATCTAATTCCAGCCCTCCAACTGAACAAGTTCTTACTTGAGCTTGTGGATTCTTCAAACAACTTTTGTAGTATTGAATCTTGTTGAAATCTTCCACTACACCAATGTTTCCTTTATTGATTCTAAGACTAACATACTTCAAACCAGTTATAGCAGCCCATAAATCATGGGTAATCTCCATGTCTACACCCTTAACATGTGAAACAAGATTGTTTCCTTCAAACTTCAAGTTTGTGTAGAACACCCGAATTAGATTCGAATATATGTTCCCCTTCATCTCCAAGAACCTCTTCAACAACTGTTCATTGAAAAGCCTTCTCACATTGTCCAACTTTTGGCTTTTCAACAAATCAAAGGAGACAACTTTTGAATTATTTATCACTTTTGTACTTGTCTCAAAGCGATACCTCTAAATTAATTCATTATCTCCTGAAAACCAGACCTCAAGCCTTCCTTCTGACCTCACAGCCCTAGTTTTGATCCTCTTGGATGTAAGTGGAGTAGAGTCCATGAAAGCAAAATGAGACAAAGACACACACACAAGGAGAGAAAGAGATGTTGCAAGAGATGAACCAATGGGTTGTTTTTGTGATGGAAAACAGTTGCAACAGATTTTATAGCAAGGAAAAAACCTTCTTTAATCCTTTGGTAATAGTGGGTTTCAGTCTTCAAGATAGAAAACTGGTCCAAGCTCTACACAGAAAACGTCAGCATAGAGCAGAAAAACACATGGTCAGCACATGTGACTTTTGACTAGACATAAAGGCTCTTGAATTTCCAAGATATGGAATATATTCCTTTATGACAACTTGTAACTTCCTCTAGAACCAAATCAGGCTTTCAAGACTGCTTTATTGACTCAAGATCCCTTTATTATTGAGATCTGCAACAGACAGAATGTATAGAGAAATTAAATCAATTCTTCACAGTGTTGTCATAGAAGAAACAATCGGTTGTTTCGAGGAAACAATCAGTTGCTTTTTTGCAGCAATTTAACAGAATGTGAATTTCAAGCATAAACCGAGAAAGGTTCAAAACAGATGTAATTGTTCATTTGAAAAAGGAGAAATTAATCATGAATCAGTGATTATGAAGTCCCTTCAATGAGTCATTGTTTGTGATCAAGAATGCTTCTTTTGACTTTTGAAACAGCTTGGACTAGTATACACCCTTAATTCAGTTCTAGTCACATTTCTTTTCTTCCAAGAACTTGATCAGATAACTCAGGACTTCATGTTTCTCTAGTATCCCTGCATCAAAATGAATTCAAGCAACAAGATTTGGTCCCCTTACCAATGTGGGTCCATTTGATTTATTTTTTTGATTTGAAACCTCACAACCTTTGGGAATCCATTTCATGAAACCTCTGGGAACAAAATATTTCCTTATTTTACAGAATCTGACTGAATGGCCTCTTTTCATGCAATAAAAGCATGTAACTGTTGGGTCTATTAGTGTCTAAGTTCAAGAGGGGAGGGGTGAATTGAGCTTATAAAATTTTCGCAAGAACACACAATTTTCAGTATACCAGAGGCAAAAAGAACAGATTGTTTTTACATGAAACAGATTGATTCTTCAGAGAAGTCTAGCACAATTTGAATTTGTTTAATATAAAATTGTGATCAACAGAGAATTATACCAAAATCAGATTAGCTGAATATTATGAGGATGAAGGATACAACTATGCTTATAAATCAAACAAATTTACTCAACACAAGGTTTTAAGGAGAATGATTCTTTCTCAGATTTTAATGATTAGACTGTTTGTTCACAGATCACTTAAACCATCATATACAACTGTCTTGTTTGTGATTAGAGAACTTTAACAAATCAGGAAGAACAATTTTTACTTAAACCCAGAATTAACAGATTCAATTTCAAAAGAACAGATTTAGTTCTTGACAGAATTAAGCAAAACCAGAAATGAGTGCAGGGATTTAAAGAAAAGGCACACAAGTTTTTATACTGGTTCACTCATACAGAGCTACGTCCAGTCTCACCTTACCCCAAGGTGGAATCCACTAGAAACAGTACCAATTACTTACAAACACAGCAGTTCTTGAACACTACAAGAACAACACAATCAATGCTGAAAAACCCTATTTCAGCACACCTTGCACTCCAAGAAACCCTATCAAGGAGTGACTAACACTTACACCTTTACAAACCAGAATAAAGGAAAGATTACACCTGAAAAGAAGATGCAAGAACTCAAAACCAGTAGTTCAATTTGCTGCAGAACTGCACCAGCACCTTCACCAAGATCAAAGGTTTCCTAGAACAAGCACACTTGAAAATCTCTTTGGAAAACCTTTCAATCCTTCTTCTCACATGGAAATTGTTTGATCTTTGTCAAAAACGTAATTTCTCAGCACCTTTTCATGTGAGAGAGACTTTTCTTTATATAGAAAACAGTTTCTAACTTCTTTTAACAAAAGAGTTGAAAAGCAGTTATGAAAACAACAGATTCATTTTTGAACTTAACAGATTTATTTTGTGAAAACCGCCAACTCAGCTAACTGAAATAACTGTCTGAGTTGTACATTTGGTGCCCTAACTAACTTGTGAAAAACCTTTCAGCTGACCAAAGAATAAACCTGTTCTTTCACAGTGAAACAGATTAAAATATAGCAAACAGGCTAGCTCAGCTTTAACTGAAATAACTAACTAAGCTTTACCTGTGGTGCCTTAACAGAATTTTAGAAAAGCCTTTTAACAGAGAAGAAATAAACCGATTCTTTCTCCATAAAACAAATTTATTTTTTGTACTGATTTAAAACTTTTAAGAGCACTTTTAAAAGCTTTTCAAAAACCCTTTAACCACATCATGTGCTTGATCTAGACTTGGTTAGGCATCTAGGATGGGTCATACAGCAAAAGGCAACCTTACACAATTACAAGCCTACATACAAGATCATCTAAACCTATTACAAACTTCAAAGCAAACTAGCTATTTTTCTACATCAAACACACACAACACTAGGTAGAGAAGAGACTTCATCCATCTTCAACAGTAACAACCGGTTGTTTCGACTTAACAATCTGTTGTTTTCCTGGCAGTTTTGAAAAAGACTTTGAAATTTTATCTTGCTTGTTCTGTGGATTAGAACCTAATCCAGCTTTTCCAAAAACACAATTTTGAGATGCTAAGACATTCTCAAAGTTTGATTTATCCTTTGAAAGCTTATCCATAGTTCTAACAAGATAATGAACTTTCTTTTCAAGATTTTCACAATTTTCACAAACAAGAGAGTCACACACATGAGAAGAGTTTTTGCAATGTTTTTCAAGATTTTCAAAACCATTTTTTGATTTTTCGAGCTCTTTTTCAAGTGTCTTGACCCTTTTTTCAAGCCAGTTATTCAACCCTTTCAATCGGTTGTTTGAGAGAGCCAATCGGTTAGCTTCTTCATGAGTTTCTTTAAAAGCTTGAAGCAATTGACTATAATTTTCAGAACTTAGGGAAGCACATGAACTTACAGTGCTTGAGCTGCTTGAATCATCATCTCCTTCTGCTATTAAGCATATGTTGGCTTTTTCATCTTCACTTGATGAGGAGACTTCATTTTCATCCCAAGCAATATATGCTCTTCTTGATTTTCCCTTCTTTTTCTTGTAGCTTGACTTCTTTTCATTGCTTTCTTTATTTGGCAATCAGCTTTTATATGCCCTTGTTCACCACAACCAAAGCAAGTATAATTGTTAGAATTGAAATCACTAGTTTTCTTGTTTCCATACCTTTCTTTGTTGGCTTCTTTGTTACGATTTCTCTTCAAGAATTTACTAAATTTTTTGGACAACAAGCTAAGGTTTTCTTCCTCACTTGAATCTTGTTTACTTTTGTGCTTGGCAGCTTTCAAGGCAATGCTTCTCACATGCTTGTCTTCACTTTCTTGAACATTGAGTTTATTCATCTCTAACTCATGTTCTCTAAGCTTACCAAACAATGAAGCCGTTGTCAAGGATGTCAAATCTTTTGATTCAGAAATTGTTGTTACCTTAGGTTGCCAAGATCTATCTCTGCACTTGAGAATCTTGATGTTTAGTTATTCTTTATCAAAGGTTTTCCCAAGGCTCATTAGATGTTTGATGATGTGAGTGAACCTCTTTTGCACTTCAACAATAGATTCACCCTTAAGCATTCTGAACATCTCATACTCTTGTATTAGAGTATGTTTCCTTGCTCTCTTCACATCATTTTTTCCTTCATGGGTGACTTCCAAAGTGTCTCACATTTCCTTGGCCGATGAACATTGTGATATCCTGAAAAAATTCATCCGAATTCAAAGCAGATGTTATGATATTCTTGGCAATACAATCAAACTTGGCCTTTTTATTTTCAGCATGAGTCCATTGGGACCAAGGTTTTTCAATAGAGGATCCATCCTTTTCAAATTTAGCAATAAAAGGGTCATTTTCAATTGCATCCCAAATTCCTTTATCAAGAGATTCAACAAAGATTTTCATTCTAACTTTCCAGAATTGATAATTCAAACCACAAAACAGGGGTGGTATGTTAATTGATGCACCTTCCCCAAAATGTAGTTTTTCAGCTATTGAAAAAAGATTTTAGGATCAAACTTGAGTATTTTTCAAGTACCAAGCTCTTGATGCCAATTGTTAGAATATATGGCCTTAAACAAGAGGGGGTGAATTGTTTAAGAGGGGTTTTTGAAAACTTTTTCAGCTAGAACAAAATCCTTTGTATGAAACTAAATCAGAAATTCAGTTAGCCAAGAAATTAAGCACAAAAAAGCAAAACACCAAAAAAACAATCGGTTGTTTCTGCGAAACAATCGGTTGTTTATACCAGTAAAACAATAACAACTGAATTTAAATGAGTTTAAGGGAAGAAAGAGATACACAAACAATTTATACTGGTTCACTCTTAAACCAAGAGCTACATCCAGTCCTCAGAAGCCACTGGGCAATCCACTAAGCAATCAAAATAGATTACACACAAACCACCAAAGAAGTGACCTTGAACCCTTCAAGAAACACACTCTCTTTGGCACAACACACACCAAGAATGTTAATCTTGACCACCTCAAGAGCACACAACACTCCTTGGCAACAACACCAGAATTTACAGAATATTCAGAACGAATTACACTTGTTTATAGAACAATCTGAAATCAATACAAATGTAATCCTATTCCACTCTTTCTTGAGAAAACCCAAAGCTTTATGTGAATGTTCAAAACTTCAAAGCAATCTTTCACAACTGAAAAAATAAAATCTATTTTTCTTGTTTGTTATAAAACATAAACAAACTATTTATATCCTTCAAAGATTCGTCAAAGCATTTAATAGAGGAGCGTATTCAGTTGGAAATCATTTAAAGCACACTCAACTAACAAAACAAAATTATGTTAGGATTTTCAAAGAAACAATCGATTGAAACCACGAAACAATCGATTGTTATGGTTTGATAGCAAGTCAACCAACCAAAACAGTTTTCAACCTTTTCAAAAACACTTAAGAGTAAAACAATCGATTGTTTCGACAAAACAAGTTGTTTTTCACTTCGTTTGAAAAACACTTTAAACTCAAAAAGGTTTTAAAACACATTAGCTTTAGATTCAACAAAGAGTGGATTACACATTTAAACTACCCAGATCCTATCCTAAACACAACAGCAATTTCAGCCTTGCATCAAACACTTGGATTTGGATTTTTCAAAGCCTTTGATCTCTCTTGATCAACAAAGATATCTCGTTCAAAAATCTCAAATTCAATTCACAACATTAATCATCTCTACATAGTATTCTCTCCCTATAATTGAGTACGTTTACATCATAACCCATATCATATTACAATCATTCATACAATTTTAACTTAATTCAAATGCTAATAAATTGAAATTCATCATTCAAAATAATGTTCAAACAAAATATATTAGTCAAATATAACAATATGGTGAAAGATAAACAAATTTTAGCATTTAAAAATATTTAAAATATGTTTCTTAAAAGTTTTAGAAAACACCCTCTCATTGAGCTAGCATTTGGCCCACCCAAAAATTAACCACATTTTGCAATTCACTCAATCACCATTGTGCTCGCCTAATCAAAGTTGTCATTACACCCATCAACTTTTTTTGCCACCCAACGAATAAGTTATTCGTCCAACGACTACACAATTGGTTGTTTTTTATTAAAACACCTCGCACAACAAGATTTGAGTTGCCCAACTACCAAATCACTATGCATTTTTAATTAAAAAATTCGACCAACACATATATGCTCACCCAACAACCAAAACTCTCAAATTTGTAATTAATAAACATTTTGCCCATCGAGAGATTAACTCGCCCAACAACCAATCCAATGAGAGATTAACTAGGTGTTTTTATCTAAAAAGCTCGTCTGACGAAGATTTGAAGTCACCCAATAACCAAAATTCTTGGATTTTTAATTTAAATAATTTTGTCCATGGAGAGATTGACTCGCCCAACAACCAATCCAGTGAGAGCTTTTAGTGAATATTTTGTCCAGATCAAAGCTCTCAAGTTTTTAATTAAACGAATATTTCTCAACAAGTATGCAAAAAAATCAGGATTTTCTACATAATATTACACAAATTCAATATAGTTCAAGAATGTGTTTCTCAAATTCTTTTTTTTTACCTAAAATAGTATTTTACCTCCAAACTAAAAATAACTTGAACTCATTGTTTATGTTCAAAATTCTAACATAAAAATTGTAAAATTACATCACAATTCAACTCATTCAAAAATAAAATAAAGTTAATTAAATCAATTAACACAATCCTTGCAAAAATTCAAGAAAATATTATCACGTAATCTTCACATCCAATTCATTTATCCTAATGTATTACTGGAAACTTAACTAACTTCTCTTACCTATTTAGCTAGTTCAACACAAAATAAGCTTCAACTTCACATAATTTATACTAAAAGAAAATTCGTTATTACCTACAAATTTATATATGTAAAAATATTAAGAATTCCATACATATTTTATGTACAAATTATTATTCGTATATAAAATCGAGTTACCTATGAATTTTACTATAACAACAATCCATAAATAAAATTTGTACATAAGTTTATCATGTTAGAACAAATTTCTTTTAACAAAATATTATCCATACCTAATGGTAATAGAATGAATAGATAAATAAAGTAATATTTTATATACTAATTTTACATACAGATTAATTAAATTTATATTATCAGTATTAATATTAATAATATAACATCAACAATAATAAGAATAAAAATAATATTAATATTAATATAAATATCAATAAAAATATTATTAATAATAGTAGTAAAAATTAATAATATTAAAATAATTAATAATATCAACATTAATTAATAATATCAATAACGTTATTAAAATTATTAATAATAATATTAAAATTATTAATAAAGTTATAATAATATTAATAATGTTATAATAATATTAATGACATTATTAATAATGTTATTAATAATATTAATTCTATTATTAATAATAATGTTAATAATAATTAATAATAATATTAGTAATGCAATTAATAATATAATAATAGTAATATAATTATTTCTGATATTATAAGTTGTATCGATACTTATGGAATATATGTATACAAACGTTTGTAGATATGAATATATCTATATAATTCTTTATATCACTTTTACTTTTAAATAAGTTTTTAGGTTCTTAGAAATTTTATTTTTTAAAATTAAAATAATAAAAATGTAGTATCTAGTAAAAATTAATTTCACACAACCATTATTCATAGGAGATTAAAATTACATTTATCCTACACAATGCTATATATTAAAAATATTGAATAAATAAAGTAAAGTTGATTTTTTTTTTTAAAAAAGTGAAGATTTAAAAAGAGTGTATATATTAAATTAAAATAATGAAAACTAAGTTTTTTATTTTTTATTTTTTTTAAAAAAATATTAATAAAATGTTGCAATTTTTTTTTTCAAATTTATTTAATATGAAAATATAAATGTTTGTAATTTAAAATGAAAAACTTTATTTTTAAACAAATGCAATTTTATTTTAAATATTTTTTTCTCATACTCCTTTTTCCTCCCTTTTTTTTCTTACAACGTACAACACTCACTTGTTTCTTTTTACACCAATATCAACTGTTTGGATTTATTTTTGTTATCCATTGTGAATAAAGGTTGACAATAAAACAAAAGAGGGGAATGGAGACCGACAAGAAAGAGATCAACAAGAAAGGAGACACAACAAAACAAAACGGAAAAAAATATTTTTTATAAATTTAAGTCTAACTTAATCTCATTAAACTGACTTATAATATAAAGTTTATATTTATTTATATACTATGAATTTAGTCGATGTGAATTTATGGATGGTTGATAGCAGCTCAATAGTGAGTGGCAATCAACTTTCGTTAGGATAGATTCTAAATGCCTTTAATACTGGATTCTGGTATCCATGAGCAACACCATGGTGCAAAACACTATCTCAATATGTACGTTAGACTCTGAGACAGATGGCATCGTCCCTATACATTCTTCATGCAGTAGATGATAAGGTGGAGAAAGAGAGAGTGGAGAAGAAGAAAGAAAAGTAATTTTGTTATTATGTTTGAAAAATGAAAAGAGAATACAATATATATATATATAACTTTGTTAACTAAACAGATTGACGATAAAACTAACTTTCACAAAACTTAATATCCCCCTTCAAGCTTAGCAATAGATGTTATCAACCAGCTTGGAAATAACAAAGATGAATTCACCATGTTCAAGTGGTTTTGTGAGAATGTCAGCGGTTTAATGATTGGAAGAGATCGGTAACAACTGAAAGAGCTTAGATTGAAGCTTTTCACGTACAACATGACAATCTATCTATATATGCTTCATTCTCTCATGAAAGCTTGGATTGTGAGCTATATATCTTGAAAATTGATTATTACAGTAGACAACAACTAGGGTTTGGACCTTTATCTTGAATTCATCAATCAAATATTTTAGCCATTGGATCTCACAAGTTAGAGTAATGAGAGCATGCTATTCTACTATAGATGATGATCGTGACACATTAGATTGCTTATTTGATTTCCAACTGATCAATGAAAAGCCCATGGACACACAAAAATCAGTTGTTGACCGCCTAATCTGTGGATAACTTGCCCAATCTAAATCACAAAAGCCTTTAAGCTGAAGATCAAAATTAGCAAGGAAGAAAAGCCCTTGTCCAGGAGTCCTTTTAATATAACGCATGACTCGATGTGCAACATTGTGGTGTCCTGAAGTAGGTGCCCGCAAGAACTGACTTAAAAACTTTACGCAATAGCTTATGTCTGGTCTGGCGTTTGTAAGATATATTAGCCTCTCAATGAGTCTTTGGTAAGCAGTAACATCCTTTGTGGAATCCCTTCTTGAAACATGTTCTTTGTATCCTTCACCATAGGCGTGAAGCATGTTTTAGTAGCAAGGAGACCAACGTCATTATTAGAGCATACTTTTTCTGTGAAACATGAATACCCTTATTAGATCTAGCTATCTCGAGATCTAGAAAAAACTTCAAATATCCCAAGTCTTTTACTATAAAGACTTTTTCTAGGTGTTGTGTGACTTGTTCAATGTTTGATATAGATTTTCCTGCAAGAATAATGTCATCTACATATATCAGTAATATAGTAAAAATATTTTCAGTGTCTCTTATGAATAACGAATTATCATAAACAGGTTGAGTGAAACCAATTCTTTTAATAGAAGAAGTAAGTTTAGGAAACCTTATCTACTGGCTTGTTTCAATCCATATAAGAATTTAATTAGTTTGCAAACCTGTCTAGTTTTGACCTTGATTCTAGGTGGAGGTAATAAGTAAACTTTTTCATTTAGTTCTCCATGCAGAAACACATTATTCACATCTAGTTTTTTCAGGTGCCAATTCTGTGTGGCTGCAATAGCTAGGAGAATTCTTACGATTGTAAGTTTGGCCACAAGGGAAAAAGTGTCTAGGTAATCTACTCCTTCTAGCTGAGTATACCTTTTCACAGAAAGCTTGACCTTATGCCTTTCTATGTCACCCTTCACATTTATTTTATTTTATACATTCATTTACATCCAATGGGTTGCTCTTCCAAGGCTTTAATTTCATTCTTCATGACTTCACACCATTCAGGTTTCCTTATGGCTTCATTATAATTTTGTGGTTCTTCATTAGATGATATAATTAAAACATAGTTAAGGCTTAGTATTCATATTATCATGGTCAATATGTGTAGATATGGGATGAATGACAAAATGATTTAGACGCTCAGTGTCAATGTGACGAGATAGTTGGCAATGATAATCTTTGAGATAGTTGGGTGATTTCCTGTGTCTATAAAATCTTCTCAAGTTGTTTTCTTCAATAGTATTCTCTTCAGGTTGATTAATATGATCACTTTCATTTGTATCAACTGGCTCAAAATTGAAATAAAAAAATATTTATTTGTTGATTATTCTTTTCATTGTTATAATTATCATTCTCACAATAGGGAAAAATAAGCTCATGGAAATTTACATTTCTTGAAACAAATATTTCTTTATTATGAATATCAAACACAACATAACCCTTTATACCAATATTATATCCAAGGAAAATACATTTCCTTGCTCTCGGATCTAATATAGATCTATTCCTTTGCAGACTTGAAGCAAGATATTAAAATCCAAAAACCTTTAAATCTTGAAGATTAGGTTGTTTCTTATCTAGAAGATCACAAGGTATATGCTTTTCTAGAACATCATAAGGTTTATGTCTGTTAGATGTGTGACATAAATCTCAACATAGGATCAGAAAACAACAGGCAAATTGGATTGAAATAAAAGACTACGTGTAACATTCAAAATGTGATGATGCTTCCTCTCAACAATAGAGTTTTGCTGAGGAGTTTCCACATAACTAGTTTGATGAACAATACCTAAACCGTCATACAAGGTGGCACAAACAAACTCATTTTCATTATCATAATGTATGACTTTCATAGTAGTATTAAACTGGTTATTTGTAAGAGTGATAAATCTGCTTAAGGCATCTCTGGTTTCAGATTTTGTATTCATTGGATAAACCCAAGTGAACCTACTATGATCATCCACTATGGTAAGAAAAAACTTGAGTCAATGCACAAAAGCAATCCCAAAAGGACCCTATATATCCACACGAATCATATATACGTTTAATATGTGTGCTATTATGAGTGAATGCAAGTTTGTGTTACTTAGCATAATGGCATACATCATATATTTTATTTTCATAGAAACTAACATAAGTAAAAATGTTACTATGTGTTGTAAGACTCTATCAAACGGATGTCCCAACCTGAGGTGTCAAATATTCGTTGTAATGTTTTCTCCCTCATCTTTCATTTCTCCTGTAGTGTTGACTATGACTTCATGCTTTGGTGTATCTATTAGATACAAACCTCTATTCAGCCTAGCACATCCAATCATCTTCAATGATTCCACACAAAAAACAAGATTAAATTCAAACTTTGGTATATTTAATACGTTATATAAGAGAAAATTTTCAAATAACTCTATTCTTCCATCATAATGAGCTATAACATGCGAACCATTTGGTAGATTGATGTGAATAGGATTTATTTTGCAAAATGTCACAAAGTTATTTGTATAAAAATTCACATGGTTTATGTCACCCATATCTAAAAACCAAGAGTTCTCATTTTTCTTACCTTTTAAAGTGTTATTCTCTTAAGAGTTATTAAAAAAATTGTTCACCTTATGTGCATAATCACTCTTTGTTTCTTGGATAAGTTTCATGATTTGATATATATGATCTTATGTAAATTGATTCCTATTATGTGCGCCTAACTTGTCTTTTTGCTCTTCTTCACTTTTAACATTCATATCCATGACAACAATGTTTATAATTCTTTCATTTCTTTCGCCTTTCTGTTTATACCTGATAAGTGCCTAATTTCAGTAATATTTCATATTAAAATATAGGCACTTATAAGTATTAATTTCTAAAATACATATAAAATAATCACTAATTTATGAATTTATACATTTATACATTTTTTATAATCTTTATTTGAATAAGAGCATTTTATTCCCAAATTTGGTGTTAATTTCAGGTTTTTAGGGGAGAATGGAGATGTGGACTAAAGAAAAATAATATAAGTTTAAAGGAGAAAGCTAGAAGGCCCGGAACGCACAAAAAGAGAAAAAAAAACGTCCAACTCAGCAGCGAAGTATCTCGCTCAAGCGAGAATGCTCCAGTGAAGTTTTTCGAAAAAGCAACGCCTTTCTCGCTTGAGTGAGTGTCAAATAGATTGGACCATTTTATGTTTTTATCATTAAGCTCGTTAGTGCGACGAAGGAAGTCACTTAACCCTAGCAAACTAGCTTAAATAGGGGGCTAGAGGCACAACCCTAGTGTGCCAGATTGAGAGGGAAACATTAATGAGTGACTTGTAACCCAATTGGGAGAATAGAAGGTACTAGAAGATGCGTGGCTAACTCAACCCTTTTGGATTGGGAGTAATCTGTTCAAACTCTTATGTATTGAGGTGATGTCTTAACATAATAATATGTTCTTGATTGATTATTGGTATTATTG